>NW_027361716.1:21612500-22325000 GCF_039654945.1 Dendrobates tinctorius
CCACTCGGCCACCTGCAGAGACTGTGGACAGAGACTTGGAGTTCCTCCCTGGCTCTCCCAAACCAGGGTGCCGATCACTTTGGCCCTTCTTGTGCCGCTCTCGTACCACGTGAACTGTGCCCTGACTCCCCGGTCCATTTCTGCCAAGCCATAGTGGGCCTGAACTGTGTTGCGGCCCACACTTTACCCGCGACCACAATCCCAGGATCAGGAACCCTGCGTAGGGTAACAGAGACGAACTATCGCCGTCAAGACTCCACCGGATCCTCGTGTACCTCAGGACTCAGCCTTTGCTGACCGCTGTCGGCGTCATCGCTCTGCATCATTGAATCCAGCACCTGGAAGTCGACTGACCGGATAAGTTATCCTTTAAGAACTTATTTCCACCTGATCACCGGTGTTGCTTCAGTCACCTTATTACCTTGTTTTCCCCCATTACTGTAATAACCTTGCAAAACTAACTCCCTGCGGTGAGTATATCCCTGTTCAAGTAAATACGTTAACTCTTGATCTGTCTCCCATCTGTCATTTCATCCCGCATCACACAACCTGCTTACACGTGCACCAAGAGACTATACACAAACTGCAACTATATCAATTGTAAACTGCATTACTGCTATATAAAATATATTTGAAAATGAAGGTACTTAGTGCACAACATTTGCAATTCCTATGTGTCCACCAGCCAAGACAAGGTATATATTTTCCTCAGACTGAAGGGAGGAGCTCAGCCAAATATGGAGGTACTCACTGCACCCAAATATGTATAGACTACAAAGGAATAAAAAAAACCTGACTACAATCTGCTAACAGAATGAAGCAAGTTTGAACAGGTGTAAACTACTGTGACTGAATTATACACGGTAAATACCAAAAAATACAGCAGCATTTTTTGTGTGCTAAGATGTATGCACACAATGAATATATGAATTTTAAACCCTGGAACTGGGACCCTAACTATCCATGTCCCAGGGGTACTCTTGAAGGTAGAGAGGCCCGAGTCTCCGAACTTACTATGCTCCTGTTAAACCCTGATCTGTCCCCTCCCACAACCTATGAGGCATGGGACAGAAATGTAACGTAAACAAGACACAAACACAAAACCACAACAGAAAACCTCTATCATACAAAAGCACTATTCAACAATAGGGAGAAGGATAGGAACAAGGAGGAATAAACTAAATGTACTACAGTAATCCACAGAACACTACTACAACAACTCTATTCCAACCTCTTAGCTTTAGCACACAGCACAGGAATACAATTCTTTAACTGGCAGGGACAAGAAAGTCTGATCAGTTTTTATAGGAAGAGGTAATGACCACATCATACGCAGCTGAAATGGAGCTTCATGTTTCTGACCAACATATAAAGGGTCATTAACCTCTTCAGCACCAGATTAAACTAAATCCATTTAAAATGGGACACAAATCACACCATCTCTAAAGAAGACATGCAATTAATTCCCTGACGTGACCATCTAACTCCACGTCTTCCTAGGGGACGTGACATATATTCAATTCTTGCATACATCTTGGCACAAATATTGTGCTTCTGTAGTATTTGTAATGTTTTTATCTATCTCTCTGGCTCAATTTCTATCTATTAATTTATCTATTTATCTATCTATCTACAGTGGCATGTAAAAGTTTGGGCACCCCCTGGTCAAAATTACTGTTATTGTAAACAATTTAGCACATTGAAGATGAAATGATCACTAAAGGGTATGTTCCCACGGCCAGTAAACGCCTCGGGTTGGTCAGATGTTACAGCATAGTGGATGGTATTTCAAGAAAGATAAATTTCACCCGTCCAATGTATTGGACGCGGTGATGCCACACGGTTCAATGAACACATGTGGAATCATCTGCGTTCAAAAGCTGTCAGCGCTGCATCCAAAGCACTGCCGATTACTGACCGTGGGAATGTAGCCTTAAAGATCTAAAATTAAAGATGACACAATTCCTTTGTATTTTAGGCAAATATATATGTAGAAATGTTTTTCATTTTAAAAATTGCAAAAAGGTATATGGGCCTATGCAAAATACTGGGCACCCTTGGAGATCTGTGTGCTCAGATAACTTTGACCAAGGTTTCTGACCTTAATTTACCTGTTAGGGTTATGGCTTGTTCACTATCATTGCTAAGAAAGTCCAGGTGATGCAAATTTCCCTGCATTATAAAAACCCAACCTCCTCTAACCTTGTGCCAAAAAAACAGAAGTCATGGGTTTTTCTAAAAAGCTGCATAGCACTCTGAAAATGAAAACAGTGGAGGCCCACAAAGCAGGAGAAGGCTATAAGAAGATAGCAAAGCATTTTCATGTTGCCCTTTCCTCAGTTCGAAATGTAATTAAGAAATGGCAGTTAACAGGAACAGTGTAAGTCAAGATAAGGCTTATAAGATCAAGCAGAATTTCTGCTTGTAGGATTTCTAGAATCTTTGCCTAATCAGAACTCCTGCTTGACCTCAAAAGTCCTTCAGAAAGATTTAGCAGACTCTGGAGTTGTGGATCATTGCTCTACTGTTCAGAAACATCTGCACAAATAAGGCCTTCATGGAAGAGTCATTAGAAGAAAACCTCTCCTGCATCCTCACCATAAAATTCAGCATCAGAAGTATTCAAAAGAACATCTAAACAAGCTCATGCATTTTGGAAACAAATCCTGTGGACCGATTAGGTTAAAATAGAACTATTTTACCACAATGATCACAAAGGAATGTGTAGTAAAAAAGGGTACAGAATTTCAGGAAAAGAATATCTTGCCAACCATTAAGCATGGGGATGGATCAATCATACTTTGGGGTTGTGTTGCAGCCAATGACAAGGGGAACATTTTGCGGGTAGTGGGAAGAATGGATTCAGTGAAATTTCAACAAATCCTTGATGCACACATAACACCATCTGTACAAAAACTGAGGTTGAAAAGAGGATGGTTGTACAAATGGATAATGAACAGACATCCGTCTGTCAGTCTGTCTTCCTATCTACTTATCTATCATATCCATCTCTTATCTATTGGCTATAGTTTCCCTTTTGTGATGCAGAAGCTGTAGGTGCTCACTACTAATGTGATATTTCCTCTGGGTTCATTTATGTTAATACTGTTCTGTGGTTCTGTGCGTTCGCCGTTGTAGCCGTCACTTGAAGAGACTATGCAAAACAGTAAATCCTCGCTGGAAGGCTGTGACTGTTTAAGTGGACACTTAATAATTTCCCTGTAGGCAAAAAAATCGATATGTAGCTGAGAAGAGCCACAGGAAAGGAAAAGCTGTTAACCCATTCATTACAATGGTACCCGTAATGTTTTCTTTGCGCCTTGTTCACACTTAGTGGTTGTGGTACATGAAAAGCTATATGAAAATTTTTCGGCAACACCATGTTACAACATTCACTGTGAAATCACACTATAATGCGCTTCCTGACACATAGGTAGCTTATTCAGATAAGGACCAGGTCCCTTATTCCTGTTGCTGCTTCCAGGAACCATTTGGCAATACTTTTGGTTACACCGTATGCACCACCAGGATCTAAATATCAAGGGAATGACCATGTGGAGGACATCCCAGTGAAATAACTGACATGAGTGGATGACATTGCAGGATTTGTCAATTCTTCCTGCCCATCTAAATGAACGCTCCTTCAAGAGTTCCTGAGACATTATCATTTCACCTTAAATGTCTTAGCTGCGATTTCCCTAACCCTACAGCCTTATGATAAAAAGGTGTTCAGAGCATATAAATACAATACCACCTCACACTGAGTAATATTTCAGTTGTTTTTTAGTACATGGGAAATCTGGTCTATGGTTGATTCCCTTTAATGCACATTATAATAGTGACATGCTGTATATTGAATATTGTGCTGCATACATTGCATTAAACTTTTTGATGATTGTATTGTAGACGGAACCTGAAATGATTGAAGAAACAAACATTGATCGAGTAAAACAAGCCAGGACGTATATTAAATCTCGTCAAGCTAAAGGCCATTCTGAGACATCCACTTTGAGCTCCCAGCCATCTATTGATGAGGTCCGGCAGCAGATGCACTTGTTGTTGGAGGAAGCCTTTAGTTTGGCTTCTGCAGGACATGGAGGACCTAAACGCCAAGCCGATCCATACGGCTCAGTTCAGCACATGCCATATACAGAAGTTGTCACCAGTGCCCCTGGCACAATGGCACGACCGCGGATGCAGTGGGTACCGACGTATGGGCCAGAGATGTATCAATATAGTCTGCCCAGACCTGTAAGTCACTCTGATGGGTATGAAATGTATTCATCTTGTTTTTGTGCAAGAAAAATACAGATGGCTCTGTGATTTGTAATGTTTTTCTAAGTTGAAAATCTATTTTAGTTACAAAGACATAAAACATCAGAATGTAGAATATGCATTTAATAAATGGCCTGTGTACAAAAGGGAGGGCGCTCAGGATACCAGGGTAGTCAGCGACTAAACTTAGCCAGAGATATAATATATTACATCTTTTTGGGAAAGCTGAGTAACAGCCAATATGGCTGCCATTATACTCTCCTCCTGGCGTTGCCTGCGATATTCACATATGACTGCCATTACGCTCTCTCCTCAAGGGGTTACCTGTGGTATTCACATATAACAGGCATTATACTCTCCTCTTGGGGTTGCCAGCAGTATTCACATATGTCTGCCATTACGCTCTCCTCCTGGGGTTGCCTGCGGTATTCACATATGACGGTCATTACGCTCTCATCCTGGGGTTGCGTGTGGTATTCACATATGACGGCCATTTTGCTCTCCTCCTGGGGTTGCCTGCGGTATTCACATATGACGGCCATTACGCTCTCCACCTGGGGTTGCCTGTGGTATTCAAATATGACAGCCACTACGCTCTCTCCTCCTGGGGTTGCCTGCGGTATTCACATATGACGGCCATTACGCTCTCCTACTGGGGTTGCCTGCGGTATTCACATATGACTGCCATTACACTCTCCTACTGGGGTTGCCTGCGGTATTCACATATGACTGCCATTACGCTCTCCTCCTGGGGTTGCCTGCGGTATTCACATATGACTGCCATTACGCTCTCCTCCTGGGGTTGCCTGTGGTATTCACATATGACTGCCACTACGCTCTCTCCTCCTGGGGTTGCCTGCGGTATTCACATATGACGGCCATTACGCTCTCCTCCTGGGGTTGCCTGCGGTATTCACATATGACTGCCATTACGCTCTCCTCCTGGGGTTGCCTGCGGTATTCACATATGACTGCCATTACGCTCTCCTCCTGGGGTTGCCTGTGGTATTCACATATGACTGCCACTACGCTCTCTCCTCCTGGGGTTGCCTGCGGTATTCACATATGACGGCCATTACGCTCTCCGCCTGGGGTTGCCTGCGGTATTCACATATGACTGCCATTACGCTCTCCTGCTGGGGTTGCCTGCACTATTCACATACGACTACCATTACGCTCTCCTCCTGGAGTTGCCTTACGGTATTCACATATGACTGCCATTGCGCTCTCCTCTTGGGGTTGCCTATGGTGTTCACATATGACTGTCATTACACTCTCCTCCTGGGGTTGCCTGCGGTATTCACATATGACGGCCATTACGCTCTCCGCCTGGGGTTGCCTGTGGTATTCAAATATGACAGCCACTACGCTCTCTCCTCCTGGGGTTGCCTGCGGTATTCACATATGACGGCCATTACGCTCTCCGCCTGGGGTTGCCTGTGGTATTCAAATATGACAGCCACTACGCTCTCTCCTCCTGGGGTTGCCTGTGGTATTCACATATGATGGCCATTACTCTCTCCTCCTGGGGTTGCCTGCGGTATTCACATATGACTGCCATTACGCTCTCCTCCTGGGGTTGCCTGCGGTATTCAAATATGACTGCCATTACGCTCTCCTCCTGGGGTTGCCTGCGGTATTCACATATGACTGCCATTACACTCTCCTCCTGGGGTTGCCTGCGGTATTCACATATGACTGCCATTACGCTCTCCTCCTGGGGTTGCATGTGGTATTCACATATGACTTCCACTACGCTCTCTCCTCCTGGGGTTGCCTGCGGTATTCACATATGACGGCCATTGCGCTCTCCGCCTGGGGTTGCCTGCGGTATTCACATATGACTGCCATTACGCTCTCCTGCTGGGGTTGCCTGCGCTATTCACATACGACTACCATTACGCTCTCCTCCTGGAGTTGCCTTACGGTATTCACATATGACTGCCATTGCGCTCTCCTCCTGGGGTTGCCTGCGGTATTCAAATATGACAGCCATTACGCTCTCCTCCTGGTGTTGCCTGTGATATTCACATATGACGGCCATTATGCTTTCCTTCTGAGGTTGCCTACGGTATTCACATATGACTGCCATTACGCTCTCCTCCTGGGGTTGCCTATGGTATTCACATATTACTGTCATTACGCTCTCCTCCTGGGGTTGCCTGCGGTATTCACATATGACGGCCATTATGCTCTCCTCCTGGTGTTGCCTGTGATATTCACATATGCCTGCCATTATGCTTTCCTTCTGAGGTTGCCTGCGGTATTCACATATGACTGCCATTACACTCTCCTCTTGGGGTTGCCTATGGTATTCACATATGACTGTCATTACGCTCTCCTCCTGGGGTTGCCTGCGGTATTCACATATGACGGCCATTACGCTCTCCTCCTGGTGTTGCCTGTGATATTCACATATGACGGCCATTATGCTTTCCTTCTGAGGTTGCCTGCGGTATTCACATATGACTGCCATTACGCTCTCCTCCTGGGGTTGCCTGCGGTATTCACATATGACGGCCATTACGCTCTCCTCCTGGGGTTGCCAGCAGTATTTACATATGATGGCCATTACGCTCTCCTCCTGGGGTTGCCTGCGGTATTCACATATGGCTGCCATTTAGCTTTCCTCCTGGGGTTGCCTGTGGTATTCACATATGGCTGCCATTACGCTCTCCTCCTGAGGTTGCCTGGGGTATTCACATATGACTGCCATTACGCTCTCCTCCTGGGGTTGCCGGTGGTATTCACATATGGCTGCCATTACGCTTTCCTCCTGGGGTTGCCTGAGGTATTCACATATGGCTGCCATTACGCTCTCCTACTGGGGTTGCCTGCGGTATTCACATATGACTGCCATTACGCTCTCCTCCTGGGGTTGCCTGTGGTATTCACATATGATGGCCATTACGCTCTCCTCCTGGAGTTGCCTGTGGTATTCACACATGACTGCCATTACGCTCTCCTCCTGGAGTTGCCTGTGGTATTCACATATGGCTGCCATTACGCTTTCCTCCTGGGGTTGCCTGAGGTATTCACATATGGCTGCTATTACGCTCTCCTCCTGGGGTTGCCTGCGGTATTCACATATGACTGCCATTACGCTCTCCTCCTGGGGTTGCCTGTGGTATTCACATATGATGGCCATTACGCTCTCCTCCTGGAGTTGCCTGTGGTATTCACATATGACTGCCATTACGCTCTCTCCTCCTGGGGTTGCCTGTTGTATTCACATATGGCTGCCATTACGCTCTCCTCCTGGGGTTGCCTGCGGTATTCACATATGGCTGCCATTACGCTCTCCTCCTGGGGTTGCCTGCGGTATTCACATATGACTGCCATTATGCTCTCCTCCTGGGGTTGCCTGTGGTATTCACATGTGGCTGCCATTACGCCCTCCTCCTGGAGTTGCCTGTGATATACACATATCACGGCCATTACGTTCTCCTACAAGGGTTGCCTGCGGTATTCACATGACTGCCATTACGCTCTCCTCCTGGGATTACCTGCGGTATTCACATATGACAGGCATTATACTCTCCTCTTGGGGTTGCCAGCAGTTTTCACTTATGACGGTCATTACGCTCTCCTCCTGGGGTTGCCTGCAGTATTCACATATGACGGCCATTACGCTCTCCTCCTGGTGTTGCCTGTGGTATTCACATATGACGGCCATTATGCTTTCCTTCTGAGGTTGCCTGCGGTATTCACATATGTCTGCCATTACGCTCTCCTCCTGGGGTTGCCTGCGGTATTCACATATGACTGCCATTGCGCTCTCCTCCTGGAGTTGCCTGTGGTATTCACATATGACTGCCATTACGCTCTGCTCCTGGGGTGGCCAGCAATATTCACATATGATGGCCATTACGCTCTCCTCCTGGGGTTGCCTGTGGTATTCACATATGACTGCCATTACGCTATCCTCCTGGGGTTGCCAGCAGTATTCACATATGATGGCCATTACGCTCTCTCCTCCTGGGGTTGCCTGTGGTATTCACATATGACTGCCATTACGCTATCCTCCTGGGGTTGCCAGCAGTATTCACATATGATGGCCATTACGCTCTCTCCTCCTGGGGTTGCCTGTGGTATTCACATATGACTGCCATTACGCTATCCTCCTGGGGTTGCCAGCAGTATTCACATATGATGGCCATTACGCTCTCTCCTCCTGGGGTTGCCTGTTGTATTCACATATGACTGTCATTATGCTCTCTCCTCTTGGGGTTTCCTGTGGTATTCACATATGACAGCCATTACGCTCTCCTCCTGGGATTGCCTGCAGTATTCACATATTATGGCCATTACGCTCTCCTCCTAGGGTTGCCTGTGGTATTCACATATGACTGCCATTACGCTTTCGTCCTGGGATTGCCTGTGGTATTCACATATGGCTGCCATTACGCTCTCCTCCTGGAGTTGCCTGTGGTATTCACATATTATGGCCATTACGCTCTCCTCCTAGGGTTGCCTGTGGTATTCACATATGACTGCCATTACGCTTTCGTCCTGGGATTGCCTGTGGTATTCACATATGGCTGCCATTACGCTCTCCTCCTGGAGTTGCCTGTGGTATTCACATATTATGGCCATTACGCTCTCCTCCTAGGGTTGCCTGTGGTATTCACATATGACTGCCATTACGCTTTCTTCCTGGGATTGCCTGTGGTATTCACATATGGCTGCCATTACGCTCTCCTCCTGGAGTTGCCTGTGGTATTCACATATGACTGCCATTACACTTTCCTCCTGGGGTTGCCTGCGGTATTCACATATGATGGTGGATCTAGTTGTAAATTGCTGCTTAGTACTGACAGACCATTGGATGACAACCACCGTCATATGTGAATACAGCAGGCAACCCCAGGAGGAGAGCGTAATGGCAGTCATATGTGAATACCGCAGGCAACCCCAGGAGGAGAGCGTAATGGCATTCATATGTGAATACCACAGGCAACCTCAGGAGGAAAGGATAATGGAAGTCATATGTGACTAAAGTGATTTATATATGTTTATATATCTTTGACTGCAAGGTGGCCAGTGTGGTTATTGCTATGTAATGCTGCAAAAGGGCAAACAAGACATTCCTCCTGATGTGGGCACCACCTTCTCCAGCTGTCATGTCCCTTCGTCTACACAAAGTACAATGAGATAGGCCCTTTAGTAAAAAAGAGACCCATAACTAGACCTTGAAGGAGTATTTACAGTGGCATATAAAAGTTTGGACTCTCCTGGTCAAAAATATGGTTGTGGTGAACAGTAAAGCAAGTTGAAGATGAAATGATCTGTAAATGTCCTAAAGTTAAACATGACAAATATCCTTTGTATTTTAGGCTATATACTAGCTGAAGAGCCCTGCGTTGCCTGGGCATAGTAGCTAACTGTGGTTAGTTATAACAAATTATAATGATTATATTGTACATAAAAACATTTCACATCATATATTCAACACTACAGATTTGCACACGAATTTACTAAACAATTACCTAAGTTTTGATAGTATTTTATGTTCAACTCATTCAAGAGCCTTTTGATAAACAACATTTTTGTTTTTCCTTTCGGTGCAAAGATGAACAGATTTTTGGCAGTTCCAACTCTTAAACAGGCCCCGTAAAGTTGGCCATGAGAAAAACATGGAGATTGCAAATCAATCCCTACTACTTTCAAGGACTGTCCCTGAGCATAGTTAATGGACATTGCAAATGACAGTCGAACTGGAAACTGGAGGCATTTAAAATCAAATACATGGAATGAGTGGAATTCTTGGAATGATAATGTCCTCTGCTTTGGCACATCCTGTTGCTGAGTGGTGCATCTAATCCTATCCTGTGTGATGCCGTCTGCTGAACTGTGTATCTAATCCTATGCTGTTTGATACATTCTGCTGAGCTGTGTATCTAATCCCTTCTTGTGTGATACTGTCTGCTGAGCTGTGTATCTAATCCTATCCTGTGTGATACTGTCTGCTGAGCCGTGTATCTAATCCTATCCTGTGTGATACTGTCTGCTGAACCGTGCATCTAATCCTATCCTGTGTGATACAGTCTGCTGAGCCATGTATCTAATCCTAACCTATGTGATACTGTCTCCTGAGCCATGTACCTAGTCCTATCCTGTGTGATACTGCCTGTTGACCTGTGTATCTAATCCTATCCTGTTTGATACTGTCTGCTGAGCCGTGTATCTAATCCTATCCTGTGTGATGTCTGCTGAACCGTGTACCTAATCCTATCTTGTGTGATACAGTCTGCTGAGCCATATAGCTAATCCTATCCTGTGTGATACTGTCTGCTGAGCCATATATCTAATCCTATCCTGTGTGATACTGTCTGTTGAGCCGTGTATCTAATCCTATACTGTGTGATACAATTTGCTGAGCTGTGTATCTAATCTTCTCCTGTGTGATACAGTCTGCTGAGCCGTGTACCTAATCTTATCCTGTGTGATACTCTCTGCTGAGCCATGTATCTAATCCTATCCTGTGTGATACCGTGTGCTGAGCTGTGTATCTAATCCTATCCTGTGTGATACTCTCTGCTGAGCCGTGTATCTAATCCTATCCTCTGTGATACTGTCTGCTGAGCCGTTTATCTAATCTTATCCTGTGTGATTCTGTCTGCTGAGCCATGTATCTAATCCTATCCTGTGTGATACAGTCTGCTGACCTGTGTATCTAATCCTATCCTGTGTGATACAGTCTGTGGAGCCATGTATCTAATCCTATCCTGTGTGATACTGGGCTCCCCCTGGGCTTCCCCTGCAGTCTGTGTCAGAGGGTGGTCTGTGTTGGCACGGTAATAAATTGTGTTATTTCTAGCTTTACAGAAGGACGATAACACCATAGAAATGATAAGAATAATAGGCCTCAGTTACCACAACTGTCTACAAGGAAAACTGTTGCTCATAGCAACCAATCACAGCTCAGCTTTCATCTTTTAAACAGCTCTGGTGAAATGAAAGATGCTTAGTGATTGGTTGCTATGTGGAGTGGGCGTGGCTTGATACACACACATACATACATACACTCAGTTTTATATATATATAGATACAGTATATATATATATATATATATATACTGTGTGTGTATATGTATATATATATATATATATATATATATATATATATATATATAATATAGTCTTTTTTTTCTTTTTAAAAATTACAAAAAGTAAAATGGGCCAATGTAAAAGTTCGGACACCCTTGGAGATTTGTCTTCTCAGATAATTAGCCTGTTAGGGTTATGGCTTGTTGACTATCATTGTTAGGAAAGGCTAGGTGATGCAAATTTCTCAGCTTTAGAAAAACCTAGCCTCCTCTAATCTTGTGTCAAAAAAAAGAGAAGAAGCTATGGGTTCTTCTACGAAACTGCCTAGGACTCTGAAAATAAAAATGGTGGAGGCTCACACAGCAGGCTATAAGAAGATAGCAAAGTGTTTTCTTGTTGCCCTTTCCTCAGCTCGAAATATGGGCCCCTTACTGATCAGCTCTGGCGGTTCCTGGATGTTGATAGTGTATGCAGCAGAACATCAAAGGTCCATGCACTCTTTTTTTAGTGACCGCTGCTTGGTGCTGCAGAACAGATTTTCTACATGTCGTTTACATCTGGCTACAGCCAGAAGTGATAAAAGTGGATCGTTGTGGGGGTAGGAGTTGAACTCCTTTTGATCTTATTTTGAAGATTTGTCATATACCATATTTTTTATTTAAATAGTAGGGTCAGGGGCGGATATACAGCATGTGCAACCGTTGCAGCTGCACCAGGGCCCCGAGGCTCTGGGGGGGGCCTGCGTGGCGGCTAATAATGAGGGCAATCTGGCCTGTTTATCTAGCCCCGAGGCTCCGGGGAGTCCTGGCCAGATTACTCTCATGTGCAGCTGGCAGGGAGATATCCCTGCAGCTCCGCTGCCTGCAAGAGAAAATGGCAGCGGAGTGGAGCTGCAGCGAACCGTCCTGCTTCCTGCCCGTGCTTCCTCACTGACTCACACAGCAGTCAGCAGCACGGCTGGATGACATCATTCAGCTCTGTGGCCGCTGTGCCATTGAGAGAAAGCTGCTGGCGATGGTGATGCTGCGGCTGCAGGAGAACGTGCTGAGAGGTGCTGTGTGTGTGTGTGTGTGTGTGTACAGACGAGTGGTGGTGGTGGTGTGTGTGCGTGTATGTGTAGCGCTGTGGGGGAATGCAGAGAGATGAATGGTGCTGTGTGTGTAGGTGGAGGAGAGGGCAATGATGGGGTGATGGACAGGGCATTTATGGGGTTGGTGGGGGAGAAAGCAATGATGGAGGTGGTGGAAAGGACAATGATGGGGGTGGTGGAAAGGACAATGATGGGGTGGTGGAAAGGGCAATAATGGGGGTGGTGGGGAGGAGGAAATGATGGAGGCGGTGGAATGGGCAGTGATGGGGATGTGGGAAAAGACAATGGTGGTGATTGAAAGGACAAAGATGGTGGAAAGGGCAATAATGGAGATGTAGAGGAGGAGGAAATGATGGAGGTTGTGGAATGGGCAGTGATGGAGGTGGTGGAGGAGAACACAATGATGGTGGTAGCAGAAAGAAACTGTAATGGGGTGGTGGGTGAGGAGGAAATGATGGAGGTGGTGGAATGGGTAATGATGGGGTGGTGGGGGAGAAGGCAATGATGGTGGCATTGGAAACAACAATGATGGGGATGGTGGGGAAGTAGGCAATGATGGAGGTGGTGGGGGAGAAGGAAATGATGGAGGTGGTGGAAAGAGCAATGATGGTGGTGGTGGAGGAGAAGGCAATGATTGAGTTTGATGGAGAGGGCAATGATGGGGTGGTGGGGAGAAAGCAATGATGGAGTTGGTGGAAAGGACAATGATGGGGGTTGTGGGGGAGAAAGTAATGAAGGGCTGGTGGGGAAAAGGCATTGATGGTGGTGGTGGTGGTGGAATGGGCAATGATGAGGGTGGTAGGGGAGAAGGCAATGATGGAGGTGGTGGAATGAGCAATAATGGGGTGGTGGGGGAGAACACAATGATGGAGGTGGTGAAGACGGCAGTGATGGAGGTGGTGGAGAGGACAATAATGGGATGCAGGGGAATGAGGACAATGAGGGGTGTGGGGGATTTAGATGGGAGGAAGGTGGATTTATAATGGATTTAGGAACAGGGGGAGGTGGAGGAAGTCATTTTTATCGCTTATTATGTATAACACAGTCCCTTAGTATAAAGTGTAGTCACTTATTATACATAGCACAGCCCCTCAGTATATAGTGTACTCACTTATGTATATCACAGTCCCTTAATATATAGTGTACTCACTTATTATGTATGGCGCCATCCCTCAGTATATAGTGTCAATTTTTATGTATAGCACAGTCTCTTAGTATGACCGCCCTCTTTCTGAGCTGGGAAAGCCATCCAGTCTGGCCTAAGCTGTTACAAGTGGTTCAGCCGCTCGACCCTTATTCACATTCACGCCACTTGGCAAGTGATAAGGTTTTAAATACTAGAGTAGGGACTGTCCCACAAGGGTTGCCGTGACGTGGCGGGATGGCTTGTACATTATTTTGATCAAAATTTATGTTTACTAAATACCCTTATTATTATTACCTTTATGCATTATTTGCAGTATATTTTTTACTTTTAGTTCAGGATATTTGTGTTTTTTGCTTTTTGTTTTCTCTGGTTAATGGTCATGTGTTAATATGCACTTACATTGTGCATACACATTAACTTACTTTTCTCAGTTCAGATTTGTTTTTTATTCATTTCATTGTGCATTCAGTGCATATATGGGTGTGACCGCCCTCTTTCTGAGCTGGGAAAGCCATCCAGTCTGGCCTAAGCTGTTACAAGTGGTTCAGCCGCTCGACCCTTATTCACATTCACGCCACTTGGCAAGTGATAAGGTTTTAAATACTAGAGTAGGGACTGTCCCACAAGGGTTGCCGTGACGTGGCGGGATGGCTTGTACATTATTTTGATCAAAATTTATGTTTACTAAATACCCTTATTATTATTACCTTTATGCATTATTTGCAGTATATTTTTTACTTTTAGTTCAGGATATTTGTGTTTTTTGCTTTTTGTTTTCTCTGGTTAATGGTCATGTGTTAATATGCACTTACATTGTGCATACACATTAACTTACTTTTCTCAGTTCAGATTTGTTTTTTATTTGTTTTTTAATCAGTCTCTTAGTATATAGTATTATCACTTATGTATAGCACAGTCCATTAGTATATAGTGTACTCACTTATTATGTCTAACACTGTCCCTTAGTATATAGTGTACTCGCTTATTATTTATAGCGCCATCCTTAGTTACATAGTTTCCTCTTTTGTTATGTATAACAATGTCCCTTATTACGTACCATCCTCTCTAGTTATATGATGCCATCCCTTATTGTATAGCTTCCTCTGCTGTTGTGTACCATGCTGTCTCTTACATAGAGTATTCTTGTTATTTTTGTTATTCACAGCGCCCTCTTTATTACATAGGCCCCTATCTTGTTGGATATAAAATGACTGCTGACGGAGGAGCCAGTAACCAGACTATCAATCCATCAGCTCCTCCATTAGAAAAGAAGCTTTCCCATGCTCTATCAGCCATCAATGCATTATACAGCTAACATGACAGGACAGCATGTAATAAAAAACAGGGCTCTATATAGTTCAATATGCAAGGGACGGTGCTGTACATAACAAGAGAGGACACTGTATAATGAGGGATGGCAATATACATAATAAAGGAGACTATGTAATATATATACGTGTATGTGTGTGGCTATATCTAATATATAAAGCTCAAAGTGTGTATGTATGTGTGTATATATGTGTGTGTGTGTGTGTGTGTGTGTATGTTTGTATGTCCGGGATAGGCATCCGCACCGTCGCAGCTACAGCCACAAAATTTGGCACAGTCACACGTCTGGACCCCGAGAGCGTCCTAAGCTATGTTGTGAGGCGAAATTTTAACCCCGTGCGTTCCAATTCACCAAACAATTTTGCCCCTATCTACATACTGGGGGAAAAAGTGTGGGCGTGTCAAGCCCCGCCCCTCATTATGATGTCACAATGACCCTATTTGCATTCTGGGGAAGCAGTGTGTGCGCGCCAAGCCCCGCCCCTCATTATAATGTCACAATGGTTGCCATGGCGACGCTGATGTCATCAAAGGTTGCAAGCCCTGCCGCCGCTCATTATGATGTCATAATGGTTGACTATGGAATGGAGGATGTGTGATGAGTATATGGGCACCGGACTATGAGATGGAGGATATGTATGACAGGTATATGGGCACGGGACTATGGGATGGCGGATATGTATATGGGCACGGGACTATGGGATGGAGGATGTGTGATGGGTATATGGGCACTGGACTATGGGATGGAGGATATGTATGACGGGTATATGGGCACGGGACTATGGGATGGCGGATATGTATATGGGCGCGGGACTATGGGATGGAGGATGTGTGATGGGTATATGGGCACTGTACTATGGGATCGAGGATATGTATGATGGGTATATGGGCACGGGACTATGAGATGGCGGATATGTATGATGGGTATATGGGCACGGGACTATGGGATGGAGGATATGTATGATGGGTATATGGGCATGGGACTATGAGATGGAGGATGTGTGATGGGTATATGGGCACTCGACTATGGGATGGAGGATATGTATGATGGGTATATGGGCACGGGCCTATGGGATCGTGGATATGTATGATGGGTATATGGGTACGGGACTATGGGATGGAGAATAATTATAATTTTCTATAACTAACCACAGTTAGTTACTATGCCCGGGCAGCGCCGGGCTCTTCTGCTAATATATATATACAGTATATGTAGCTTTGTCACCAGAAAAGGATGGGGGCCCGGACACATTTCTTGCACAAGGGCCCCACAGTGTCAGTGTCCGCCTCTGTGTAGGCTAGTATTCAAATGTGAGTATATCCCACAATATATGTGGAATCAAGGTCCTACTTGCGCTCGTAAAAAAAGGGCACAGCAGAGGGTGGTGCTCAGAGGAAAATAATAGAATGAATAATGTCAAAACACCTCTAGCACTCAGAACAATATCAAAAACGAAGTTGCTTCCAGAAATATATTCATTTATTTCATCTTTTTATTTAATCTCTTTATGCACTGGGAATTCACAGCCAATATATAAACTTGCACAGCCTTATTATTAACCCTTGATAAATGCCAGATGGGCCGAAACGTTGGGCTTTATTAACCCTTGATAAATGCCAGATGGGCCGAAACGTTGGGCTTTAATACTCTGCTGTGCAAGTTTATATATTGGCTGTGAATTCCCAGTGCATAAAGAGATGAAATAAAAAGATGAAATAAATGAATATATTTCTGGAAGCAACTTCGTTTTTGATATTGTTCTAAGTGCTAGAGGTGTTTTGACATTATATATCCCACAATATACACAATATATATTTTGTTTGTCACTTTATCGGCTTCCAGAGCACCCATAGATTTTAAACATGGGCGGTCTCACTCCTACTTTGCAATGAAATACTAAAATGTCACTGCATAGGAGCACAGCTGCGTGCGATCTTGCAGTTGTAGGAGCAGGGGAACAGATTTATGACTGCTGGAGTCCCCAAAGAGAAGGCACAGACATTTCTTACTGTCACTGACAGTGCCTCCTCCTCCATTCACAGCAGACATGTAATAGCTGTGTGTGTATAGGGAGGTCGGCAGGACCTGCTGGGTCATAGGAGACCTAAAGGCTGCATTTCCCCTGTAACTCAGGCTAATATACCAGATATAGTTACAAGGGAAATACCGTAATAAGAAAATAAAAAGTATTTAAATATTCAAATGCCCCCTCCCCTACACACACACACACAAAGGTCTTTTATGACCTTATAGGGGTAACAATGTGTAAAGTAAATGAAAAATAAATAAATACAAATTAGCAGGTAAAAAAATAATTAAAAAAGTCACTGTCAATCCAAATTGCTGTTATAAGCCCTGTTCCTGTAAAAAAACAGAGATGATGAAAATCTGCTTGGTGAGGAATTGGGGTAACTGGTCTGATTTTGAATTGGTTTAATAACAACTATGAGTTCACTGTAAATTGTAAGCTTTGCTCAGATATAAAAATATAACACACAGTATACATATAAATAAAATATTCAACAAAAAGGCATCCAAAATCATGTAGGGCACTTCAAATAGAATGAACACAACAATCCCAGATACATGAATCCCATGGGAAAAACGAAGAGATCCCAATAATTTAAAAAACAATATTTTATTATTAAACAATAAAGATAAAATATAAAATGGATGGTAAAAAAAGCAAAATACTGTCCAGGGGACACCGGGTGGCAATAATCAACCAAAATTAATGTATAAAATACAAGAACACTAATGTACAAAGTGCCAAATAAATTCCATCAGACCGCTTATAATGGGTATAATATAGGGTAATGCAGATCATCAGTATGTACATCTCATGAAAGTGCTATTAATTATGTGGCCCAAACTCCAAAGCATCACAATTCATAACATATTACTGTGATGTGGTAAGGTAACCATATACATCAATGGAGCATAAGTAGTGGTAACGATAACCCCGAACCATCAGAATACCCACAAGCAATAATGAACCAGTGGTAAAGTATACAGTGTTTGAAAAATGAAGTTGTATACTTACCAAATAGGAGAGATGTGACCGCTCGGCGTCCCATCACCCCGACGCGCGTTGCTTCTTCCTGGGGCGCCTGATGGAATTTATTTTGTACTTTGTACATTAGTGTTCTTGTATTTTATACATTAATTTTGGTTGATTTATTGCCGCCCGGTGTACCCTAGACAGTATTTTCCTTTTTTTTACCTTCCATTTTATATTTTATTCTTATTGTTTAATAATAAAATATTGTTTTTTAAATTATTGGGATCTCTTCGTTTTTCCCATGTTGTGTTCATATAAATAAAATATGTATATAATAGGTAAAGTATATGATCAGACGTGTTTACTCAACAGCACAAGATATAAATCACTTAAGGAAAGAGAATAAATGGATGATGACAGAATAAGATCAATGTGGAGATGCCGTGAGAGTCACAAACTGTGAGAATGGGAGACGGCGACTTCTAGCCCAGAGCTCATTAGAGAAGCCTCTGCCATGTTGTCTGCATATGTGACAGGACTATTCCTGCACATAATCTACATTGCAGGGTGCTGGGACCTAGGTAGATCTCTATATACTGAGCTATTCCTGCACATAATCTACATTGCAGGGTGCTGGGACCTAGGTACATCTCTGCATACTGAGCTATTCCTGCACATAAGGCAGAATGCTGAGACCTAGGTATAAAGATTATTATTATTATTATTACATCTATGCATACTGAACTGCAAAGTAACATTTTAGTCCACGTCCAGATTAACTCATTATTGTATTGTACATTATATTTTTGTAAACAGGACAATACCCTGTCAGGGTAACCCAACTTTTGTTTCAGTTCCAGTTAGGAACTTGCAGCTCTCTGGCGCCCCCTTACCCTCAGGTCAGTCAGGGAACTGCACCTAGGATAAGTAGTTGCCAGAAAGGCTGCCTGGTCACATACTGGCTATCGCGCACTCTGCAGCGAGGGTGATATGTGTATCACTAATCCCAGGCCAGAAATACACACATAAACCTCTGATCCGTCACTGCCAGGATTCCCAATAACACCAGGACAATAAGTTGCCACCAGTCTCTCGTTTGATACCAAAGCCTGTATCGGGTCAGGATCCAACCCAAGGTAGCAGGATTTTGCGCAGAGTACGTGTTGTTTCGATCATAGAGCAAAAAGAACGAAACTAGTGAATTTATAAGTTTACTCCAGAAAATATCGGCAGTGTTTACAAAAATACAAAAGATATTACAAAAAGGAGACAAAATACAATATCTACAACAGTTAGAAATAAAAGGGATTAAAATATGAAACTTAATCTCAGTCACAGGTATGACATGTCGATAAAGGGGAGGAGAGCCGTCCCAAAGCAATGAATCAGCAGCACACATGTTGCCTAGCTGAGTCTCCAGCGTCTGACCCCTCCCCAAATGAGCATTTTGGTTTTATGCTTTGGCCCCAAACCTAGAAACTCCTCCCTTGCTGACTTCACTGGTGGTCCGTGTTAAAGGGGGTGCACCTCTTTTGGAAGAACATTAAACAATTATACTTTCCATATCTTCGGCTGGAAAGCTCACAGGGTGATGATAGGTTACATTTTCCCCTGCTAATTAACTATTCTTTTGAGACCAAAAGACCAAAAGTGGCATGTCTGTGTGTTACTGGGAGGCAGAAAATCATTTTCCAGGTTTATGATGACCTTAAAGACCACAAAACATTGCCATGCATAGCCCCAATCACCCTGGTCCTGGAAATCTATTTTTCCTGTCTCTAGGATTACTGTGTGTTATAGAATTTGACCTGGAATATTAGGCCTGCTAGACAAAGGGAGTTTGGAGGGAAGTTTTACTCCTTGCTAGATCTGGCAGGCAATGCTCTCACATTACACAAAAATCATTTACCTGAAGAGAGGGGGCAAGTCTACATTTCAAACGAGAGAGAGGGAAGGGGGAGGGAGTGGAGTTTTACAGAGGGAAAAAAAGAAAAGGGGAGGTTGCAGCCATGTGGCTGCATGTGAAGCTTAGTGTCACAATACACGAACCAAATGGGGGTAGGGCAGCAGGAAGCCCTGTATGTGTACCTTGGACAATAGGAAATAATTCATATTTTCCTGACCTACCCTAAACTCAGAAATTGTCTATTTCAAATTCGTAAAAATTATATTTGTAATTTCACTGTAAATTCATGTAACTGCAGCTTTACTTACTATTCGGATCCCCTCTAATTCATATCCAGGCCACAGACCACCAATGACTGTTGCAGACGACATAGATGCAACAGTGATTGCCGAATCCTCTCCCCTTCTTTTTATGTATGTCATCTATCCTGTAGCAGTGTTTTATAACAGTTGCAACAAAAGCTGCTTCCATATACTGTATTTTTCTTCTCCAACAGAATTACCGATTTTCCCAACTACCTGAAATGGTGATAGGTTCTCCGCCACCACCGATTCCCCCCAGGACCGGTCCTGTTGCTGTCCCTTCTCTAAGGAGGTAAAGCCCATTTTAATGTTGTGTTGGTTTATGAAAGTTTTACTTTTTTAACAATTAAATATTCTTGTTTGTAAGATACAACGGTATACAAACAGAAGACCTCTGCTTGATGTCATTTAGTGTCTTTTGTCAAGAAATAGAAACTTGTCCTGGAAATGTGACCTCACAAGTACAAGGGTTATTGCAGTGAGGCTGTGTTCACATTACGTATTTTCCACTGTCAGTGGCTGTGTGGGGCTTTTGTCTGAGACCCTGAAAGATGGGATTCAGGCATAGCCGCAGACTGAGTCACTGTGCTTTGTTGGACGTCATTTTTGTTAGTATTTCCTAGTTGGAGTTGGCACCAAAACGTGGTTGCTTGCACTTTGGTGACCACCTGAAATATGGATACTGCTGAAAATGTTGTCCGACTGAACAGACCACCTGTATCACTAAAGTCAGCTGCTCAGTCAGGAGATTCACACAGAAGCCCCGATGGAGCCACTGCCCAATGGAGCCACTGACGAGTGGATAACACGTGATGGAAGCCTGGCCTGAATTCCAATATCCGGTTACCAGCTGTGGCCCTGTGTGGCCGTACATAACCAGGAGGACAAAATAAAAGCAAGCAGAGATCTGGAAAAACAATGAGGAATTGATACAGAAAGCTTATTGTAAAACTTTGTGAACCTTGCAACTTACAGAATGAACCTTTCCTTGCGGTGGGTGGAATCCCCCGGGAATAATTGCACGCACAGAAATGTTTTGCTACTTTGTAATAAGTGCTGATTATCAATATCAGTAACATGAGGGCTCTTCTACAGGTTGCTCATTAGTGACTGTCGTGACTCATTAATTGATTTATTGGGGTATTAAAGAAACTGCAGAGTCCAGATGTCACAGCATAGTGGATGGGATTTCTAGAAATGCCATGTTCACTATGTGTCCTGAGAAGCCGGTGGCTCACCATGAGGCGTGTCTCCAGACCGTAGCATGTCAATTTCTCTTTCGGAGACGAGAGTCTCAGCAAGATAAATCTCACCCATCCAATGTATTGGACGCGGAGATTCCGCACGGTTCAGTGACCACATGCGGATTCACCAGCGTTCAATAGATGAACAGACACTGCACCCAAAGTGCTGCCAGTTCCTGAACATGTGCACATTCCCTTAAGGATAGGCTGATGGACCCCAAAGTCACCTATAAAGTGTCACAATATAAAATGTTACAGTGCCAGAGGCTTCTAGGAACACCTCCTAAATATACCAATACCACAGCACTGCAGAACCTTGGGGACTTTTTCCCCCTTTTATGATGTCTCCTGCACTGCTCTCATGTCAACCTGTAGAAGGAATAGAAGATATCTACAGCTAAAATTAGGATGATTCTACATAGGGATGTGACAATTATTTTACTGACCTCCAAATGACTTATCAATGAAATTCTCACATACATTAAGCAGGGGACATCTGCATTAGTTGTGTGATGCCAGTGAATCACTAGTTAGGCCACGTTCACACGTTCAGTATTTGGTCAGCATTTTATATCAGCATTTATAAGCCAAGACCAGGAGTGGGTGATAAACACAGAAGTGGTGACGGGTTTCTATTATACTGTTTCTCTGATTTTCCACTTCTGGTTTTGGTTAACAGATACTGAGGTCAAATACTGACCAAATACTGACCGTGTGAATGTGGCCTAATAGTGAGAATTGTTTCTCCATTTTATTTCTGTGCTGTGTATAAATATGTGATTCTTCAGATGTTGTATTATTCTATGCCTGATGAAGAGACCTGAGTAGTCTGGAAAGCTAGCAATGTGTTACCATCTTTTCAGTTAGCCACTGAGGACTCTCAATTCTGAATATTTTGCATTTTATTAATTAACCCATCCTGCTTGAATCAATATTTTTCTTTTCCTAGTATATTCTGCCACCTAGTGGTTGATGTTGATAGTGCTACCATCAGTCATTTCTAGGTTCTGCTTTGGGAAGCCATGCGTTGTAGGGTCATAGCTAACAAGCCATGTGCTCATGACTGCAGTGACCATATTTAACACTCCACCTCTGGATCTACAATCCATCCCAAACATACGATTATCTCCTTGACGGACAGTCACCGACAGCTTTATTTTCTTATTAGCTACAGCATGTCAATAATGACGTTTAATCACAGAGTCTAGAACAGTTTGTCACCACTGAATGCCCACCGGGTAAGTCCACCTTTGGCTCCAATCCAGGTCTATATCACTAAGCGCCTGCCGTCACTTGCTATCTGACTAGAGCTGAAATCCAGGATGCAATTTACATAAGAGATGGCATAAATAAGAGTATAACAATAAATACAAAAAGTTGCACTCTGTAGTGCTGAGCATGTCAAGGCGAAATATATGAAATATGAATAGCAATATCGCTCTAGATACTAGGAAAAAACTGAGACACTTAGCACACAATTTGGCCAATTCATGCATGCCCAGTAGCCAACAACAAAGTGGTCTCACATTGCTGGGAACCTACGTATTGCTATTCAGATTTCATATATTTCACATTGACATTTTTTTTTCCCTCTGGCCGAGTGGTCCGCGGAAAAAAATTGCAGCTTGCATGATTTGCCTCCGAGAATTAGATTGTACTCGCCCATTCAAGATTATGGGTCCGTGAAAACATTGGATCGTGCTCTGAAGACATCCGACTGCATGGAGAAACTTTTTTTTTTCTCCACCTCCAAAAAAATCGGATCCCACTCTGATCGAACTCTGATCAGTGTATGATTAGCATAATCAGATCGATTATATCTCGAATTGAGAAAAACAGGTCGAGTGCACCCGCCTTCATAATGAGGAGAAGAGAGACAGACAAAATGTACCAATATGGAGTGGGCAGCCAGTAAGGACTCCCAGCACCCAAAAATGTTAGGCTCTTAACAGATTTCAACAAAATAGACTGAACCTACTGAGCACTCCAACTGTCCACATTTTGCTAAACTTACTGAGTTTGTAACATATTTTAGGAAATAGTTGTCAATGTTGAATTTAGTATCTCTGTCTTTTCCAACCAACATGATCGTCCCCTCTCGCTAAATCAATAATGAGAGCAAAAAACTGTAAGAGACGTACAGTCTGCTGATTCAAAGGGGCAGATCAAAGAAAAAGAACTGGTCACTGTATGGCGTAATTGGCTGGGCACTGTACGCCATCTAGAACCATCTGGGGACTGTATAATACAGTACTATATGTATAAGAAGAATGCCATGTGATGCATACTGCCCACATCAATACTTGGTTTGGCATTGCTTGGGTCGGCTGTTCTGGGTATTGCATGACACATTTTGTTAGATATATAAAGACACCATGATTTTTGAACTGTATAATAGAAATTTTGACACAGTGAACATAACACAAGTTAGTGATTTTATACAGAGGTGAATGTAGTTAGAGCAGGGGTGGGCAATTAATTTTCTCAAGAGTCCACATGAAGACCGTGACTGTTGTGGAGATCCGAACCAACAGGCCTAAATTAATTCTGCTCAATATATTAATATATTATTACAATTTTATTCTAATGTTAATTGTGTCGCTTAATATTGAGCAGAATTAAGTATGCCGACATCCCGCTTAATACCGTATGAGCCCGCACATACTGTTGTGGCCAAAAGCATTGACACCCCTGCAATTTTGTCAGATAATACTCAGTTTCTTCCCGAAAATGATTGCAAACACAAATTCTTTGGTATTATTCTCTTCATTTAATTTGTCTTAAATGAAAAAACACAAAAGAGAATGAAGCAAAAAGCAAAACATTGATCATTTCACACAAAACTCCAAAAATGGGTCAGACAAAAGTATTGGCACCCTCAGCCTAATACTTGGTTGCACAACCTTTAGCCAAAATAACTGCGACCAACCGCTTCCGGTAACCATCAATGAGTTTCTTACAATGCTCTGCTGGAATTTTAGACCATTCTTCTTTTGCAAACTGCTCCAGGCCCCTGATATTTGAAGGGTGCCTTCTCCAACCTGCCATTTTTAGATCTCTCCACAGGTGTTCTATGGGATTCAGGTCTGGACTCATTGCTGGCCACCTTAGAAGTCTCCAGTGCTTTCTCTCAAACCATTTTCTAGTGCTTTTTGAAGTGTGTTTTGGGTCATTGTCCTGCTGGAAGACCCATGACCTCTGAGGGAGACCCAGCTTTCTCACACTGGGACCTACATTATGCTGCAAAATTTGTTGGTAGTCTTCAGACTTCATAATGCCATGCACACGGTCAAGCAGTCCAGTGCCAGAGGCAGCAAAGCAACCCCAAAACATCAGGGAACCTCCGCCAAGTTTGACTGTAGGGACCGTGTTTTTTTCTTTGAATGCCTCTTTTTTTCTTCTGTAAACTCTATGTTGATGCCTTTGCCCAAAAAGCTCTACTTTTGTCTCATCTGACCAGAGAACATTCTTCCAAAACGTTTTAGGCTTTTTCAGGTAAGTTTTGGCAAACTCCAGCCTGGCTTTTTTATGTCTCAGGGTAAGAAGTGGGGTCTTCCTGGGTCTCTTACCATACAGTCCCTTTTCATTCAGACGCCGACGGATAGTACGAGTTGACACTGTTGTACCCTTAGACTGCAGGGCAGCTTCAACTTGTTTGGATGTTAGTTGAGGTTCTTTATCCAACATCCGCACAATCTTGCGTTGAAATCTCTTGTCAATTTTTCTTTTCCGTCCACATCTAGGGAGGTTAGCCACAGTGCCATGGGCTTTAAACTTCTTGATGACACTGCGCACGGTAGACACAGGAACATTCAGGTCTTTGGAGATGGACTTGTAGCCTTGAGATTGCTCATGCTTCCTCACAATTTGGTTTCTCAAGTCCTCAGACAGTTCTTTGGTCTTCTTTCTTTTCTCCATGCTCAATGTGGTACACACAAGGACACAGGACAGAGGTTGAGTCAACTTTAATCCATGTCAACTGGCTGCAAGTTTGATTTAATTATTGCCAACACCTGTTAGGTGCCACAGGTAAGTTACAGGTGCTGTTAATTACACAAATTAGAGAAGCATCACATGATTTTTCGAACAGTGCCAATACTTTTGTCCACCCTCTTTTTTATGTTTGGTGTGGAATTATATAATTTGCTTTAGGACAATTCTTTTTGTGTTTTTTCATTTAAGACAAATTAAATGAAGATAATAATACCAAAGAATTTGTGTTTGCAATCATTTTCAGATAGAAACTGAGTATTATCTGACAAAATTGCAGGGGTGTCAATACTTTTGGCCACAACTGTAGCACCCATGATATACAGCTGCACACAGCACCCATGATATACAGTATGAGCCCAAATCAGAGCCCCTTACATACTGTAAGTGCCCCCACATAGCCTCCTATATACAGCATGAACTCCACATAACCTCTTAAATGCAGCATGAGTCCCACATAGCCTTTTATATACAGTATGAGCTCCACATAGCCTCCTATACACATAGAAATATCCCATACACATGGAAAAAAACAGCAGATACTCACCTCACTCCCGTTCCCCCTGCATTCGGTCTCTGCTCTCTCTGATGCGCTGACTCTCTGCAGTGGACAGGTAACATGATGAAATGACGTTATCGGTACTGCTAGCTCACATGCTAATTGGTGGAAAATAAAGCCAATGGTATTCACTGCTGTCTGCATCCAGAGATTAAACCCAATACAGAAAATACCGAATAAAGGTCAAAGGAAGAATTATATGCAAATATAGGCTAAGTGAAGCAAGAAGTTAGGTATTAAAGTACCTTTATTGTGGATACATGGTGAAGTGGTGGTACAACTAACAAGGTGTTAGGGATGGCGGAACGCACTAAATATTAAATAATAGAAAGTGCGTTCGCCACCCGGGGTCCACCGTGCAGTAGGTGTTAAAACCGCTGCTAGACAATAGGAGACGCGCTATATGGCGGTATAATGCACACGGGTTCAACGTCACCCGATGTGCGCAGAGCGGACTCTGTTAACTCTGTTAACACCGAGCCTGTTAGACTCACAGGTTTCAGCGAAATTGCACGCACAGCATCAGGTCACAGGTGTAACAACCCTGCTGGCATCACTGCATGGCCTCCCATCCCCCGCACACCAACTTACTTTCTGCTTCAAGCCATGCTGTGAAATCTGTCTGTTGCCAGCCCTGAGCTCCATGTGCTATGCCTCTTGTTTTCCTGCTTGCTCTCCATGTTTCCTGACTGTGTGTATAGGGGGGTGGCGCCTGAACTCTCTGGTTCTTATGCAGTCAGGGTGCACCTGTGTAATATGTCCCTTACCAATCACCTAGAGGCCTTGACTATTTAGTTTCGCCACACCCACTGACCTTTGCCTGTGCAATGTCTAATCTCAGTTAGTATCTTGCTGCTGAGAAAGCCAGGCCCTGTTGTGTGTATCGCCTTCTCTGGAGGAATACTCTTTGTCTCGCTTTGTACCTTGTCCGCCTGCCAGGAGGCAGAATATCCTGGCCCTTGAGTCTTGTTCCCAGTACCTTGTCTGTACTCTATCCGCCTGCCAGGAGGCAGAATATCCTGGTCCTTGTGTCTTTGTCCCTGTGCCTCTGTCTGAACTTAGTCTTACCTCTGTCTGTCAGTCTCCTTGTTTGTGGTTCCTTCTCTGCTGTGTCTTTCCTTGTGTCCTCCCTGTCTGGGCATCTGCACCCTCGCAGCTTTATCTGTGCATCTGCACCCTCGCAGCTTTATCTGTGCATCTGCACCTTTGCAGCTTTATCTGTGCATCTGCACCCTCGCAGCTTTATCTGTGCATCTGCACCCTCGCAGCTTTATCTGTGCATCTGCACCCTCGCAGCTTTATCTGTGCATCTGCACCCTCGCAGCTTTATCTGTGCATCTGCACCCTTGCAGCTTTATCTGTGCATCTGCACCCTCGCGGCTCTGCCTGCTCCGCACTCCTGCGACTCTGCCTGCTCCGCACTCCTGTGGCTCTGCCTGCTCCGCACTCCTGCTGCTCTGCCTGCTCTGCACTCCTGCTGCTCTGCCTGCTCTGCACTCCTGCGGCTCTGCCTACCTGCACCTCCTGTGTGAACAGGTCCAAACCTGTTCCTTCATATTCCACTCCTTCCTGCCTATATGCATACCTGCACCTCCTGTGTGAACAGGTCCAAACCTGTTCTCTCATATAACACTCCTGCTTGCCCTGTGTCTTAAGCCGTCACCTACCTGTCCAGTGTCTCCAAGCCGTGCCCGCTTGCCCAGTGTCTCCAAGCCGTGCCCAGTGTCTCCAAGCTGTGTCCAGTGTCTCCAAGCCGTGCCTTCTTGCCCAGTGTCTCCAAGCCGTGCCTGCTTGCCCAGTGTCTCCAAGCCGTGCCTGCTTGCCCAGTGTCTCCAAGCCGTGCCTGCTTGCCCAGTGTCTCCAAGCCGTGCCTGCTTGCCCAGTGTCTCCAAGCCGTGCCTGCTTGCCCAGTGTCTCCAAGCCGTGCCTGCTTGCCCAGTGTCTCCAAGCCGTGCCTGCTTGCCCAGTGTCTCCAAGCCGTGCCTACTTGCCCAGTGTCTCCAAGCCGTGCCTGCTTGCCCAGTGTCTCCAAGCCGTGCCTGCTTGCCCAGCGTCTCCAAGCCGTGCTTGCTTGCCCAGCGTCTCCAAGCCGTGCCGGCTTGCCCAGCATCTCCAAGCCGTGCCGGCTTGCCCAGCGTCTCCAAGCCGTGCCGGCTTGCCCAGTGTCTCCAAGCCGTGCCGGCTTGCCCAGTGTCTCCAAGCCGTGCCGGCTTGCCCAGTGTCTTCAAACCGTGTCTCCAAGCCGTGCCTGCCTGCCAGTGTACCAAGCCGTGCCTGCTTGCCCAGTGTCTCAGCCTGCCTGTTAGTCACACCTGTCCGAGTGACTTGTCCCCGAGTGGGATCAGCAGCCACAGCCAGACACCACCCTGGAGTGGCACCCGACAGCTATCTGCCGCACAAGCCTGACCTCACCATCAGAGGCTCCAGTGAAGACCGAGGTAGCTGTCGTAGTCACGCCCCTTCCAGGGTAGTCTGGTTTGTGGCACAGTGGGGCCACAAACCCCCGGCTCGCGCCATTCAGCCAAGGCGCGAGCGTGACAGTTTGCACAGGCCATGGTCCCCGCTGAGTCCCATGTCCTTTCGCCCTCGGAGCAAGATGAACATTTTTGCCAGTATGGGCAACCAATTAAATTTACCCGGTCTGAAGCCCAATCCTTCACTGCTCCACCCACCATTGTGGTCTCCAATAGACTGTTTGCTCAACTTGAGGCTGGCATACCTAAAGTTGAACCTCCCTCGGACCCGCCAAGATATGATGGGGACCCCAAGCAGTGTCGTGTCTTTATGGAGCAGTGCCTACGCTATTTTCAATGGCATGCTCCCTACTTCGCCAGCGATCGGGTAAAGGTAGGATTACTAATGTCCTATCTAACAGGAGATGCGTTGCAGTGGCTTAACCCCCTTTGGGAAGCAGGGGATCCCATCACCTCAAGCTTACCGGCCTTCCTGGTGGCCTTCTGCAAAGCCTTTGACAAGCCCAGTACAGTGTCTCCTAAAGAGTCTTCCCCTCCAAGCTCCCAGGAACGGATCGGACGAAAGAAACTTGTGGCCAATTCATCTTCTCCGTCTGTGACCGTCCATGACCCATCTGTTCCTCAGCCTGCCCAAGCAGCCCCCCATGCAAGATCCAAGAGGTCTAAAAAGAAGAAGCGGGCAAAGTTGCAGACGGAATCTGGTCTCTGTCCTGTGAAGCCAATGACTGTTTCTCTGCCTTCAGGGAGCTTTGGTGTGTATAAACCGCCAGCCATACGGAGTCAGTGTGTGGTCTCTGTCGTACAGCTCCCGAAGCCTGCGTGGGCGTTGTCTCATGGTGGCCGAGCCCTACTTGAGAACAGTCTAGTCTTGCAAGGACAACTACAGCTCCAGGTCGGTGCTTGGTATACAAAGAAGTTTGTCTTCCATTGGCTGTCTGGTATGCCCATGGGTCATTCTGAACCAGAGATCCTGGTGCCCATTTATGTTTGGAGACCCAGCAAGGTACGGCGTCTGAGACAACCAAGTGACAAGAGGTGTCTGGTTCCCTTGCGTCAGGTTCAGTCAGCCAAGTCGTCGTCTTTATCCAGTCTGCTGGTCGTCGAGTCTAGGGGTGATGACGCCTCCGAAGAGGGTGAAGCGGAGGTGTCCTCGTCACACATCCCCAGCAATGATGCCAGTGATCTGCTCCCTAGAGCATCCCTGCCTCCTGATTGTCTTCCCCAGGATAAAGGGCTGAAGATGGATCCTGAGTGGATGCCCTCGGCTCCTCTATGGCCAGTGGGTGAAGGTCCCAAGATGGAGCATTACACATCCTCTAACCTGAAAAAAGGGGCCCAGTTTTTTCTGAGTAACAGGTTGAAATGGCTCCCTGTATGTATGCCTCCAGCTTCCATATGGCAGGTGGATGCAGAGGTGGGAACTGTGGCCTATGCATCTCCGTTGTTCACTCACCTGGAGGAGATCCAATTTTCTTTGGCTAATGGGCTAAAAAGGGACTCTGTGCTGGTGTTTTCAGTTTTTAGCTGGCCGGCTGATGTAGGAGCGATGTCGGAAGCTGCCAGGGCCCCGCTTTTTGCCAATCTGGAGGAAGAAGTCTTTGTACCCTCTGTGTTGGAAGATGACTCCATCAGGCACCAAGAAGCTTGGCACTCTGGGATTCCTGATGGCACACATAGTCCACCCTACCTGAAGGATGTCGTGTCAACCTGGACTGTGTGTGGTCCCGTACTCCTTCTGGTCATTCTGGCAGGCTTGAGGAAGAGGGGCCGTAAAGGGGGGGGTACTGTAACAACCCTGCTGGCATCACTGCATGGCCTCCCATCCCCCGCACACCAACTTACTTTCTGCTTCAAGCCATGCTGTGAAATCTGTCTGTTGCCAGCCCTGAGCTCCATGTGCCTCTTGTTTTCCTGCTTGCTCTCCATGTTTCCTGACTGTGTGTATAGGGGGGTGGCGCCTGAACTCTCTGGTTCTTATGCAGTCAGGGTGCACCTGTGTAATATGTCCCTTACCAATCACCTAGAGGCCTTGACTATTTAGTTTCGCCACACCCACTGACCTTTGCCTGTGCAATGTCTAATCTCAGTTAGTATCTTGCTGCTGAGAAAGCCAGGCCCTGTTGTGTGTATCGCCTTCTCTGGAGGAATACTCTTTGTCTCGCTTTGTACCTTGTCCGCCTGCCAGGAAGCAGAATATCCTGGCCCTTGAGTCTTGTTCCCAGTACCTTGTCTGTACTCTATCCGCCTGCCAGGAGGCAGAATATCCTGGTCCTTGTGTCTTTGTCCCTGTGCCTCTGTCTGAACTTAGTCTTACCTCTGTCTGTCAGTCTCCTTGTTTGTGGTTCCTTCTCTGCTGTGTCTTTCCTTGTGTCCTCCCTGTCTGTGCATCTGCACCTTTGCAGCTTTATCTGTGCATCTGCACCCTCGCAGCTTTATCTGTGCATCTGCACCCTCGCAGCTTTATCTGTGCATCTGCACCCTCGCAGCTTTATCTGTGCATCTGCACCCTCGCAGCTTTATCTGTGCATCTGCACCCTCGCAGCTTTATCTGTGCATCAGCACCCTTGCAGCTTTATCTGTGCATCTGCACCCTCGCGTCTCTGCCTGCTCCGCACTCCTGCGTCTCTGCCTGCTCCGCACTCCTGCGTCTCTGCCTGCTCCGCACTCCTGCGGCTCTGCCTACCTGCACCTCCTGTGTGAACAGGTCCAAACCTGTTCCTTCATATTCCACTCCTTCCTGCCTATATCCATACCTGCACCTCCTGTGTGAACAGGTCCAAACCTGTTCTCTCATATACCACTCCTGCTTGCCCTGTGTCTCAAGCCGTCACCTACCTGTCCAGTGTCTCCAAGCCGTGCCCGCTTGCCCAGTGTCTCCAAGCCGTGCCCGCTTGCCCAGTGTCTCCAAGCCGTGCCCGCTTGCCCAGTGTCTCCAAGCCGTGCCCGCTTGCCCAGTGTCTCCAAGCCGTGCCCGCTTGCCCAGTGTCTCCAAGCCGTGCCCGCTTGCCCAGTGTCTCCAAGCCGTGCCCGCTTGCCCAGTGTCTCCAAGCCGTGCCCGCTTGCCCAGTGTCTCCAAGCCGTGCCCGCTTGCCCAGTGTCTCCAAGCCGTGCCCGCTTGCCCAGTGTCTCCAAGCCGTGCCGGCTTGCCCAGTGTCTCCAAGCCGTGCCGGCTTGCCCAGTGTCTCCAAGCCGTGCCGGCTTGCCCAGTGTCTCCAAGCCGTGCCGGCTTGCCCAGTGTCTCCACGCAGTGCCCGCTTGCCCAGTGTCTCCAAGCCGTGCCCGCTTGCCCAGTGTCTCCAAGCCGTGTCCAGTGTCTCCAAGCTGTGCCTGCTTGCCCAGTGTCTCAGCCTGCCTGTTAGTCACACCTGTACGAGTGACTTGTCCCCGAGTGAGATCAGCAGCCACAGCCAGACACCACCCTGGAGTGGCACCCGACAGCTGTCTGCCGCACAAGCCTGACCTCACCATCAGAGGCTCCAGTGAAGACCGAGGTAGCTGTCGTAGTCACGCCCCTTCCAGGGTTGTCTGGTTTGTGGCTCAGTGGGGCCACAAACCCCCGGCTCGCGCCATTCAGCCAAGGCGCGAGCGTGACAACAGGACACGGGTCCAAGACAGGGGACGGTGTCCGTCTAGACCTACCGTGCGTGCGGCGTCGCTACTGCGGATGCCGATAAATGCTACTGAATGCAACATGGAGGCAGACACAGCCGCTATGCGATAGTGCCGTGAGAGACGTGACACCACCGGACGCTAGTGTAGAGGTGCAGTGTGCACAGTGACCTAAGGTTTGCCACTGACTGGCGCTGACTCTTTCTATAGTTCCCTATCCACATGCGTAATGTCAGAGGGAGGGGAATCTTAATAAGTCAGTCACCAGAATCATACATCCATCACCATTCACATATCTAGCAAGAAGAGTCTATACTAGTGCATGGCTGAACGGCCATGTGGGCTTTTTATAGCCGTGCGCTGCCGGGACCTTCCAGATCTCTGAGATGGACCAATCAGATCAGGAGAAGGACCTAAGCACGTGACTCCAGATCTCCAATGGGAGATCGTCTTGTGAGCATGCCCAGTAGTGGGATGAGAGGACTTAGCCTCTGGAGTGGCTTGCTGCAGGATAGCCTGCACTGCTATTGCTTACCCAGAGGTGGCAGCAACAACCAGTCCTACAGAGCTGGTCTGAGCAGAGCGTCTGGGATGCCGAGATTGCTGTGCAGGCTCCTGAGTGGTTGGTGGAGAATGGGAGACCACTGGATGCAAGGCTCTGGATTCCTGCTGTGCAGCTGCAGGAACCCGACACCTAACATTACCCCCCCTCCTAGGGCCCACCCCTCTGAGCCTCATTACGCTCAAAGGCCGCAATCAGGAGCGGAGTGTGGATGTTCTCCACTGGCTCCCAGGTCTGGGCCTCTGGACCATGACCCTTCCAGTCCACCAAATAAAATTTTTTGCCACGCACAGTCCTGCGTCCCACAGTGGCGTTAACCTCAAACTCATCCGAAGACAAGTCTGATGACCCGGCAGATGACTCGGAGAACCGGGTCATGTGAACAGGTTTGAGAAGGGACACGTGGAAGACGTCAGAGATGGCTAAATGTGGTGGAAGAGCCAGGCGGTTGACCACCGAACTGATTCGCTTGAGAACTTTAAAAGGTCCAATGTATCACGGTGTGAGCTTGGTGGACTCGGCCTCGAGCAGAGAGCCACACCAAGTCGCCGGGGGAAAAGGTTGGAGCGGGGCGCCGATGTGTGTCGGCGGACGCCCTTATTCTTTCTTTAGAGGCTCCAATAGCATCCTGGGTGCGATCCCAAATGTCGCGAGCCTCCACTGCCCAGTCTGCCACCCTGGAATCAGTGGAGGACACTGGCATCGGGACAGGGACATGCGGATGCTGGCCGTAATTAAGAAGGAACGGCGTCTGACCAGTGGAATCAGCCACTGCATTATTCAGGGCAAATTCAGCCCATGGTAGTAAGGATGCCCAGTCATCCTGCCTGGCAGAGACAAAATGTCGCAGGTACGTGACCAGAGTTTGGTTGGCTCTCTCAACCAACCCATTCGTCTCGGGATGATAAGTGGAGGACAGATTTAGCTCAATACTGAGTAGACTGCAGAGTTCCCTCAAAAACCGAGACGCGAATTGGGGACCTCGGTCACTAACAATTTTGTCCGGCATGCCATGCAAACGGAATACATGTTTTATGAACAGTGTGGCAAGACCACGAGCGGAAGGCAGCCACGCGAGTGGCACGAGATGCACCACTTTAGAAAAATGGTCGGTGACCACCCAGATGACCGTACTGCCACCAGACTTGGGCAGGCCAACCACAAAATCCATGCCAACCATCTCCCAAGGTCTGTCTGCCACCGGCAGAGGATACAGTAACCCAGCCGGCCTCTGTCTAGAGGACCTGTTCCGCGCACACGAGACGCATGCCTGTATGTATTCCTTAGTGTCCTGGGCCATGTGCGGCCTCTGAATTTCCCCACGGTGGGGCAATTAAAGGATTATCTTATCTTATAAGACCTTGCCAGGAGTTCTGTGGTCCGCTTATTGCCGAAGTGACCACCCACCCTGGACTCGTGTGCCGACGCGAGAACCTCTGGCCGTAGCTGAGAAGGGACAAAGGTCTTGCCCAGTGGCACTGACTCGAGAGCAACTGGGGCCACGGTCCTGAAACTCTCAGTAGGGAGAAATAGCCGAGGCTCAGCCTCCTCTTCCACCGCTGAAACAACCGAGCGGGGGAGAGCATCCACATGGACGTTCTTCTCTCCAGACAGATAGTGCAAGGTGAAGCGGGAGAAGAAGAGCGACCACCTAGCTTGACGAGAGTTCAAGCACTGGGCCGTTTGTAAGTAGACCAGGTTTTTATGGTCCGTATACACCTGGAAGGGAAACCGGGCTCCCTCCAGATGTTTCCACTCGGAAAAGGCCAACTTCATTGCCAGCAGCTCCCTGTCCCCGATGGAGTAGTTCTTCTCCGCCGGTGAGAAGGTCTTTGAGAAGAAAAAGCAGGGATGCTTCCGACCTTGAGCATCCTTCTGAAAAAGGACTGCTCCTGCACCGACGGAAGAAGCATCCACCTCTAGGATAAAAGGTTTATCCACATCGGGACGGTGTAAGATGGGAGCGCCGGCAAAGTAGGTCTTCAGAGACGAGAAGGCCTTGGAGACCTGTTCTGACCAAGCCTTGGGATTAGCTCCTTTCTTAGTGAGGGCAACCAGGGGAGCTACCAGTGTGGAGAAGTGGGGAATGAACTGGCGGTAATAGTTGACGAACCCCAAAAAGCGCTGCACCGCTTTGAGTGAATGGGGCTCCTACCAGTCCATTACCGCTTGCAATTTGGCAGGATCCATAGCCAACCCGTGGGCCGAGATGATGTAGCCCAGGAACAGCAAGGACTCCTGCTCAAACTGGCACTTCTCCAGCTTAGCAAAGAGAGAGTTCGCCCGCAGACAGTCGAAGACCCTGCAGACGTCTCTCTGGTGGGAAGTCAAATCTGGCTAAAAGATGAGGATGTCATCCAGATAGACCACCACCGAGGTAGAGAGCATATCGCGGAAGACGTTAACAAAATCCTGAAAGACAGCAGGCACATTACAGAGGCCAAAGTTCATGACCAGATATTTATATTGGCCATCCCTGGTATTAAAGGCTGTCTTCCACTCCTTCACGAATGCGGATCAGGTTTTACGCCCCCTGTAGATCTAATTTTGTAAAGATCCGGGCCCCTCGCAACCTGTGAAATAACTCAGAGATCAACGGAAGAGGGTACTTGTTTTTAACTGTTATGGCGTTGAGACCTCTATAGTCAATGCAGGGACGTAACTCTCCACTCTTTTTCTGCACGAAGAAGAACCCTGCACCAGCCGGCGACATCGACTTTCTGATAAAACCTCTTGCCAGGTTCTCCCGAATATATTGAGACATAGCCTCCATCTCGGGGAGTGATAGCAGATACACGCAGCCTCTAGGAGGTTCCATGCCTGGCAATAGATCTATCGGACAATCGTAAGGACGGTGCGGCGGAAGCGTCTCCACAGATTTTTTAGAGAAGACGTCCGTGTGCTGTTGGTATGGTTTGGGAAGCGCGGAGAGATCCGCGGGCACTTCAGTGGAGGCTACCTGAACACTGCCCCTCAGGCACCTTCCCTCACAGTCCTTGCTCCAACCCAGTATATTCCCCGAAGTCAAATCAATATGAGGGGAATTTCAACGGAGCCAAGGAACTCCGAGAAGCACCTGGTCGATGCCATCTGGCAAAATGAACAGGGGCAAAATCTCACAGTGGGATGGTGAGATTGAGAGCCCGAGTGGTGCTGTCTGGTGGGTAACCTGAGATGGTAAAGGTGCACCATTAACCACCCTGATGGTCAAGGGTTGGGGCAGTAACACCAGCGGAATAGTGTGCTTTTGAGCAAAGGACTAGGACACAAAGTTCCCTTCTGCCCTGGAATCCACGGTGACCTCTGCCTCCCAGGTGGAAGCTCCGCTATCTAAGGTCCCACGGAATACTGGTTTGGGAGAGAAAGGTTTCATATCTGATAGACCCCCGCCTATGACCACTGGACGTGATCGTTTTTTCAACCGCTGTGAACACGTGTCAGCCGAGTGACCAAACTGCTGGCACTGGTAACAATGTGCGGATCGTCACACCGTACGCAGCTTGGGACTGGCGCGGGACACCTCCATAGGTTCAGAAGGTATCAACTCCTGAGCGGGAAATTTTAGTGGCTCGGAGAAGGTGGGAGCCAACACAACCCTTCGCCTGGATTGCGCACGCTCCAGCCCGCCTCCGTAAACCGGAGATCAATGCGGATGGAAATGGCAATCAACTCCTCCAGAGTTGTGGGGACCTCTCTGGTTGCTAGAGCATCCTTGACATGCTCCGCTAACCCTCTCCAAAACACAGGGACGAGGGTCTTATCAGGCCACTCCAGCTCGGAAGCCAATGTCCGGAATCGGACGGCGTAATGGCTGACCGAGAGGGACCCCTGTGTTAGGGCTAATAGTTGGAGAGAGGTGTCGTGAGTGACCCGTGGTCCCAAAAAGACCTACTTAAGGGATGTGAGAAACTGAGCGGCGCTCAGAACCACAGCGTCATCACGCTCCCACAATGGCGTAGCCCACTCTAACGCCCTGCCCGACAGGAGAGAGACAATAAACCCCACCTTAGCCTGCTCTGTAGGGAACCGTGCGGCCAGTAGCTCAAGCTGAATAGAGCACTGGCTCACGAATCCCCTACAGGTGGCGCTGTCACCCGAAAACTTCTCAGGCAGCGGGAGGCGGGATAATGTCAGTGCCAGTGTGAGCGTGGGCATACGTGAGACAGCCTCTGCGACTGCCTGAACAGCGGCCGCAGTAGCATTCGCAGCTGAGGTGGGACTCTCGAGAGCCGCCAACCTGCCCTCCAGCTGCCGAATGTACTGCCGCAGTTGCTGTTGGTACGCCATTGCTAGCCAGACCCTGGCGCTAGTATAATATTAGGGACGGCGGAACGCACTAAATATTAAATAATAGAAAGTGCGTTCTCCGCCCGAGGTCCACAGTGCAGTAGGTGTTAAAACCGCTGCTAGACAATGGCAGGCGCGCTATATGGCGGTATAATGCGCACGGGTTCAACGTCACCCGATGTGCACAGAGCGGACTCTGTTAACTCACAGAGGCACAATTTCGCTGAGACCTGTGAGTATAACAGGCTCGGTGTTTATGTTTATGTAAACATAAACACTGAGCCTGTTAGACTCACAAGTCTCAGCGAAATTGCACTACTGCGGACGCCGGTAAATGCTGATGAATGCAACGCGGCGGCAGACACAGCCACTATGCGATAGTGCCGTGATAGACGTGACACCACCGGACGCTAGTGTAGAGGTGCGATGTGCACAGTGGCCTAAGGTTTGCCACTGACTGGCGCTGACTCTTTCTATAGTTCCCTATCCACATGCGTAATGTCAGAGGGAGGGGAATCTTAATAAGTCAGTCACCAGAATCATACATCCATCACCATTCACATATCTAGCAAGAAGAGTCTATACTAGTGCATGGCCGAGCGGCCATGCGGGCCTTTTATAGCCGTGGGCTGCCGGGACCTTCCAGATCTCTGAGATGGACCAATCAGATCAGGAGAAGGACCTGAGCACGTGACTCCCAATCTTCAATGGGAGATCGTCTCGTGAACATGCCCAGTAGCGGGACGAGAGGACTTAGCCTCTGGAGTGGTTTGCTGCAGGACAGCCTGCGCTGCTATTGCTGACCCAGAGGTGACAGCAGCAACCAGTCGTACAGAGCTGGTCTGAGCAGAGCGTCTGGGATGACGAGATTGCTGTGCAGGCTCCTGAGTGGTCGGTGGAGAATGGGAGACCACTGGATGCAAGGCTCTGGATTCCCGCTGTGCTGCTGCAGGAGCCTAACACAAGCAGTGCCTAACCATACAAACAGTAAGAAATGAGATAATGAGAGTTAATAAAGATGATATTGAGATAATAAATTGCATTAATTAAAAGAAGAATTAAGTAGATAAAAAAGTGAAAACCAGGTGATAAATATATACAGAAGGTAGTAAGTATGTTATGGCACAATCAAGAATGGATAATTATAGGGCACAAGTCAGAAAATACAGGCTAGAGTTCTTGACGTCTGAGTAGAGTAATAATAGCACAGGAATGGATAAGTATACAAATCCAGGGGATACATGCTAAAAATAAATATACTGTACATGTAAATCAGTTGATTGTATAGGTGAAGAAGCAATATGGTACCTGCGGCGTTATCCCTGAATAGAGAATATCATTGATAAGTCCTTAGATTAGAATAAAGTGGTATTATCTGGCCGGCTGTGTATGCGGGACGCATCTCTGGTTACCCCCTGATGAAGGAAGTTGTCCGAAATGCACTTTGGGGTGCATACCATGCATACACAGCCAGTCAACAAGCCAGATAATACCACCTTACTCTAATATATGGTCTTATCAATGATTAGTCCATTGGCTTGGAGGAATGTGAGCCCAGTCCTCCCTGCAAAACAGCTTCAACTCTGTTATGTTGGTGGCTTTCTCCCATGTGCTACTCTCTTCTGCTCCTTACATATTTCTATAGGTTTAGGGTCCAGACTTTGACTTGTACATCATAAAATGTTAACTTTAATCCTCTTTAGCCATTGTTGTGTAGAACGACTTGGGTACTTTAATTGGTAATTTGGCTCCATGTCCCATGTTCTATTGAGATTCACATCATGGACAGATGTCCCGATATTTTCCTTTACAATTTGCTGGTATAATTTCAAAATTCATTAATCCATCTTTGATGGCAAGTTGTTCTGGCACAGATGTAGCAAAGCAGGCCCAAAGCAAGATTTTCCACCACCACTGTGTTTCACAGATGGTATGAGGTTTTTATCCTGTAATGCTGTGTTTTTCTTTTTTCAAACGTAATGCTTCTCATTTAAACCAAAAAGCTCTTTTTTGGTCTTGTATGTCCATAGGACAGCAATGTTCTTTTTGGAGAGAAGGTTGCTTTCTTTTTTCAATCTTGCTCGCCAAAAAAAATTGTAAAACATTGTGCCCATGTAACGTGGTATGGGGTGGTAGCCATGTGCGAAGCACTCGTCTGATGTGCCCCGGAATGTTACATGATGTTGGAGATCCTGGTTGGGTGTGTGGACCTGTGCTGTGAGGATGCTTTGCCCATGCAGTCCATATATAACCAATGTTGCTGGTATGCCAGAACCAGGTGTTTCACAGTTCACTGAGGAACCTTGACACTACAATCCTCTTTAGCAAGAGTCCTTTACTTGACCCGCGGTTCCGTATTTTCCTTCCCCTTAGGGTGCCAGTATGGCCGGTCCTTATCTTCTCTAGTGCTGACGTTCTGGAACTCCCGCCATGAATAATCTATTCATCTCACATACTCAGTCCTATCGAAGATTGTTACCTTCAAGACTATAAACTCAGTGCCTATCTGCTAGTCATCGTCTCCCAGGAGACGTCTCCAATTGATCACTCTGTCTCTAAGGCCCTTCAGCTCTTGAACTCCCTATCTCTTTCCTTCTGTCTCCTCTCACTTTAGGGACACCCCAGAGTGCGGCACTGCTCACAATGGACCTTAGGTCCTTTCACTATGCACCCCCTTCAACTCATCCCCTCCCACTCAGGGCTAGTCCCAATCATTAACTCTCACTATCCCTACTGTCTAACTGCACACACTATCAACCTTACTAACATTTTTAACGCACATCATATTACATCACAAAACATTTTACTTGTTTCTTCAAGGGAGAACGCAAGCGGTATTGTAAAGAATGGAAGCGGAGGCAGAGATGGTGAAGTTCACATTTGTTTTTATTTTTTAAGTGGAACCTCGGGACCACGGTCCGGGGGGGCTCCGAAGGGGGCGTGACTAGTGAGCCCCGGGTACCCGTAGTAAAGCCCCTCAGGCAGGGCCAGAATGGAATACCCGGAGGACACAGGTGCTACCTCCAGTTAGACCCCGAACACGTGGCAGCTGTCCCAGCGGGACCAAAAGGGGATAACAAAAGTTACAGCAGAGTCCGTAATGAGCTGGATCCTGGATCCGGGTAGTTGGTAAGGAGTCGGTTCCAGTAACCTTCACACAGTCCTTGGACTCGGATGGCTGTAGGCAGAACGGGATGGCTTAGGTCCAGAAAGTTGCAGATATAACCAGGTAACACAGGATACTGATATGCTGTGGAGACAGAGAGCATTAGACGATGCACAGAGACTGCAGATGCAGCGCCGACAGGTTAGCGTGAGAACCAGATGTAGCAATGATAGATACTCGTTGCTTCGGCGCTCTCCCTATGGAGGAGAGGCCAGAAATGGCAGCCAGTGCGCTGCCATTGGTTAATTGTACTTTTTGAATAATGCATGCCGCCCCTTTAACAAGGCAAGAGAGCGGGCATGCCCTAATAGCCTTAGCTAAAGATCTCCTCACAGGACGCCAGGAGGAGGAGGCAGGAGGGAGGCCAGAACGCTGAGCAGCAGCATGAGGTCCAGAGGAGACCGACCGCTGCCCAAGGGCAGCATGTGAGGCTCGAGGTGAGTGCCCAGAACGGAGAGCAGCGGCAGGCCTGGACGCAGCGCCAGGACGTGGACCGGGTGTAACAGGTATGTCAATGTCCTTATGGGTCGCCCTCGCACACCCAGGGCAGCGGGGTACTCGGTACCGGGCCGGTGTCAAGGTGGGAATGTGTCACAGCAGCGGTGACCCGGTCCGTGGCCCTGGGCACCCAATATTAATGGAGGTGATGTTAATGGTGTTAAAGTTTATTCGACTAGTTTGTGACGCCACCCGTGGTGTTTGGCAAGTAAGATGTTGAGCCAACGCTGCATGCAGATCCGCTGGGACTGATGGTGTGGTGCAGCAAAGATGGTGTAGCTCCCCACAGGTGGAGCTGTAGAACCAGGTGTTATGATGAGTCACCGAAGGAGGAAAAAACAAAATACCAGCTAAGTCCAGAAAAACCAGAGAGGATGGCAGCTATCGGATTGCAGACCCCTGGACCTATCCACAACAACTAGCAGTAGCCGTGGGGGGTTCCTACGGTGCCCTAGACCCCTCGATCACAGCCGGAGAACTAGATAGCCTAAAGACAGAAAGGGGAAAAACTAAACTGCTCCAGAGCAGACCCCAAAGCAAAAGGCAGCCCCCAACATATAATGACGGTGAAGCAAGATGAAAACACTAACACAGATAGAAAGATAGGTTGAGCAAATGATGGGGCCCAAGCTAACTACATAGGACAGGATAGGAAAGCTGCTGTCTGCCATCCGCAAAAACCCTATCAAAATGAGCCAACCGACTGATAGGAAAAACTGGCCCTGAAGTCGCTAGGCTTCAAAAGACTATATCATCACTCAGGTATATTCTGAAGACAGAGCAAAAGATCAACAGATCAGAGACAAAAATGGAATTCAGCTCACCCCCGGCCGGGGATGGCAGAACTCCCAAAAAACAAGGCAAAACAAAAACAAAACTGAAGAGTACAAAGCAGAGCAGAAAAACTTAGCTTTGAGATGCAGGAATCAGACTGGTCTCCAAGAATCCAGCAGGAAAATCACCAGCCAGGAAGAAGGGCGTCGGCAGCCTTATATCCAGTCCTCAATTCCAGCCACCCAGTCATCATCTAGCTGCCCAGGTGTTTGATAATCAGCCTTACTACCTTCCTTCACCAGAGGAGGGAGTTCATCAGACCTCAATGGTGAAGGGAAAAATGAACTCACAACACCCAGGGCAGTGTAGGTGCAATGGATGAGGAGAGGCGCAGAATGGTATGGAGGCTGGTACCCAGGTGTAGTGGTGCGGGAATAACTGGAGGACACCCGAGTATGCAGCTCCAAAGCTTTACTCACTGTTTGCAGTTCACTCCACTTCCTGCCTCCGTACTGTGTTCTCCAGGTCAGGGCTCCAGCCAACCTCCAGGCAGGATAGGATTCTCCCTTCCACACTCCACCAACATGTACCTTACTGAACGACTCCTCCAATGCGCCTTTAGGTGCGAAGCACTCCAGTACTTAGTTACCCTGGAATGCCTCTCTCCAGGTGTTCCTAGTCTTTACTTGTATGACAGACAGCTGTAGCCTGCTTCGGGGACTCCTTACTGCGTCCCGGCTCTCTATTCAGTTGCTGTTGTGTCCCAAGTCTATGATGGGAGCAAGGCGTTAGCGGCTCACTACTCCTCCTGTGTCTGTTGCCGGACATAAAGATCCAATCAACCTCGGGGACCGGGCCCCGGCCTTTGCGCTCTCTGGACTGGAAGGGTTCTCTATCTTTCTTCAACCATCCTTCTATTCTCCTTCGTTCCGATCTGTTCTATCTCTCTTATGGAAGGTTAGGTTATCAATCATATCAGTCTCTTTCTCTGGTCTTATGCCAGCAGCCCAGATCACTGGAACCTGCTGCAGCACGTCCTTCAGACACCCATCTTCTCTCTTCTCTCTCCAACTAACCAACCAACTACCCCTTACTCTCATTTTTGCCACTCTTTTATATCATCTCACTCCACCCGCCTCCCAGCATATCTCGTGTTACGAAGCAGGGTTCCACGAGGGGTGCTCTGCTAACCCCCAGCCTGAAGCTGTTAGGTGACCCCACTGAACTATCCTGTGTGTGGAATGCAGGTGTGGAGCATGGTCAGGAGTTCCCACCTTACCTGGATGGTGGGGCACTACACCTTAGGAGAAGGTGCAGTACCTACAGAGGTACTCATCTTCCTACATTAGGAAGATGAGATAAGTATTGTTGAATAGCATTTAAAAATTTGTGTGTGTTCCTGTGTTGTACCTTTTGTTGTCTTACAGCCCGCGGACGTGCTGTGTTTAACGGGGGGGGTATTTGGCGCCCCTGAGGCTTCAGTCACCACAGGGTGACTGAAGCCTCAGGGGCGCCAAATACCCCCCCCCCCGTTAAACACAGCACGTCCGCGGGCTGTAAGACAACAAAAGGTACAACACAGGAACACACACAAATTTTTAAATGCTATTCAACAATACTTATCTCATCTTCCTAATGTAGGAGGCACATTTCTTAAACGTTACAAACAGGTTAACTTCCTATCTAGTATCAAATATTTACTTAAGTGCAATTCCTAGTTCAAAATGCAATTATTCTTTCTCTCTCTTTCTACTAGACGCAAGACACTGACCATCTGTACTTGGCCTGTCACCTGTCACTTTCAATTCTTCAGTCTTTATTCAATTCTCACATTCTATCTCAAAACTTTTCTAATTCCCTGTATCAGATATTCTATAAAAAGACATTTACTTTTCACAAGACACAACATTATCAAATACGTTATCATAAAACATTTAACGATTCTTGCAAAGAGCTGAACACTGCTCCCAGCTGGGCTTTCTTGCAGTGTCCCTTGAGGTAGACATCATTCTTCGAAAAGTGTCCATGCAAAAACATTATCTTCGCAAAGTGTCTTTATATGTAAAACCAAGAAAGGGCACCTAAAGAGGTGCAACTATTTACAATAAAAGTTTTTGGATCAATCAGCGTCTATGATCTCCGCAATTCCATTTCAAAAACATCGCTGCCAATCAAAAACTGAGCAACATGATGAACAAAAAGGCAAAGGCACAGCTGGTGCAAACAAACCCTCCTGGGTAACGAGATTTGAATAGTGTAATTCTTAGTTGTGGTCCCCTCCTGGGGTTCTGGTAACTGAACTGGAACTGTTCTCAGAGGTGGTATCTTCGTCCCGTTGACTACTTGCTAGCCGCATATACTCAATCTCCCATAGAGAGGGATAGGGACTGGTGGGGCCCACGGAAAGGGCCATGGAGATTTCTACTGTCTGCGGGGGTATGGGTCCGTCCAGTTCCATAGGAAGTTCAGGAGATGGTGCCGCAGCCCAAGGCCGCCGCCAGGAACAACTTGATCATCCCCCCCCATAGGCACTGCAGCCGGGGATCGTCGGCGAAGGTCAGTGGGCCCGTTCCTATCTGTGGGTTCCGCTCCTAAAACCAGGGTCAGACTGGGGGTAGCAATCATACCTGGCATTTCCAGCCGCGGTTCCGGCTCCGGTATCTGTTAGTGAATAGAAGCAGCCACAACTCCCAGAGTGGCTGGGTGGATAGGCCGCAGTTGGATCCGTGCCAGGGCCAGGCCGGTCTCAGCTGGGGTTGTCGGCGGAGGCCGGTGCCATCGCGCCCGGTCCAGGCGGAGACGCGGTCCCGGTCCCCCATTCTGTTCCAGAGCCCTCATATATCTCCTCCAGACGGGGCTCACCCAATGACAGTATCTGTTGTGAGGCGGTGGCGGACGCAGCTGAGGATGAATCAGCGGTCGAAGCCTCCGCGTAGGCGCGGCGGCCTAGGGGCGAGTGACTTCTTCCCCCGTGCTCTTCTGTCTTCTCATCTGCTTTCATCATGGCGTTCTGGTGTTCTTCCTCTTGCTCCGCCCTTCTGCTCGCCACTGGCTTTCTCTGCCCCTCCTTCCGGGGGCGGCGTCTTCATCCAGCGCCTCCATACCAAGCCAGTATAGGAACCCCTTGGGGGGTGGGCCATGCATCGGTCACATAGTAATTCAGGCAGGGACGGCCCAAGACTCTTCGCGGTCTTTTCTTAGGACCTCCCATCTCTTCACGCCCTTCTTCTCCGCGCTAGCGGCCATGTCTAATGTCCATTTTACAGTCTATTAAATTTGGCACACAGAACCCGATGGCATCGGGTCTCGTCATCCTGTTCGTGATGCCAAAATTGGGTCGCCCTCGCACACCCAGGGCAGCGGGGTACTCGGTACCTGGCCGGTGTCAAGGTGGGAATGTGTCACAGCAGCGGTGACCTGGTCCGTGGCCCTGGGCACCCGATATCAATGGAGGTGATGTTAATGGTGTTAAAGTTTATTAGAATAGTTCGTGACGCCACCCGTGGTGTTTGGCAAGAAAGATGTTGAGCCAACGCTGCATGCAGATCCGCTAGGACTGATGGTGTGGTGCAGCAAAGATGGTGTAGCTCCCCACAGGTGGAGCTGTAGACCCAGGGCAGTGTAGGTGCAATGGATGAGGAGAGGCGCAGAATGGTATGGAGGCTGGTACCCAGGTGTAGTGGTGCGGGAATAACTGGAGGACACCCGAGTATGCGGTTGCAAAGCTTTACTCACTGTTTGCAGTTCACTCCACTGCCTTCCTCTGTACTGTGTTCTCCAGGTCAGGGCTCCAGCCAACCTCCAGGCAGGATAGGATTCTCCCTTACACACTCTGCCAACATGTACCTTACTGAACGACTCCTCCAATGCGCCTTTAGGTGCGAAGCACTCCAGTACTTAGTTACCCTGGAATGCCTCTCTCTAGGTGTTCCTAGTCTTTACTTGTATGACAGACAGCTGTAGCCTGCTTCGGGGACTCCTTACTGCGTCCCGGCTCTCTATTCAGTTCCTGTTGTGTCCCAAGTCTATGATGGGAGCAAGGCGTTAGCGGCTCACTACTCCTCCGGTGTCTGTTGCCGGACATAAAGATCTTCCCACTCTTTTATATCATCTCACTCCACCCGCCTCCCAGCATATCTCGTGTTACGAAGCAGGGTTCCACGAGGGGTGCTCTGCTAACCGCCAGCCTGAAGCTGTTAGGTGGCCCCACTGAACTATCCTGTGTGTGGAATGCAGATGTGGAGCGTGGTCAGGAGTTCCCACCTTACCTGGATGGTGGGGCACTACACCTTAGGAGAAGGTGCAGTACCTCTGTGGCGACTGAAGCCTCAGGGGCGCCACACTTACACCCATTTGAAGTTTGCTAAAGATCACCTCGATAAGCCAGAAATTTACTGGAATACGGTTTTGTGGACGAATGAGACCAAAATAGAGCTTTCTTGCTTAAATGAGAAGCATATATTTTTATGGCACTTTTCTTTCTTATCCTTGTAGTATTCATTGATATTTTTGTTCCAAATTATTCAAAATAACACACATGGTTCATGAATTTAGCATAAAATAAAAAAAAAGTTATTTTCGTCTTTAACCTTTTTTTTACTCATGTTCCACTAAAATGTTGAAAGCATTTATGACACATAATATGGATATATAATGTATTGTCCTGAAGGCGAGACCATGTTAGACACCGTAGGATCTTCAAAATCCAACTGCAATGCATGTAATACCCCCATTAGATTGGGATAGTTCTAGAATGGCATTCATAATATTTTATAAGTGGTCGTATAAAGTAACCAGTATTTTGTGTCATCCTGTACAGGTCCACATCAGATATGGCCAACAAGAGTAGAATGCCAGAGCCTGGTGGAAATGACCAAGGTTCAGGTGAGCATTTAATTTCGGGCTACTAGAAGAGCCGTATTTGTCACTAGGCCACTAGTCCAGGGCCTAGAGTGACAACTAGTAAGGTTGGTTCCAACTTTTCTGTCATTGTAATTAATATCCGGCACATTTAACCAGCGCAAATTATTTTATTTATTTACTATTCATTTTTATATTTTTATTTTTCAATATTTCACACACCTTCTGTGACACAATTTCTTATAAAATCAGAGTTTGGGTGAGGAGGGTGAGAGCGCGTGTGGGAGAAAGAGGCCGCGAGCCAACCAATGCCGCGTGCTCCACCCCGCAGTTTGAAGATGTGGGAACACTGCTTGGCGGAGCAGCAGCTTTGGTCTGCAGGAAGCAATGGCAGACACTGTCGAGTAATCGCCGATATATTCACTAGGGGCGCATTTGTCAGCAACTATACAGATCCACAGATGCAGTCCTTGTGTTTCGTCCACTAAGCCATTCATCTACAGTTATAAATGTCTTTATTTTGATATCCAATTAAGGCACCATAATGGGAGCAGGTCGCGGGCGTGATACCCCAACTACATCCATAATACTGGTGGGTTGACACATAAGTTGCATGCCACCATATTTGGTTGGTGGGTGTAGGGATTAAACAGGCCCAATGTTCAGGGGTGACTATCCTGATTGCACTGTGTTTTGTCGGACCCTACCTCTATGTCGTTTTTTACTGTTGGGCATTTTGGAGTTACTATGTCCTTGGTGCTATTTTTTATAGGGCATTTTGAAGAGCATAATTATTATTGGGCACTTTGGGGTGAACGTGCATTTCTCTGCGGTCTCATGCAGACGTTGCGTATTTGTGACTTGCAGGTTCGGTACAGATACCCCTCCGCTATGTGCGCATGTTAAGTTTTTAATGCCGAAATTTCTGCATCTCTTGGCAGGAAAAATGCAGCGGCAAAAACTCATGTTTTTTGGCCTTGTTTTTCTTGCATTTTTACTTGTGTTTTTGTTGCAGAATTTTCATGTCCAGATTGGGTTTCATAACTTAAAGCTGTTGGAGGTTTTTGAGTAACACATATTAATTTGTGGTTTGCTACTATCCATAGGGCTATGACGACTGGTTACAGATTGATGGATATTATTGATAGTCAGTGGCTTAAAGGGAATCTGTCACCAAATTTTTACTACCTCATCTGAGAGTAACATGATGTACCCGATTCCAGTGATGTGTCACTAACTGGGCTGATGGCAGCAGTTTGGACAAAATCCCTGTTTGCTCTACTGCAGATCTACCATTTCTCTGAATGCTGAGCTCTGTATAACCCTGCCCGCACCACTGATTGGCAGCTTTCTGCCTATGCATAGTATGCACAGAAAGCTGCCAATCAGTGATGGGGTGGGGTTATACAGAGCTTGTAAATATGGAGAACTGTCAGCAGGTTTACTATACTTTCAGGTGTCGTACAGCCACATACTACAAGCCTGCAGTGACTGTATGTGACTGCAGACTTGTGAATCCTTACATTGGATGCGTGCTGTCAGGACACTGGGAACACTATGCACATGACTGCAGGCAAGCAATTTGTAGCCTAAGGCCAGACAACCCCTTTAAATGATAATCTTCTGATAAAACAGTGATTTTATCAAAACTACAGAAAGCAGCCGAGTAAGTGACGCATTGCTTGAATCAGTGTCTCTGTCCCTACATCATGCTGCTCTCAGATTAGTTGACAGATTTCCTTTAAAGAAGTGATTTATCTTCTAAGGTTTTATCTGCAGTACAAAAACTGCAGAGTCAAAATCTGCACTAAATTGTGCACATTTTATTAGAGGTTTCATTGCACAAATGGTGTGGATTTGCCGTAGCATTTCACACTTTGCATCACAAAGGGTGAAATCCTCAGTGAAAGTCTGCAGCGTGAATTCATGTCATGCAGATCCTTAATGAAGGTCAGTTTCTGCCACTGATTGTTTTGTGCAGGACGATTAGATCTCATGGAAGTGAATCCACAATACCCTATGTACTATGCTTTATAGAAAATCTGGAGTTGATAAATGTTTGATCTGTTGGAGTCCAACCACATGGACACCCATGATCTCTATAATGGGGGCTGATTCCTCCATTTCCAACCCCTGCATGATCTGCATAGCTGTGGCAAGGAGGAGTCTTCTGGAGTGGCAGTGGATCATGCTGCTGCGCCATTCAAAGTCCTACTGAGGTGTGACTAGTTGTACCAAGCAATTGCCTGCACTGATCAACTGTTATCTGGTGGCCTGGGGGAAATGTAGGGGGTCGGAACAGAGCGGCAACATACACTAGAGCAGCTACTCCTATTGGTGCAGTTCCCACCAATGTCTACTAAACATGTGCTGTTCAAAGCATCTGACTGCTAGAGCTGACAGCAGATGATAGTGGGGGGCTGCTGTCAGACCCAGGTGAGTCATCAGTATGTTAGTCCTGGGTAACCTCTTTAAGCTGACGTTATGAAACAAACTATTAGAAAATGTAAAGCATTGCCCAACCACTTACAGTGCTCAGTATTAGTGGTGAGCGAGTATACTCGTTGCTCGGGTTTTCCCGAGCATGCTCGGGTGTCCTTGTATTTGGGTGTGCTCAGAGATTTAGTTCCTGTCGCCGCAGCTGCATGATTTGTGGCTGCTGGCCAGACTGAATACATGTGGGGAATGCCTGTTTGTTAGGGAATTCCCACATGTATTCAGGCTGTCTAGCAGCCGCAAATTATGCAGCTACCTCGACAGAAACTAAATCTCCGAGCACGCCAAAGTACTCGGAGACCACCTGAGCATGCTCAGGGAAACCGGAGCAACGAGTATACTCATTCAGCACTACTCAGCATCAAGTTGGAAAGTAAGATTTTAATCAATGGCTCACTGAGTACAAGAACAATTTCCAAAATTTGGACAAGAACATTTTTTTTAAATCGATAACTTGAAAGTAAGGTTAAGAATATAACTTTTGTAAGGGCACTGCCACCACCATACATTTAGAAAAATGTGCTCCTTTCTGCTTAACACTGTAAGTACTTACTGAACTGCAGAAAATATTCTAGAAAACAAAATATTATGCACGTGTTAAATTACCCAGTGCTCCAATGCTGATGGGCCACTGGTGGCACAGTGCGGGAATGCTGAGACAGCCGACTGTACAACACGCCGGTGACAGATAGCTGAACACATACCAGTGGAGAACAATGGAGCGGAGGGTGTCCATCTGCCCAGACTGACAGTATAAGCTAAGCGCATAGCCTTGTAGCGGATATGGCCTCTATTATGCCTTTAGTTTCCTAATGACTGTCTCCATTCTACAGAAACTGAAGCAACCATGCTATTTAGGGTGCTCGATGCACCCATGGCAGGACCAAGATCCTTTGTGCACTGTTCCAACCACTGGTGTTCACTGGTGATGGACAGGCTTGACTTGCCTGAGCTTTCACTCTTTCAGTGCTCACTATAGACAAGTCAGTGTTGTCAATCACCATTAAGGGAGGCAGAGGACACGCAAAACCAGTGCTCAGACTGGTGTACTGAGCTCTTGACCGCTCCCATTGTGCAATGTGCACCCAAATTAGTGTTATTGAGGAAACTTCAGTTTCTGTAGCACGGACCCTGAGTGGGGTTTTTATAGGCATGATATCCCATAAAAGGCTATGTCTTTAGCTTACACTAGACATTTGGGCTGAAAGAAAGAAAAAGAACACTCCAGCAATGTATGATGAATCAATGACATACAAAAAAATATAATTTAATAAATTGACAATGTGTTCCTTTAAGGTTGGATGGCAGACCATCCGGTATCAATAAAGAAAGAAAAACTAACACGTGATGTACACGAACCACACCTTGATGAATATGTGTATATGAGGAACTTAATGAAAACCAAAGAAAATATAACAAAAATAATGTTTATTATTATAGATTCTGGCACAATATACAACTACAATGGATAAAAAACATCTAAAAATATTATATTATATGGCAAAAAAAAAACCCCTCAATGTATTAATAATCTAGTTACATACTACATTAATTTCACCACTGTACAAAAAAGTTTTTTTGTAGTATGAATCAAGCATGTATAATAGTCCCCGAATAAAGCAGCAAAAAAATAATAATATAAGTGCATCAAAAATTAGTGAAGTGATAAAATACAATAATAAAATTGTCAAATATAAATCGCTATACCAAAATTTGTAATAAAGTTTACAAAAAATGTGTGACACTAATATGTGTAAAAAAAAACAAATATATATGTTAGAGAATAACACAGAAGTGAATTAACACAAAGTTGTGAAAAAATAGCTGCTGGGATAATGGGGTAAAAGGTACTAAACTCACATAGGGAGTGCTAAAATATGCAATTATGAGAGCGCTTATAAGACAAATTTCTGGCACTATGTAAAACGCTATACAATGAGCAAAATATCCAGCGCTTCTGCAATACAAAAAGCATATGACCCAATATAATGAGATGAACTGCCATGTAGCGCTATTTGGTAAGAGTGAGCCAGCACAGGAAAATGATATGTAGCACTGTGCAATGAACAAAATGTCTAGCGCTCATTGGCAAAGCATGTAACCTAATATAATGAAATAAATTACCATGTAGCGCTATATAGCAGAAATGGGTCAGCACAAAGATACAATCTACAATTATAGGAGCGCTTATATAGACAAATGTCTAGCGCATCATGTATACAATGAGCAAGATATCCAGCGCTTCTATAGCACAAAAAGCATATGACCCAATATAATGAGGTAAACTGCCATGCAGCGCTATGTATAGAAAATGGGCCAGCACAGGAAAATACTGTGTAACACTGTGCAGTGAACAAAATATCTAGCGCTTAATGGCAAAACATATAACCTAGTATGATAAGATAAATTGCCATGTAGCGCTATGTAGTAAAAATGGGCCAGCACAGGAATACAATCTATGACATTGTGTTCATTCACTTCTGTGTTATTCTCGAACATATATATTTGTTTTTTTTACACATATTAGTGTCACACATTTTTTGTAAACTTTATCACAAATTTTGGTATAGCGATTTATATTTGACAATTTTATTATTGTATTTTATCACTTCACTAATTTTTGATGCACTTATATTATTATTTTTTTGCTGCTTTATTCGGGGACTATTATACATGCTTGATTCATACTACAAAAAAACTTTCTTGTACAGTGGTGAAATTAATATAGTATGTAACTAGATTATTAAAACATTGAGGGTTTTTTTGTTTTTTTTTTGCCATATAATATAATATTTGTATATATTTTTTATCCATTGTAGTTGTATATTGTGCCAGAATCTATAATAATAAACATTATTTTTGTTATATTTTCTTTGGTTTTCATTAAGTTCCTCATATACACATATTCATCAAGGTGTGGTTCGTGTACATCACGTGTTAGTTTTTCTTTCTTTATAGACGTTTGGGCTGACAGAATCTCTCCAACAGGTAATGAATGTGTTTTTTACATTTCTGCAGCTATTGTACTTTCTTTACCTGTCAGATGTCCCTTTAAGTGCAGAATTCTTTGAATAAACTCAGGCTTATTCCAAGCAATAAGAAGTGTAGGCTTTGATTCCCATTCCTCATTTTCTCAGTGGACAAATGTATAATTCTAATTTAATTGTAGCTGTAGGTTTTATTCTGTTTCAATGAATGCATTGCTTTGTCAGGTAACTCAATGCCTGCTGTATTCGCCATACCAGGGAACCGAGCTGGATACTCCGGTTATTACATTCCACAGCCACCAGCTTCATACCGGAATCATGCCTGGATGTCGTACTCGGGAGACAATGATGCACCGGGACAGTGGGCTGACTCCGTAAGACTTCATATTCTTCATGGTGTTACAGACTATAGAGGATTCACAGGGCTCATTGTTTCACTCTGTACTTTGTTCTTTGTACAGTCATATGTTAAAGTTTGGGCACCGCTATTAATGTTAACCTTTTTTCTTTATAACAATTTTGGTTTTTGCAACAGCTATTTCAGTTTCATATATCTAATAACTGATGGACTCAGTTATATTTCTGGATTCAAATGAGGTTTATTGTACTAACAGAAAATGTGCATTCTGCATTTAAACAAAATTTGACCGGTGCAAAAGTATGGGCACCTCAGCATAAAAGTGACATTAATATTTCGTAGATCCTCCTTTTGCAAAAATAACAGCCTCTAGTCGCTTCCTGTAGCTATTAATGAGTTCCTGGATCCTGGATGAAGGTATTTGTGACCATTCCTGTTTACAAAACAATTCCAGTTCAGTTAAGTTTGATGGTCGCCGAGCATAGACATCCCGCTTCAAATCATCCCACAGATGTTCAATGATATTCAGGTCTGGGGACTGGGATAGCCATTCCAGAACATTGTAATTGTTCCTCTGCATGAATGCCTGAGTAGATTTGGAGCGGTGTTTTGGATCATTGTCTTGCTGAAATATCCAACCCCTGCGTAACTTCAACTTCGTCACTGATTCTTGCACATTATTGTCAAGAATCTGCTGATACTGAGTTGAATCCATGCGAACCTCAACTTTAACAAGATTCCCAGTGCCGGCATTGGCCACACAGCCCCAAAGCATGATGGAACCTCCACCAAATTTTACTGTGGGTAGCAAGCGTTTTTCTTGGAATGCTGTGTTTTTTAGCCTCCATGCATAACGCCTTTTTGTATGACAAAACAACTCAATCTTTGTTTCATCAGTCCACAGGACCTTCTTCCAAAATGTAACTGGCTTGTCCAAATGTGCTTTTGCATACCTCAGGCGACTCTGTTTGTGGCGTGCTTGCAGAAACGGCTTCTTTCGCATCACTCTCCCATACAGCTTCTCCTTGTGCAAAGTGCGCTGTATTGTTGACCGATGCACAGTGACACCATCTGCAGCAAGATGATGCTGCAGGTCTTTGGAGGTGGTCTGTGGATTGTCCTTGACTGTCCTCACCACTCTTCTTCTCTGCCTTTCTGATATTTTTCTTGGCCTGCCACTTCTGGGCTTAACAAGAACTGTACCTGTGTTCTTCCATTTCCTTACTATGTTCCTCACAGTGGAAACTGACAGGTTAAATCTCTGATACAACTTTTTGTATCCTTCCCCTGAAAAGCTATGTTGAATAATCTTTGTTTTCAGATCATTTGAGAGTTGTTTTGAGGAGCCCATGATGCCACTCTTCATAGGAGAATCAAATAGGAGAACTACTTGCAAGTGGCCACCTTAAATACCTTTTCTCATGATTTGATACACCTGGCTATGAAGTTCAAAGCTCAATGAGGTCACAAAACCAATTTAGTGCTTCAGGAAGTCAGTAAAAAGTAGTTAGGAGTATTCAAATCAAGAAAATGATAAGAGTGCCCATACTATTGCACCGGTCAAATTTTGTTTAAATGCAGATTGCACATTTTCTGTTAGTACAATAAACCTCATTTGAATCCAGAAATATAACTGAGTCCATCAGTTATTAGATATATGAAACTGAAATAGCTGTTGCAAAACCAAAATTGTTATAAAGAAAAAAGGTTAACATTAATAGGGGTGCCCAAACTTTAACATATGACTGTAACTGTAAGGCCGGTTTCACATTAGCGCTTTTTCAGCGCACCCACGGCCGGGGGTAGCTCCGCCCCCGAGCCGGCTCTCTGCCCGGCGTGCCCGCCCCTTGCTTGTAGCGCCGCCTACTAGCGGACAGCGGCGCCTGCGATCGGCGCACCCTATCTTTAGCATAGGGTGCGCAGATCGTGCGCAGGCCGTGCGCTAGTTGCGCTTTGACCTGCGCTGCGCACTTTTGACGGTGCGCCGTGCGCGCCAAAATCAAACTTTTTGGATTTTGGCGCGCACGGCGCACCGTCAAAAGTGCACAGCGCAGGTCAAAGCGCAACTAGCGCACGGCCTGCGCACGATCTGCGCACCCTATGCTAAAGATAGGGTGCGCCGATCGCAGGCGCCGCTGTCCGCTAGTAGGCGGCGCTACAAGCAAGGGGCGGGCACGCCGGGCAGAGAGCCGGCTCGGGGGCGGAGCTATCCCCGGCCGTGCGTGCGCTGAAAAAGCGCTAATGTGAAACCGGCCTTATATGTGAAAAAATCCAATTTTAAACTGTAGGCATAAGACAAAAGCTCTGCCTAAGACCACTGAGATAAAATTGTCTAATAGTGTTAACTTTCTGCCACCTCTTTGCTTGTTTTGTGGTCAGTAGACCCTGGTACCACTCAAGTCCAAAGTGTGTGGTGAGATGTAATTTTTACAAATGTCGTGGCTTAGCCCCTCAGCTGTTCTAGCACACAAAAGAAAGAGACTTACTGCCACTCCAGTCATTTACATAGCCCTTTTTTACGGGCTATGTTACAATGTTAGTCTTTCCTAAAAGCAATATTTTACATTATGGGGTGAGATATCCCAGTAATATGCTGTCAGTGGTGCATATCAATTAAAAGCACCTCCATATGAAATTGGGGCCATACACAATGCCTTTAAAAGATGATGGCTGCAATATTAATATCTCCGGGTTGTGCAGAGCCATAATAATCTCTTGTGCACAACACCTTAATGTTTTTCCTTTATTACTGTTATGCTTTGTGCTAAACACTAAACATCTTTATATTTGTCCTTACCATAGGTTCCACTTCCAGGATATATTGAGGCGTATCCCAGGTCTAGATACCCACAGAACTCTCCTTCCCGACTTCCCAGGCAGTTTGGGCAACCAGTTAATTTACATCCTAGCCTAGACCATGCTACTGGACCATCCATTGGAGCTTCTCAACAAAGTCTAGCAGACACTGACACTCCTGACGCCTCCATCACAAACCTATCCACAGCAGCACTGGTTAAAGCCATAAGAGAAGAAGTTGCTAAACTGGCAAAAAAACAGACAGACATGTTTGAGTTCCAGGTCTGAGGATGCCATGAAATTGTCATGTGCTCAAGTGTACCAAATGCTAAGTTGTTCGGTTATGGTAACAGTGCCTAAATAAATAAGAACTTACATCAGATTTTATGATTTTTTTTTCAAGTGGATGAAGACAAATGATGATCTGTTACTATTAATTTGATTTTTATTTATAATGTAAATTTTTAAACCATTTTTCTATTGACCTCAATATCAAACGGATTAACTTTTTGTTATGTTGGGAAAATATACCAGTATTAGACCTAATCAATGAAGCTGACCTTCAGCCATGTCAGTGTAGATTTTTTAAGATGGGCAGGTCACTGAGCGGCTGGCCACTGCTATGTCTCTCCCATAGTTTACATTTGTGCAGCCAATTGTGGGTTGGACTGGATTCCAAAGTGATTGACAGCTCTACTCTGAAGATCTTCTTGTGCCACCATCTTCCCATGTCTCGGCAGACCCTGCTAATGATGGTTTTTACTCATTTACATCGCATACAACATAAACACACAAAATGCATTGGCTGTGTGCATTTATTGTCCAACACACAAAGCGGCGTCAACAGCTATGAATGTAGTATTAAGCACCTTGGAAGCAGTCTTAAGCCTGCCGTCTCTGCCCAGGAATGTTTCACAGATCCATGGATATCATACATACCTGACTGGATGATGGACATAGTTACTTTCTTCTCTATGATTGCTATCTATTGAATTTTATTTACTTGCACCCTAAGGATCACTAATAAAATAAGTGCCATCATTTTATTAATCTCATATGCAGAGCGTGTAGTATGATTATCTCTTCCATGGACAATATGGTTAGTTAATGAAGTTGTATTACGATTGCCAATAGCTTGGCTCAGCAATCCAGTGGTGAATGACTGGTATCGTTGGGAAAAGCCTGCCTGGCCCACTGCTTCAAATGAATGGCTGCCCATTAGAGTTACAATTGATTTGGAGGACCTGGTTCATTGGCCAAGTCAGTCATTTGTGGCTGTCTCACGGGAGCCCTCAGAACCTCCTCCTATCTCCCGATATCTGCTGCAATTCATTTGTTTAGATGGCCGTGTCTGACGTCACTCGAGTGTCACACCACAATAATGGTGTTGTTCCTGGCCGGCTAATCAAAAGAGATCATGTCAGGTAACAGACAGTTCTCAGGGCTCAGCGGCCACATATTAGTGAATTGATTCACCCCAGCTCTATAACCCTTATAATACATGGAAAAGCCGTATTTTAAATACTCTTTTCTTTTGTTCATAGAATAAGCTCTTGGATAGTAGACACCCTTATGATCTCTAAATAAAAAAAACAAAAAGCAAAAAACACAAATATCCTGAACTAAAAAGTAAAAAATGTATACTGCAAATAATGCATAAAGGTAATAATAATAAGGGTATTTAGTAAACATAATTTTGATCAAAATAATGTACAAGCCATCCCGCCACGTCACGGCAACCCTTGTGGGACAGTCCCTACTCTAGTATTTAAAACCTTTTCACTTGCCAAGTGGCGTGAATGTGAACAAGGGTCGAGCGGCTGAACCACTAGTAACAGTTTAGGCCAGACTGGATGGCCCTTATGATCTCTATATGCTCCCACTATCTTTTGAATTTTATATGCTCTAAAAATTGATCTCTATACTCTAGCAGTTGCTCTCCATACTCTCCAGCTCCCTTATGACCTCTATATACTCTAGCAGTTGCTCTCCATATTCTCCAGCTCCCTTATGACCTGTATATACTCTAGCAGTTGCTCTCCATATTCTCCAGCTCCCTTATGACCTCTGTATACTCTAGCAGTTGCTCTCCATATTCTCCAGCTCCCTTATGACCTGTATATACTCTAGCAGTTGCTCTCCATATTCTCCAGCTCCCTTATGACCTCTGTATACTCTAGCAGTTGCTCTCCATATTCTCCAGCTCCCTTATGACCTCTGTATACTCTAGCAGTTGCTCTCCATACTCTCCAGCTCCCTTATGACCTCTATATACTCTAGCAGTTGCTCTCCATATTCTCCAGCTCCCTTATGACCTGTATATACTCTAGCAGTTGCTCTCCATATTCTCCAGCTCCCTTATGACCTCTGTATACTCTAGCAGTTGCTCTCCATATTCTCCAGCTCCCTTATGACCTCTGTATACTCTAGCAGTTGCTCTCCATATTCTCCAGGTCCCTTATGACCTCTATGTACTCTAGCAGTTGCTCTCCATATTCTCCAGCTCCCTTATGACCTCTATATACTCTAGCAGTTGCTCTCCATATTCTCCAGCTCCCTTATGACCTCTATATACTCAGCAGTTGCTCTCCCTACTCTCCAGCTCCCTTTTGACCTCTATATACTCTAGCAGTTGCTCTCCATACTCTATAGCTCCCTTATGACCTCTATATACTCCAGCAGTTGCTCTCCATATTCTCCAGCTCCCTTATGACCTCTATATACTTTAGCAGTTGCTCTCCATATTCTCCAGCTCCCTTATGACCTCTATATACCCTAGCAGTTGCTCTCCATATTCTCCAGCTCCCTTACGACCTCTATATACTCTAGCAGTTGCTCTCCATATTCTCCAGCTCCCTTATACCTCTATATACTCTAGCAGTTGCTCTCCATATTCTACAGCTCCCTTATGACCTCTATATACTCTAGCAGTTGCTCTCCATATTCTCCAGCTCCCTTATACCTCTATATACTCAGCAGTTGTTATCCATATTCTACAGCTCCCTTATACCTCTATATACTCTAGCAGTTGCTCTCCATATTCTCCAGCTCCCTTATACCTCTATATACCCTAGCAGTTGCTCTCCATATTCTCCAGCTCCCTTACGACCTCTATATACTCTAGCAGTTGCTCTCCATATTCTACAGCTCCCTTATGACCTCTATATACCCTAGCAGTTGCTCTCCATATTCTCCAGCTCCCTTACGACCTCTATATACTCTAGCAGTTGCTCTCCATATTCTCCAGTTCCCTTATACCTCTATATACTCTAGCAGTTGCTCTCCATATTCTACAGCTCCCTTATGACCTCTATATACTCTAGCAGTTGCTCTCCATATTCTCCAGCTCCCTTATACCTCTATATACTCAGCAGTTGTTCTCCATATTCTACAGCTCCCTTATACCTCTATATACTCTAGCAGTTGCTCTCCATATTCTCCAGCTCCCTTACGACCTCTATATACTCTAGCAGTTGCTCTCCATATTCTCCAGTTCCCTTATACCTCTATATACTCTAGCAGTTGCTCTCCATATTCTACAGCTCCCTTATGACCTCTATATACTCTAGCAGTTGCTCTCCATATTCTCCAGCTCCCTTATACCTCTATATACTCAGCAGTTGTTCTCCATATTCTACAGCTCCCTTATACCTCTATATACTCTAGCAGTTGCTCTCCATATTCTCCAGCTCCCTTATGACCTCTATATACTCTTGCAGTTGTTCTCCATATTCTACAGCTCCCTTATGACCTCTATATACTCTAGCAGTTGTTCTCCATATTCTACTGCCCCCTTATGGCCTCTATATACTCTAGCAGTTGCTCTCCATATTCTCTAGCTCCTTTATGACCTCTATATACTCTAGTAGTTGCTCTCCATATTCTACAGCTCCCTTATGACCTCTATATACTCTAGCAGTTGCTCTCCATATTCTACAGCTCCCTTATGACCTCTATATACTCTAGTAGTTGCTCTCCATATTCTCCAGCTCCCTTATGACCTCTATGCACTCAGCAGTTGCTCTCCCTACTCTCCAGCTCCCTTTTGACCTCTATATACTTTAGCAGTTGCTCTCCATACTCTATAGCTCCCTTATGACCTCTATATACTCTAGCAGTTGCTCTCCATATTCTCCAGCTCCCTTATGACCTGTATATACTCTAGCAGTTGCTCTCCATATTTTCCAGGTCCCTTATGACCTCTATATATCCTAGCAGTTGCTCTCCATATTCTACAGCTCCCTTATGACCTCTATATACTCTAGCAATTGCTCTCCATACTCTCCAGCTCCCTTATGACCTCTATATACTCTAGCAGTTGCTCTCCATATTCTCCAGCTCCCTTATGACTTCTTGACTTCTATATACTCAACAGTTGCTCTCCATATTCTCCAGCTCTCTTATGACCTGTATATACTCCAGCAGTTGCTCTCCATATTCTCCAGCTCCCTTATGACCTCTATATACTCTAGCAGTTGCTCTCCATATTCTCCAGCTCCCTTATGACTTCTTGACTTCTATATACTCAACAGTTGCTCTCCATATTCTCCAGCTCTCTTATGACCTGTATATACTCCAGCAGTTGCTCTCCATATTCTCCAGCTCCCTTATGACCTGTATATATTCTAGCAGTTGCACTCTCTACTCTCCAGCTCCCTTACGACCTCTATATACTCTAGCAGTTGCTCTCCATATTCTCCAGCTCCCTTATACCTCTATATACTCTAGCAGTTGCTCTCCATATTCTCCAGCTCCCTTATGACCTCTATATACTCTAGCAGTTGCTCTCCATATTCTACAGCTCCCTTATGACCTCTATATACTTTAGCAGTTGCTCTCCATATTCTCCAGCTCCCTTATGACCTCTATATACTCAGTAGTTGTTCTCCATATTCTCCAGCTCCCTTATGACCTCTATATACTCCAGCAGTTGTTCTCCATATTCTACAACTCCCTTATACCTCTATATACTCTAGCAGTTGTTCTCCATATTCTACAACTCCCTTATGACCTCTATATACTCTAGCAGTTGTTCTCCATATTCTACAGCTCCCTTATACCTCTATATACTCTAGCAGTTGCTCTCCATATTCTCCAGCTCCCTTATGACCTCTATATACTCCAGCAGTTGTTCTCCATATTCTACAGCTCCCTTATACCTCTATATACTCTAGCAGTTGCTCTCCAGCTCCCTTATGACCTCTATATACTCTAGCAGTTGCTCTCCATATTCTACAGCTCCCTTATACCTCTATATACTCTAGCAGTTGCTCTCCATATTCTACAGCTCCCTTATGACCTCTATATACTCTAGCAGTTGCTCTCCATATTCTCCAGCTCCCTTATGACCTCTATATACTCAGTAGTTGTTCTCCATATTCTCCAGCTCCCTTATACCTCAATATACTCCAGCAGTTGCTCTCCATATTCTCCAGCTCCCTTATACCTCTATATACTCTAGCAGTTGCTCTCCATATTCTCCAGCTCTCTTATGACCTATATATACTCCAGCAGTTGCTCTCCATATTCTCCAGCTCCCTTATACCTCTATATACTCTAGCAGTTGCTCTCCATATACTACAGCTCCCTTATGACCTCTATGCATTCTATACACATTATCTTGGCAATACAAAACACTACAAAAGTAAAGGCCCCTTTACATTTAGCGAAGCACCAGCGATCCGATCACGATATGACCCGGTCAGGATCGCTGGTGCATCGCTAAATGGTCGTTAGTGAGCTGCCAAACAGGCAGATCTCACAGCGACGTAGCGACGCAGCAACGGTCGTTACTTACCTTTCACACGCAGCGATGCTGACGTCCTCCCGCCCGCGTCCACACGTCACTCGTCGGCGCCAGCAGGAAGCGCCCGACGAGAAATGGACCCGGTCGATCTCGCGCGATCAGCAACAGACAGCCGGGGAGCCAGTCGGAGGTAAATATCACACATAGCGATATCGCTAGCAATATTGCTGCTGCGTCACAAAATCGGTGACGCTTAGCGATATTGCTAGCGATATCGCTATGTGTAAAACCCCCTTAAGTCTTCATTTTCTAGAGCTATATTTATCAGGCTTGTAGAACTGTGTGGGAAGGTCTGAGATTTTCTAAGACTGTTATAAAAAAAACTAGTCAGCACCCCATCCTCTAAAATACTAAATAAATGAATTACAATGTAATTGTAGTTTGAGGTCCAGTTGGTGAAAAGTTTCATGGAGTGAGCACTGATTCTTTTAGACTTTAAAAGGTTTGTCAGACTGGCGCTCGGCCGAAGCAGGTAAACTGAGAACCTTGAGTACATTTGGCTTAGAACACGATCTCTGGCCGGCCATACAAACAAGCCTCTGTCTGCCTGAGGTTTCCATTATTTAGTAAGAAATAATGCTAAGCCATGAAACAGTGAGCTAAAGAGCCGCTAAAACGAATGAATGTCTACTTTCCATCCTAGGAATGCTTGGAGATAGAACCCTATTATATAGAAAACTTTCTTGTGTCTTAATTTAAGATGTACATATAGTAAGAACCCTTTTGGTGGTGCCAGCTATTTTCGATCTGGACACAATTGTGCCATGAATGTGATAATGTGGTTTGTATATATGTCCATGTCAATGTTCAGCTTCCTGTCATTTCTTATACTGATTTGCTGCATATTTATAGTCCAATTGTAGTAGCTTGTGAAACTGCATTTATGGCTTCATTTGCATTCCCGCAATCTTCGATATGATTTGTGTGATACAAAGGAGAAATATTACTCCTAGGGATTTGCATGTCTGTCCTATCAAGGTTCATAGAAACACAAAAGCTTTGTATTTTACCCCAGAGTTGGTAGCCTAACATTTCATGGGGAGGCCACTAGATAGATGAAACTTAGAGTAATTTAAAACCCTTGTTGCCCAATGCAAAATGTATTACAGGGTGTACATTAAGGAAAGAATGCAATCATCTATCTAGTCCTGTTTAGTAGAAAGAAAAATGCTGCTTGATTTCTCTTAACTTCCATCCTACAATCATTGAGTTGATTCCCCACCCTTGTGTTTTCATCCTCATTTAAATTAAGTAATAAAGTCAATTGGGGCTTGGCAGTATCTCAATGGTAGTCATATGGGCTGCTTATATGGCACATATACCCTTAACACCTCACAAATGTCACACAACTTGTTTTCACTGGAAACCCCCTTTATCACCTATCCAAATGATGTCCATAGGCTAGATGATAACTTGACCCAGGGACCCACAAAGATTGTTTGATCTCAGAAATTTTATCCCCATTACAAAATGTATTGGCAGGTTGCCCGACCGCCACTCCACGCTCTATGGATCTGCATGAGAAGCCAAGCACAGCTCTTGGCAGCCTCATAGGGACTAAACAGGGTGGTGATTGAGCATGAGCACTGCCGCTCCATTCAAATGGTGATGAAAGATCACCATTTCGGTGCAGGTTGCAGAGGTCGGACTCTCTCTCCAATGGATAGGTGATAGCTCGTTTTCACTGGACATCCCCTTTACATTTTACATATAAGAAAAATACAGAGTTTCATTAGCAGAACCACTAAACATAAAATGAAGATAGGGAGAGTTATTTCACTCACACATAGGGTGTGGGAGACACAACACTCATTGGCACATAGTTGTCACAATGGTATGACAGTTGCAGCTGTGATCCTTGCCTGGTTTGAAGTTCTGGATTATGGGTAATTTGGTTCTAAGGAATAATGGAGAAGTTCACAAGAATATTTATTGTGACCAACAGATTCCTCTGGATCCAAAGATGTAATAAAATGGTTGTTTTCCCTTATTGTATAAATAAGAATACATTTTCAAACCCCAATCCGGTAAGTGCTTGTGCTGCAACTTCTGAAGAACCCAATCCAGGATCAAAACACATTCTTATTTACATACAGAAAAAGAACCATCATTGGATCTGGTAGCATCTGTTGGTCGTGCCGAATATTCCTGTCAACTTCTCTATTGCCTTGGAAGAAGTTTGCACTTAGTTTTTAGCCCTAAACTCCAAATACTTTTGGGTCCCCACCAGCTCAAGGGTTTGACTACAACCTTGGCAACTTTTGGCACCAAAAGATTAATTGAAAATATAGCTGTAGCAGACCTCACAAGGGTTGTCCAATGCCACTTCTGCACAGGAAAATGAAAGGTTCTGATGACATCGCATCTACACATACCTGCCAGGACTCACATATATGTCCTATTCTATTGAATCCTAGTGTGGTGGTGAGCAGCGCTGGATAACTTCTTTTTTATTTCTTTTTAACAAACATAATAGAAGTAGTAATTTTGGCACAGCACAATAGTTCCATGTCAAATCACCAAGACACACTCATAACAGTAAAATGCAATCACAAAAGGGTCACACGTCTTGAACATAAAGGTTATTTTACAATGACCGGTCATTGGGATGAAACGTTGGTAAGCTTTCACCCATCAGCGATCATTTAAATGGCTGTTTACAAATGCAGACCAAAGTAAACGATGTGCACTGAGCGATCTATACCAGATATTTCAGGGCACATAGTCTACCATAGTTCTCAGCAGTGGGAGTCCATGTTATACACTGCTGAGAACAGTGATCTTTTGTGCTGTGCGAAAGATCATTGCTCATTCATTGGGTGATCGGCAGCTTGTGTAAGAGAATTGTGAAACGAGAATTTTTAACAACACTTGTTCACAATCATCTTGCAGTGTAAATGCAGCTTTAGGGTCACTTCCAAACATGTGTAAAAAAATCGATCCTGAAAAACATGAAGGGTACTCATCTTTTTTTTATCCTTACATCCTAACTTGTCCTGCAGAAAAGTGGTGGTCTGGGTCCAGAAACCCCCACTGATCGTTCACAAATCCACTCCGTAGTTGGGAATGCTGACCTATTGCGTCAGTCCGCACACAGAGCATGAGATCAATAGAAAGGATGTGAGCCTGGACATTGCTGAGCACTAACTTTCCACGTTGTACGAGCCGGACTGGGCATCTGTACTGAGAACATTTTCGAGTGCATCCCATGGATCTGTAGGACACGTTACTTATTGTAAGGGCGTTAAAAAATTGCAGAAGGTTCCATATAATAAACTAAGTTTACTTCTCATCCATTTATGTCATCCCTCTACACAATCAGATAGATTATTTTCTCAGTCTTGTCTGCCAAGCTCTCTTGATTCACTCAGCTTGTTCTCCTTGCAAAAAATCTACAGGTAGCAACCCTGAGACAACTCCTTCAGGCTTTTACTCAAACCAGTTCTCTAAGAATTTCACTGATTTACTTTTCAGCATTGCAATTAACTGACTATACAACTTAAGAAATAAAACAACAGAGAAATACTATGTGGAGAAGCTTAGTAGACCACAGCACACATAGACTTGGAATTTTTGGAAACAAAAACTTGACGGTAAGCACATGAAGAGGGCTGCTCATATGCTGTGATACACAGAGTTGTTTTGCAAGTGGTTCCAAATAATTGTGGCTTGCCCTTTTCTAATGTTTTCCAGCTATTACTGATCTGTTCTTGTGACATCTCCCTTTGTGGTCCAATATCCAACACTGACATGTGAGTCAGAGATGCCCTGAATAGGTGTGTGAGCCAATATCCTGATACCTGACTTTTTGGCAGATCAGTACCGGAGGCGCTCATATCAGGCAAACTTTGCTATATTCTCTCATTAATACATGGTACACAGGCATGTTTGGGGATGATTAAGATTTCTGCTCAGCTGATTACACATTGTAGAAGTGAATGGAAAAAGACATGACAATCCAAAAAGGGATTTAGTCGTACCTTTTTCCACCAACCACTTTCCTTACCGACCCCTCTAAAAGAACCCACGACTGCTAGCGATATGGGTTAAATGGCCACAGCAGCCTTTTATTAAATATCACACACACAACCTGCGGCAGCCACAACAATGGGCCACAGAACATTCTGAGCAATAACAATGTAAATATTACATATATATATATATAAAATATACAACTAATAAGCCTTGTCCAGAAGTGACCCCAATGGATATCCGTGGCTGCAGCACACCAGCCCAGGGATGGGGTATAAACAGCCCACAGTTAATGCCCCTACCCTTACAGGACCTACGCAAGTTACCATGACCTGTAACAGAAGCCCCACTATTCCTCACTAGTGATCTCCTACCAAAACGGACAGTAGCACTAACCAGCCTCTCAATTAGACCTATCCCTGCCAATGTGACACTAAAACTATACCCTTAATACATTTTTTTTTTCATTAAATTAGTGTGGGTGGATCGCAGCTGCATCCCAGGAAGCTCGTTGTACGAGCCGGACTGGGCATCTGTACTGAGAACATTTTCGAGTGCATCCGATGGATCTGTAGGACACGTTACTTATTGTAAGGGCGTTAAAAAAATTGCAGAAGGTTCCATATAATAAACTAAGTTTACTTCTCATCCATTTATGTCATCCCTCTACACAAGCAGATAGATTATTTTCTCAGTCTTGTCTGCCAAGCTCTCTTGATTCACTCAGCTTGTTCTCCTTGCAAAAAATCTACAGGTAGCAACCCTGAGACAACTCCTTCAGGCTTTTACTCAAACCAATTCTCTAAGAATTTCACTGATTTACTTTTCAGCATTGCAATTAACTGACTATACAACTTAATAAAACAACAGAGAAATACTATGTGGAGAAGCTTAGTAGACCACAGCACACATAGACTTGGAATTTTTGCAAACAAAAACTTGACGGTAAGCACATGAAGAGGTCTGCTCATATGCTGTGATACACAGAGTTGTTTTGCAAGTGGTTCCAAATAATTGTGGCTTGCCCTTTTCTAATGTTTTCCAGCTATTACTGATCTGTTCTTGTGATGTTACCATGATCTCCTACCAAAACGGACAGTAGCACTAACCAGCCTCTCAATTAGACCTATCCCTGCCAATGTGACACTAAAACTATACCCTTAATACATTTTTTTTTTCATTAAATTAGTGTGGGTGGATCGCAGCTGCATCCCAGGAAGCAAGAGGAGATAACGTCCCATACCCCTCCTTTTATCCCCTCCTAATCCTGCCCCCAAACACCCCTCCTTCAATCACAAAACCCCACACATATTCCTAGTCCTTAGTCAATTCCTTTCTCCCCACTGTCTGTATTGTCATGTGGCCTGTACACCCTATGGGGCTCTTACATGCAAGGCCACATCTCATTCAGTCTCCAGCTGGATGTGACGTCCAGGGCCATCCCATCCGTCTGGTCCGCGGAGCCCGTTCTCCACATAAGTGAATGACAAGGAGTTGTATACTACATCCATCACACATGTATGGCACACACTGTGGACATGAACAACTACCCAAGGTGGGAATAACCCTTGAATATCTCTTTGTCTACCATTACTACAGTTTGTTATGTTAATATTTTAGACATGACTCCAATATTTCACCAACTTTGGTTGGCAAATTTCAAATCTACATTTTTTTTGCAAATGAGTTTAGGGTATTGATTACTTTAAATGTGTCTCATCTGTCTCACATAAGTTTGCTGCAAGTTTCCTTTATATGATTTTTTAGTTTAAGATCTATTTTGTCATGTAAACATTGTCTTATATATGTACATACCTGAAATGTATTTTTGTAATCTCTGTAAATATCTATAATCTATATATTGTACATAGATTCCAGATATATGCAAACTGTCAGGCTGCAATAGATTGATCCAATGATTAACATGAATAGAGAACCGTATGAGGGAAAATATATGAGATGTTACAAGGACAATGAAATGGTCACCCCAGAGGATTAATGTGTACCCAGGATACGAGGATGCTTTCTGTATTAGCTGCCTTGAACCATTAACAATTATTGTTCAATTTATTTCTCAGCCATGCTGCTCTTGTTATGAGGCTTGCGATAATACTATCCATCTATATATTATAAAACAATAATCATATACATATGTTTTCAAACCCATTACCATGCTTTTAATGTAATGATGATAATCAGGAGATGTGGGTCCATAGAAAGCAGAGCTCGCTCCTTGGGCTGGACCAAAATGTGTCCCCACAACTATAAGACAGGGGAGCATCATGACAATAGGGCTTGTAGTAATGATATTGAGGGGCAGACTTTCAGTTACTGCTAGGGTGAACCCCTCTTCATACTGAAATTATTTTTAATAAGGTGATGGGTAAATTGATGTAAAAATTCAGGTGGGAACAGCAGACACACATATACATGTGTTTAGATTAAATGGCCTCTCTGATATTGTATAATGATTGATCAGTGTACGTGACACAACATGCTGTAAACAATAAATGATATAAGATTGGGAAATATTCTGTTGAGTCTTCTTGTTCCCAAAGTGTATATATTTTTTGAAGGTGACCTCTGACTCTGGTGAAATTTAATTGCCGTATTGCCATTTATTATAGGATTTGCGCTTCTCAAGCATGCGGATAGAACACAGTTAAAACATAACATACTGTGGATGAAATAAGTATTTGATCCCTTGCTGATTTTGTAAGTTTGCCCACTGACAAAGACATGAACAGTCTATAATTGTAAGGGTAGGTTAATTTTAAGAGATAGAATATTAAAAATAAAATCCAGAAAATCACATTGTATAAGTTACATAAATTTATTTGCATTTTGCAGTGAGAAATAAGTATTTGATCCCTCTGGCAAGCTAGACTTAATACTTGGTGACAAAACATTTGTTGGCAAGCACAGCAGGCAGACGTTTTTTGTAGCTGATGATGAGATTTGTGCACAAGTCATGAGGAATTTTGGTCTACTCCTCTTTGCCAATCATCTAATAATAATAATAATCTTTATTTATATAGCGCCAACATATTCTGCAGCTCTTTACAGTTTAACAGTTTCAAACACAACAATCGTAATTAACAACGTTAACAATAATACAATAAAGCAAAATAAAACGACCCTGCTCGTGAGAGCTTACAATCTACAATGAGGTGGGGGGAGATACAAAGTACAGGTGTGTATTTACAATGATGCGAAAAGGAGATGAATCCAGCGAGCCAAGTTTGAAGTACATAAAAAATCTTTTTCTTTATTTCAAACATAGATTAAAAATATTTATCCATAGCAGCATATTATAAATATAGGCAGAGATGGGAAACGAGTCTTGCCGTGCGCTTTATAGCAGTAATTTTTTCCCATCTCTGCCTATATTTATAATATGCTGCTATGGATAAATATTTTTAATCTACGTTTGAAATAAAGAAAAAGATTTTTTATGTACTTCAAACTTGGCTCGCTGGATTCATCTCCTTTTCACATCTATTGTTGGCAAGAGCTCCTGCCTTTTATCCGCTGCTGAGAGCCTATACAGTATATCAGCTTATCGTTTGAACCAACCGGGTAAGCTGGCATTTTTTCTTTTTTATTATTTACAATGATGGTCCAGCCATCTTGAGGGAGTGGGGGATATATAGAGATAGTGAATGGGCTACGCACACTTACACATAAAATTAATTTGATTAGGGAAGGTGATAGGCTGCTCTGAACAAATGTGTTTTGAGGGAGCACCTAAAACTGTGCAAGTTGTGGCTGGTCCTAATTTCTTGGGATAGAGCATTCCAGAGGATTGGCTTATGCGCGGGTGAAGTCTTGGAGTCGGGAGTGAGAGGTACACATTAGTGCAGAGGTTAGTCGAAAGTCGTTTACAGAGGGCAGCGATCGGCTAGGCTGATAGACAGAAATGAGGGAGGAGATGTAAGGGGGTGCCACACTGTGGAGAGCTTTGTGGGTGAGAACAAGTACTTTGAATTGGATCCTATAATGAATGGGCAGCCAGTGTAACGACTGGCGAAGAGTGGACGCGTCCGAGTTCCAATTAGCCAGATGGACTGGAGAGGGGAAAGTCGAGTGAGTGGGAGGCCAATTAATAGAGTGTTACAGTAGTCCAGGTGGGAAGGGATCAGGGGGACAGAGATGGTTTTTGTTGTCTCCATGGTGATAAAAGGGGTGGATTCTAGAGATGTTCTTTAGGTGTAAGCGGCAAGAGTGGGCAAGAGATTGTATATGAGAGGTGAAGGAGAGATTGGTGTCAAACATAACACCCAGACAGAGTGCCTGCTGCCAGGGTGTAATTATGGTGCCACCCAAAGAAAGGGAAATGTCAGATTTATGGAGGTTAGTAGACAGCGGGAGCAGAAGAAATTCAGTTTTTGAAAGGTTGAGGCATGATGTTGGAGACTGCGGACAGATAATCACTGGCGTTCTGTAGTACAGCGGAGGTAAGGTCAGGAGATGACGTGTATAGTTGTGTATCATCAGCATAAAGATGGGACTGAAACACAAATCTGCTGATGGTCTGTCCAATTGGGGCTGTGTAGAGAGAGAAGAGAAGGGGGCCAAGGGCTGAGCCCTGAGGTACCCCAACAGTGAGAGGAAGAGGAGATGAAGTGGAACCAGCGAGCAAAACACTGAAGGAGTGGTCAGAAAGATAGGAAGAGAACCAGGAGACAGCAATGTCCTTAATGCCTAGTGACTGGAGCCTAGAGAGTATGAGATGGTGTTCAACAGTGTCGAATGCTGCAGAAATGTCGAGAAGAATGAGCAGAGAGTGGTCACCGTTACATTTTGCTGTCAGAAGGTCATTGGTCACTTTGATGAGTGCAGTTTCTGTCAAATGTAGGGGGCAGAAGCTGGAGTGTGAAGGGTCTAGGAGGTAGTGAATGGAGAGGTAACAGGTAAGGCGGGAGTAAACCAGGCACTCCAAGCGTTTAGAGATGAAGGGGAGATTGGAGACTGGTCTGTAGTTGTTTGTGCAGGATGGGTCGAGGGCGGGTTTCTTTAATAATGGAGTAATGATCATGGCTGCCACTAGGAATTTCGGGGCCTCCTTGAGACTCCACCCAGGCCCCACCCCTCGAACTATCCACAGTACCACTGCTCTCTCTTGGAAAAACTCCACTTCTCACTAGTGATGGGCGAGCACTAAAATGCTTGGGTGCTCGTTGCTCGGGTCGAGTAAATTGGAATACTCAGATATTCGGACAGAACAACGAGCCCAATGAAAGTCTATGGGAGACCCAAGCATTTTTACTGCAATCCCCCCCTGGGGGTCCTTTTAAGGTCTAAAAATGCCAGAAAATGGAAGCATTCCTGACTCCTAGTTCACAGCTTTAAACAATGTTTTCAGAGTTTCATGCCACTTTTACCGATGCACCAAAAGACATACCAAAATGAAACCAAAATGTATTTTGCTGGGAAATATGTTAAGGTACATCCTTTCCAGGTTAATGACTTGTATATAAGGTAAAATAATTAACCCCAGACCAAAATGTTCCTCCACCACTTGGGCTATGTTCAGACGCAGTATTTTTGAAGCGTTTTTCAACTTTAACATTGCTTTCAACCAAAACAAATACATTAACTGAGAAATCTCATTGTAACATTTACCAACCCTAGCTGGCCATGTGGTGTGTGACTCATAAGCAGACACATCTTGTTTCATTTATGAAGGAGGGACTCTTAAAGTCACGGAACCTATTTTTACAGGGGCATCAGGTGACATTAATCTGCTTAAAAGGCAATTATTAAACAGTGGGTCTCCTAAACTGTTATAGCCTATGCAGTGAGTGGAGGGGCTGCCAAGAATTACGATGCACCCCAATACCCCTTTCACGAGATGTCCAGGAGGGCTTCCATAAAAATTGTTGTATTGAATGCAAGGCCTGCCCTGCTATCAAGTCACATGCACCCCAATATGCCTTAGAACCCAGGTACTGGATGGGCCCATGAAAATCCACTTCACATTTCACATTATTCATTTTGCACTCCCATTCTGTTTTTTTATGCATTGACAGCAAGGCTTGCAGTGCTACCAAGTCATATGCACCCCAATAAGCCTTTGAACACAAGTACTGGATGGGCGCAGGAAAATCCAATTCACATTATTCATTTTGTACTCCCATACTCTTTTCTTATGCATTAACTGCAAGGCCTGCCCTGCTATCAAGTCATATGCACCCCAATAACCCCAATCCCCCTTTGCAAGAAACATGGAGGAGGGCCTCTTAACAAAAAATGTCCCATTAAAAGGAGCGTGTCTCCTAGACTTGTAATGCCCATACACTGTGTTAGCTGGCAAACATTTACCCCTGTGGGGTACACCTCAACCTTTTCCATAAGAAGTATTTGACGCCCAGCAAAAACATCCACCCTTGTTAGGATTTTGACAATGGCTGTAGCAGCATGGAGCCCATTAACGCTTGTGATCTAGTGGCGGCGGATGATAAGATGTGCAGGAAGGCCTGATTAAAAACTATGCCCAATTTAAAGGAGTGGGTCTCCTAGACTTGGAATGCCCATAGACTAAGTGTGTTGGCTGTCAAACATTTTCCCCTGTGGGTTACACCTTAGCCTTTTCCATAACAAGAATATAACGCCCAGCAAAACCACCCACACTTGTTCGGAATTCGACACTGGCTGTAACACAACGGAACAAATTAACGCTAGTGATCTAGTGGCGGCAGATGATGAGACTTGGAGGAAGGCCTCATTAAAAACTAGGCCCAATTTAAAGGAGCGTGTCTCCTAGACTTGTAATGCCCATACACTAACTAACTGCATCGGCTGACAAACATTTATTATTATTATGCATTTATATAGCGCCATTTATTCCATGGCGCTTTACATGTGAAAAGGGGAAATATAGAAAAGTGTAATATATACAAGAATAATAAACAAGTGTAAGACAAGGGACACACAAGTACATAAGGTGAGGGGATCCTGCCCGCGAGGGCTCACAGTCTACAGGGATGGGTGAGGATACAGTAGGAGAGGGTAGAGCAGGTCGTGCGGTGGTTCAGTAGACCGAGGATCATTGCAGGCTGTAGGCTTGTCGGAACAGGTGGGTCTTCAGGTTCTTCTTGAAGGTTTCCGTTGATGGTGAGAGTCTGATGTGTTGCGCCAGGGAGTTCCAGAGTATGGGGGAAGCACGGGAGAAGTCTTGTATGCGGTTGTGGGAAGAAGAGATAAGGGGGGAGTAGTGAAGGAGATCTTGGGATGATCAAAGGTTGCATGCGGGTAGGTACCTAGAGACCATGTCACAGATGAATGGAGGAGACAGGTTGTGGATGGCTTTGTATGTCATGGTTAGGGTTTTGAATTGGATCCTCTGGGCAATAGGAAGCCAGTTGAAGGGCCTGGCATAGGGGGGAGGCTGGGGAATAGCGGGGAGACAGGTGGATTAGTCGGGCAGCAGAGTGTAAGATGGACTGGAGCGGTGCCAGAGTGCTAGAGGGGAGGTCAGAGAGTAGGAGGTTGCAGTAGTTGAGGTGGGAGATGATAAGAGCGTGCACTAGTGTTTTTGTGGTTTTATGGTTGAGGAATGAGCGGATCTGGGAAATATTTTTGAGTTTGAGGCGGCAGGAGGAGGTGAGGGCTTGGATGTGTGGTTTGAAAGAGTGCACAGAGTCGAGGATCACCCCAAGGCACCGGGCATGCGGGACTGGGGAAAGAGAGCAGCCATTGACATTGATGGATAGGTCAGGTGGAGGGGTAGAGTGAGATGGGGGAAAGATGATGAATTCTGTTTTGTCCATGTTCAGTTTGAGAAAGCGAGCAGAGAAGAAGGCTTACTTCCCCCTGGGGGAGTAAAATTGTTAAAAATATTTTATGAGCATCATAGGCACCATTGCCAAAAATTGGACTGGCTGTAGCAGCACAGAACCCGTTAACCCTGGTGATCTAGTGGTGGAGAATGAGGAGACATAATGATAAATTATACTGAAATCAAACAAATAAGTAAAAAATGTGAATCCAACTATGAAAGAAAATAACAAAAGGGAGGGGCGAACTCAGGTTCATAGATATGAAGCCAGAATGTGTTTAAGGAAATATGTTTGTCACTAGCAACAGCTCAGAAACAGGAATATAAATAAAATTATAATATAATAGGATTTCACTATTTTTATATTGGAGAGGTATGCACTAAGTGATAAGAGGATGTTCCACAGATAGGAAAAATGGTAAATATAAGAATAAATGGGAAGAATATACGTACATCTCAGTTTTACGAGAGTTCCCCTGGGGGAGTAACATTTGCTTTGGTTTCAAATTAGTAACGGGCATCATAAAAACACCCTTGACAAAAATTGAACTGCCTGTAGCAGCACAGAACACGTTAACCCTGGTCATCTAGTAGCGGAGAATGAGGAGACATTGATGAATGCTTCATTACAAACTAGGCCCAATGTTAAGGAACGGGTCTCCTAGACTTGTAATGCCCATACATGAAGTGCATGGGCTGACAAACATTTCCCCATGGGGGTACATTTTTTAAAAATATATTATTGGCATTATAGACACATTGCCAAAAATTGGACTGCCTGTAGCAGCACAGAACACGTTAACCCTGGTCATCTAGTGGTGGAGAATGAGGAGACATTGATGAAGGCCTCATTAAAAAATAGGCCCAATGTAAAGGAGCGGGTCTCCTAGACTTTTAATGCCCATGCATGCAGTGCATGGGCTGACAAACATTTCCCCATAGGGGGCATCATAGACCCCCCCCTGCCAAAAATTGGACTGCCTGTAGCAGCACAGAACACGTTAACCCTGGTGATCTAGTGGTGGAGAATGAGGAGACAAAATGATAAATCATTCTGAAATCAAACAAATAAATAAAATATGTGAATCCACCTATGGAACAAAATAAAAAAAGGGAGGGGTGAACACAGGTTCATAGATATGAAGCCAGAATGTGTTCAACGAGATATGTTTGTCCCTTGTAACAGCTCATTGACAGGGATATAAATAAAATATAATAGTATTTCACTATTTTTATATTGGAGAGGTATACACTAGGTCATAAGAGAATGTTCCACAGATAGAAAAAATGGTAAAGAATAAATGGGAAGAATATACATACATCTCGGTTTTATGACAGTCCCCCCCGGGGGAGTAACATTTATTTTGGTTTCAAATTAGTAATAAAAACACTCTTGCCAAAAATTGAGTGACTTTTGCATCACGGAATACGTTCACCCTAGTGTTCTACTGGTTGTGGATGATGAGGATGAGGATAAGGAGTAGGATAACACCAAACAGACCAAATCAGGAAGCGGATACCCATATGTGGTTTTGAAGAGGTGCATGAGAGTACACAAAAAAAAAGAGAGGAGCCAGCGCCGCTTAAGGATAGAACGCATAGCATAAAGTGCATATGCACATAATATCTAACTTTATTCAAAATGAGATATTTGGCAAAAAAATTGATCAATTCAATTGAGCCACCCCGCCGCGCCAAGGCAATCTCATGTGAGGGGTCCTACTCTACGTTTTTAAAAAATACTGTGCCATACGGCCTCCTAAATACATTAAAAGCAAGACCACATTAAGTGCAATCCGTACCTGAGCATATCTTGATCGTTCCCATGAAGCCAGATAAAGCAAGTGCAGATGAAGGCCAACCAGGTCTGAATGTAGACATTTCAGGTTTAGCCTCCACACATTGCCCAACCAGGAAACTTAGATGAAGGGCGATGCAGGTTCCAACACAGGTGCACAATTAAATAAAGCCTGGGGCAGGGTGGGGCTGCTGTGTGTGTGCACAGCAGCCTAGATCCATCACAGTGAACACAGAAAACTAGAAGCAAATTAAATGGCGGCCTTGCCCTACCAAATTTAATTAACTATTATTATGCTAATTTAATTAAGCAATCCTTCTTTTGGATCAATACGAACAATGCTCCAGCATGGGTAGAAATTGAGAACCATTACAATAAAAATAAAACTCTTTTAAGGGTGATCTTGGAATGTCTTACGTCATCCATTCCTTTACATTTCGATTCCCCAACAATTTCCGCAACCCTTTCAGCATGGAAACAATTAGCTAAGCCTCAGATTAAGAAAAATAAAAGCCTAAGATACGTTCAATTGAAAAATATTCCTCTTAAATTTCTTGGCTTACTAATGGAAAAGGAGATCCCGACTGAATGGAAAAAAGCTAGTATTAAAGTGATAGGAGATTTATACGATGGTAAGAAATTTATAAGCAACGAGTCCTTAATGTCTCAAAAAAACTTTTCTTCCTAAGATTTAATACTCCTCTCTTTAGTAAAGAAATTTATTTTAAAATTTCTGAGGAAAAAATCCTACATAACAGAATCTACTAGCCTGCTACTTTGCAACACTGATGTCAAGCTTCATTGGAAATCAAGAAATATCTACGATCTCTTGAACGGCTCCGAATTTTCAGAGAAGACTCCATTTATGCTAAACTGGGAGAATGATATTAATACTCCAGTCTCTCTGGAGCAGTGGAAACAGGCTTTCAAACTGACCTATTCATCTAACATTAGTGCCTCTCTACACGAGTCCTTTTACAAACTGGCCTCTAGGTGGTATTTTACTCCGGTGAAGTTAGCCAGAATATTTCCGGGTAGATCCCCCGAATGTTGGAGAAATTGCGGATTTACAGGTACACTATTGCACCTGTTCTGGGAATGTCCTAATATTAGGCCCTTGTGGTTGGAGATTTCTAGAATAGTTAACACATTGACCAAACAAAAAATTATCCTAACACCACCAATGGCATTACTGTCCTTAGATCTAGATGAGATCCACCCTTCTCATATCTCAACAGTCATTCATTTGTTTATAATAACAAAGAATGCCATAGCATCTTTATGGAATGAAAATGCAACCCCCAAAATCAGTGATATTATGGATAGGATGTCGTTGCATTGTTCCTACGAAAAAAGTCATTCAATGGCAAACAATTACTTTACAACATTTACAACATTTAGCAAAAGGTGGAAATCTTGGATGGACTTCACCTCTGGTCAGGATCTATCCTAACTTGCCTGGTCTCTTGTATTGTGTGACTCATTTAATTTGTTGTTTTTTCTCCATTGTTGTTTTTCTCTCTCTCCCCCTGAACTTACTTTTTGGTAAAGTGAACATTACCCTCTTAAAACAGAAAAACAATGTAACTCCCTACTTTAGTTTATTTGTAGGATTATCTCTTTGTACTTCAAAAATATACTATATTACTGTTAAGTGTTTCATATTTTTTTTTATGGGTATTGGATACTCCTACTGGGTATATACTCAAAGTACCACAATACTGTTATTCTTGTATATTAATCTAAACCCTACGGTTACCAATATGATATAAAAATACTACTGTTAATTTTTATGTAAAAATTTTAATAAAGTTATTTGAAAATGGAGAAAATTCAAAACATTCATTATTCAATAGGGCCCAATAGCAAAAAGCAGCGGTTTGAATGAACACTCACATTTCTTGGAAGAATCGTGCAGGATTGAAGTCTTTGACGTTTTTCTACTCATCTCATGAGCCCAAACAAGACTATAGAAGGATGAGATTGCAGCTACTTTACTTTTGGAGAAAAATCAAAACATTCATTCATTTGCCCAATAGCAAAAAACAGCGTTTTGAATGAACAATCACATTTCTTGGTAGAATCGTGCAGGATTGAAAATTTTGATGTTTTTCAACTCCTCTCATGAGCCCAAACAAGTTTTTAAAAGGATGAGTTTGCAAGTACTTTACTTTTGGAGAAAATTCAAATCATTCATTATTCAATAGGGACCAATAGCAAAAAGCAGCGGTTTGAATGAACACTCACATTTCTTGGTAGAATCATGCAGGATTGAAATTTTTAAGGTTTTTCTACTCCTCTCATGAGCCCAAACAAGACTCTAAAAGGATGAGTTTGCAACTACTTTACTTTTGCAGAAAATTCAAAACATTCATTATTCAATAGGGCCCAATAGCAAAAAGCAGCGGTTTGAATGAACACTCACAGTTCTTGGTAGAATCGTGCAGGATTGAAATTTTTGATGTTTTTCTACTCCTCTCAACAGCCCAAACAAAACTCTAGAAGGATGAGTTTGCAACTACTTTACTTTTGCAGAAAATTCAAGACATTCATTATTCAATAGGGCCCAATAGCAAAAAGCAGCGTTTTGAATGAACAATCACATTTCTTGGTAGAATCGTGCAGGATTGAAATTTTTGATGTTTTTTCTCCTCTCAACAAGTTTCTAAAAGGATGAGTTTGCAACTACTTTACTTTTGGAGGAAATTCAAAACATTCATTATTCAATAGGGCCCAAAATAGCAAAAAGCAGCGGTTTGAATGAACACTCACATTTCTTGGTAGAATCGTGCAGGATTGAAATTTTTGATGTTTTTCTACTCCTCTCAACAGCCCAAACAAGTTTCTAAAAGGATGAGTTTGCAACTACTTTACTTTTGGAGAAAATTCAAAACATTCATTATTCAATAGGGACCAATAGCAAAAAGCAGTGGTTTGAATGAACACTCACATTTCTTGGTAGAATCATGCAGGATTGAAATTTTTGATGTTTTTCTACTTCTCTCATGAGCCCAAACAATACTCCATAAGGATGAGTTTGCAACTACTTTACTTTTGCAGAAAATTCAAAACATTCATTATTCAATAGGGCCCAATAGCAAAAAGCAGCTGTTTGAATGAACACTCACATCTCTTGGTAGAATCGTTCAAGATTGAAATTTTTGATGTTTTTCTACTCCTCTCATGAGCCCAAACAAGACTCTAAAAGGATGAGCTTGCAACTACTTTACTTTTGGAGAAAATTCAAAACATTCATTATTCAATAGGGCCCAATAGCAAAAAGCAGCGTTTTGAATGAACACTCACATTTCTTGGTAGAATTGTGCAGGATTGAAATTTTTAACGTTTTTCTACTCCTCTCATGAGCCCAAACAAGGCTCTAGAAGGATGAGTTTGCAACTACTTTACTTTTGGAGAAAATTCAAAACATTCATTATTCAATAGGGTCTAATAGCAAAAAGCAGCGGTTTGAATGAACACTCAAATTTCTTAGTAGAATCATGCAGGAATGAAATTTCTGATGTTTTTCTACTACTCTCATGAGCCCAAACAAGACTCTAGAAGGATGAGTTTGCAACTAGTTCACTTTTGGAGAAAATTTCAATCGTGCATGATTCTACCAAGAAATGTGAGTGTTCATTCAAACCGCTGCTTTTTGCTTTTGGGCCCTATTGAATAATGAATATTTTGAATTTTCTCCAAAAGTAAAGTAGTAGCAAGCTCATCCTTTTAGAGCCTTGTTTGGGCTCATGAGAGAAGTAGAAAAACATCAAAAATTTCAATCCTACACGATTCTACCAAGAACTGTGATTGTTCATTCAAAACGCTGCTTTTAGCTATTAGACCCAAATGAATAATGAATGTTTTGAATTTTCTCCAAAAGAAAAGTAGTTGCAAACTCATCCTTTTAGAGTCTTGTTTGGGCTCATGAGAGGAGTAGAAAAACGTCAAAAATTTCAATCCTGCACAGTTCTACCGAGAAATGTGAGTGTTCATTCAAACCGCTGCTTTTTGCTATTGGTCCCTATTGAATAATGAATGTTTTGAATTTTCTCCAAAAGTAAAGTAATTGCAAACTCATCCTTTTAGAAACTTGTTTGGGCTGTTGAGAGGAGTAGAAAAACGTTAAAAATTTCAGTCCTGCAGGATTCTACCTAGAAATGTGAGTGTTCATTCAAACCGCTGCTTTTTGCTATTGGTCCCTATTGAATAATGAATGTTTTGAATTTTCTCGAAAAGTAAAGTAGTTGCAAACTCATCCTTTTAGAAACTTGTTTGGGCTGTTGAGAGGAGTAGAAAAACATCAAAAATTTCAATCCTGCACGATTCTACCAAGAAATGTGATTGTTCATTCAAAATACTGCTTTTTGCTATTGGACCCTATTGAATAATGAATGTTTTGAATTTTCTCCAAAAGTAAAGTAGTTGCAAACTCATCCTTTTAGAAACTTGTTTGGGCTGTTGAGAGGAGTAGAAAAACTTCAAAAATTTCAATCCTGCACGATTCTACCAAGAAATGTGATTGTTCATTCAAAACGCTGCTTTTTGCAATTAGACCCTATTGAATAATGAATGTTTTGAATTTTCTCCAAAAGTAAACTAGTTGCAAACTCATCCTTCTAGAGTCTTGTTTGGGCTCATGAGAGTAGGAAAACGTCAAAAATTTCAATCCTGCACGATTCTACCAAGAAATGTGATTGTTCATTCAAAACGCTGCTTTTTGCTATTGGGCTCTATTAAATAATGAATGTTTTGAATTTTCTCCAAAACTAAAGTAGTTGCAAACTCATCCTTTTAGAAACTTGTTTGGGCTGTTGAGAGGAGTAGAAAAACATCAAAAATTTCAATCCTGCACGATTCTACCAAGAAATGTGATTGTTCATTCAAAATACTGCTTTTTGCTAATGGGCCCTATTGAATAATGAATGTTTTGAAATTTCTCCAAAAGTAAAGTAGTTGCAAACTCATCCTCTTAGAGAATTGTTTGGGCTCATGAGAGGAGTAGAAAAACGTCAAAAATTTCAATCCTGCACGATTCTACCAAGAAATGTGAGTGTTCATTCAAACCGCTGCTTTTGGCTATTGGTCCCTATTGAATAATGAATGTTTTGAATTTTCTTCAAAAGTAAAGTAGTTGCAAACTCATCCTTTTAGAAACTTGTTTGGGCTGTTGAGAGGAGTAGAAAAGCATTAAAAATTTCAAACCTGCACGATTCTACCAGGAAATGTGATTGTTCATTCCAAACGCTGCTTTTTGCTATTGGGCTCTATTGAATAATGAATGTTTTGAATTTTCTCCAAAAGTAAAGTAGTAGCAAGCTCATCCTTTTAGAGTCTTGTTTGGGCTCATGAGAGGAGTAGAAAAACATCAAAAATTTCAAAATTGAATGATTCTACCAAGAGACGTGAGTGTTCATTCAAACAGCTGCTTTTTGCTATTGGGCCCTAATGAATAATGAATGTTTTGAATTTGCTCCAAAAGTAAAGTAGTTGCAAGCTCATCCTTTTAGAGTCTTGTTTGGGCTCATGAGAGAAGTAGAAAAACATCAAAAATTTCAATCCTACACGATTCTACCAAGAACTGTGATTGTTCATTCAAAACGCTGCTTTTAGCTATTAGACCCAAATGAATAATGAATGTTTTGAATTTTCTCCAAAAGAAAAGTAGTTGCAAACTCATCCTTTTAGAGTCTTGTTTGGGCTCATGAGAGGAGTAGAAAAACGTCAAAAATTTCAATCCTGCACAGTTCTACCGAGAAATGTGAGTGTTCATTCAAACCGCTGCTTTTTGCTATTGGTCCCTATTGAATAATGAATGTTTTGAATTTTCTCCAAAAGTAAAGTAATTGCAAACTCATCCTTTTAGAAACTTGTTTGGGCTGTTGAGAGGAGTAGAAAAACGTTAAAAATTTCAGTCCTGCAGGATTCTACCTAGAAATGTGAGTGTTCATTCAAACCGCTGCTTTTTGCTATTGGTCCCTATTGAATAATGAATGTTTTGAATTTTCTCGAAAAGTAAAGTAGTTGCAAACTCATCCTTTTAGAAACTTGTTTGGGCTGTTGAGAGGAGTAGAAAAACATCAAAAATTTCAATCCTACACGATTCCACCAAGAAATGTGAGTGTTCATTCAAAATACTGCTTTTTGCTATTGGGCCCTATTGAATAATGAATGTTTTGAATTTTCTCCAAAAGTAAACTAGTTGAAAACTCATCCTTCTAGAGTCTTGTTTGGGCTCATGAGAGGAGTAGAAAAACGTCAAAAATTTCAATCCTGCACGATTCTACCAAGAAATGTGAGTGTTCATTCAAACCGCTGCTTTTTGCTATTGGTCCCTATTGAATAATGAATGTTTTGAATTTTCTCCAAAAGTAAAGTAGTTCCAAACTCATCCTTCTATAGTCTTGTTTGGGCTCATGAGAGGAGTAGAAAAACGTCAAAAATTTCAATCCTGCACGATTCTACCAAGAAATGTTAGTGTTCATTCAAAACGCTGCTTTTTGCTATTGGTCCCAATTGAATAATGAATGTTTTGAATTTTCTCCAAAAGTAAAGTAGTTGCAAACTCATCCTTTTAGAAACTTGTTTGGGCTGTTGAGAGGAGTAGAAAAACATCAAAATTTTCAATCCTGCATGATTCTACCAAGAAATGTGATTGTTCATTCAAAACTCTGCTTTTTGCTATTGGGCAAATGAATGAATGTTTTGAATTTTCTCCAAAAGTAAAGTAGTTGTAAGCTCATCCTTTTAGAGTCTTGTTTGGACTCATGAGCGGAGTAGAAAAACATCAAAAATTTCAATCCTGAACGATTCTACAAGAAATGTGAGTGTTCATTCAAACAGCTGCTTTTTGCTGTTGGGCCCTATTGAATAATGAATGTTTTGAATTTTCTCCAAAAGTAAAGTAGTTGCAAACTTATCCTTTTAGAGTCTTGTTTGGGCTCATGAGAGGACTAGAAAAGCATCAAAAATTTCAATCCTGCACGATTCTACCAAGAACTGTGATTGAACATTCAAAACGCTGCTTTTTGCTATTGGTCCCTATTGAATAATGAATGTTTTGAATTTTCTCCAAAAGTAAAGTATTTGCAAACTCATCCTTTTAGAGTCTTGCTTTGGCTCATGAGAGGAGTAGAAAAGCATCAAAAATTTCAATCCTGCACGATTCTTCCAAGAACTGTGATTGTTCATTCAAAACGCTGCTTTTTGTTATTAGACCCAATTGAATAATGAATGTTTTGAATTTTCTTAAACAATGTTTTTATTAAAGTTTAAACATACAAAAAGGGAGATATTCATACGCATTAGAGACTTTGCCAAAGCCTCTATGAAAGATGCATATCAATACATATATTCAAATCTACCACAAACATGTGGCAAGTTGCATAGGTAAAGGGAACATTAAACAAACGTACAGGAAAAGTAACATTGTATCATACCATTAGTACAGGTTTGCCATCTAAGAGCATGTGTGAATTACAAAGAGTAATAAGAGAATATAAAAAAAGAGGAACATGAGAGGTATATAAGTAATGAAAGTGTCCTCGATTTTTGTTTTCTGTTTTGTCCATATATTCCATCTCTCTTCAAAAGCCTTTATTGACAAATTGTTTATATAGTACATTTTTTCATAGGTGCAGTGTTTGTCAACTAACATAATCAGTTATAATGTTAGGTGATTGCGTATTGTTCCAACCCTTCGCTATTAGATATGTAGCTGATAACAAAATATGTGCTATTAAGAATTTTTCTTTTTTAAATCTGTGTATGCCTACGAGTAGTAAAGCCAGTGATGGGCATGGGTGAATGTAGCGCTTACATATAAATGAAATCAAGTCAAAAACTTTTCTCCAGAATGATTCCAGGCAGGGACATTTCCAGAAGACATGGGCCGGATCCGCTGGTGCACCACATTTTCTCCAGCAGAGGCCTGTATTACCAGTTCCAAAGTGTTTTAATCTATTAGGGGTAAGATAAAATCTATGAAGAAGCTTAAAATGGGTTTCAAGGATGTTCATACATCTAGTAGCTTTGATTGCAATTTTCAAGGAGGCAATCCAGTGGGGCATGGATATCTGTTTTTGTAGAGTGGTTTCCCATTTCTCAAAACATCCTTTGTAAGAAAAGGTGTGTTTATTAGTTAGAATATTGTAGAAAGGTTTTAAGTAACTTTTATGTCCTGGGGGTGGGTTTTTAAAAAAATTACATACAGTGTGGTTGAACATAATAGTTCTACAGAAATTTTTTTTATGATTATTTTACTCTTCTTTAAGTAGAAGATATGCCATATACTCAGTGTTGGGTATTCCAAATTTGGATTTGATAATCTCAAAGGATATTACTTTGTTGTTATGTATCAAGTCATCTGTGTGTGTAATCGAGAGTTTAACCCAATTCTCAAAAAGAGGTCTCCAGGAGGCTCTAATGGGTATCAGAAATGGAATTTTCAAATTAGTGGATGAGTGGGGGTAAGTGTTATATTTCTTTTTAAATAAGTGAGCCCAGCAGGTAATAGCTGCACGGACAACTGGGTTTTTAATATCCCACATCCTCCTCTTGTGAAGAAGATAATAGGAGATATAGAGCAGTGGCTCTCAATTTGGCATCAAATCACGCTCTATATCTGCCCATTCAAGACCCTACTGGTTTTTAAAGCAGAGTTTCGTGAGTTCTGCTACAGAAGCATAATAATATGCCTCCAAATCTGGGAGAGCCACTCCTCCATTGTCTCTGGACTTTAATAAAATGTGTCTGCTAACTCTAGGTTTTTTCCCCTGCCATATGAAACCATTCATTTGAGTGGTAAGTTTCTTGATGGATTGTGTTGAAATAGTTAAGGGAACATTTCTATAAAAAAATAAGACCTTTGGAAGGCAAAACATCTTATATAAGGCAATTCTGCCCAGCCATGTAGCTGGGGTTTATGTTAGGTCCTTGAGTTTTTGCTCAAGTGCCTGGAAGAGATACTCGAAATTCACCTCACTCGTGTGTCGGAGATGGTCTGTCAACCAGATTCCAAGGTATGGGATTTTTGTGCATTCCCAGTTAAAGGGGTAGATAATCTTTAGTTGTTGCTTAACATGTGCTGGGACAAAAAGGGACAAGACATTAGTTTTCTTAATATTAAGCTTGTAAAAGGAGACGGAACCAAAAGATTCAATAATCTCCCACACTTGTGCCAGGGAATCCACTGGGTTAGTTAAGGTAAGGATAATGTCATCGGTGTATAAGTTTATCTTATGTTCCGTATCTCCCAAATGGATACCCCTCACTCCACTTGAATCTCTGATCATTTGAGCCAAAGGTTCCAGACTCAGGATGAAAATAATCAGAGATAATGGGCACCTCTGTCTCGTACTGTTGGTAATATCAAAATTATTTGACATAGTGCTATTAACTAGCACAGAGGCAGATGGATGGGAGTATAGAGCTTTTATACTTGTCATTAGCCCTTCACCAAATCCCATTTTGTTAAAAACTGCGAAAGCGAAATCCCAATTTACCAGGTCAAAGGCCTTCTCGGCATCTAAGGCCACAAACAAGCTAGGGGACTTTCTCTCAGTACACATGGACATATAATGTAGAACACATCTGGAACTATCACAAGTCTGCCTATTTCTTATGAAACCCACCTGATTGGGGTGTATGAGCTGGGGGATAACATTTTGCAACCTCTCAGCTATCATGTTTGCATATATTTTTATATCTGCATTTAAAAGGGAAATAGGTCTGTAATTTTTAATTTTTGTAGGGTCTTTGTCAGGTTTGGGAATTACAACCAGAGTGGCTTTTAACATGTCTGGATTACAGGAGCCCTTGGATCTAATAAAGTTTAAAGAATTTGTTAAATGTGGGACAAGATTTTCCTGGAAAGATTTATAGTATTCAATTGGGAATCCATCAGGGCCAGGTGCCTTATTATTTTTCAAGTTTTTATGGTGAGGGAAACTTCCTCTTTTGAGAAGGGGGAGTCCAGTGTCTCCCTCTGCTCAGGGGACAGGGAACTTAGTTTAACTTTGTCTAGAAAGTTTTTAATGGTTTCCTACGAAGGGGGGGAGGCAGTACCATTTTTCCCTATATTATATAGATTGGAGTAAAATCTTTCGAAGGCAGCGGCAATTTCCTTTGGTTTCTCTACCATTAGTGAGTTATATGAAATTTTAGTTATTGAATTTTTTTTATTTATGGGTTTATGTTTGTTGGCCATAGTTTTGGATGTTTTGTTGTTGTTTACGTAATACCCTGCTCTGGCAAATAAAGACTTTTTTCATATAAGGTAATTAAAAGTTTTCTCAGCTCCAAATGAAGTAAATATAACTCATTTTGCCTAGTAAATTTTTTGTCTGTTTTGGCCAGATTTTCCAATTTGGAAATTTGTTCTAGTAGGAGTTTTTGTTTGGATTCCCTTTCTCTCTTTAATCTAGATGCCAATTGGATCAGATGACCCCTCACTACACATTTATGTGCCAACCAGAGAGTTTCAGGGGTGATCTCCTGTGATATATTTTCCTCGAAATATTCTGTTAGGGTTTTTTTGATTATTTTAAAATTGTCTGCAGGGTCCACTACAAATTTGCTGTATTTCCAGTTGTAATATTTGTGATCTATTAGGGATATACGTAGAGTCAGTAAAATAGGGGCATGATCTGACCAAGTAATAGGGCCAGTGGAGAAATCTGAGTATGAATCTAGAACTGAAAAACTAGTAAAGATATGGTCCAGTCTGGTAAAGGAGTTATTTTGTGGGCAATATCGGGTGTATTCACTAGAGGTGGGGTTCAGGATTCTACAACTATCATAAAGGTTGGACTCAGCCACCCATTTTTTTAAGATTTATACTTTTATAGTATGAGGAAGAGGAAGAGCAGTCAGTAGTTGGATCTATTATACAAATAAAGTCTCCTCCCCATATAATGTGGCCTTTACTGAAATTAGAGAGTTTCCTTTTAAAATTGTTAAGGAAACTGACCTGTCTAATGTTTGGGGTATATGTGTTAACTATGGTGTAGTCTACACCTTCTATAGTACAGTTAATGGCCAATTGCCTACCACCCTTGTCTCTGAAGACATCTGTGATCACACAGGATAAGTTTTTTTCCTCTCTCCATTATTAGAAATAAAAATTTGGGGGTAATTTTTGTGTTTAAGTCTAACATTATCACTTTCCAATAAATGTGTTTCTTGTAGTAAGACTATGTCTGCTCTGAGATCACCAACTTCCCTCCACAAAGCAAATCTTCTAAAGGGGCTATTTAGTCCATTTACGTTAAAGGATAGAATTTTTAAATCCATGATGTGTCTGGGAGGTCAAATGCTATATTTTTTCCAAGAATCTGTTTAACACCAGAGATCATTTTATACCACAAATATTATGAGTTTGAGGTGGACAGCCCAGCATGTGTGTGAGCCCAAAAAAGGGTGCAATACCTCCAAAGATGGCAATACTCTGCATCTTCAATACCTGTATGTGTGAACATAACTTATAACAAGAGTTATTAAGTCAACAGATAATACAAGAAAAATTAACAAATTTTCAACAAGAGTTGTCATACAAACAACTTAAGATTTGGATTTCTGAAAAGAAATGGTGCCAGGAGAAATCTTCTCAGTTAGCACTTGGGGGGAAAAAAGAGATTAGGCCAAAAGAGTCAGGATTGTCACCTACTACATTCTGTTCATCTTTTCTTCTGAGTGGTCCAGGTGGATGAAAGATGCTTTGGCTGGCGTGTAAAGTTGTTTCCATCCTGATCAGAAGTTAGGTCCTTCATCCGTGGCAAGCCTAAGTCCTGAAGAAATCTAGCAGAGTTATCAACATTAGAGAGAGCAAATGTAACATTGTCTTTGACAACTAGCAATTTTGTAGGGAAACCCCATCTGTATAAGACTTTATTCTCTCTTAGATGAGATGTAACAGGATAAAAGTCCCTTCTTTTCTGCAGTGTTGCTTTGGAGAAGTCAGCAAATATTCTTATGCCTTCGTATGGCCTAGGTAGTCTGGGGGACTGCTTGCTCTTAATCAAGATGTCCTATTTGGTCAGGTAGTAGTGGAAAAAGGCAATTACATCCCGAGGGGACCCTTCAGGCGCATATTTGGACTTGGGCAGTCTATGTATACGTTCCATAAGGAGGTCATTTTTTGATGCCTCAGGGAGCAGAGTATGGAGCAATTTTTGTACATGAGAATTAAGGTCTCTGTCTTTTATATTTTCAGGGATCCCCCTAAATTTGAGGTTATTTCTCCTGCTCCAATCCTCTTGCTCAGTTAGTTTTGATTTCAAGAAAGAGACTTCCTTCTCTAGGGCATAATGTTCATCAATTAAGTCATTATGAGACTTGACCATCTCATCCATCTTATTTTCCAGATAGTCCACTCTCTGACCCAGACTGTCAATGTTATTTTGAAGGGTAGTATTATAACCCTCTAATTGTTTTTGAAAGGATTTTGCTAATAAGCATATCATGTTTTTTTATAAAGACTTCTGAGGCTGCATTCTCAGTGGCCTCCACCTCAGTTAACATGTGTATAATATTCTCAGATAATAGGCTCCCTGCAGGAGAATGGTCCCCCAAGGGAGAGTCCTGTTGTGCCACAGATGAATTGCCACTTGATCTGCGGCTTCTCTGAGAGTGTGGAGATATGTCTCTTTCAGGCGGCGTTAGCAGTATGTCAGAGATATTAGATATGTCTGGGCAGGAGGACGCTTCTCTGATGGTGGCTGCGACTGCAGCGTTATGTGTCTGCAGTTGTTTGTGTGGCGTGGTCTGCCCGGTAATTTGGAGTTGTGTACGCAATTTGCGTATCTGCGGTGAGATCCCGCAAGTATCATGGCGGCTCTCGCGATATTTCGCCTGGGCGCTCAGACTAGAAACTTTAGAGTCTATTTTACCATTCCCCTTACTCACCGGGGTGGCGGTTTCACCAGCGGGGGGTCCGGGTTTACCTCCGGTCTTGAAGGCTGCATGTTTCAGCCTCTGTGGTGTTCGCATGGGTCTGGCGCTGGAGCTGGTTGTGCTGGGGCTGCAAGCAGCCGCATGGCGGGAGCCATCTTGGCTTCTCAGCGCTGGGGGATAGCACTCTGTTTTCTTAGTTTTTTCTTTTAATTTAGTGCGGGGATCCATGGTTAGGTTATATCGCTTGTGTCAGTGGGTAATCCGCTGTCCTTTAATGCCAGTCCTGGCCTCCAAATCGCTTTATATGTCGCATAGTAGGTTATCCTGCGCTGGAGCACACAGATCAAGCGTCCATTCAGCTCAGACACTGGCCACGCCCCCCTAATGCTTTGAATTTTCTCCAAAAGTAAAGTAGTTGCAAACTCATCCTTCTAGAGTCTTGTTTGGGCTCATAAGAGCAGAAAAACGTCAAAAAATTTCAATCCTGCACGATTCTACCAAGAAATGTGAGTGTTCATTCAAACCACTGCTTTTTGCTATTGGTCCCTATTGAATAATGAATGTTTTGAATTTTCTCCAAAAGTAAAGTAGTTGCAAACTCATCCTTTTAGAGTCTTGTTTGGGCTCATGAGAGGAGTAGAAAAACATCAAAAAATTCAATCCTGCATGATTCTACCAAGAAATGTTAGTGTTCATTCAAAACGCTGCTTTTTGCTATTGGTCCCTATTGAATAATGAATGTTTTGAATTTTCTCCAAAAGTAAAGTAGTTGCAAACTCATCCTTTTAGAAACTTGTTTGGGCTGTTGAGAGGAGTAGAAAAACATCAAAATTTTCAATCCTACATGATTCTACCAAGAAATGTGATTGTTCATTCAAAACACTGCTTTTTGCTATTGGGCAAATGAATGAATGTTTTGAATTTTCTCCAAAAGTAAAGTAGTTGTAAGCTCATCCTTTTAGAGTCTTGTTTGGACTCATGAGCGGAGTAGAAAAACATCAAAAATTTCAATCCTGAACGATTCTACAAGAAATGTGAGTGTTCATTCAAACAGCTGCTTTTTGCTATTGGGCCCTATTGAATAATGAATGTTTTGAATTTTCTCCAAAAGTAAAGTAGTTGCAAACTTATCCTTTTAGAGTCTTGTTTGGGCTCATGAGAGGACTAGAAAAGCATCACAAATTTCAATCCTGCACGATTCTACCAAGAACTGTGATTGAACATTCAAAACGCTGCTTTTTGCTATTGGTCCCTATTGAATAATGAATGTTTTGAATTTTCTCCAAAAGTAAAGTATTTGCAAACTCATCCTTTTAGAGTCTTGTTTTGGCTCATGAGAGGAGTAGAAAAGCATCAAAAATTTCAATCCTGCACGATTCTTCCAAGAACTGTGATTGTTCATTCAAAACGCTGCTTTTTGTTATTAGACCCAATTGAATAATGAATGTTTTGAATTTTCTTAAACAATGTTTTTATTAAGGTTTAAACATACAAAAAGGGAGATATTCATATGCATTAGAGACTTTGCCAAAGCCTCTATGAAAGATGCATATCAATACATATATTCAAATCTACCACAAACATGTGGCAAGTTGCATAGGTAAAGGGAACATTAAACAAACGTACAGGAAAAGTAACATTGTATCATACCATTAGTACAGGTTTGCCATCTAAGAGCATGTGTGAATTACAAAGAGTAATAAGAGAATATAAAAAAAAGAGGAACATGAGAGGTATATAAGTAATGAAAGTGTCCTCGATTTTTGTTTTCTGTTTTGTCCATATATTCCATCTCTCTTCAAAAGCCTTTATTGACAAATTGTTTATATAGTACATTTTTTCATAGGTGCAGTGTTTGTCAACTAACATAATCAAAGTTATAATGTTAGGTGATTGCGTATTGTTCCAACCCTTCGCTATTAGATATGTAGCTGATACCAAAATATGTGCTATTAAGAATTTTTCTTTTTTAAATCTGTGTATGCCTACGAGTAGTAAAGCCAGTGATGGGCATGGGTGAATGTAGCGCTTACATAGAAATGAAATCAAGTCAAAAACTTTTCTCCAGAATGATTCCAGGCAGGGACATTTCCAGAAGACATGGGCCAGATCCGCTGGTGCACCACATTTTCTCCAGCAGAGGCCTGTATTACCAGTTCCAAAGTGTTTTAATCTATTAGGGGTAAGATAAAATCTATGAAGAAGCTTAAAATGGGTTTCAAGGATGTTCATACATCTAGTAGCTTTGATTGCAATTTTCAAGGAGGCAATCCAGTGGGGCATGGATATCTGTTTTTGTAGAGTGGTTTCCCATTTCTCAAAACATCCTTTGTAAGAAAAGGTGTGTTTATTAGTTAGAATATTGTAGAAAGGTTTTAAGTAACTTTTATGTCTTGGGGGTGGGTTTTTAAAAAAAATTACATACAGTGTGGTTGAACATAATAGTTCTACAGAAATTTTTTTTATGATTATTATACTCTTCTTTAAGTAGAAGATATGCCATATACTCAGTGTTGGGTATTCCAAATTTGGATTTGATAATCTCAAAGGATATTACTTTGTTGTTATGTATCAAGTCATCTGTGTGTGTAATCGAGAGTTTAACCCAATTCTCAAAAAGAGGTCTCCAGGAGGCTCTAATGGGTATCAGAAATGGAATTTTCAAATTAGTGGATGAGTGGGGGTAAGTGTTATATTTCTTTTTAAATAAGTGAGCCCAGCAGGTAATAGCTGCACGGACAACTGGGTTTTTAATATCCCACATCCTCCTCTTGTGAAGAAGATAATAGGAGATATAGAGCAGTGGCTCTCAATTTGGCATCAAATCACGCTCTATATCTGCCCATTCAAGACCCTACTGGTTTTTAAAGCAGAGTTTCATGAGTTCTGCTACAGAAGCATAATAATATGCCTCCAAATCTGGGAGAGCCACTCCTCCATTGTCTCTGGACTTTAATAAAATGTGTCTGCTAACTCTAGGTTTTTTCCCCTGCCATATGAAACCATTCATTTGAGTGGTAAGTTTCTTGATGGATTGTGTTGAAATAGTTAAGGGAACATTTCTATAAAAAAATAAGACCTTTGGAAGGCAAAACATCTTATATAAGGCAATTCTGCCCAGCCATGTAGCTGGGGTTTATGTTAGGTCCTTGAGTTTTTGCTCAAGTGCCTGGAAGAGATACTCGAAATTCACCTCACTCGTGTGTCGGAGATGGTCTGTCAACCAGATTCCAAGGTATGGGATTTTTGTGCATTCCCAGTTAAAGGGGTAGATAATCTTTAGTTGTTGCTTAACATGTGCTGGGACAAAAAGGGACAAGACATTAGTTTTATTAATATTAAGCTTGTAAAAGGAGACGGAACCAAAAGATTCAATAATCTCCCACACTTGTGCCAGGGAATCCACTGGGTTAGTTAAGGTAAGGATAATGTCATCGGTGTATAAGTTTATCTTATGTTCCGTATCTCCCAAATGGATACCCCTCACTCCACTTGAATCTCTGATCATTTGAGCCAAAGGCTCCAGACTCAGGATGAAAATAATCGGAGATAATGGGCACCCCTGTCTCGTACTGTTGGTAATATCAAAATTATTTGACATAGTGCTATTAACTAGCACAGAGGCAGATGGATGGGAGTATAGAGCTTTTATACTTGTCATTAGCCCTTCACCAAATCCCATTTTGTTAAAAACTGCGAAAGCGAAATCCCAATTTACCCGGTCAAAGGCCTTCTCGGCATCTAAGGCCACAAACAAGCTAGGGGACTTTCTCTCAGTACACATGGACATATAATGTAGAACACATCTGGAACTATCACAAGTCTGCCTATTTCTTATGAAACCCACCTGATTGGGGTGTATGAGCTGGGGGATAACATTTTGCAACCTCTCAGCTATCATGTTTGCATATATTTTTATATCTGCATTTAAAAGGGAAATAGGTCTGTAATTTTTAATTTTTGTAGGGTCTTTGTCAGGTTTGGGAATTACAACCAGAGTGGCTTTTAACATGTCTGGATTACAGGAGCCCTTGGATCTAATAAAGTTTAAAGAATTTGTTAAATGTGGGACAAGATTTTCCTGGAAAGATTTATAGTATTCAATTGGGAATCCAACAGGGCCAGGTGCCTTATTATTTTTCAAGTTTTTATGGTGAGGGAAACTTCCTCTTTTGAGAAGGGGGAGTCCAGTGTCTCCCTCTGCTCAGGGGACAGGGAACTTAGTTTAACTTTGTCTAGAAAGTTTTTAATGGTTTCCTCCGAAGGGGGGGAGGCAGTACCATTTTTCCCTATATTATATAGATTGGAGTAAAATCTTTCGAAGGCAGCGGCAATTTCCTTTGGTTTCTCTACCATTAGTGAGTTATATGAAATTTTAGTTATTGAATTTTTTTTATTTATGGGTTTATGTTTGTTGGCCATAGTTTTGGATGTTTTGTTGTTGTTTACGTAATACCCTGCTCTGGCAAATAAAGACTTTTTTTCATATAAGGTAATTAAAAGTTTTCTCAGCTCCAAATGAAGTAAATATAACTCATTTTGCCAAGTAAATTTTTTGTCTGTTTTGGCCAGATTTTCCAATTTGGAAATTTGTTCTAGTAGGAGTTTTTGTTTGGATTCCCTTTCTCTCTTTAATCTAGATGCCAATTGGATCAGATGACCCCTCACTACACATTTATGTGCCAACCAGAGAGTTTCAGGGGTGATCTCCTGTGATATATTTTCCTCGAAATATTCTGTTAGGGTTTTTTGATTATTTTAAAATTGTCTGCAGGGTCCACTACAAATTTGCTGTATTTCCAGTTGTAATATTTGTGATCTATTAGGGATATACGTAGAGTCAGTAAAATAGGGGCATGATCTGACCAAGTAATAGGGCCAGTGGAGAAATCTGAGTATGAATCTAGAACTGAAAAACTAGTAAAGATATGGTCCAGTCTGGTAAAGGAGTTATTTTGTGGGCAATATCGGGTGTATTCACTAGAGGTGGGGTTCAGGATTCTACAACTATCATAAAGGTTGGACTCAGCCACCCATTTTTTTAAGATTTATACTTTTATAGTATGAGGAAGAGGAAGAGCAGTCAGTAGTTGGATCTATTATACAAATAAAGTCTCCTCCCCATATAATGTGGCCTTTACTGAAATTAGAGAGTTTCCTTTTAAAATTGTTAAGGAAACTGACCTGTCTAATGTTTGGGGTATATGTGTTAACTATGGTGTAGTCTACACCTTCTATAGTACAGTTAATGGCCAATTGCCTACCACCCTTGTCTCTGAAGACATCTGTGATCACACAGGATAAGTTTTTTCCTCTCTCCATTATTAGAAAAAAAAATTTGGGGGTAATTTTTGTGTTTAAGTCTAACATTATCACTTTCCAATAAATGTGTTTCTTGTAGTAAGACTATGTCTGCTCTGAGATTACCAAACTTCCCTCCACAAAGCAAATCTTCTAAAGGGGCTATTTAGTCCATTTATGTTAAAGGATAGAATTTTTAAATCCATGATGTGTCTGGGAGGTCAAATGCTATATTTTTTCCAAGAATCTGTTTAACACCAGAGATCATTTTATACCACAAATAATATGAGTTTGAGGTGGACAGCCCAGCATGTGTGTGAGCCCAAAAAAGGGTGCAATACCTCCAAAGATGGCAATACTCTGCATCTTCAATACCTGTATGTGTGAACATAACTTATAACAAGAGTTATTAAGTCAACAGATAATACAAGAAAAATTAACAAATTTTCAACAAGAGTTGTCATACAAACAACTTAAGATTTGGATTTCTGAAAAGAAATGGTGCCAGGAGAAATCTTCTCAGTTAGAACTTGGGGGGAAAAAAGAGATTAGGCCAAAAGAGTCAGGATTGTCACCTACTACATTCTGTTCATCTTTTCTTCTGAGTGGTCCAGGTGGATGAAAGATGCTTTGGCTGGCGTGTAAAGTTGTTTCCATCCTGATCAGAAGTTAGGTCCTTCATCCGTGGCAAGCCTAAGTCCTGAAGAAATCTAGCAGAGTTATCAACATTAGAGAGAGCAAATGTAACATTGTCTTTGACAACTAGCAATTTTGTAGGGAAACCCCATCTGTATAAGACTTTATTCTCTCTTAGATGAGATGTAACAGGATAAAAGTGCCTTCTTTTCTGCAGTGTTGCTTTGGAGAAGTCAGCAAATATTCTTATGCCTTCGTATGGCCTAGGTAGTCTGGGGGACTGCTTGCTCTTAATCAAGATGTCCTATTTGGTCAGGTAGTAGTGGAAAAAGGCAATTACATCCCGAGGGGACCCTTCAGGCGCATATTTGGACTTGGGCAGTCTATGTATACGTTCCATAAGGAGGTCATTTTTTGATGCCTCAGGGAGCAGAGTATGGAGCAATTTTTGTACATGAGAATTAAGGTCTCTGTCTTTTATATTTTCAGGGATCCCCCTAAATTTGAGGTTATTTCTCCTGCTCCAATCCTCTTGCTCAGTTAGTTTTGATTTCAAGAAAGAGACTTCCTTCTCTAGGGCATAATGTTCATCAATTAAGTCATTATGAGACTTGACCATCTCATCCATCTTATTTTCCAGATAGTCCACTCTCTGACCCAGACTGTCAATGTTATTTTGAAGGGTAGTATTATAACCCTCTAATTGTTTTTGAAAGGATTTTGCTAATAAGCATATCATGTTTTTTTATAAAGACTTCTGAGGCTGCATTCTCAGTGGCCTCCACCTCAGTTAACATGTGTATAATATTCTCAGATAATAGGCTCCCTGCAGGAGAATGGTCCCCCAAGGGAGAGTCCTGTTGTGCCACAGATGAATTGCCACTTGATCTGCGGCTTCTCTGAGAGTGTGGAGATATGTCTCTTTCAGGCGGCGTTAGCAGTATGTCAGAGATATTAGATATGTCTGGGCAGGAGGACGCTTCTCTGATGGTGGCTGCGACTGCAGCGTTATGTGTCTGCAGTTGTTTGTGTGGCATGGTCTGCCCGGTAATTTGGAGTTGTGTACGCAATTTGCGTATCTGCGGTGAGATCCCGCAAGTATCATGGCGGCTCTCGCGATATTTCGCCTGGGCGCTCAGACTAGAAACTTTAGAGTCTATTTTACCATTCCCCTTACTCACCGGGGTGGCGGTTTCACCAGCGGGGGGTCCGGGTTTACCTCCGGTCTTGAAGGCTGCATGTTTCAGCCTCTGTGGTGTTTGCATGGGTCTGGCGCTGGAGCTGGTTGTGCTGGGGCTGCAAGCAGCCGCATGGCGGGAGCCATCTTGGCTTCTCAGCGCTGGGGGATAGCACTCTGTTTTCTTAGTTTTTTCTTTTAATTTAGTGCGGGGATCCATGGTTAGGTTATACCGCTTGTGTCAGTGGGTAATCCGCTGTTCTTTAATGCCAGTCCTGGCCTCCAAATCGCTTTATATGTCGCATAGTAGGTTATCCTGCGCTGGAGCACACAGATCAAGCGTCCATTCAGCTCAGACACTGGCCACGCCCCCTAATGCTTTGAATTTTCTCCAAAAGTAAAGTAGTTGCAAACTCATCCTTCTAGAGTCTTGTTTGGGCTCATAAGAGCAGAAAAACGTCAAAAAATTTCAATCCTGCACGATTCTACCAAGAAATGTGAGTGTTCATTCAAACCACTGCTTTTTGCTATTGGTCCATATTGAATAATGAATGTTTTGAATTTTCTCCAAAAGTAAAGTAGTTGCAAACTCATCCTTTTAGAGTCTTGTTTGGGCTCATGAGAGGAGTAGAAAAACATCAAAAAATTCAATCCTGCACAATTCTACCAAGAAATGTGAGTGTTCATTCAAACCGCTGCTTTTTGCTATTGGTCCCTATTGAATAATGAATGTTTTGAATTTTCTCCAAAAGTAAAGTAGTTCCAAACTCATCCTTCTATAGTCTTGTTTGGGCTCATGAGAGGAGTAGAAAAACGTCAAAAATTTCAATCCTGCACGATTCTACCAAGAAATGTTAGTGTTCATTCAAAACGCTGCTTTTTGCTATTGGTCCCTATTGAATAATGAATGTTTTGAATTTTCTCCAAAAGTAAAGTAGTTGCAAACTCATCCTTTTAGAAACTTGTTTGGGCTGTTGAGAGGAGTAGAAAAACATCAAAATTTTCAATCCTACATGATTCTACCAAGAAATGTGATTGTTCATTCAAAACACTGCTTTTTGCTATTGGGCAAATGAATGAATGTTTTGAATTTTCTCCAAAAGTAAAGTAGTTGTAAGCTCATGATTTTAGAGTCTTGTTTGGACTCATGAGAGGAGTAGAAAAACATCAAAAATTTCAATCCTGAACGATTCTACAAGAAATGTGAGTGTTCATTCAAACAGCTGCTTTTTGCTATTGGGCCCTATTGAATAATGAATGTTTTGAATTTTCTCCAAAAGTAAAGTAGTTGCAAACTTATCCTTTTAGAGTCTTGTTTGGGCTCATGAGAGGACTAGAAAAGCATCAAAAATTTCAATCCTGCACGATTCTACCAAGAACTGTGATTGAACATTCAAAACGAATAATGAATGTTTTGAATTTTCTCCAAAAGTAAAGTATTTGCAAACTCATCCTTTTAGAGTCTTGTTTTGGCTCATGAGAGGAGTAGAAAAGCATCAAAAATTTCAATCCTGCACGATTCTTCCAAGAACTGTGATTGTTCATTCAAAACGCTGCTTTTTGTTATTAGACCCAATTGAATAATGAATGTTTTGAATTTTCTTAAACAATGTTTTTATTAAAGTTTAAACATACAAAAAGGGAGATATTCATACGCATTAGAGACTTTGCCAAAGCCTCTATGAAAGATGCATATCAATACATATATTCAAATCTACCACAAACATGTGGCAAGTTGCATAGGTAAAGGGAACATTAAACAAACGTACAGGAAAAGTAACATTGTATCATACCATTAGTACAGGTTTGCCATCTAAGAGCATGTGTGAATTACAAAGAGTAATAAGAGAATATAAAAAAAAGAGGAACATGAGAGGTATATAAGTAATGAAAGTGTCCTCGATTTTTGTTTTCTGTTTTGTCCATATATTCCATCTCTCTTCAAAAGCCTTTATTGACAAATTGTTTATATAGTACATTTTTTCATAGGTGCAGTGTTTGTCAACTAACATAATCAAAGTTATAATGTTAGGTGATTGCGTATTGTTCCAACCCTTCGCTATTAGATATGTAGCTGATACCAAAATATGTGCTATTAAGAATTTTTCTTTTTTAAATCTGTGTATGCCTACGAGTAGTAAAGCCAGTGATGGGCATGGGTGAATGTAGCGCTTACATAGAAATGAAATCAAGTCAAAAACTTTTCTCCAGAATGATTCCAGGCAGGGACATTTCCAGAAGACATGGGCCAGATCCGCTGGTGCACCACATTTTCTCCAGCAGAGGCCTGTATTACCAGTTCCAAAGTGTTTTAATCTATTAGGGGTAAGATAAAATCTATGAAGAAGCTTAAAATGGGTTTCAAGGATGTTCATACATCTAGTAGCTTTGATTGCAATTTTCAAGGAGGCAATCCAGTGGGGCATGGATATCTGTTTTTGTAGAGTGGTTTCCCATTTCTCAAAACATCCTTTGTAAGAAAAGGTGTGTTTATTAGTTAGAATATTGTAGAAAGGTTTTAAGTAACTTTTATGTCTTGGGGGTGGGTTTTTAAAAAAAATTACATACAGTGTGGTTGAACATAATAGTTCTACAGAAATTTTTTTTATGATTATTATACTCTTCTTTAAGTAGAAGATATGCCATATACTCAGTGTTGGGTATTCCAAATTTGGATTTGATAATCTCAAAGGATATTACTTTGTTGTTATGTATCAAGTCATCTGTGTGTGTAATCGAGAGTTTAACCCAATTCTCAAAAAGAGGTCTCCAGGAGGCTCTAATGGGTATCAGAAATGGAATTTTCAAATTAGTGGATGAGTGGGGGTAAGTGTTATATTTCTTTTTAAATAAGTGAGCCCAGCAGGTAATAGCTGCACGGACAACTGGGTTTTTAATATCCCACATCCTCCTCTTGTGAAGAAGATAATAGGAGATATAGAGCAGTGGCTCTCAATTTGGCATCAAATCACGCTCTATATCTGCCCATTCAAGACCCTACTGGTTTTTAAAGCAGAGTTTCGTGAGTTCTGCTACAGAAGCATAATAATATGCCTCCAAATCTGGGAGAGCCACTCCTCCATTGTCTCTGGACTTTAATAAAATGTGTCTGCTAACTCTAGGTTTTTTCCCCTGCCATATGAAACCATTCATTTGAGTGGTAAGTTTCTTGATGGATTGTGTTGAAATAGTTAAGGGAACATTTCTATAAAAAAATAAGACCTTTGGAAGGCAAAACATCTTATATAAGGCAATTCTGCCCAGCCATGTAGCTGGGGTTTATGTTAGGTCCTTGAGTTTTTGCTCAAGTGCCTGGAAGAGATACTCGAAATTCACCTCACTCGTGTGTCGGAGATGGTCTGTCAACCAGATTCCAAGGTATGGGATTTTTGTGCATTCCCAGTTAAAGGGGTAGATAATCTTTAGTTGTTGCTTAACATGTGCTGGGACAAAAAGGGACAAGACATTAGTTTTCTTAATATTAAGCTTGTAAAAGGAGACGGAACCAAAAGATTCAATAATCTCCCACACTTGTGCCAGGGAATCCACTGGGTTAGTTAAGGTAAGGATAATGTCATCGGTGTATAAGTTTATCTTATGTTCCGTATCTCCCAAATGGATACCCCTCACTCCACTTGAATCTCTGATCATTTGAGCCAAAGGCTCCAGACTCAGGATGAAAATAATCGGAGATAATGGGCACCCCTGTCTCGTACTGTTGGTAATATCAAAATTATTTGACATAGTGCTATTAACTAGCACAGAGGCAGATGGATGGGAGTATAGAGCTTTTATACTTGTCATTAGCCCTTCACCAAATCCCATTTTGTTAAAAACTGCGAAAGCGAAATCCCAATTTACCCGGTCAAAGGCCTTCTCGGCATCTAAGGCCACAAACAAGCTAGGGGACTTTCTCTCAGTACACATGGACATATAATGTAGAACACATCTGGAACTATCACAAGTCTGCCTATTTCTTATGAAACCCACCTGATTGGGGTGTATGAGCTGGGGATAACATTTTGCAACCTCTCAGCTATCATGTTTGCATATATTTTTATATCTGCATTTAAAAGGGAAATAGGTCTGTAATTTTTAATTTTTGTAGGGTCTTTGTCAGGTTTGGGAATTACAACCAGAGTGGCTTTTAACATGTCTGGATTACAGGAGCCCTTGGATCTAATAAAGTTTAAAGAATTTGTTAAATGTGGGACAAGATTTTCCTGGAAAGATTTATAGTATTCAATTGGGAATCCATCAGGGCCAGGTGCCTTATTATTTTTCAAGTTTTTATGGTGAGGGAAACTTCCTCTTTTGAGAAGGGGGAGTCCAGTGTCTCCCTCTGCTCAGGGGACAGGGAACTTAGTTTAACTTTGTCTAGAAAGTTTTTAATGGTTTCCTCCGAAGGGGGGGAGGCAGTACCATTTTTCCCTATATTATATAGATTGGAGTAAAATCTTTCGAAGGCAGCGGCAATTTCCTTTGGTTTCTCTACCATTAGTGAGTTATATGAAATTTTAGTTATTGAATTTTTTTTATTTATGGGTTTATGTTTGTTGGCCATAGTTTTGGATGTTTTGTTGTTGTTTACGTAATACCCTGCTCTGGCAAATAGAGACTTTTTTTCATATAAGGTAATTAAAAGTTTTCTCAGCTCCAAATGAAGTAAATATAACTCATTTTGCCAAGTAAATTTTTTGTCTGTTTTGGCCAGATTTTCCAATTTGGAAATTTGTTCTAGTAGGAGTTTTTGTTTGGATTCCCTTTCTCTCTTTAATCTAGATGCCAATTGGATCAGATGACCCCTCACTACACATTTATGTGCCAACCAGAGAGTTTCAGGGGTGATCTCCTGTGATATATTTTCCTCGAAATATTCTGTTAGGGTTTTTTTGATTATTTTAAAATTGTCTGCAGGGTCCACTACAAATTTGCTGTATTTCCAGTTGTAATATTTGTGATCTATTAGGGATATACGTAGAGTCAGTAAAATAGGGGCATGATCTGACCAAGTAATAGGGCCAGTGGAGAAATCTGAGTATGAATCTAGAACTGAAAAACTAGTAAAGATATGGTCCAGTCTGGTAAAGGAGTTATTTTGTGGGCAATATCGGGTGTATTCACTAGAGGTGGGGTTCAGGATTCTACAACTATCATAAAGGTTGGACTCAGCCACCCATTTTTTTAAGATTTATACTTTTATAGTATGAGGAAGAGGAAGAGCAGTCAGTAGTTGGATCTATTATACAAATAAAGTCTCCTCCCCATATAATGTGGCCTTTACTGAAATTAGAGAGTTTCCTTTTAAAATTGTTAAGGAAACTGACCTGTCTAATGTTTGGGGTATATGTGTTAACTATGGTGTAGTCTACACCTTCTATAGTACAGTTAATGGCCAATTGCCTACCACCCTTGTCTCTGAAGACATCTGTGATCACACAGGATAAGTTTTTTTCCTCTCTCCATTATTAGAAATAAAAATTTGGGGGTAATTTTTGTGTTTAAGTCTAACATTATCACTTTCCAATAAATGTGTTTCTTGTAGTAAGACTATGTCTGCTCTGAGATTACCAAACTTCCCTCCACAAAGCAAATCTTCTAAAGGGGCTATTTAGTCCATTTATGTTAAAGGATAGAATTTTTAAATCCATGATGTGTCTGGGAGGTCAAATGCTATATTTTTTCCAAGAATCTGTTTAACACCAGAGATCATTTTATACCACAAATAATATGAGTTTGAGGTGGACAGCCCAGCATGTGTGTGAGCCCAAAAAAGGGTGCAATACCTCCAAAGATGGCAATACTCTGCATCTTCAATACCTGTATGTGTGAACATAACTTATAACAAGAGTTATTAAGTCAACAGATAATACAAGAAAAATTAACAAATTTTCAACAAGAGTTGTCATACAAACAACTTAAGATTTGGATTTCTGAAAAGAAATGGTGCCAGGAGAAATCTTCACAGTTAGAACTTGGGGGGAAAAAAGAGATTAGGCCAAAAGAGTCAGGATTGTCACCTACTACATTCTGTTCATCTTTTCTTCTGAGTGGTCCAGGTGGATGAAAGATGCTTTGGCTGGCGTGTAAAGTTGTTTCCATCCTGATCAGAAGTTAGGTCCTTCATCCGTGGCAAGCCTAAGTCCTGAAGAAATCTAGCAGAGTTATCAACATTAGAGAGAGCAAATGTAACATTGTCTTTGACAACTAGCAATTTTGTAGGGAAACCCCATCTGTATAAGACTTTATTCTCTCTTAGATGAGATGTAACAGGATAAAAGTGCCTTCTTTTCTGCAGTGTTGCTTTGGAGAAGTCAGCAAATATTCTTATGCCTTCGTATGGCCTAGGTAGTCTGGGGGACTGCTTGCTCTTAATCAAGATGTCCTATTTGGTCAGGTAGTAGTGGAAAAAGGCAATTACATCCCGAGGGGACCCTTCAGGCGCATATTTGGACTTGGGCAGTCTATGTATACGTTCCATAAGGAGGTCATTTTTTGATGCCTCAGGGAGCAGAGTATGGAGCAATTTTTGTACATGAGAATTAAGGTCTCTGTCTTTTATATTTTCAGGGATCCCCCTAAATTTGAGGTTATTTCTCCTGCTCCAATCCTCTTGCTCAGTTAGTTTTGATTTCAAGAAAGAGACTTCCTTCTCTAGGGCATAATGTTCATCAATTAAGTCATTATGAGACTTGACCATCTCATCCATCTTATTTTCCAGATAGTCCACTCTCTGACCCAGACTGTCAATGTTATTTTGAAGGGTAGTATTATAACCCTCTAATTGTTTTTGAAAGGATTTTGCTAATAAGCATATCATGTTTTTTTATAAAGACTTCTGAGGCTGCATTCTCAGTGGCCTCCACCTCAGTTAACATGTGTATAATATTCTCAGATAATAGGCTCCCTGCAGGAGAATGGTCCCCCAAGGGAGAGTCCTGTTGTGCCACAGATGAATTGCCACTTGATCTGCGGCTTCTCTGAGAGTGTGGAGATATGTCTCTTTCAGGCGGCGTTAGCAGTATGTCAGAGATATTAGATATGTCTGGGCAGGAGGATGCTTCTCTGATGGTGGCTGCAACTGCAGCGTTATGTGTCTGCAGTTGTTTGTGTGGCATGGTCTGCCTGGTAATTTGGCGTTGTGTACGCAATTTGCGTATCTGCGGTGAGATCCCGCAAGTATCATGGTGGCTCTCGCGATATTTCGCCTGGGCGCTCAGACTAGAAACTTTAGAGTCTATTTTACCATTCCCCTTACTCACCGGGGTGGCGGTTTCACCAGCGGGGGGTCCGGGTTTACCTCCGGTCTTGAAGGCTGCATGTTTCAGCCTCTGTGGTGTTTGCATGGGTCTGGCGCTGGAGCTGGTTGTGCTGGGGCTGCAAGCAGCCGCATGGCGGGAGCCATCTTGGCTTCTCAGCGCTGGGGGATAGCACTCTGTTTTCTTAGTTTTTTCTTTTAATTTAGTGCGGGGATCCATGGTTAGGTTATACTGCTTGTGTCAGTGGGTAATCCGCTGTCCTTTAATGCCAGTCCTGGCCTCCAAATCGCTTTATATGTCGCATAGTAGGTTATCCTGCGCTGGAGCACACAGATCAAGCGTCCATTCAGCTCAGACACTAGCCACGCCCCCTAATGCTTTGAATTTTCTCCAAAAGTAAAGTAGTTGCAAACTTATCCTTCTAGAGTCTTGTTTGGGCTCATAAGAGCAGAAAAACATCAAAAAATTTCAATCCTGCATGATTCTACCAAGAAATGTGAGTGTTCATTCAAACCACTGCTTTTTGCTATTGGTCCATATTGAATAATGAATGTTTTGAATTTTCTCCAAAAGTAAAGTAGTTGCAAACTCATCCTTTTAGAGTCTTGTTTGGGCTCATGAGAGGAGTAGAAAAACATCAAAAAATTCAATCCTGCACGATTCTACCAAGAAATGTGAGTGTTCATTCAAACCGCTGCTTTTTGCTATTGGTCCCTATTGAATAATGAATGTTTTGAATTTTCTCCAAAAGTAAAGTAGTTCCAAACTCATCCTTCTATAGTCTTGTTTGGGCTCATGAGAGGAGTAGAAAAACGTCAAAAATTTCAATCCTGCACGATTCTACCAAGAAATGTTAGTGTTCATTCAAAACGCTGCTTTTTGCTATTGGTCCCTATTGAATAATGAATGTTTTGAATTTTCTCCAAAAGTAAAGTAGTTGCAAACTCATCCTTTTAGAAACTTGTTTGGGCTGTTGAGAGGAGTAGAAAAACATCAAAATTTTCAATCCTACATGATTCTACCAAGAAATGTGATTGTTCATTCAAAACACTGCTTTTTGCTATTGGGCAAATGAATGAATGTTTTGAATTTTCTCCAAAAGTAAAGTAGTTGTAAGCTCATGATTTTAGAGTCTTGTTTGGACTCATGAGAGGAGTAGAAAAACATCAAAAATTTCAATCCTGAACGATTCTACAAGAAATGTGAGTGTTCATTCAAACAGCTGCTTTTTGCTATTGGGCCCTATTGAATAATGAATGTTTTGAATTTTCTCCAAAAGTAAAGTAGTTGCAAACTTATCCTTTTAGAGTCTTGTTTGGGCTCATGAGAGGACTAGAAAAGCATCAAAAATTTCAATCCTGCACGATTCTACCAAGAACTGTGATTGAACATTCAAAACGCTGCTTTTTGCTATTGGTCCCTATTGAATAATGAATGTTTTGAATTTTCTCCAAAAGTAAAGTATTTGCAAACTCATCCTTTTAGAGTCTTGTTTTGGCTCATGAGAGGAGTAGAAAAGCATCAAAAATTTCAATCCTGCACGATTCTTCCAAGAACTGTGATTGTTCATTCAAAACGCTGCTTTTTGTTATTAGACCCAATTGAATAATGAATGTTTTGAATTTTCTTAAACAATGTTTTTATTAAAGTTTAAACATACAAAAAGGGAGATATTCATACGCATTAGAGACTTTGCCAAAGCCTCTATGAAAGATGCATATCAATACATATATTCAAATCTACCACAAACATGTGGCAAGTTGCATAGGTAAAGGGAACATTAAACAAACGTACAGGAAAAGTAACATTGTATCATACCATTAGTACAGGTTTGCCATCTAAGAGCATGTGTGAATTACAAAGAGTAATAAGAGAATATAAAAAAAGAGGAACATGAGAGGTATATAAGTAATGAAAGTGTCCTCGATTTTTGTTTTCTGTTTTGTCCATATATTCCATCTCTCTTCAAAAGCCTTTATTGACAAATTGTTTATATAGTACATTTTTTCATAGGTGCAGTGTTTGTCAACTAACATAATCAAAGTTATAATGTTAGGTGATTGCGTATTGTTCCAACCCTTCGCTATTAGATATGTAGCTGATACCAAAATATGTGCTATTAAGAATTTTTCTTTTTTAAATCTGTGTATGCCTACGAGTAGTAAAGCCAGTGATGGGCATGGGTGAATGTAGCGCTTACATAGAAATGAAATCAAGTCAAAAACTTTTCTCCAGAATGATTCCAGGCAGGGACATTTCCAGAAGACATGGGCCAGATCCGCTGGTGCACCACATTTTCTCCAGCAGAGGCCTGTATTACCAGTTCCAAAGTGTTTTAATCTATTAGGGGTAAGATAAAATCTATGAAGAAGCTTAAAATGGGTTTCAAGGATGTTCATACATCTAGTAGCTTTGATTGCAATTTTCAAGGAGGCAATCCAGTGGGGCATGGATATCTGTTTTTGTAGAGTGGTTTCCCATTTCTCAAAACATCCTTTGTAAGAAAAGGTGTGTTTATTAGTTAGAATATTGTAGAAAGGTTTTAAGTAACTTTTATGTCTTGGGGGTGGGTTTTTAAAAAAAATTACATACAGTGTGGTTGAACATAATAGTTCTACAGAAATTTTTTTTATGATTATTATACTCTTCTTTAAGTAGAAGATATGCCATATACTCAGTGTTGGGTATTCCAAATTTGGATTTGATAATCTCAAAGGATATTACTTTGTTGTTATGTATCAAGTCATCTGTGTGTGTAATCGAGAGTTTAACCCAATTCTCAAAAAGAGGTCTCCAGGAGGCTCTAATGGGTATCAGAAATGGAATTTTCAAATTAGTGGATGAGTGGGGGTAAGTGTTATATTTCTTTTTAAATAAGTGAGCCCAGCAGGTAATAGCTGCACGGACAACTGGGTTTTTAATATCCCACATCCTCCTCTTGTGAAGAAGATAATAGGAGATATAGAGCAGTGGCTCTCAATTTGGCATCAAATCACGCTCTATATCTGCCCATTCAAGACCCTACTGGTTTTTAAAGCAGAGTTTCGTGAGTTCTGCTACAGAAGCATAATAATATGCCTCCAAATCTGGGAGAGCCACTCCTCCATTGTCTCTGGACTTTAATAAAATGTGTCTGCTAACTCTAGGTTTTTTCCCCTGCCATATGAAACCATTCATTTGAGTGGTAAGTTTCTTGATGGATTGTGTTGAAATAGTTAAGGGAACATTTCTATAAAAAAATAAGACCTTTGGAAGGCAAAACATCTTATATAAGGCAATTCTGCCCAGCCATGTAGCTGGGGTTTATGTTAGGTCCTTGAGTTTTTGCTCAAGTGCCTGGAAGAGATACTCGAAATTCACCTCACTCGTGTGTCGGAGATGGTCTGTCAACCAGATTCCAAGGTATGGGATTTTTGTGCATTCCCAGTTAAAGGGGTAGATAATCTTTAGTTGTTGCTTAACATGTGCTGGGACAAAAAGGGACAAGACATTAGTTTTCTTAATATTAAGCTTGTAAAAGGAGACGGAACCAAAAGATTCAATAATCTCCCACACTTGTGCCAGGGATTCCACTGGGTTAGTTAAGGTAAGGATAATGTCATCGGTGTATAAGTTTATCTTATGTTCCGTATCTCCCAAATGGATACCCCTCACTCCACTTGAATCTCTGATCATTTGAGCCAAAGGCTCCAGACTCAGGATGAAAATAATCGGAGATAATGGGCACCCCTGTCTCGTACTGTTGGTAATATCAAAATTATTTGACATAGTGCTATTAACTAGCACAGAGGCAGATGGATGGGAGTATAGAGCTTTTATACTTGTCATTAGCCCTCCACCAAATCCCATTTTGTTAAGAACTGCGAAAGCGAAATCCCAATTTACCTGGTCAAAGGCCTTCTCGGCATCTAAGGCCACAAACAAGCTAGGGGACTTTCTCTCAGTACACATGGACATATAATGTAGAACACATCTGGAACTATCACAAGTCTGCCTATTTCTTATGAAACCCACCTGATTGGGGTGTATGAGCTGGGGGATAACATTTTGCAACCTCTCAGCTATCATGTTTGCATATATTTTTATATCTGCATTTAAAAGGGAAATAGGTCTGTAATTTTTAATTTTTGTAGGGTCTTTGTCAGGTTTGGGAATTACAACCAGAGTGGCTTTTAACATGTCTGGATTACAGGAGCCCTTGGATCTAATAAAGTTTAAAGAATTTGTTAAATGTGGGACAAGATTTTCCTGGAAAGATTTATAGTATTCAATTGGGAATCCATCAGGGCCAGGTGCCTTATTATTTTTCAAGTTTTTATGGTGAGGGAAATTTCCTCTTTTGAGAAGGGGGAGTCCAGTGTCTCCCTCTGCTCAGGGGACAGGGAACTTAGTTTAACTTTGTCTAGAAAGTTTTTAATGGTTTCCTCCGAAGGGGGGAGGCAGTACCATTTTCCCTATATTATATAGATTGGAGTAAAATCTTTCGAAGGCAGCGGCAATTTCCTTTGGTTTCTCTACCATTAGTGAGTTATATGAAATTTTAGTTATTGAATTTTTTTTATTTATGGGTTTATGTTTGTTGGCCATAGTTTTGGATGTTTTGTTGTTGTTTACGTAATACCCTGCTCTGGCAAATAAAGACTTTTTTTCATATAAGGTAATTAAAAGTTTTCTCAGCTCCAAATGAAGTAAATATAACTCATTTTGCCAAGTAAATTTTTTGTCTGTTTTGGCCAGATTTTCCAATTTGGAAATTTGTTCTAGTAGGAGTTTTTGTTTGGATTCCCTTTCTCTCTTTAATCTAGATGCCAATTGGATCAGATGACCCCTCACTACACATTTATGTGCCAACCAGAGAGTTTCAGGGGTGATCTCCTGTGATATATTTTCCTCGAAATATTCTGTTAGGGTTTTTTTGATTATTTTAAAATTGTCTGCAGGGTCCACTACAAATTTGCTGTATTTCCAGTTGTAATATTTGTGATCTATTAGGGATATACGTAGAGTCAGTAAAATAGGGGCATGATCTGACCAAGTAATAGGGCCAGTGGAGAAATCTGAGTATGAATCTAGAACTGAAAAACTAGTAAAGATATGGTCCAGTCTGGTAAAGGAGTTATTTTGTGGGCAATATCGGGTGTATTCACTAGAGGTGGGGTTCAGGATTCTACAACTATCATAAAGGTTGGACTCAGCCACCCATTTTTTTAAGATTTATACTTTTATAGTATGAGGAAGAGGAAGAGCAGTCAGTAGTTGGATCTATTATACAAATAAAGTCTCCTCCCCATATAATGTGGCCTTTACTGAAATTAGAGAGTTTCCTTTTAAAATTGTTAAGGAAACTGACCTGTCTAATGTTTGGGGTATATGTGTTAACTATGGTGTAGTCTACACCTTCTATAGTACAGTTAATGGCCAATTGCCTACCACCCTTGTCTCTGAAGACATCTGTGATCACACAGGATAAGTTTTTTTCCTCTCTCCATTATTAGAAAAAAAAATTTGGGGGTAATTTTTGTGTTTAAGTCTAACATTATCACTTTCCAATAAATGTGTTTCTTGTAGTAAGACTATGTCTGCTCTGAGATTACCAAACTTCCCTCCACAAAGCAAATCTTCTAAAGGGGCTATTTAGTCCATTTACGTTAAAGGATAGAATTTTTAAATCCATGATGTGTCTGGGAGGTCAAATGCTATATTTTTTCCAAGAATCTGTTTAACACCAGAGATCATTTTATACCACAAATAATATGAGTTTGAGGTGGACAGCCCAGCATGTGTGTGAGCCCAAAAAAGGGTGCAATACCTCCAAAGATGGCAATACTCTGCATCTTCAATACCTGTATGTGTGAACATAACTTATAACAAGAGTTATTAAGTCAACAGATAATACAAGAAAAATTAACAAATTTTCAACAAGAGTTGTCATACAAACAACTTAAGATTTGGATTTCTGAAAAGAAATGGTGCCAGGAGAAATCTTCTCAGTTAGCACTTGGGGGGAAAAAAGAGATTAGGCCAAAAGAGTCAGGATTGTCACCTACTACATTCTGTTCATCTTTTCTTCTGAGTGGTCCAGGTGGATGAAAGATGCTTTGGCTGGCGTGTAAAGTTGTTTCCATCCTGATCAGAAGTTAGGTCCTTCATCCGTGGCAAGCCTAAGTCCTGAAGAAATCTAGCAGAGTTATCAACATTAGAGAGAGCAAATGTAACATTGTCTTTGACAACTAGCAATTTTGTAGGGAAACCCCATCTGTATAAGACTTTATTCTCTCTTAGATGAGATGTAACAGGATAAAAGTGCCTTCTTTTCTGCAGTGTTGCTTTGGAGAAGTCAGCAAATATTCTTATGCCTTCGTATGGCCTAGGTAGTCTGGGGGACTGCTTGCTCTTAATCAAGATGTCCTATTTGGTCAGGTAGTAGTGGAAAAAGGCAATTACATCCCGAGGGGCCCCTTCAGGCACATATTTGGACTTGGGCAGTCTATGTATACGTTCCATAAGGAGGTCATTTTTTGATGCCTCAGGGAGCAGAGTATGGAGCAATTTTTGTACATGAGAATTAAGGTCTCTGTCTTTTATATTTTCAGGGATCCCCCTAAATTTGAGGTTATTTCTCCTGCTCCAATCCTCTTGCTCAGTTAGTTTTGATTTCAAGAAAGAGACTTCCTTCTCTAGGGCATAATGTTCATCAATTAAGTCATTATGAGACTTGACCATCTCATCCATCTTATTTTCCAGATAGTCCACTCTCTGACCCAGACTGTCAATGTTATTTTGAAGGGTAGTATTATAACCCTCTAATTGTTTTTGAAAGGATTTTGCTAATAAGCATATCATGTTTTTTTATAAAGACTTCTGAGGCTGCATTCTCAGTGGCCTCCACCTCAGTTAACATGTGTATAATATTCTCAGATAATAGGCTCCCTGCAGGAGAATGGTCCCCCAAGGGAGAGTCCTGTTGTGCCACAGATGAATTGCCACTTGATCTGCGGCTTCTCTGAGAGTGTGGAGATATGTCTCTTTCAGGCGGCGTTAGCAGTATGTCAGAGATATTAGATATGTCTGGGCAGGAGGACGCTTCTCTGATGGTGGCTGCGACTGCAGCGTTATGTGTCTGCAGTTGTTTGTGTGGCATGGTCTGCCCAGTAATTTGGCGTTGTGTACGCAATTTGCGTATCTGCGGTGAGATCCCGCAAGTATCATGGCGGCTCTCGCGATATTTCGCCTGGGCGCTCAGACTAGAAACTTTAGAGTCTATTTTACCATTCCCCTTACTCACCGGGGTGGCGGTTTCACCAGCGGGGGGTCCGGGTTTACCTCCGGTCTTGAAGGCTGCATGTTTCAGCCTCTGTGGTGTTTGCATGGGTCTGGCGCTGGAGCTGGTTGTGCTGGGGCTGCAAGCAGCCGCATGGCGGGAGCCATCTTGGCTTCTCAGCGCTGGGGGAGAGCACTCTGTTTTCTTAGTTTTTTCTTTTAATTTAGTGCGGGGATCCATGGTTAGGTTATACCGCTTGTGTCAGTGGGTAATCCGCTGTCCTTTAATGCCAGTCCTGGCCTCCAAATCGCTTTATATGTCGCATAGTAGGTTATCCTGCGCTGGAGCACACAGATCAAGCGTCCATTCAGCTCAGACGCTGGCCACGCCCCCCTAATGCTTTGAATTTTCTCCAAAAGTAAAGTAGCTGCAAACTCATCCTTCTATAGTCTTGTTTGGGCTCATAAGAGCAGAAAACCATCAAAAAATTTCAATCCTGCACGATTCTACCAAGAAATGTGAGTGTTCATTCAAACCACTGCTTTTTGCTATTGGTCCATATTGAATAATGAATGTTTTGAATTTTCTCCAAAAGTAAAGTAGTTGCAAACTCATCCTTTTAGAGTCTTGTTTGGGCTCATGAGAGGAGTAGAAAAACATCAAAAAATTCAATCCTGCACGATTCTACCAAGAAATGTGAGTGTTCATTCAAACCGCTGCTTTTTGCTATTGGGCCCTATTGAATAATGAATGTTTTGAATTTTCTCCAAAAGTTAAGTAGTTGCAAACTCATCCTTTTAGAAACTTGTTTGGGCTGTTGAGAGGAGTAGAAAAACATCAAAAATTTCAATCCTGCACCATTCTACCCAGAAATATGAGTGTTAATTCAAACCGCTGCTTTTTGCTATTGGCCCTATTGAATAATGAATGTTTTGAATTTTCTGCAAAAGTAAAGTAGTTGCAAACTCATCCTTCTAGAGTCTTGTTTGGGCTCATGAGAGGAGTAGAAAAACGCTAAAAATTTCAATCCTGCATGATTCTACCAGGAAATGTGAGTGTTCATTCAAACCGCTGATTTTTGCTATTGGTCCCTATTGAATAATGAATGTTTTGAATTTTCTCCAAAAGTAAAGTAGTTGCAAGCTCATCCTTTTAGAGTCTTGTTTTGGCTCATGAGAGGAGTAGAAAAACATCAAAAATTTCAATCCAGAACGATTCTACCAAGAGATGTGAGTGTTCATTGAAACAGCTGCTTTTTGCTATTGGTCCCAATTGAATAATTAATGTTTTGAATTTTCTCCAAAAGTAAAGTAGTTGCAAACTCATCCTTTTAGAAACTTGTTTGGGCTGCACTATTCTACCAAGAAATGTGAATGCTCATTCAAACCACTGCTTTTTGCTATATTTTGGGCCCTATTGAATAATGAATGTTTTGAATTTTCTCCAAAAGTAAAGTAGTTGCAAGCTCATCCTTTTAGAGTCTTGTTTGGGCTCATGAGAAGAGTAGAAAAACATCAAAAATTTCAATCCTGAACGATTCTACCAAGAGATGTGAGTGTTCATTCAAACAGCTGCTTTTTGCTATTGGGCCCTATTGAATAATGAATGTTTTGAATTTTCTGCAAAAGTAAAGTAGTTGCAAACTCATCCTTTTAGAAACTTGTTTGGGCTGTTGAGAGGAGTAGAAAAGCATCAAAAATTTCAATCCTGCCCGATTCTACCAAGAACTGTGATTGTACATTCAAAACACTGCTTTTTGCAATTAGACTCTATTGAATAAAGAATGTTTTGAATTTTCTCCAAAAGTAAAGAAGTTGCAAACTCACCCTTTTAGAGTCTTGTTTGGGCACAGGAGAAGAGTAGAAAAACATCAAAAATTTCAATCCTGCACGATTATACCAAGAAATGTGAGTGTTCATTCAAACCACTGCTTTTTGCGATTGGGTCCTATTGAATAATGAATGTTTTGAATTTTCTCCAAAAGTAAAGTAGTTGCAAACTCATCCTTTTAGAAACTTGTTTGGGCTCATGAGAGGAGTAGAAAAACATCAAAAATATAATTCCTACTCGATTCTACCAAGAAATGTGAGTGTTCCTTCAAACCGCTGCTTTTTGCTATTGGTCCCTATTGAATAATGAATGTTTTGAATTTTCTCCAAAATTAAAGTAATTGCAAACTCATCCTTTTAGAAACTTGTTTGGGCTGTTGAGCGGAGTAGGAAAACATGAAAAATTTCAATCCTGCACGATTCTACCAAGAAATGTGAGTGTTCATTCAAACCGCTGGTTTTTGCTATTTTGGGCCCTATTGAATAATGAATGTTTTGAATTTTCTCCAAAAGTAAAGTAGTTGCATACTCATCCTCTTAGAAACTTGTTTGGGCTGTTGAGAGGAGTAAAAAAACATCAAAAATTTCAATCCTGCACGATTCTACCAAGAAATGTGATTGTTCATTCAAAACGCTGCTTTTTGCTATTGGGCTCTATTGAATAATGAATGTTTTGAATTTTCTCCAAAAGTAAAGTAGTTGCAAGCTCATCCATTTAGAGTCTTGTTTGGGCTCATGAGAGGAGTAGAAAAACATCAAAAATTTCAATCCTGAACGATTCTACCAAGACATGTGAGTGTTCATTCAAACCGCTGCTTTTTGCTATTGGTCCCTATTGAATAATGAATATTTTGAATTTTCTCCAAAAGTAAAGTAGTTGCAAACTCATCCTTTTAGAAACTTGTTTGGGCTGTTGAGAGGAGTAGAAAAACATCAACATTTTCTATCCTGCATGATTCTACCAAGAAATGTGATTGTTCATTCAAAACGCTGCTTTTTGCTAATGGGCAAATGAATGAATGTTTTGAATTTTCTCCAAAATTAAAGTAGTTGCAAGCTCATCCTTTTAGAGTCTTGTTTGGGCTCATGAGAGAAGTAGAAAAACATCAAAAATTTCAATCCTGAACAATTCTACCAAGAGATGTGAGTGTTCATTCAAACAGCTGCTTTTTGCTATTGGACCCCATTGAATAATGAATGTTTTGAATTTTCTGCAATAGTAAAGTAGTTGCAAACTCATCCTTTTAGAAACTTGTTTGGGCTGTTGAGAGGAGTAGAAAAACATCAAAAATTTCAATTCTGCACGATTCTACCAAGAACTGTGATTGTTCATTCAAAACGCTGCTTTTTGCTGTTAGACCCTATTGAATAATGAATGTTTTGAATTTTCTGCAAAAGTAAAGTAGTTGCAAACTCATCCTTCTATAGTATTGTTTGGGCTCATGAGAGTAGAAAAACATCAAAAATTTCAATCCTGCACGATTCTACCAAAAAATGTGAGTTAATTCAAACGGTTGCTTTTTGCTATTGATCCCTAATGAATAATGAATGTTTTGAATTTTAACCAAAAGTAAAGTAGTTGCAAACTTATCCTTTTAGAGTCCTGTTTGGGCTCATGAGAGGAGTAGAAAAACATCAAAAATTTCAATCCTGAACGATTCTACCAAGAGATGTGAGTGTTCATTCAAACAGCTGCTTTTTGCTATTGGGCCCTATTGAATAATGAATGTTTTGAATTTTCTGCAAAAGTAAAGTAGTTGCAAACTCATCCTTTTAGAAACTTGTTTGGGCTGTTGAGAGGAGTAGAAAAGCATCAAAAATTTCAATCCTGCCCGATTCTACCAAGAACTGTGATTGTACATTCAAAACACTGCTTTTTGCAATTAGACTCTATTGAATAAAGAATGTTTTGAATTTTCTCCAAAAGTATAGAAGTTGCAAACTCACCCTTTTAGAGTCTTGTTTGGGCTCATGAGAAGAGTAGAAAAACATCAAAAATTTCAATCCTGCATGATTATACCAAGAAATGTGAGTGTTCATTCAAACCGCTGCTTTTTGCGATTGGGTCCTATTGAATAATGTATGTTTTGAATTTTCTGCAAAAGTAAAGTAGTTCCAAACTCATCCTTCTAGAGTCTTGTTTGGGCTCATGAGAGGATTAGAAAAATGTTAAAAATTTCAAACCTGCATGATTCTACCAAGAAATGTGAGTGTTCTTTCAAACCGCTGCTTTTTGCTATTGAATAATGAATGTTTTGAATTTTCTCCAAAAGTAAAGTAGTTGCAAACTCATCCTTTTAGAAACTTGTTTGGGCTCATGAGAGGAGTAGAAAAACATCAAAAATATAAATCCTGCTCGATTCTACCAAGAAATGTGAGTGTTCCTTCAAACCGCTGCTTTTTGCTATTGGGCGCGCTTGAATAATGAATGTTTTGAATTATCTCCAAAAGTTAAGTAGTTGCAAACTCATCCTTTTAGAAACTTGTTTGGGCTGTTGAGCGGAGTAGAAAAACATCACAAATTTCAATCCTGCACGATTCTACCAAGAAATGTGATTGTTCATTCAAAACGCTGCTTTTTGCGATTAGACCCTATTGAATAATGAATGTTTTGAATTTTCTGCAAAAGTAAAGTAGTTGCAAACTCATCCTTTTAGAAACTTGTTTGGGCTGTTGAGAGGAGTAGAAAAACATCAAAAATTTCAATTCTGCACGATTCTATCAAGAACTGTGATTGTTCATTCAAAACGCTGCTTTTTGCTATTAGACCCTATTGAATAGTGAATGTTTTGAATTTTCTGCAAAAGTAAAGTAGTTGCAAACTCATCCTTCTATAGTATTGTTTGGGCTCATGAGAGTAGAAAAACATCAAAAATTTCAATCCTGCACGATTCTACCAAAAAATGTGAGTTAATTCAAACGGTTGCTTTTTGCTATTGATCCCTAATGAATAATGAATGTTTTGAATTTTAACCAAAAGTAAAGTAGTTGCAAACTTATCCTTTTAGAGTCCTGTTTGGGCTCATGAGAGGAGTAGAAAAACATCAAAAATTTCAATCCTGAACGATTCTACCAAGAGATGTGAGTGTTCATTCAAACAGCTGCTTTTTGCTATTGGGCCCTATTGAATAATGAATGTTTTGAATTTTCTGCAAAAGTAAAGTAGTTGCAAACTCATCCTTTTAGAAACTTGTTTGGGCTGTTGAGAGGAGTAGAAAAGCATCAAAAATTTCAATCCTGCCCGATTCTACCAAGAACTGTGATTGTACATTCAAAACACTGCTTTTTGCAATTAGACTCTATTGAATAAAGAATGTTTTGAATTTTCTCCAAAAGTATAGAAGTTGCAAACTCACCCTTTTAGAGTCTTGTTTGGGCTCATGAGAAGAGTAGAAAAACATCAAAAATTTCAATCCTGCATGATTATACCAAGAAATGTGAGTGTTCATTCAAACCGCTGCTTTTTGCGATTGGGTCCTATTGAATAATGTATGTTTTGAATTTTCTGCAAAAGTAAAGTAGTTCCAAACTCATCCTTCTAGAGTCTTGTTTGGGCTCATGAGAGAATTAGAAAAATGTTAAAAATTTCAAACCTGCATGATTCTACCAAGAAATGTGAGTGTTCTTTCAAACCGCTGCTTTTTGCTATTGAATAATGAATGTTTTGAATTTTCTCCAAAAGTAAAGTAGTTGCAAACTCATCCTTTTAGAAACTTGTTTGGGCTCATGAGAGGAGTAGAAAAACATCAAAAATATAAATCCTGCTCGATTCTACCAAGAAATGTGAGTGTTCCTTCAAACCGCTGCTTTTTGCTATTGGGCGCGCTTGAATAATGAATGTTTTGAATTATCTCCAAAAGTTAAGTAGTTGCAAACTCATCCTTTTAGAAACTTGTTTGGGCTGTTGAGCGGAGTAGAAAAACATCACAAATTTCAATCCTGCACGATTCTACCAAGAAATGTGATTGTTCATTCAAAACGCTGCTTTTTGCTATTAGACCCTATTGAATAATGAATGTTTTGAATTTTCTCCAAAAGTAAATAGCTGCAAACTCATCCTTCTAGAGTCTTGTTTGGGCTCATGAGAGGAGTAGAAAAACGTCAAAAATTTAAATCCTGCACGATTCTACCAAGAAATGTGAGTGTTCATTCAAACCGCTGCTTTTTGCTATTGGGCCCTATTGAATAATGAATGTTTTGAATTTTCTGCAAAAGTAAACTATTTGCAAACTCATACTTCTAGAGTATTGTTTGGGCTCAGGAGAGGAGTAGAAAAACATCACAAATTTCAATCCTGCACGATTCTACCAAGAAATGTGATTGTTCATTCAAAACGCTACTTTTTGCTATTGGGCTCTATTGAATAATGTATGTTTTGAATTTTCTCCAAAAGTAAAGTAGTTGCAAGCTCATCCTTTTAGATTCTTGTTTGGGCTCATGAGAGGAGTAGAAAAACGTCAAAAATTCCAATCCTGCACGATTATACCGAGAAATGTGAGTGTTCATTCAAACCGCTGCTTTTTGCTATTGGGCCTTATTGAATAATGAATGTGTTGAATTTTCTCCAAAAGTAAAGTAGTTGCAAACTCATCCTTTTAGAAACTTGTTTGGGCTGTTGAGAGGAGTAGAAAAACATCAAAAATTTCAATCCTGCACGATTCTACCAAGAAATGTGATTGTTCATTCAAAACGCTGCTTTTTGCTATTGGGCAAATGAATGAATGTTTTGAATATTCTCCAAATGTAAAGTAGTTGCAAGCTCATCCTTTTAGAGTCTTGTTTGGGCTCATGAGAGGAGTAGAAAAACATCAAAAATTTCAACCCTGAACGATTCTACCCAGAAATGTGAGTGTTCATTCAAACCGCTGCTTTTTACTATTGGACCCTATTGAATAATGAAAGTTTTGAATTTTCTGCAAAAGTAAAGAAGTTGCAAACTCATCCTTTTAGAAACTTGTTTGGGCTGTTGAGAGGAATAGAAAAACATCAAAAATTTCAATCCTGCATGATTCTACCAAGAAATGTGAGCGTTCATTCAAACCGCTGCTTTTTGCTATTCGGCCCTCTTGAATAATGAATGTTTTGAATTTTCTGCAAAAGTAAAGTAGTTGCAAACTCATCCTTATAGAGTCTTGTTTGGGCTCATGTGAGGAGTAGAAAAACATCAAAAATTTCAATCCTGCACCATTCTACCCAGAAATATGAGTGTTAATTCAAACCGCTGCTTTTTGCTATTTGGCCCTATTGAATAATGAATGTTTTGAATTTTCTCCAAAAGTAAAGTAGTTGCAAACTCATCCTTCTAGAGTCTTTTTTGGGCTCATGAGAGGAGTAGAAAAACGGTAAAAATTTCAATCCTGCATGATTCTACCAGGAAATGTGAGTGTTCATTCAAACCGCTGCTTTTTGCTATTGGTCCCTATTGAATAATGAATGTTTTGAATTTTCTCCAAAAGTAAAGTAGTTGCAAGCTCATCCTTTTAGAGTCTTGTTTGGGCTCTTGAGAGGAGTAGAAAAACATCAAAAATTTCAATCCTGAACGATTCTACCAAGAGATGTGAGTGTTCATTGAAACAGCTGCTTTTTGCTATTGGTCCCTATTGAATAATGAATGTTTTGAATTTTCTCCAAAAGTAAAGTAGTTGCAAACTCATCCTTTTAGAAACTTGCTTGGGCTGCACTATTCTACCAAGAAATGTGAGTGCTCATTCAAACCACTGCTATTTGCTATTTTGGGCCCTATTGAATAATGAATGTTTTGAATTTTCTCCAAAAGTAAAGTAGTTGCAAATCCATCCTTATAGAGACTTGTTTGGGCTCATGAGAGGAGTAGAAAAACGTCAAAAAATCCAATCCTGCACGATTCTACCGAGAAATGCGAGTGTTCATTCAAACCGCTGCTTTTTGCTATTGGGCCTTATTGAATAATGAATGTTTTGAATTTTCTTCAAAAGTAAAGTAGTTGCAAACTCATCCTTTTAGAAACTTGTTTGGGCTGTTGAGAGGAGTAGAAAAACATCAAAAATTTCAATCCTGCACAATTCTACCGAGAAATGTGTGTGTTCATTCAAACTGCTGCTTTTTGCTATTGGTCCCTATTGAATAATGAATGTTTTGAATTTTCTCCAAAAGTAAAGTAATTGCAAACTCATCCTTTTAGAAACTTGTTTGGGCTGTTGAGAGGAGTAGAAAACCATGAAAAATTTCAATCCTGCACGATTCTACCAAGAAATGTGAGTGTTCATTCAAACCGCTGGTTTTTGCTATTTTGGGCCCTATTGAATAATGAATGTTTTGAATTTTCTCCAAAAGTAAAGTAGTTGCAAGCTCATCCTTTTAGAGTCTTGTTTGGGCTCATGAGAGGAGTAGAAAAACATCAAAAATTTCAATCCTGAACGATTCTACCAAGAGATGTGAGTGTTCATTCAAACCGCTGCTTTTTGCTATTGGTCCCTATTGAATAATGAATATTTTGAATTTTCTCCAAAAGTAAAGTAGTTGCAAACTCATCCTTTTAGAAACTTGTTTGGGCTGATGAGAGGAGTAGAAAAACATCAACATTTTCTATCCTGCACGATTCTACCAAGAAATGTGATTGTTCATTCAAAACGCTGCTTTTTGCTAATGGGCAAATGAATGAATGTTTTGAATTTTCTCCAAAAGTAAAGTAGTTGCAAGCTCATCCTTTTAGCGTCTTGTTTGGGCTCATGAGAGGAGTAGAAAAACATCAAAAATTTCAGTCCTGAACAATTCTACCAAGAGATGTGAGTGTTCATTCAAACAGCTGCTTTTTTCTATTGGGCCCTATTGAATAATGAATATTTTGAATTTTCTGCAAAAGTAAAGTAGTTGCAAACTCATCCTTTTAGAAACTTGTTTGGGCTGTTGAGAGGAGTAGAAAAACATCAAAAATTTCAATTCTGCACGATTCTATCAAGAACTGTGATTGTTCATTCAAAACGCTGCTTTTTGCTATTAGACCCTATTGAATAATGAATGTTTTGAATTTTCTGCAAAAGTAAAGTAGTTGCAAACTCATCCTTCTATAGTATTGTTTGGGGTCATGAGAGTAGAAAAACATCAAAAATTTTAATCCTGCACGATGCTACCAAAAAATGTGAGTACATTCAAACCGCTGCTTTTTGCTATTGATCCCTAATGAATAATGAATGTTTTGAATTTTAACCAAAAGTAAAGTAGTTGCAAACTTATCCTTTTAGAGTCTTGTTTGGGCTCATGAGAGGAGTAGAAAAACATCAAAAATTTCAATCCTGAACGATTCTACCAAGAGATGTGAGTGTTGATTCAAACTGCTGCATTTTGCTATTGGGCCCTATTGAATAATGAATGTTTTGAATTTTCTGCAAAAGTAAAGTAGTTGCAAACTCATCCTTTTAGAAACTTGTTTGGGCTGTTGAGAGGAGTAGAAAAGCATCAAAAATTTCAATCCTGCCCGATTCTACCAAGAACTGTGATTGTACATTCAAAACACTGCTTTTTGCAATTAGACTCTATTGAATAAAGAATGTTTTGAATTTTCTCCAAAAGTAAAGTAGTTGCAAACTCATCCTTTTACAAACTTGTTTGGGCTGTTGAGAGGAGTAGAAAAACATCAAAAATTTCAATCCTGCTCGATTATACCAAGAAATGTGAGTGTTCATTCAAACCGCTGCTTTTTGCAATTGGGTCCTATTGAATAATGAATGTTTTGAATTTTCTGCAAAAGTAAAGTAGTTCCAAACTCATCCTTCTAGAGTCTTGTTTGGGCTCATGAGAGGATTAGAAAAAGGTTAAAAATTTAAATCCTGCATGATTCTACCAAGAAATGTGAGTGTTTATTCAAACCGCTGCTTTTTGCTATTGAATAATGAATGCTTTGAATTTTCTCCAAAAGTAAAGTAGTTGCAAGCTCATCCTTTTAGAGTCTTGTTTGGGCTCATGAGAGGAGTAGAAAAACATCAAAAATTTCAGTCCTGAACAATTCTACCAAGAGATGTGAGTGTTCATTCAAACAGCTGCTTTTTGCTATTGGGCCCTATTGAATAATGAATGTTTTGAATTTTCTGCAAAAGTAAAGTAGTTGCAAACTCATCCTTTTAGAAGCTTGTTTGGGCTGTTGAGAGGAGTAGAAAAACATCAAAAATTTCAATTCTGCACGATTCTATCAAGAACTGTGATTGTTCATTCATAACGCTGCTTTTTGCTATTAAACCCTATTGAATAATGAATGTTTTGAATTTTCTGCAAAAGTAAAGTAGTTGCAAACACATCCTTCTATAGTCTTGTTTGGGCTCATGAGAGTAGAAAAACGTCAAAAATTTCAATCCTGCGCGATTCTACCAAAAAATGTGAGTACATTCAAACCGCTGCTTTTTGCTATTGATCCCTAATGAATAATGAATGTTTTGAATTTTAACCAAAAGTAAAGTAGTTGCAAACTTATCCTTTTAGAGTCTTGTTTGGGCTCATGAGAGGAGTAGAAAAACATCAAAAATTTCAATCCTGAACGATTCTACCAAGAGATGTGAGTGTTCATTCAAACAGCTGCTTTTTGCTATTGGGCCCTATTGAATAATGAATGTTTTGAATTTTCTGCAAAAGTAAAGTAGTTGCAAACTCATCCTTTTAGAAACTTGTTTGGGCTGTTGAGAGTAGAAAAGCATCAAAAATTTCAATCCTGCCCGATTCTACCAAGAACTGTGATTGTACATTCAAAACACTGCTTTTTGCAATTAGACTCTATTGAATAAAGAATGTTTTGAATTTTCTCCAAAAGTAAAGTAGTTGCAAACTCATCCTTTTAGAAACTTGTTTGGGCTGTTGAGAGGAGTAGAAAAACATCAAAAATTTCAATCCTGCTCGATTATACCAAGAAATGTGAGTGTTCATTCAAACCGCTGCTTTTTGCGATTGGGTCCTATTGAATAATGAATGTTTTGAATTTTCTGCAAAAGAAAAGTAGTTCCAAACTCATCCTTCTAGATTCTTGTTTGGGCTCATGAGAGGATTAGAAAAAGGTTAAAAATTTCAATCCTGCATGATTCTACCAAGAAATGTGAGTGTTTATTCAAACCGCTGCTTTTTGCTATTGAATAATGAATGTTTTGAATTTTCTCCAAAAGTAAAGTAGTTGCAAGCTCATCCTTTTAGAGTCTTGTTTGGGCTCATGAGAGGAGTAGAAAAACATCAAAAATTTCAGTCCTGAACAATTCTACCAAGAGATGTGAGTGTTCATTCAAACAGCTGCTTTTTGCTATTGGGCCCTATTGAATAATGAATGTTTTGAATTTTCTGCAAAAGTAAAGTAGTTGCAAACTCATCCTTTTAGAAACTTGTTTGGGCTGTTGAGAGGAGTAGAAAAACATCAAAAATTTCGATTCTGCACGATTCTATCAAGAACTGTGATTGTTCATTCAAAACGCTGCTTTTTGCTATTAAACCCTATTGAATAATGAATGTTTTGAATTTTCTGCAAAAGTAAAGTAGTTGCAAACTCATCCTTCTATAGTCTTGTTTGGGCTCATGAGAGTAGAAAAACGTCAAAAATTTCAATCCTGCGCGATTCTGCCAAAAAATGTGAGTACATTCAAACCGCTGCTTTTTGCTATTGATACCTAATGAATAATGAATGTTTTGAATTTTAACCAAAAGTAAAGTAGTTGCAAACTTATCCTTTTAGAGTCTTGTTTGGGCTCATGAGAGGAGTAGAAAAACATCAAAAATTTCAATCCTGAACGATTCTACCAAGAGATGTGAGTGTTCATTCAAACAGCTGCTTTTTGCTATTGGGCCCTATTGAATAATGAATGTTTTGAATTTTCTGCAAAAGTAAAGTAGTTGCAAACTCATCCTTTTAGAAACTTGTTTGGGCTGTTGAGAGTAGAAAAGCATCAAAAATTACAATCCTGCCCGATTCTACCAAGAACTGTGATTGTACATTCAAAACACTGCTTTTTGCAATTAGACTCTATTGAATAAAGAATGTTTTGAATTTTCTCCAAAAGTAAAGTAGTTGCAAACTCATCCTTTTAGAAACTTGTTTGGGCTGTTGAGAGGAGTAGAAAAACATCAAAAATTTCAATCCTGCTCGATTATACCAAGAAATGTGAGTGTTCATTCAAACCGCTGCTTTTTGCGATTGGGTCCTATTGAATAATGAATGTTTTGAATTTTCTGCAAAAGAAAAGTAGTTCCAAACTCATCTTTCTAGAGTCTTGTTTGGGCTCATGAGAGGATTAGAAAAAGGTTAAAAATTTCAATCCTGCATGATTCTACCAAGAAATGTGAGTGTTTATTCAAACCGCTGCTTTTTGCTATTGAAAAATGAATGTTTTGAATTTTCTCCAAAAGTAAAGTAGTTGCAAGCTCATCCTTTTAGAGTCTTGTTTGGGCTCATGAGAGGAGTAGAAAAACATCAAAAATTTCAGTCCTGAACAATTCTACCAAGAGATGTGAGTGTTCATTCAAACAGCTGCTTTTTGCTATTGGGCCCTTTTGAATAATGAATGTTTTGAATTTTCTGCGAAAGTAAAGTAGTTGCAAACTCATTCTTTTAGAAACTTGTTTGGGCTGATGAGAGGAGTATAAAAACATCAAAAATTTCAATTCTGCACGATTCTATCAAGAACTGTGATTGTTCATTCAAAACGCTGCTTTTTGCGATTAGACCCTATTGAATATTGAATGTTTTGAATTTTCTGCAAAAGTAAAGTAGTTGCAAACTCATCCTTTTAGAAACTTGTTTGGGCTGTTGAGAGGAGTAGAAAAACATCAAATATTTCAATTCTGCACGATTCTATCAAGAACTGTGATTGTTCATTCAAAACGCTGCTTTTTGCTATTAGACCCTATTGAATAATGAATGTTTTGAATTTTCTGCAAAAGTAAAGTAGTTGCAAACTCATCCTTCTATAGTATTGTTTGTGCTCATGAGAGTAGAAAAACGTCAAAAATTTCAATCCTGCACGATTCTACCAAAAAATGTGAGTACATTCAAACCGCTGCTTTTTGCTATTGATCCCTAATGAATAATGAATGTTTTGAATTTTAACCAAAAGTAAAGTAGTTGCAAACTTATCCTTTTAGAGTCTTGTTTGGGCTTATGAGAGGAGTAGAAAAACATCAAAAATTTCAATCCTGAACGATTCTACCAATAGATTTAAGTGTTCATTCAAACAGCTGCTTTTTGCTATTGGGCCCTATTGAATAATGAATGTTTTGAATTTTCTGCAAAAGTAAAGTAGTTGAAAACTCATCCTTTTAGAAACTTGTTTGGGCTGTTGAGAGGAGTAGAAAAGCATCAAAAATTTCAATCCTGCCCGATTCTACCAAGAACTGTGATTGTACATTCAAAACACTGCTTTTTGCAATTAGACTCTATTGAATAAAGAATGTTTTGAATTTTCTCCAAAAGTAAAGTAGTTGCAAACTCATCCTTTTACAAACTTGTTTGGGCTGTTGAGAGGAGTAGAAAAACATCAAAAATTTCAATCCTGCTCGATTATACCAAGAAATGTGAGTGTTCATTCAAACCGCTGCTTTTTGCGATTGGGTCCTATTGAATAATGAATGTTTTGAATTTTCTGCAAAAGTAAAGTAGTTCCAAACTCATCCTTCTAGAGTCTTGTTTGGGCTCATGAGAGGATTAGAAAAAGGTTAAAAATTTCAATCCTGCATGATTCTACCAAGAAATGTGAGTGTTTATTCAAACCGCTGCTTTTTGCTATTGAATAATGAATGTTTTGAATTTTCTCCAAAAGTAAAGTAGTTGCAAACTCATCCTTTTAGAAACTTGTTTGGGCTCATGAGAGGAGTAGAAAAACATCAAAAATATAAATCCTGCTCGATTCTACCAAGAAATGTGAGTGTTCTTTCAAACCGCTGCTTTTTGCTATTGGGCCCTCTTGAATAATGAATGTTTTGAATTATCTCCAAAAGTTAAGTAGTTGCAAACTCATCCTTTTAGAAACTTGTTTGGGCTGTTGAGAGGAGTAGAAAAACGTCAAAAACATAAATCCTGCACAATTCTACCAAGAAATTTGAGTGTTTATTCAAACCGCTGGTTTTTGCTATTGGGCCCTATTGAATAATGAATGTTTTGAATTTTCCGCAAAAGTAAAGTAGTTGCAAACCCATCCTTATAGAGACTTGTTTGGGCTCATGAGAGGAGTAGAAAAACGTCAAAAAATCCAATCCTGCACGATTCTATTGAGAAATGTGAGTGTTCATTCAAACCGCTGCTTTTCGCTATTGGGCCTTATTGAATAATGAATGTTTTGAATTTTCTTCAAAAGTAAAGTAGTTGCAAACTCATTCTTTTAGAAACTTGTTTGGGCTGTTGAGAGGAGTAGAAAAACATCAAAAATTTCAATCCTGCACGATTCTACCAAGAAATGTGATTGTTCATTCAAAAAGCTGCTTTTTGCCATTGGGCTCTATTGAATAATGAATGTTTTGAATTTTCTCCAAAAGTAAAGTACTTGCAAGCTCATCCTTTTAGAGCCTTGTTTGGGCTCATGAGAGGAGTAGAAAAACATTAAAAATTTCAATCATGAACGATTCTACCAAGAGATGTGAGTGTTCATTCAAACCGCTGCTTTTTGCTATTGGTCCCTATTGAATAATGAATATTTTGAATTTTCTCCAAAAGTAAAGTAGTTGCAAACTCATCCTTTTAGAAACTTGTTTGGGCTGTTGAGAGGATTAGAAAAACATCAACATTTTCTATCCTGCACGATTCTACCAAGAAATGTGATTGTTCATTCAAAACACTGCTTTTTGCTATTGGGCGTTATTGAATAATGAATGTTTTAAATTTTCTCCAAAAGTAAAGTAGTTGCAAACTCATCCTTTTAGAAACTTGTTTGGGCTGTTGAGAGGAGTAGAAAAACATCAAAAATTTCAATACTGAACAATTCTACCAAGAGATGTGAGTGTTCATTCAAACTGCTGCTTTTTGTTATTGGGCATTATTGAATAAAGAATGTTTTGAATTTTCTCCAAAAGTAAAGTAATTGCAAACTCATCCTTTTAGAAACTTCTTTGGGCTGTTGAGCGGAGTAGAGAAACATGAAAAATTTAAATCCTGCACGATTCTACCAAGGAATGTGAGTGTTCATTTAAACCGCTGATTTTTGCTATTTTGGGCCCTATTGAATAATGAATGTTTTGAATTTTCTCCAAAAGTAAAGTAGTTGCAAACTCACCCTCTTAGAAACTTGTTTGGGCTGTTGAGAGGAGTAAAAAAACATCAAAAATTTCAATCCTGCACGATTCTACCAAGAAATGTGATTGTTCATTCAAAACGCTGCTTTTTGCTATTGGGCTCTATTGAATAATGAATGTTTTGAATTTTCTCCAAAAGTAAAGTAGGTGCAAGCTCATCCTTTTAGAGTCTTGTTTGGGCTCATGAGAGGAGTAGAAAAACATCAAAAATTTCAATCCTGAACGATTCTACCAAGAGATGTGAGTGTTCATTCAAACAGCTGCTTTTTGCTATTGGGCCCTATTGAATAATGAATGTTTTGAATTTTCCACAAAAGTAAAGTAGTTGCAAACCCATCCTTATAGAGACTTGTTTGGGCTCATGAGAGGAGTAGAAAAACGTCAAAAAATCCAATCCTGCACGATTCTACCGAGAAATGTGAGTGTTCATTCAAACCGCTGCTTTTTGCTATTGGGCTCTATTGTATAATGAATGTTTTGAATTTTCTCCAAAAGTAAAGTAGTTGCAAGCTCATCCTTTTAGAGTCTTGTTTGGGCTCCTGAGAGGAGTAGAAAAACATTAAAAATTTCAATCCTGAACGATTCTACCAAGAGATGTGAGTGTTCATTCAAACCACTGCTTTTTGCTATTGTCCCTATTGAATAATGAATATTTTGAATTTTCTCCAAAAGTAAAGTAGTTGCAAACTCATCCTTCTAGAAACTTGTTTGGGCTGTTGAGAGGAGTAGAAAAACATCAAAAATTTCAATACTGAAAGATTCTACCAAGAGATGTGAGTGTTCATTAAAACCGCTGCTTTTTGCTATTGGGCGTTATTGAATAATGAATGTTTTGAATTTTCTCCAAAAGTAAAGTAGTTGCAAACTCATCCTTTTAGAAAGTTGTTTGGGCTGTTGAGAGGAGTAGAAGAACATCAAAAATTTCAATCCTGCACGATTCTACCAAGAAATGTGAGTGTTCTTTCAAACCGCTGCTTTTTGCTATTGGTCCCTATTGAATAATGAATGTTTTGAATTTTCTCCAAAAGTAAAGTAATTGCAAACTCATCCTTTTAGAAACTTCTTTGGGCTGTTGAGCAGAGTAGAGAAACACGAAAAATTTCAATCCTGCACGATTCTACCAAGAAATGTGAGTGTTCATTCAAACCGCAGATTTTTGCTATTTTGGGCCCAATTGAATAATGAATGTTTTGAATTTTCTCCAAAAGTAAAGTAGTAGCAAACTCATCCTTTTAGAAACTTGTTTGGGCTGTTGAGAGGAGTAAAAAAACATCAAAAATTTAAATTCTGCACGATTCTACCAAGAAATGTGTTTGTTCATTCAAAACGCTGCTTTTTGCTATTGGTCCCTATTGAATAATGAATGTTTTGAATTTTCTCCAAAAGTAAAGTAGTTGCAAGCTCATCCTTTTAGAGTCTTGTTTGGGCTCATGAGAGGAGTAGAAAAACATCAAAAATTTCAATCCTGAACGATTCTACCAAGAGATGTGAGTGTTCATTCAAACAGCTGCTTTTTGCTATTGGGCACTATTGAATAATGAATGTTTTGAATTTTCTCCAAAATTAAAGTAATTGCAAACTCATCCTTTTAGAAACTTGTTTGGGCTGTTGAGCGGACTAGGAAAACATGAAAAATTTCAATCCTGCACGATTCTACCAAGAAATGTGAGTGTTCATTCAAACCGCTGATTTTTGCTTTTTTGGGCCCTGTTGAATAATGAATATTTTAAATTTTCTCCAAAAGTAAAGTAGTTGCAAACTCATCCTCTTAGAAACTTGTTTGGGCTGTTGAGAGGAGTAAAAAAACATCAAAAATTTCAATCCTGCACGATTCTACCAAGAAATGTGATTGTTCATTCAAAACGCTGCTTTTTGCTATTGGGCTCTATTGAATAATGAATGTTTTGAATTTTCTCCAAAAGTAAAGTAGTAGCAAACTCATCCTTTTAGAAACTTGTTTGGGCTGTTGAGAGGAGTAAAAAAACATCAAAAATTTAAATTCTGCACGATTCTACCAAGAAATGTGTTTGTTCATTCAAAACGCTGCTTTTTGCTATTGGGCTCTATTGAATAATGAATGTTTTGAATTTTCTCCAAAAGTAAAGTAGTTGCAAGCTCATCCTTTTAGAGTCTTGTTTGGGCTCATGAGAGGAGTAGAAAAACATCAAAAATTTCAATCCTGAACGATTCTACCAAGAGATGTGAGTGTTCATTCAAACAGCTGCTTTTTGCTATTGGGCACTATTGAATAATGAATGTTTTGAATTTTCTCCAAAATTAAAGTAATTGCAAACTCATCCTTTTAGAAACTTGTTTGGGCTGTTGAGCGGACTAGGAAAACATGAAAAATTTCAATCCTGCACGACTCTACCAAGAAATGTGAGTGTTCATTCAAACCGCTGATTTTTGCTTTTTTGGGCCCTGTTGAATAATGAATATTTTAAATTTTCTCCAAAAGTAAAGTAGTTGCAAACTCATCCTCTTAGAAACTTGTTTGGGCTGTTGAGAGGAGTAAAAAAACATCAAAAAAGTCAATCCTGCACGATTCTACCAAGAAATGTGATTGTTAATTCAAAACGCTGATTTTTGCTATTGGGCTCTATTGTATATTGAATGTTTTGAATTTTCTCCAAAAGTAAAGTAGTTGCAAGCTCATCCTTTTAGAGTCTTGTTTGGGCTCATGAGAAGAGTAGAAAAACATTAAAAATTTCAATCCTGAACGATTCTACCAAGAGATGTGAGTGTTCATTCAAACCACTGCTTTTTGCTATTGGTCCCTATTGAATAATGAATATTTTGAATTTTCTCCAAAAGTAAAGTAGTTGCAAACTCATCCTTTTAGAAACTTGTTTGGGCTGTTGAGAGGAGTAGAAAAACATCAAAAATTTCAATACTGAACGATTCTACCAAGAGATGTGAGTGTTCATTCAAACCGCTGCTTTTTGCTATTGGGCGTTATTGAATAATGAATGTTTTGAATTTTCTCCAAAAGTAAAGTAGTTGCAAACTCATCCTTTTAGAAAGTTGTTTGGGCTGTTGAGAGGAGTAGAAGAACATCAAAAATTTCAATCCTGCACGATTCTACCAAGAAATGTGAGTGTTCTTTCAAACTGCTGATTTTTGCTATTTTGGGCCCAATTGAATAATGAATGTTTTGAATTTTCTCCAAAAGTAAAGTAGTTGCAAACTCATCCTCTTAGAAACTTGTTTGGGCTGTTGAGATGAGTAAAAAAACATCAAAAATTTCAATCCTGCACGATTCTACCAAGAAATGTGTTTGTTCATTGAAAACGCTGCTTTTTGCTATTGGGCTCTATTGAATAATGAATGTTTTGAATTTTCTCCAAAAGTAAAGTAGTTGCAAGCTCATCGTTTTAGAGTCTTGTTTGGGCTCATGAGAGAAGTAGAAAAACATCAAAAATTTCAATCCTGAACCATTCTACCAAGAGATGTGAGTGTTCATTCAAACAGCTGCTTTTTGCTATTGGGCCCTATTGAATAATGAATGTTTTGAATTTTCCGCAAAAGTAAAGTAGTTGCAAACCCATCCTTATAGAGACTTGTTTGGGCTCATGAGAGGAGTAGAAAAACGTCAAAAAATCCAATCCTGCACGATTCTACCGAGAAATGTGAGTGTTCATTCAAACCGCTGCTTTTTGCTATTGGTCCCTATTGAATAATGAATGTTTTGAATTTTCTCCAAAAGTAAAGTAATTGCAAACTCATCCTTTTAGAAACTTCTTTGGGCTGTTGAGCAGAGTAGAGAAACACGAAAAATTTCAATCCTGCACGATTCTACCAAGAAATGTGAGTGTTCATTCAAACCGCTGATTTTTGCTATTTTGGGCCCAATTGAATAATGAATGTTTTGAATTTTCTCCAAAAGTAAAGTAGTTGCAAACCCATCCTTATAGAGACTTGTTTGGGCTCATGAGAGGAGTAGAAAAACGTCAAAAAATCCAATCCTGCACGATTCTACCAAGAAATGTGAGTGTTCTTTCAAACCGCTGCTTTTTGCTATTGGTCCCTATTGAATAATGAATGTTTTGAATTTTCTCCAAAAGTAAAGTAATTGCAAACTCATCCTTTTAGAAGGATCTTTGGGCTGTTGAGCAGAGTAGAGAAACACGAAAAATTTCAATCCTGCACGATTCTACCAAGAAATGTGAGTGTTCATTCAAACCGCTGATTTTTGCTATTTTGGGCACAATTGAATAATGAATGTTTTGAATTTTCTCCAAAAGTAAAGTAGTAGCAAACTCATCCTTTTAGAAACTTGTTTGGGCTGTTGAGAGGAGTAAAAAAACATCAAAAATTTCAATTCTGCATGATTCTACCAAAAAATGTGTTTGTTCATTCAAAACGCTGCTTTTTGCTATTGGGCTCTATTGAATAATGAATGTTTTGAATTTTCTCCAAAAGTAAAGTAGTTGCAAGCTCATCCTTTTAGAGTCTTGTTTGGGCTCATGAGAGGAGTAGAAAAACATCAAAAATTTCAATCCTGAACGATTCTACCAAGAGATGTGAGTGTTCATTTAAACAGCTGCTTTTTGCTATTGGGCCCTATTGAATAATGAATGTTTTGAATTTTCTCCAAAATTAAAGTAATTGCAAACTCATCCTTTTAGAAACTTGTTTGGGCTGTTGAGCGGACTAGGAAAACATGAAAAATTTCAATCCTGCACGATTCTACCAAGAAATGTGAGTGTTCATTCAAACCGCTGATTTTTGCTTTTTTGGTCCCTATTGAATAATGAATGTTTTAAATTTTCTCCAAAAGTAAAGTAGTTGCAAACTCATCCTCTTAGAAACTTGTTTGGGCTGTTGAGAGGAGTAAAAAAACATCAAAAATTTCAATCCTGCACGATTCTACCAAGAAATGTGATTGTTAATTCAAAACGCTGCTTTTTGCTATTGGGCTCTATTGTATAATGAATGTTTTGAATTTTCTCCAAAAGTAAAGTAATTGCAAGCTCATCCTTTTAGAGTCTTGTTTGGGCTCATGAGAGGAGTAGAAAAACATTAAAAATTTCAATCCTGAACGATTCTACCAAGAGATGTGAGTGTTCAATCAAACCACTGCTTTTTGCTATTGGTCCCTATTGAATAATGAATATTTTGAATTTTCTCCAAAAGTAAAGTAGTTGCAAACTCATCCTTTTAGAAACTTGTTTGGGCTGTTGAGAGGAGTAGAAAAACATCAAAAATTTCAATACTGAACGATTCTACCAAGAGATGTGAGTGTTCATTCAAACCGCTGCTTTTTGCTATTGGGCGTTATTGAATAATGAATGTTTTGAATTTTCTCCAAAAGTAAAGTAGTTGCAAACTCATCCTTTTAGAAAGTTGTTTGGGCTGTTGAGAGGAGGAGAAGAACATCAAAAATTTCAATCCTGCACGATTCTACCAAGAAATGTGAGTGTTCTTTCAAACCGCTGCTTTTTGCTATTGGTCCCTATTGAATAAAGAATGTTTTGAATTTTCTCCAAAAGTAAAGTAATTGCAAACTCATCCTTTTAGAAACTTCTTTGGGCTGTTGAGCAGAGTAGAGAAACACGAAAAATTTCAATCCTGCACGATTCTACCAAGAAATGTGAGTGTTCATTCAAACCGCTGATTTTTGCTATTTTGGGCCCAATTGAATAATGAATGTTTTGAATTTTCTCCAAAAGTAAAGTAGTTGCAAACTCATCCTCTTAGAAACTTGTTTGGGCTGTTGAGATGAGTAAAAAAAATCAAAAATTTCAATCCTGCACGATTCTACCAAGAAATGTGTTTGTTCATTGAAAACGCTGCTTTTTGCTATTGGGCTCTATTGAATAATGAATGTTTTGAATTTTCTCCAAAAGTAAAGTAGTTGCAAGCTCATCGTTTTAGAGTCTTGTTTGGGCTCATGAGAGAAGTAGAAAAACATCAAAAATTTCAATCCTGAACCATTCTACCAAGAGATGTGAGTGTTCATTCAAACAGCTGCTTTTTGCTATTGGGCCCTATTGAATAATGAATGTTTTGAATTTTCCGCAAAAGTAAAGTAGTTGCAAACCCATCCTTATAGAGACTTGTTTGGGCTCATGAGAGGAGTAGAAAAACGTCAAAAAATCCAATCCTGCAAGATTCTACCGAGAAATGTGAGTGTTCATTCAAACCGCTGCTTTTTGCTATTGGTCCCTATTGAATAATGAATGTTTTGAATTTTCTCCAAAAGTAAAGTAATTGCAAACTCATCCTTTTAGAAACTTCTTTGGGCTGTTGAGCAGAGTAGATAAACACGAAAAATTTCAATCCTGCACGATTCTACCAAGAAATGTGAGTGTTCATTCAAACCGCTGATTTTTGCTATTTTGGGCCCAATTGAATAATGAATGTTTTGAATTTTCTCCAAAAGTAAAGTAGTTGCAAACCCATCCTTATAGAGACTTGTTTGGGCTCATGAGAGGAGTAGAAAAACGTCAAAAAATCCAATCCTGCACGATTCTACCAAGAAATGTGAGTGTTCTTTCAAACCGCTGCTTTTTGCTATTGGTCCCTATTGTATAATGAATGTTTTGAATGTTCTCCAAAAGTAAAGTAATTGCAAACTCATCCTTTTAGAAACTTCTTTGGGCTGTTGAGCAGAGTAGAGAAACACGAAAAATTTCAATCCTGCACGATTCTACCAAGAAATGTGAGTGTTCATTCAAACCTCTGATTTTTGCTATTTTGTGCCCAATTGAATAATGAATGTTTTGAATTTTCTCCAAAAGTAAAGTAGTAGCAAACTCATCCTTTTAGAAACTTGTTTGGGCTGTTGAGAGGAGTAAAAAAACATCAAAAATTTCAATTCTGCACGATTCTACCAAGAAATGTGTTTGTTCATTCAAAACGCTGCTTTTTGCTATTGGGCTCTATTGAATAATGAATGTTTTGAATTTTCTCCAAAAGTAAAGTAGTTGCAAGCTCATCCTTTTAGAGTCTTGTTTGGGCTCATGAGAGGAGTAGAAAAACATCAAAAATTTCAATCCTGAACGATTCTACCAAGAGATGTGAGTGTTCATTCAAACAGCTGCTTTTTGCTATTGGGCCCTATTGAATAATGAATGTTTTGAATTTTCTCCAAAATTAAAGTAATTGCAAACTCATCCTTTTAGAAACTTGTTTGGGCTTTTGAGCGGACTAGGAAAACATGAAAAATTTCAATCCTGCACGATTCTACCAAGAAATGTGAGTGTTCATTCAAACCGCTGATTTTTGCTTTTTTGGGCCCTATTGAATAATGAATGTTTTAAATTTTCTCCAAAAGTAAAGTAGTTGCAAACTCATCCTCTTAGAAACTTGTTTGGGCTGTTGAGAGGAGTAAAAAAACATCAAAAATTTCAATCCTGCACGATTCTACCAAGAAATGTGATTGTTAATTCAAAACGCTGCTTTTTGCTATTGGGCTCTATTGTATAATGAATTTTTTGAATTTTCTCCAAAAGTAAAGTAGTTGCAAGCTCATCCTTTTAGAGTCTTGTTTGGGCTCATGAGAGGAGTAGAAAAACATTAAAAATTTCAATCCTGAACGATTCTACCAAGAGATGTGAGTGTTCATTCAAACAGCTGCTTTTTGCTATTGGGCCCTATTGAATAATGAATGTTTTGAATTTTCTCCAAAATGAAAGTAATTGCAAACTCATCCTTTAAGAAACTTGTTTGGGCTGTTGAGCGGACTAGGAAAACATGAAAAATTTCAATCCTGCACGATTCTACCAAGAAATGTGAGTGTTCATTCAAACCGCTGATTTTTGCTTTTTTGGGCCCTATTGAATAATGAATTTTTTAAATTTTCTCCAAAAGTAAAGTAGTTGCAAACTCATCCTCTTAGAAACTTGTTTGGGCTGTTGAGAGGAGTAAAAAAATATCAAAAATTTCAATCCTGCACGATTCTACCAAGAAATGTGAGCGTTCATTCAAACTGCTGCTTTTTGTTATTGGGCACTCTTGAATAATGAATGTTTTGAATTATCTCCAAAAGTTAAGTTTGTTGCAAACTCATCCTTTTAGAAACTTGTTTGGGCTGTTGAGAGGAGTAGAAAAACATCAAAAATTTCAATTCTGCACGATTCTATCAAGAACTGTGATTGTTCATTCAAAACGCTGCTTTTTGCGATTAGACCCTATTGAATAATGAATGTTTTGAATTTTCTGCAAAAGTAAAGTATATGCAAACTCATCCTTCTATAGTATTGTTTGGGCTCATGAGAGTAGAAAAACGTCAAAAATTTCAATCCTGCACTATTCTACCAAAAAATGTGAGTACATTCAAACTGCTGCTTTTTGCTATTGATCCCTAATGAATAATGAATGTTTTGAATTTTAACCAAAAGTAAAGTAGTTGCAAACTTATCCTTTTAGAGTCTTGTTTGGGCTCATGAGAGGAGTAGAAAAACATCAAAAATTTCAATCCTGAACGATTCTACCAAGAGATGTGAGTGTTCATTCAAACAGCTGCTTTTTCCTATTGGGCCCTATTGAATAATGAATGTTTTGAATTTTCTGCAAAAGTAAAGTAGTTGCAAACTCATCCTTTTAGAAACTTGTTTGGGTTGTTGAGAGGAGTAGAAAAGCATCAAAAATTTCAATCCTGCCTGATTCTACCAAGAACTGTGATTGTACATTCAAAACACTGCTTTTTGCAATTAGACTCTATTGAATAAAGAACGTTTTGAATTTTCTCCAAAAGTAAAGTAGTTGCAAACTCATCCTTTTAGAAACTTGTTTGGGCTGTTGAGAGGAGTAGAAAAACATCAAAAATTTCAATCCTGCTCGATTATACCAAGAAATGGGAGTGTTCATTCAAACCGCTGCTTTTTGCGATTGGATCCTATTGAATAATGAATGTTTTGAATTTTCTGCAAAAGTAAAGTAGTTCCAAACTCATCCTTCTAGAGTCTTGTTTGGGCTCATGAGAGGATTAGAAAAAGGTTAAAAATTTCAATCCTGCATGATTCTACCAAGAAATGTGAGTGTTTATTCAAACCGCTGCTTTTTGCTATTGAATAATGAATGTTTTGAATTTTCTCCAAAAGTAAAGTAGTTGCAAACTCATCCTTTTAGAAACTTGTTTGGGCTCATGAGAGGAGTAGAAAAACATCAAAAATATAAATCCTGCTCGATTCTACCAAGAAATGTGAGTGTTCTTTCAAACCGCTGCTTTTTGCTATTGGGCCCTCTTGAATAATGAATGTTTTGAATTATCTCCAAAAGTTAAGTAGTTGCAAACTCATCCTTTTAGAAACTTGTTTGGGCTGTTGAGAGGAGTAGAAAATCATCAAAAATTTCAATCCTGCACGATTCTACCAAGAAATGTGATTGTTCTTTCAAAACGCTGCTTTTTGCTATTAGACCCTATTGAATAATGAATGTTTTGAATTTTCTCCAAAAGTAAAGTAGTTGCAAACTCATTCTTCTAGAGTCTTGTTTGGGCTCCTGAGAGGAGGAGAAAAACGTCAAAAATTTAAATCCTGCACAATTCTACCAAGAAATTTGAGTGTTTATTCAAACCGCTGCTTTTTGCTATTTTGGGCCCTATTGAATAATGAATGTTTTGAATTTTCCACAAAAGTAAAGTAGTTGCAAACCCATCCTTATAGAGACTTGTTTGGGCTCATGAGAGGAGTAGAAAAACTTCAAAAAATCCAATCCTGCACGATTCTATTGAGAAATGTGAGTGTTCATTCAAAACGCTACTTTTTGCTAATGGGCAAATTAATGAATGTTTTGAATTTTCTCCAAAAGTAAAGTAGTTGCAAGCTGATCCTTTTAAAGTCTTGTTTGGGATCATGAGAGGAGTAGAAAAACATCAAAAATTTCAGTCCTGAACAATTCTACCAAGAGATGTGAGTGTTCATTCAAACATCTGCTTTTTGCTATTGGGCCCTATTGAATAATGAATGTTTTGAATTTTCTACAAAAGTAAAGTAGTTGCAAACTCATCCTTTTAGAAACTTGTTTGGGCTGTTGAGAGGAGTAGAAAAATATCAAAAATTTCAATTCTGCACGATTCTATCAAGAACTGTGATTGTTCATTCAAAACGCTGCTTTTTGCGATTAGACCCTATTGAATAATGAATGTTTTGAATTTTCTGCAAAAGTAAAGTAGTTGCAAACTCATCCTTTTAGAAACTTGTTTGGGCTGTTGAGAGGAGTAGAAAAACATCAAAAATTTCAATTCTGCACGATTCTATCAAGAACTGTGATTGTTCATTCAAAACGCTGCTTTTTGCTATTAGACCCTATTGAATAGTGAATGTTTTGAATTTTCTGCAAAAGTAAAGTAGTTGCAAACTCATCCTTCTATAGTATTGTTTGGGCTCATGAGAGTAGAAAAACATCAAAAATTTCAATCTTGCTCGATTATACCAAGAAATGTGAGTGTTCATTCAAACCGCTGCTTTTTGCGATTGGGTCCTATTGAATAATGAATGTTTTGAATTTTCTGCAAAAGTAAAGTAGTTCCAAACTCATCCTTCTAGAGTCTTGTTTGGGCTCATGAGAGGATTAGAAAAAGGTTAAAAATTTCAATCCTGCATGATTCTACCAAGAAATGTGAGTGTTTATTCGAACCGCTGCTTTTTGCTATTGAATAATGAATGTTTTGAATTTTCTCCAAAAGTATAGTAGTTGCAAAGTCATCCTTTTAGAAACTTGTTTGGGCTCATGAGAGGAGTAGAAAAACATCAAAATTATAAATCCTGCTCGATCCTACCAAGAAATGTGAGTGTTCTTTCAAACCGCTGCTTTTTGCTATTGGGCCCTCTTGAATAATGAATGTTTTGAATTATCTCCAAAAGTTAAGTAGTTGCAAACTCATCCTTTTAGAAACTTGTTTGGGCTGTTGAGAGGAGTAGAAAAACATCAAAAATTTCAATCCTGCACGATTCTACCAAGAAATGTGATTGTTCATTCAAAACGCTGCTTTTTGCTATTAGACCCTATTGAATAATGAATGTTTTGAATTTTCTCCAAAAGTAAAGTAGTTGCAAACTCATCCTTCTAGAGTTTTGCTTGGGCTCCTGAGAGGAGTAGAAAAACGTCAAAAATTTAAATCCTGCACAATTCTACCAAGAAATTTGAGTGTTTATTCAAACCGCTGCTTTTTGCTATTGGGCCCTATTGAATAATGAATGTTTTGATTTTTCCGCAAAAGTAAAGTAGTTGCAAACCCATCCTTATAGAGACTTGTTTGGTCTCATGAAAGGAGTAGAAAAACGTCAAAAAATCCAATCCTGCACGATTCTATTGAGAAATGTGAGTGTTCATTCAAACCGCTGCTTTTTGCTATTGGGCCTTATTGAATAATGAATGTTTTGAATTTTCTTCAAAAGTAAAGTAGTTGCAAACTCATCCTTTTACAAACTTGTTTGGGCTGTTGAGAGGAGTAGAAAAACATCAAAAATTTCAATCCTGCACGATTCTACCAAGAAATGTGTGTGTTCATTCAAACCGCTGCTTTTTGCTATTGGACCCTATTGAATAATGAATGTTTTGAATTTTCTCCAAAAGTAAAGTAATTGCAAACTCATCCTTTTAGAAACTTGTTTGGGCTGTTGAGAGGAGTAGAAAAACATGAAAAATTTCAATCCTGCACGATTCTACCAAGAAATGTGAGTGTTCATTCAAACCGCTGGTTTTTGCTATTTTGGGCCCTATTGAATAATGAATGTTTTGAATTTTCTCCAAAAGTAAAGTAGTTGCAAGCTCATCCTTTTAGAGTCTTGTTTGGGCTCATGAGAGGAGTAGAAAAACATCAAAAATTTAAATCCTGAACGATTCTACCAAGAGATGTGAGTGTTCATTCAAACCGCTGCTTTTTGCTATTGGTCCCTATTGAGTAATGAATATTTTGAATTTTCTCCAAAAGTAAAGTAGTTGCAAACTCATCCTTTTAGAAACTTGTTTGGGCTGTTGAGAGGAGTAGAAAAACATCAACATTTTCTATCCTGCACGATTCTACCAAGAAATGTGATTGTTCATTCAAAACGCTGCTTTTTGCTAATGGGCAAATGAATGAATGTTTTGAATTTTCTCCAAAAGTAAAGTAGTTGCAAGCTCATCCTTTTAGAGTCTTGTTTGGGCTCATGAGAGGAGTAGAAAAACATCAAAAATTTCAGTCCTGAACAATTCTACCAAGAGATGTGAGTGTTCATTCAAACAGCTGCTTTTTTCTATTGGGCCCCATTGAATAATGAATATTTTGAATTTTCTGCAAAAGTAAAGTAGTTGCAAACTCATCCTTTTAGAAACTTGTTTGGGCTGTTGAGAGGAGTAGAAAAATATCAAAAATTTCAATTCTGCACGATTCTACCAAGAACTGTGATTGTACATTCAAAACACTGCTTTTTGCAATTAGACTCTATTGAATAAAGAATGTTTTGAATTTTCTCCAAAAGTAAAGTAGTTGCAAACTCATCCTTTTAGAAACTTGTTTGGGCTGTTGAGAGGAGTAGAAAAACATCAAAAATTTCAATCCTGCTCGATTATACCAAGAAATGTGAGTGTTCACTCAAACCGCTGCTTTTTGCGATTGGGTCCTATTGAATAATGAATGTTTTGAATTTTCTGCAAAAGTAAAGTAGTTCCAAACTCATCCTTCTAGAGTCTTGTTTGGGCTCATGAGAGGATTAGAAAAAGGTTAAAAATTTCAATCCTGCATGATTCTACCAAGAAATGTGAGTGTTTATTCAAACCGCTGCTTTTTGCTATTGAATAATGAATGTTTTGAATTTTCTCCAAAAGTAAAGTAGTTGCAAGCTCATCCTTTTAGAGTCTTGTTTGGGCTCATGAGAGGAGTAGAAAAACATCAAAAATTTCAGTCCTGAACAATTCTACCAAGAGATGTGAGTGTTCATTCAAACAGCTGCTTTTTGCTATTGAGCCCTATTGAATAATGAATGTTTTGAATTTTCTGCAAAAGTAAAGTAGTTGCAAACTCATCCTATTAGAAACTTGTTTGGGCTGTTGAGAGGAGTAGAAAAACATCAAAAATTTCAATTCTGCACGATTCTATCAAGAACTGTGATTGTTCATTCAAAAAGCTGCTTTTTGCTATTAGACCCTATTGAATAATGAATGTTTTGAATTTTCAGCAAAAGTAAAGTAGTTGCAAACTCATCCTTCTATAGTATTGTTTGTGCTCATGAGAGTAGAAAAACGTCAAAAATTTCAATCCTGCACGATTCCACCAAAAAATGTGAGTACATTCAAACCGTTGCTTTTTGCTATTGATCCCTAATGAATAATGAATGTTTTGAATTTTAACCAAAAGTAAAGTAGTTGCAAACTTATCCTTTCAGAGTCTTGCTTGGGCTCATGAGAGGAGTAGAAAAACATCAAAAATTTCAATCCTGAACGATTCTACCAAGAGATGTGAGTGTTCATTCAAACAGCTGCTTTATGCTATTGGGCCCTAAAGAATAATGAATGTTTTGAATTTTCTGCAAAAGTAAAGTAGTTGCAAACTCATCCTTTTAGAAACTTGTTTGGGCTGTTGAGAGGAGTAGAAAAACATCAAAAATTTCAATTCTGCACGATTCTATCAAGAACTGTGATTGTTAATTCAAAACGCTGCTTTTTGCTATTAGACCCTATTGAATAATGAATGTTTTGAATTTTCTGCAAAAGTAAAGTAGTTGCAAACTCATCCTTCTATAGTATTGTTTGGGCTCATGAGAGTAGAAAAACGTCAAAAATTTCAATCCTGCACGATTCTACCAAAAAATGTGAGTACATTCAAACCGCTGCTTTTTGCTATTGATCCCTAATGAATCATAGAATCATAGAATCATAGAATCGTAGAGTTGGAAGGGACCTCCTGGGCCATCTGGTCCAACCCCCTGCTCAAAGCAGGATTCGCTAAATCATCCCAGTCAGATGTCTGTCCAGCCTCTGTTTGAAGACTTCCATTGAAGGAGAACTCACCACTTCTCGTGGCAGCCTGTTCCACTCATTGATCACTCTAACTGTCAAAAAGTTTTTTCTAATATCTAATCTGTGTCTCTTCCCATTCAGTTTCATCCCATTGCTTCTAGTCTTTCCTTGTGCAAATGAGAATAAAGTTGATCCTTCTACAATGTGACAGCCCTTTAGATATTTGTAGACAGCTATTAAGTCTCCTCTCAGTCTTCTCTTTTGCAAACTAAACATTCCCAAATCCTGCAACCTTTCCTCATAAGACAGGGTTTGCAGACCGGTCACCATTCTGGTCGCTCTTTTCTGAACTTGCTCCAGTTTGTTGATGTCTTTTTTAAAATGTGGTGCCCAAAACTGGACACAATATTCCAGATGAGGTCTGACCAAAGAGGAGTAGAGGGAAATAATGACTTCACGTGATCTAGACTGTATGCTTCTGTTAATACATCCTAGAATTGCATTTGCCTTTTTTGCTGCTGCATCACACTGTTGACTCATATTCAGTCTGTGATCTATTAGTATACCCAAGTCTTTTTCACATGTGCTGTCACTTAGCCCTATTCCTCCCATTCTATATATGCTTTTTTCATTTTTATTGCCCAGATGTAGTACTTTGCATTTCTCCCTGTTAAAAACCATTCTGTTAGTTGCTGCCCACTTCTCCAGTTTATTTAAATCTTTTTGAATCCTCTCTCTCTCTTCTCTAGTATTAGCTATCCCTCCTAGCTTTGTGTCATCAGCAAATTTAATCAGTTTACCCTCAATTCCTTCATCTAAATCGTTGATAAAGATGTTGAACAATACAGGGCCCAGGACAGAGCCCTGTGGTACCCCACTTGAGACATTCTTCCAACTGGATGTGCAGCCATTTACGACCACTCTTTGGGTCCGATCACTAAGCCAGTTATGAATCCACCTAACAGTTGCCTTGTCCATTCCATACTTAGTCATTTTTTCAATAAGGATTGTATGAGAGACTTTGTCAAATGCTTTGCTGAAGTCAAGATATACTATATCTACAGCATTTCCTTGATCCACCCAATCAGTGATACCGTCATAGAAGGAAATTAAGTTAGTCTGACATGACTTATTAGTTAGAAACCCATGCTGACTCTGTTTAATCACTTCATTCTTATCCAGGTATTGACATACATGTTGTTTAATAATTTGTTCAAAGATCTTTCCTGGTATAGAAGTCAGACTCACCGGCCTATAGTTGCCTGGGTCCACCTTCTTCCCCTTTTTGAAGATAGGAACAACATTTGCTCTTCTCCAGTCTTCTGGCACTTCTCCTGTTCTCCAAGAATTTTCAAAGATTATGGAGAGGGGTTCAAAAATTTCTTCTGCTATCTCCTTCAGTACTCTGGGGTGTAATTCATCTGGACCTGGAGACTTGAATTCATTTAGGTTAGCTAAGTGTTTCCTCACTATCTTTCTGTTTATAGATATCCTGGATTCTTCTATTCCCTTAATAGGACAGTGAATAACAGTTGATGTTGCATTTCCTTTCTGAGAGAAAACAGATGCAAAATAGGAATTTAAAAGTTCAGCCTTCTCAACATCCTGTCTTACCATTTCATCATTTTCATCCTGTAAAAATCCTATAGCATCTTTGACTTTTCTTTTACTTTTGACATATCCCCAAAATCCTTTATTATTGCTTTTGACATCTCTTGCAAGCCTCAGTTCATTTTCAGCTTTAGCTAATCTGATTTGTGCCCTGCAGGTTCTGCAGACAGCATTATATTCTTCTTTAGATATGCCTCCCTCTTTCCATTTTATAAACATTTTTTTCTTCCTTTTTAGCATGTGCTTAAGTTCTGTGTTCATCCATCCTGGTTTCCTTAAATGCTTCCTATTCTTCCCTCTTTTCGGAATTGTTAACAACTGTGCTTTGAGAATTTCATTTTTCAAGATTTCCCATCCTTCCTGGACATTTTTGTCTTTAAGGATATCCAGCCATTGGATCCCTCCAATTCTCTTTCTGAATCCCTTAAAATCTGCCTTTCTGAAATCTAACCTTGACGTCTGAGTCTTCACAGGTCTTCCACCTCTAGTAATCCAAAATTCTAAAATAGCATGGTCGCTACCTCCTAGGGTCCCAGCCACTTTTACCTCCTCAACCATTTCCTCCCTGTTTATAAGGATTAGATCCAAGGTAGCAGTTCCCCTTGTCTTCTCCCTTACCTTAATGAATGTTTTGAATTTTAACCAAAAGTAAAGTAGTTGCAAACTTATCCTTTTAGAGTCTTGTTTGGGCTCATGAAAGGAGTAGAAAAACATCAAAAATTTCAATCCTGAACGATTCTACCAAGAGATGTGAGTGTTCATTCAAACAGCTGCTTTTTGCTATTGGGCCCTATTGAATAATGAATGTTTTGAATTTTCTGCAAAAGTAAAGTAGTTGCAAACTCATCCTTTTAGAAACTTGTTTGGGCTGTTGAGAGGAGAAGAAAAGCATCAAAAATTACAATCCTGCCCGATTCTACCAAGAACTATGATTGTACATTCAAAACACTGCTTTTTGCAATTAGACTCTATTGAATAAAGAATGTTTTGAATTTTCTCCAAAAGTAAAGTAGTTACAAACTCATCCTTTTAGAAACTTGTTTGGGCTGTTGAGAGGAGTAGAAAAACATCAAAAATTTCAATCCTGCTCGATTATACCAAGAAATGTGAGTGTTCATTCAAACCGCTGCTTTTTGCGATTGGGTCCAATTGAATAATGAATGTTTTGAATTTTCTGCAAAAGTAAAGTAGTTCCAAACTCATCCTTCTAGAGTCTTGTTTGGGCTCATGAGAGGATTAGAAAAAGGTTAAAAATTTCAATCCTGCATGATTCTACCAAGAAATGTGAGTGTTTATTCAAACCGCTGCTTTTTGCTATTGAATAATGAATGTTTTGAATTTTCTGCAAAAGTAAAGTAGTTGCAAACTCATCCTCTTAGAAACTTGTTTGGGCTGTTGAGAGGAGAAGAAAAGCATCAAAAATTACAATCCTGCCCGATTCTACCAAGAACTGTGATTGTACATTCAAAACACTGCTTTTTGCAATTAGACTCTATTGAATAAAGAATGTTTTGAATTTTCTCCAAAAGTAAAGTAGTTGCAAACTCATCCTTTTAGAAACTTGTTTGGGCTGTTGAGAGGAGTAGAAAAACATCAAAAATTTCAATCCTGCTCGATTATACCAAGAAATGTGTGTGTTCATTCAAACCGCTGCTTTTTGCGATTGGGTCCTCTTGAATAATGAATGTTTTGAATTTTCTGCAAAAGAAAAGTAGTTCCAAACTCATCCTTCTAGAGTCTTGTTTGGGCTCATGAGAGGATTAGAAAAAGGTTAAAAATTTCAATCCTGCATGATTCTACCAAGAAATGTGAGTGTTTATTCAAACCGCTGCTTTTTGCTATTGAATAATGAATGTTTTGAATTTTCTCCAAAAGTAAAGTAGTTGCAAGCTCATCCTTTTAGAGTCTTGTTTGGGCTCATGAGAGGAGTAGAAAAACATCAAAAATTTCAGTCCTGAGCAATTCTACCAAGAGATGTGTGTTCATTCAAAGAGCTGCTTTTTGCTATTGAGCCCTTTTGAATAATGAATGTTTTGAATTTTCTGCAAAAGTAAAGTAGTTGCAAACTCATCCTTTTAGAAACTTGTTTGGGCTGATGAGAGGAGTAGAAAAACATCAAAAATTTCAATTCTGCACGATTCTATCAAGAACTGTGATTGCTCATTCAAAACGCTGCTTTTTGCGATTAGACCCTATTGAATAATGAATGTTTTGAATTTTCTGCAAAAGTAAAGTAGTTGCAAACTCATCCTTTTAGAAACTTGTTTGGGCTGTTGAGAGGAGTAGAAAAACATCAAAAATTTCAATTCTGCATGATTCTATCAAGAACTGTGATTGTTCATTCAAAACGCTGCTTTTTGCTATTAGACCCTATTGAATAATGAATGTTTTGAATTTTCTGCAAAAGTAAAGTAGTTGCAAACTCATCCTTCTATAGTATTGTTTGGGCTCATGAGAGTAGAAAAACGTCAAAAATTTCAATCCTGCACGATTCTACCAAAAAATGTGAGTACATTCAAACCGCTGCTTTTTGCTATTGATCCCTAATGAATAATGAATGTTTTGAATTTTAACCAAAAGTAAAGTAGTTGCAAACTTATCCTTTTAGAGTCTTGTTTGGGCTCATGAGAGGAGTAGAAAAACATCAAAAATTTCAATCCTGAACGATTCTACCAAGAGATGTGAGTGTTCATTCAAACAGCTGCTTTTTGCTATTGGGCCCTATTGAATAATGAATGTTTTGAATTTTCTGCAAAAGTAAAGTAGTTGAAAACTCATCCTTTTAGAAACTTGTTTGGGCTGTTGAGAGGAGTAGAAAAGCATCAAAAATTTCAATCCTGCCCGATTCTACCAAGAACTGTGATTGTACATTCAAAACACTGCTTTTTGCAATTAGACTCTATTGAATAAAGAATGTTTTGAATTTTCTCCAAAAGTAAAGTAGTTGCAAACTCATCCTTTTAGAAACTTGTTTGGGCTGTTGAGCGGAGTAGAAAAACATCAAAAATTTCAATCCTGCTCGATTATACCAAGAAATGTGAGTGTTCATTCAAACCGCTGCTTTTTGCGATTGGGTCCTATTGAATAATGAATGTTTTGAATTTTCTGCAAAAGTAAAGTAGTTCCAAACTCATCCTTCTAGAGTCTTGTTTGGGCTCATGAGAGGATTAGAAAAAGGTTAAAAATTTCAATCCTGCATGATTCTACCAAGAAATGTGAGTGTTTATTCAAACCGCTGCATTTTGCTATTCAATAATGAATGTTTTGAATTTTCTCCAAAAGTAAAGTAGTTGCAAACTCATCCTTTTAGAAACTTGTTTGGGCTCATGAGAGGAGTAGAAAAACATCAAAAATATAAATCCTGCTCGATTCTACCAAGAAATGTGAGTGTTCTTTCAAACCGCTGCTTTTTGCTATTGGGCCCTCTTGAATAATGAATGTTTTGAATTATCTCCAAAAGTTAAGTAGTTGCAAACTCATCCTTTTAGAAACTTGTTTGGGCTGTTGAGAGGAGTAGAAAAACGTCAAAAATATAAATCCTGCACAATTCTACCAAGAAATTTGAGTGTTTATTCAAACCGCTGCTTTTTGCTATTGGGCCCTATTGAATAATGAATGTTTTGAATTTTCCACAAAAGTAAAGTAGTTGCAAACCCATCCTTATAGAGACTTGTTTGGGCTCATGAGAGGAGTAGAAAAACGTCAAAAAATCCAATCCTGCACGATTCTATTGAGAAATGTGAGTGTTCATTCAAACCTCTGCTTTTTGCTATTGGGCCTTATTGAATAATGAATGTTTTGAATTTTCTTCAAAAGTAAAGAAGTTGCAAACTCATTCTTTTAGAAACTTGTTTGGGCTGTTGAGAGGAGTAGAAAAACATCAAAAATTTCAATCCTGCACGATTCTACCAAGAAATGTGATTGTTCATTCAAAAAGCTGCTTTTTGCCATTGGGCTCTATTGAATAATGAATGTTTTGAATTTTCTCCAAAAGTAAAGTAGTTGCAAGCTCATCCTTTTAGAGTCTTGTTTGGGCTCATGAGAGGAGTAGAAAAACATTAAAAATTTCAATCCTGAACGATTCTACCAAGAGATGTGAGTGTTCATTCAAACAGCTGCTTTTTGCTATTGGGCCCTATTGAATAATGAATGTTTTGAATTTTCTGCAAAAGTAAAGTAGTTGAAAACTCATCCTTTTAGAAACTTGTTTGGGCTGTTGAGAGGAGTAGAAAAGCATCAAAAATTTCAATCCTGCCTGATTCTACCAAGAACTGTGATTGTACATTCAAAACACTGCTTTTTGCAATTAGACTCTATTGAATAAAGAATGTTTTGAATTTTCTCCAAAAGTAAAGTAGTTGCAAACTCATCCTTTTAGAAACTTGTTTGGGCTGTTGAGCGGAGTAGAAAAACATCAAAAATTTCAATCCTGCTCGATTATACCAAGAAATGTGAGTGTTCATTCAAACCGCTGCTTTTTGCGATTGGGTCCTATTGAATAATGAATGCTTTGAATTTTCTGCAAAAGTAAAGTAGTTCCAAACTCATCCTTCTAGAGTCTTGTTTGGGCTCATGAGAGGATTAGAAAAAGGTTAAAAATTTCAATCCTGCATGATTCTACCAAGAAATGTGAGTGTTTATTCAAACCGCTGCTTTTTGCTATTGAATAATGAATGTTTTGAATTTTCTCCAAAAGTAAAGTAGTTGCAAGCTCATCCTTTTAGAGTCTTGTTTGGGCTCATGAGAGGAGTAGAAAAACATCAAAAATTTCAGTCCTGAACAATTCTACCAAGAGATGTGAGTGTTCATTCAAACAGCTGCTTTTTGCTATTGGGCCATTTTGAATAATGAATGTTTTGAATTTTCTGCAAAAGTAAAGTAGTTGCAAACTCATCCTTTTAGAAACTTGTTTGGGCTGTTGAGAGGAGTAGAAAAACATCAAAAATTTCAATTCTGCACGATTCTATCAAGAACTGTGATTGTTCATTCAAAACGCTGCTTTTTGCTATTAGACCCTATTGAATAATGAATGTTTTGAATTTTCTGCAAAAGTAAAGTATTTGCAACCTCATCCTTCTATAGTATTGTTTGGGCTCATGAGAGTAGAAAAACGTCAAAAATTTCAATCCTGCACGATTCTACCAAAAAATGTGAGTACATTCAAACCGCTGCTTTTTGCTATTGATCCCTAATGAATAATGAATGTTTTGAATTTTAACCAAAAGTAAAGTAGTTGCCAACTTATCCTTTTAGAGTCTTGTTTGGGCTCATGAGAGGAGTAGAAAAACATCAAAAATTTCAATCCTGCCCGATTCTACCAAGAACTGTGATTGTACATTCAAAACACTGCTTTTTGCAATTAGACTCTATTGAATAAAGAATGTTTTGAATTTTCTCCAAAGTAAAGTAGTTGCAAACTCATCCTTTTAGAAACTTGTTTGGGCTGTTGAGCGGAGTAGAAAAACATCAAAAATTTCAATCCTGCTCGATTATACCAAGAAATGTGAGTGTTCATTCAAACCGCTGCTTTTTGCGATTGGGTCCTATTGAATAATGAATGTTTTGAATTTTCTGCAAAAGTAAAGTAGTTCCAAACTCATCCTTCTAGAGTTTTGTTTGGGCTCATGAGAGGATTAGAAAAAGGTTAAAAATTTCAATCCTGCATGATTCTACCAAGACATGTGAGTGTTTATTCAAACCGCTGCTTTTTGCTATTGAATAATGAATGTTTTGAATTTTCTCCAAAAGTAAAGTAGTTGCAAACTCATCCTTTTAGAAACTTGTTTGGGCTCATGAGAGGAGTAGAAAAACATCAAAAATATAAATCCTGCTCGATTCTACCAAGAAATGTGAGTGTTCTTTCAAACCGCTGCTTTTTGCTATTGGGCCCTCTTGAATAATGAATGTTTTGAATTATCTCCAAAAGTTAAGTAGTTGCAAACTCATCCTTTTAGAAACTTGTTTGGGCTGTTGAGAGGAGTAGAAAAACGTCAAAAATATAAATCCTGCACAATTCTACCAAGAAATTTGAGTGTTTATTCAAACCGCTGCTTTTTGCTATTGGGCCCTATTGAATAATGAATGTTTTGAATTTTCCACAAAAGTAAAGTAGTTGCAAACCCATCCTTATAGAGACTTGTTTGGGCTCATGAGAGGAGTAGAAAAACGTCAAAAAATCCAATCCTGCACGATTCTATTGAGAAATGTGAGTGTTCATTCAAACCGCTGCTTTTTGCTATTGGGCCTTATTGAATATTGAATGTTTTGAATTTTCTTCAAAAGTAAAGTAGTTGCAAACTCATTCTTTTAGAAACTTGTTTGGGCTGTTGAGAGGAGTAGAAAAATATCAAAAATTTCAATCCTGCACGATTCTACCAAGAAATGTGATTGTTCATTCAAAAAGCTGCTTTTTGCCATTGGGCTCTATTGAATAATGAATGTTTTGAATTTTCTCCAAAAGTAAAGTAGTTGCAAGCTCATCCTTTTAGAGTCTTGTTTGGGCTCATGAGAGGAGTAGAAAAACATTAAAAATTTCAATCCTGAACGATTCTACCAAGAGATGTGAGTGTTCATTCAAACCGCTGCTTTTTGCTATTGGTCCCTATTGAATAATGAATATTTTGAAATTTCTCCAAAAGTAAAGTAGTTGCAAACTCATCCTTTTAGAAACTTGTTTGGGCTGTTGAGAGGATTAGAAAAACATCAACATTTTCTATCCTGCACGATTCTACCAAGAAATGTGATTGTTCATTCAAAACGCTGCTTTTTGCTATTGTGCTCTATTGAATAATGAATGTTTTGAATTTTCTCCAAAAGTAAAGTAGTTGCAAGCTCATACTTTTAGAGTCTTGTTTGGGCTCATGAGAGGAGTAGAAAAACATCAAAAATTTCAGTCCTGTACGATTCTACCAAGAGATGTGAGTGTTCATTCAAACAGCTGCTTTTTGCTATTGGGCCCTATTGAATAATGAATGTTTTGAATTTTCTGCAAAAGTAAAGTAGTTGCAAACTCATCCTTTTAGAAACTTGTTTGGGCTGTTGAGAGGAGTAGAAAAACATCAAAAATTTCAATTCTGCACGATTCTATCAAGAACTGTGATTGTTCATTCAAAACGCTGCTTTTTGCTATTAGACCCTATTGAATAATGAATGTTTTGAATTTTCTGCAAAAGTAAAGTAGTTGCAAACTCATCCTTCTATAGTATTGTTTGGGCTCATGAGAGTAGAAAAACGTCAAAAATTTCAATCCTGCACGATTCTACCAAAAAATGTGAGTACATTCAAACCGCTGCTTTTTGCTATTGATCCCTAATGAATAATGAATGTTTTGAATTTTAACCAAAAGTAAAGTAGTTGCAAACTTATCCTTTTAGAGTCTTGTTTGGGCTCATGAAAGGAGTAGAAAAACATCAAAAATTTCAATCCTGAACGATTCTACCAAGAGATGTGAGTGTTCATTCAAACAGCTGCTTTTTGCTATTGGGCCCTATTGAATAATGAATGTTTTGAATTTTCTGCAAAAGTAAAGTAGTTGCAAACTCATCCTTTTAGAAACTTGTTTGGGCTGTTGAGAGGAGAAGAAAAGCATCAAAAATTACAATCCTGCCCGATTCTACCAAGAACTATGATTGTACATTCAAAACACTGCTTTTTGCAATTAGACTCTATTGAATAAAGAATGTTTTGAATTTTCTCCAAAAGTAAAGTAGTTACAAACTCATCCTTTTAGAAACTTGTTTGGGCTGTTGAGAGGAGTAGAAAAACATCAAAAATTTCAATCCTGCTCGATTATACCAAGAAATGTGAGTGTTCATTCAAACCGCTGCTTTTTGCGATTGGGTCCAATTGAATAATGAATGTTTTGAATTTTCTGCAAAAGTAAAGTAGTTCCAAACTCATCCTTCTAGAGTCTTGTTTGGGCTCATGAGAGGATTAGAAAAAGGTTAAAAATTTCAATCCTGCATGATTCTACCAAGAAATGTGAGTGTTTATTCAAACCGCTGCTTTTTGCTATTGAATAATGAATGTTTTGAATTTTCTGCAAAAGTAAAGTAGTTGCAAACTCATCCTCTTAGAAACTTGTTTGGGCTGTTGAGAGGAGAAGAAAAGCATCAAAAATTACAATCCTGCCCGATTCTACCAAGAACTGTGATTGTACATTCAAAACACTGCTTTTTGCAATTAGACTCTATTGAATAAAGAATGTTTTGAATTTTCTCCAAAAGGAAAGTAGTTGCAAACTCATCCTTTTAGAAACTTGTTTGGGCTGTTGAGAGGAGTAGAAAAACATCAAAAATTTCAATCCTGCTCGATTATACCAAGAAATGTGTGTGTTCATTCAAACCGCTGCTTTTTGCGATTGGGTCCTCTTGAATAATGAATGTTTTGAATTTTCTGCAAAAGAAAAGTAGTTCCAAACTCATCCTTCTAGAGTCTTGTTTGGGCTCATGAGAGGATTAGAAAAAGGTTAAAAATTTCAATCCTGCATGATTCTACCAAGAAATGTGAGTGTTTATTCAAACCGCTGCTTTTTGCTATTGAATAATGAATGTTTTGAATTTTCTCCAAAAGTAAAGTAGTTGCAAGCTCATCCTTTTAGAGTCTTGTTTGGGCTCATGAGAGGAGTAGAAAAACATCAAAAATTTCAGTCCTGAGCAATTCTACCAAGAGATGTGTGTTCATTCAAAGAGCTGCTTTTTGCTATTGAGCCCTTTTGAATAATGAATGTTTTGAATTTTCTGCAAAAGTAAAGTAGTTGCAAACTCATCCTTTTAGAAACTTGTTTGGGCTGATGAGAGGAGTAGAAAAACATCAAAAATTTCAATTCTGCACGATTCTATCAAGAACTGTGATTGCTCATTCAAAACGCTGCTTTTTGCGATTAGACCCTATTGAATAATGAATGTTTTGAATTTTCTGCAAAAGTAAAGTAGTTGCAAACTCATCCTTTTAGAAACTTGTTTGGGCTGTTGAGAGGAGTAGAAAAACATCAAAAATTTCAATTCTGCATGATTCTATCAAGAACTGTGATTGTTCATTCAAAACGCTGCTTTTTGCTATTAGACCCTATTGAATAATGAATGTTTTGAATTTTCTGCAAAAGTAAAGTAGTTGCAAACTCATCCTTCTATAGTATTGTTTGGGCTCATGAGAGTAGAAAAACATCAAAAATTTCAATCCTGCACGATTCTACCAAAAAATGTGAGTACATTCAAACCGCTGCTTTTTGCTATAGATCCCTAATGAATAATGAATGTTTTGAATTTTAACCAAAAGTAAAGTAGTTGCAAACTTATCCTTTTAGAGTCTTGTTTGGGCTCATGAGAGGAGTAGAAAAACATCAAAAATTTCAATCCTGAACGATTCTACCAAGAGATGTGAGTGTTCATTCAAACAGCTGCTTTTTGCTATTGGGCCCTATTGAATAATGAATGTTTTGAATTTTCTGCAAAAGTAAAGTAGTTGAAAACTCATCCTTTTAGAAACTTGTTTGGGCTGTTGAGAGGAGTAGAAAAGCATCAAAAATTTCAATCCTGCCCGATTCTACCAAGAACTGTGATTGCACATTCAAAACACTGCTTTTTGCAATTAGACTCTATTGAATAAAGAATGTTTTGAATTTTCTCCAAAAGTAAAGTAGTTACAAACTCATCCTTTTAGAAACTTGTTTGGGCTGTTGAGCGGAGTAGAAAAACATCAAAAATTTCAATCCTGCTCGATTATACCAAGAAATGTGAGTGTTCATTCAAACCGCTGCTTTTTGCGATTGGGTCCTATTGAATAATGAATGTTTTGAATTTTCTGCAAAAGTAAAGTAGTTCCAAACTCATCCTTCTAGAGTCTTGTTTGGGCTCATGAGAGGATTAGAAAAAGGTTAAAAATTTCCATCCTGCATGATTCTACCAAGAAATGTGAGTGTTTATTCAAACCGCTGCTTTTTGCTATTCAATAATGAATGTTTTGAATTTTCTCCAAAAGTAAAGTAGTTGCAAACTCATCCTTTTAGAAACTTGTTTGGGCTTATGAGAGGAGTAGAAAAACATCAAAAATATAAATCCTGCTCGATTCTACCAAGAAATGTGAGTGTTCTTTCAAACCGCTGCTTTTTGCTATTGGGCCCTCTTGAATAATGAATGTTTTGAATTATCTCCAAAAGTTAAGTAGTTGCAAACTCATCCTTTTAGAAACTTGTTTGGGCTGTTGAGAGGAGTAGAAAAACGTCAAAAATATAAATCCTGCACAATTCTACCAAGAAATTTGAGTGTTTATTCAAACCGCTGCTTTTTGCTATTGGGCCCTATTGAATAATGAATGTTTTGAATTTTCCGCAAAAGTAAAGTAGTTGCAAACCCATCCTTATAGAGACTTGTTTGGGCTCATGAGAGGAGTAGAAAAACGTCAAAAAATCCAATCCTGCACGATTCTATTGAGAAATGTGAGTGTTCATTCAAACCTCTGCTTTTTGCTATTGGGCCTTATTGAATAATGAATGTTTTGAATTTTCTTCAAAAGTAAAGAAGTTGCAAACTCATTCTTTTAGAAACTTGTTTGGGCTGTTGAGAGGAGTAGAAAAACATCAAAAATTTCAATCCTGCACGATTCTACCAAGAAATGTGATTGTTCATTCAAAAAGCTGCTTTTTGCCATTGGGCTCTATTGAATAATGAATGTTTTGAATTTTCTCCAAAAGTAAAGTAGTTGCAAGCTCATCCTTTTAGAGTCTTGTTTGGGCTCATGAGAGGAGTAGAAAAACATTAAAAATTTCAATCCTGAACGATTCTACCAAGAGATGTGAGTGTTCATTCAAACAGCTGCTTTTTGCTATGGGGCCCTATTGAATAATGAATGTTTTGAATTTTCTGCAAAAGTAAAGTAGTTGAAAACTCATCCTTTTAGAAACTTGTTTGGGCTGTTGAGAGGAGTAGAAAAGCATCAAAAATTTCAATCCTGCCCGATTCTACCAAGAACTGTGATTGTACATTCAAAACACTGCTTTTTGCAATTAGACTCTATTGAATAAAGAATGTTTTGAATTTTCTCCAAAAGTAAAGTAGTTGAAAACTCATCCTTTTAGAAACTTGTTTGGGCTGTTGAGCGGAGTAGAAAAACATCAAAAATTTCAATCCTGCTCGATTATACCAAGAAATGTGTGTGTTCATTCAAACCGCTGCTTTTTGCGATTGGGTCCTCTTGAATAATGAATGTTTTGAATTTTCTGCAAAAGAAAAGTAGTTCCAAACTCATCCTTCTAGAGTCTTGTTTGGGCTCATGAGAGGATTAGAAAAAGGTTAAAAATTTCAATCCTGCATGATTCTACCAAGAAATGTGAGTGTTTATTCAAACCGCTGCTTTTTGCTATTGAATAATGAATGTTTTGAATTTTCTCCAAAAGTAAAGTAGTTGCAAGCTCATCCTTTTAGAGTCTTGTTTGGGCTCATGAGAGGAGTAGAAAAACATCAAAAATTTCAGTCCTGAACAATTCTACCAAGAGATGTGAGTGTTCATTCAAACAGCTGCTTTTTGCTATTGGGCCCTTTTGAATAATGAATGTTTTGAATTTTCTGCAAAAGTAAAGTAGTTGCAAACTCATCCTTTTAGAAACTTGTTTGGGCTGTTGAGAGGAGTAGAAAAACATCAAAAATTTCAATTCTGCACGATTCTATCAAGAACTGTGATTGTTCATTCAAAACGCTGCTTTTTGCTATTAGACCCTATTGAATAATGAATGTTTTGAATTTTCTGCAAAAGTAAAGTAGTTGCAAACTCATCCTTCTATAGTATTGTTTGGGCTCATGAGAGTAGAAAAACGTCAAAAATTTCAATCCTGCACGATTCTACCAAAAAATGTGAGTACATTCAAACCGCTGCTTTTTGCTATTGATCCCTAATGAATAATGAATGTTTTGAATTTTAACCAAAAGTAAAGTAGTTGCAAACTTATCCTTTTAGAGTCTTGTTTGGGCTCATGAGAGGAGTAGAAAAACATCAAAAATTTCAATCCTGCCCGATTCTACCAAGAACTGTGATTGTACATTCAAAACACTGCTTTTTGCAATTAGACTCTATTGAATAAAGAATGTTTTGAATTTTCTCCAAAGTAAAGTAGTTGCAAACTCATCCTTTTAGAAACTTGTTTGGGCTGTTGAGCGGAGTAGAAAAACATCAAAAATTTCAATCCTGCTCGATTATACCAAGAAATGTGAGTGTTCATTCAAACCGCTGCTTTTTGCGATTGGGTCCTATTGAATAATGAATGTTTTGAATTTTCTGCAAAAGTAAAGTAGTTCCAAACTCATCCTTCTAGAGTTTTGTTTGGGCTCATGAGAGGATTAGAAAAAGGTTAAAAATTTCAATCCTGCATGATTCTACCAAGAAATGTGAGTGTTTATTCAAACCGCTGCTTTTTGCTATTGAATAATGAATGTTTTGAATTTTCTCCAAAAGTAAAGTAGTTGCAAACTCATCCTTTTAGAAACTTGTTTGGGCTCATGAGAGGAGTAGAAAAACATCAAAAATATAAATCCTGCTCGATTCTACCAAGAAATGTGAGTGTTCTTTCAAACCGCTGCTTTTTGCTATTGGGCCCTCTTGAATAATGAATGTTTTGAATTATCTCCAAAAGTTAAGTAGTTGCAAACTCATCCTTTTAGAAACTTGTTTGGGCTGTTGAGAGGAGTAGAAAAACGTCAAAAATATAAATCCTGCACAATTCTACCAAGAAATTTGAGTGTTTATTCAAACCGCTGCTTTTTGCTATTGGGCCCTATTGAATAATGAATGTTTTGAATTTTCCACAAAAGTAAAGTAGTTGCAAACCCATCCTTATAGAGACTTGTTTGGGCTCATGAGAGGAGTAGAAAAATGTCAAAAAATCCAATCCTGCACGATTCTATTGAGAAATGTGAGTGTTCATTCAAACCGCTGCTTTTTGCTATTGGGCCTTATTGAATATTGAATGTTTTGAATTTTCTTCAAAAGTAAAGTAGTTGCAAACTCATTCTTCTAGAAACTTGTTTGGGCTGTTGAGAGGAGTAGAAAAACATCAAAAATTTCAATCCTGCACGATTCTACCAAGAAATGTGATTGTTCATTCAAAAAGCTGCTTTTTGCCATTGGGCTCTATTGAATAATGAATGTTTTGAATTTTCTCCAAAAGTAAAGTAGTTGCAAGCTCATCCTTTTAGAGTCTTGTTTGGGCTCATGAGAGGAGTAGAAAAACATTAAAAATTTCAATCCTGAACGATTCTACCAAGAGATGTGAGTGTTCATTCAAACCGCTGCTTTTTGCTATTGGTCCCTATTGAATAATGAATATTTTGAAATTTCTCCAAAAGTAAAGTAGTTGCAAACTCATCCTTTTAGAAACTTGTTTGGGCTGTTGAGAGGATTAGAAAAACATCAACATTTTCTATCCTGCACGATTCTACCAAGAAATGTGATTGTTCATTCAAAACGCTGCTTTTTGCTATTGGGCTCTATTGAATAATGAATGTTTTGAATTTTCTCCAAAAGTAAAGTAGTTGCAAGCTCATACTTTTAGAGTCTTGTTTGGGCTCATGAGAGGAGTAGAAAAACATCAAAAATTTCAATCCTGTACGATTCTACCAAGAGATGTGAGTGTTCATTCAAACAGCTGCTTTTTGCTATTGGGCCCTTTTGAATAATGAATGTTTTGAATTTTCCGCAAAAGTAAAGTAGTTGCAAACCCATCCTTATAGAGACTTGTTTGGGCTCATGAGAGGAGTAGAAAAACATCAAAAAATCCAATCCTGCACGATTCTACCGAGAAATGTGAGTGTTCATTCAAACCGCTGCTTTTTGCTATTCGGCCTTATTGAATAATGAATGTTTTGAATTTTCTTCAAAAGTAAAGTAGTTGCAAACTCATCCTTTTAGAAACTTGTTTGGGCTGTTGAGAGGAGTAGAAAAACATCAAAAATTTCAATCCTGCACGATTCTACCAAGAAATGTGTGTGTTCATTCAAACCGCTGCTTTTTGCTATTGGTCCCTATTGAATAATGAATTTTTTGAATTTTCTCCAAAATAAAGTAATTGCAAACTCATACTTTTAGAAACTTGTTTGGGCTGTTGAGAGGAGTAGAAAAACATCAAAAATTTCAATCCTGCACGATTCTACCAAGAAATGTGAGTGTTCATTCAAACCGCTGGTTTTTGCTATTTTGGGCCCTATTGAATAATGAATGTTTTGAATTTTATCCAAAAGTAAAGTAGTTGCAAACTCATCCTCTTAGAAACTTGTTTGGGCTGTTGAGAGGAGTAAAAAAACATCAAAAAATTTCAATCCTGCACGATTCTACCAAGAAATGTGATTGTTCATTCAAAAGGCAGCTTTTTTTCTATTGGGCTCTATTGAATAATGAATGTTTTGAATTTTCTCCAAAAGTAAAGTAGTTGCAAGCTCATCCTTTTAGAGTCTTGTTTGGGCTAATGAGAGTAGAAAAACATCAAAAATTTCAGTCCTGAACAATTCTACCAAGAGATGTGAGTGTTCATTCAAACAGCTGCTTTTTGCTATTGGGCCCTATTGAATAATGAATGTTTTGAATTTTCTGCAAAAGTAAAGTAGTTGCAAACTCATCCTTTTAGAAACTTGTTTGGGCTGTTGAGCGGAGTAGAAAAACATCAAAAATTTCAATTCTGCATGATTCTATCAAGAACTGTGATTGTTCATTCAAAACGCTGCTTTTTGTGATTAGACCCTATTGAATAATGAATGTTTTGAATTTTCTGTAAAAGTAAAGTAGTTGCAAACTCATCCTTTTAGAAACTTGTTTGGGCTGTTGAGAGGAGTAGAAAAACATCAAAAATTTCAATTCTGCATGATTCTATCAAGAACTTTGATTGTTCATTCAAAACGCTGCTTTTTGCTATTAGACTCTATTGAATAATGAATGTTTTGAATTTTCTGCAAAAGTAAATTAGTTGCAAACTCATCCTTCTATAGTATTGTTTGGGCTCAGGAGAGTAGAAAAACGTCAAAAATTTCAATCCTGCATGATTCTACCAAAAATGTGAGCACATTCAAACCGCTGCTTTTTGCTATTGATCCCTAATGAATAATGAATGTTTTGAATTTTAACCAAAAGTAAAGTAGTTGCAAACTTATCCTTTTAGAGTCTTGTTTGGGCTCATGAGAGGAGTAGAAAAACATCAAAAATTTCAATCCTGAACGATTCTACCAAGAGATGTGAGTGTTCATTCAAACAGCTGCTTTTTGCTATTGGGCCCTATTGAATAATGAATGTTTTGAATTTTCTGCAAAAGTAAAGTAGTTGCAAACTCATCCTTTTAGAAACTTGTTTGGGCTGTTGAGAGGAGTAGAAAAGCATCAAAAATTTCAATCCTGCCCGATTCTACCAAGAAATGTGATTGTACATTCAAAACACTGCTTTTTGCAATTAGACTCTATTGAATAAAGAATGTTTTGAATTTTCTTCAAAAGTAAAGTAGTTGCAAACTCATCCTTTTAGAAACTTGTTTGGGCTGTTGAGAGGAGTACAAAAACATCAAAAATTTCAATCCTGCTCGATTATACCAAGAAATGTGAGTGTTCATTCAAACCGCTGCTTTTTGCGATTGGGTCCTATTGAATAATGAATGTTTTGAATTTTCTGCAAAAGTAAAGTAGTTCCAAACTCATCCTTCTAGAGTCTTGTTTGGGCTTATGAGAGGATTAGAAAAAGGTTAAAAATTTCAATCCTGCATGATTCTACCAAGAAATGTGAGTGTTTATTCAAACCGCTGCTTTTTGCTATTGAATAATGAATGTTTTGAATTTTCTCCAAAAGTAAAGTAGTTGCAAACTCATCCTTTTAGAAAATTGTTTGGGCTCATGAGAGGAGTAGAAAAACATCAAAAATATAAATCCTGCTCGATTCTACCAAGAAATGTGAGTGTTCATTCAAACAGCTGCTTTTTGCCATTGGGCTCTATTGAATAATGAATGTTTTGAATTTTCTCCAAAAGTAAAGTAGTTGCAAGCTCATCCTTTTAGAGTCTTGTTTGGGCTCATGAGAGGAGTAGAAAAACATTAAAAATTTCAATCCTGAACGATTCTACCAAGAGATGTGAGTGTTCATTCAAACAGCTGCTTTTTGCTATTGGGCCCTATTGAATAATGAATGTTTTGAATTTTCTGCAAAAGTAAAGTAGTTGAAAACTCATCCTTTTAGAAACTTGTTTGGGCTGTTGAGAGGAGTAGAAAAGCATCAAAAATTTCAATCCTGCCCGATTCTACCAAGAACTGTGATTGTACATTCAAAACACTGCTTTTTGCAATTAGACTCTATTGAATAAAGAATGTTTTGAATTTTCTCCAAAAGTAAAGTAGTTGCAAACTCATCCTTTTAGAAACTTGTTTGGGCTGTTGAGCGGAGTAGAAAAACATCAAAAATTTCAATCCTGCTCGATTATACCAAGAAATGTGAGTGTTCATTCAAACCGCTGCTTTTTGCGATTGGGTCCTATTGAATAATGAATGCTTTGAATTTTCTGCAAAAGTAAAGTAGTTCCAAACTCATCCTTCTAGAGTCTTGTTTGGGCTCATGAGAGGATTAGAAAAAGGTTAAAAATTTCAATCCTGCATGATTCTACCAAGAAATGTGAGTGTTTATTCAAACCGCTGCTTTTTGCTATTGAATAATGAATGTTTTGAATTTTCTCCAAAAGTAAAGTAGTTGCAAGCTCATCCTTTTAGAGTCTTGTTTGGGCTCATGAGAGGAGTAGAAAAACATCAAAAATTTCAATCCTGCACGATTCTACCAAGAAATGTGAGTGTTCATTCAAACCGCTGGTTTTTGCTATTTTGGGCCCTATTGAATAATGAATGTTTTGAATTTTCTCCAAAAGTAAAGTAGTTGCAAACTCATCCTCTTAGAAACTTGTTTGGGCTGTTGAGAGGAGTAAAAAAACATCAAAAATTTCAATCCTGCACGATTCTACCAAGAAATGTGATTGTTCATTCAAAAGGCAGCTTTTTTTCTATTGGGCTCTATTGAATAATGAATGTTTTGAATTTTCTCCAAAAGTAAAGTAGTTGCAAGCTCATCCTTTTAGAGTCTTGTTTGGGCTAATGAGAGTAGAAAAACATCAAAAATTTCAGTCCTGAACAATTCTACCAAGAGATGTGAGTGTTCATTCAAACAGCTGCTTTTTGCTATTGGGCCCTATTGAATAATGAATGTTTTGAATTTTCTGCAAAAGTAAAGTAGTTGCAAACTCATCCTTTTAGAAACTTGTTTGGGCTGTTGAGCGGAGTAGAAAAACATCAAAAATTTCAATTCTGCATGATTCTATCAAGAACTGTGATTGTTCATTCAAAACGCTGCTTTTTGCGATTAGACCCTATTGAATAATGAATGTTTTGAATTTTCTGCAAAAGTAAAGTAGTTGCAAACTCATCCTTTTAGAAACTTGTTTGGGCTGTTGAGAGGAGTAGAAAAACATCAAAAATTTCAATTCTGCATGATTCTATCAAGAACTTTGATTGTTCATTCAAAACGCTGCTTTTTGCTATTAGATTCTATTGAATAATGAATGTTTTGAATTTTCTGCAAAAGTAAATTAGTTGCAAACTCATCCTTCTATAGTATTGTTTGGGCTCAGGAGAGTAGAAAAACGTCAAAAATTTCAATCCTGCATGATTCTACCAAAAATGTGAGTACATTCAAACCGCTGCTTTTTGCTATTGATCCCTAATGAATAATGAATGTTTTGAATTTTAACCAAAAGTAAAGTAGTTGCAAACTTATCCTTTTAGAGTCTTGTTTGGGCTCATGAGAGGAGTAGAAAAACATCAAAAATTTCAATCCTGAACGATTCTACCAAGAGATGTGAGTGTTCATTCAAACAGCTGCTTTTTGCTATTGGGCCCTATTGAATAATGAATGTTTTGAATTTTCTGCAAAAGTAAAGTAGTTGCAAACTCATCCTTTTAGAAACTTGTTTGGGCTGTTGAGAGGAGTAGAAAAGCATCAAAAATTTCAATCCTGCCCGATTCTACCAAGAAATGTGATTGTACATTCAAAACACTGCTTTTTGCAATTAGACTCTATTGAATAAAGAATGTTTTGAATTTTCTGCAAAAGTAAAGTAGTTGCAAACTCATCCTTTTAGAAACTTGTTTGGGCTGTTGAGAGGAGTAGAAAAACATCAAAAATTTCAATCCTGATCGATTATACCAAGAAATGTGAGTGTTCATTCAAACCGCTGCTTTTTGCGATTGGGTCCTATTGAATAATGAATGTTTTGAATTTTCTGCAAAAGTAAAGTAGTTCCAAACTCATCCTTCTAGAGTCTTGTTTGGGCTTATGAGAGGATTAGAAAAAGGTTAAAAATTTCAATCCTGCATGATTCTACCAAGAAATGTGAGTGTTTATTCAAACCGCTGCTTTTTGCTATTGAATAATGAATGTTTTGAATTTTCTCCAAAAGTAAAGTAGTTGCAAAGTCATCCTTTTAGAAAATTGTTTGGGCTCATGAGAGGAGTAGAAAAACATCAAAAATATAAATCCTGCTCGATTCTACCAAGAAATGTGAGTGTTCATTCAAACAGCTGCTTTTTGCCATTGGGCTCTATTGAATAATGAATGTTTTGAATTTTCTCCAAAAGTAAAGTAGTTGCAAGCTCATCCTTTTAGAGTCTTGTTTGGGCTCATGAGAGGAGTAGAAAAACATTAAAAATTTCAATCCTGAACGATTCTACCAAGAGATGTGAGTGTTCATTCAAACAGCTGCTTTTTGCTATTGGGCCCTATTGAATAATGAATGTTTTGAATTTTCTGCAAAAGTAAAGTAGTTGAAAACTCATCCTTTTATAAACTTGTTTGGGCTGTTGAGAGGAGTAGAAAAGCATCAAAAATTTCAATCCTGCCCGATTCTACCAAGAACTGTGATTGTACATTCAAAACACTGCTTTTTGCAATTAGACTCTATTGAATAAAGAATGTTTTGAATTTTCTTCAAAAGTAAAGTAGTTGCAAACTCATCCTTTTAGAAACTTGTTTGGGCTGTTGAGCGGAGTAGAAAAACATCAAAAATTTCAATCCTGCACGATTCTACCAAGAAATGTGAGTGTTCTTTCAAACCGCTGCTTTTTGCTATTGGGCCCTCTTGAATAATGAATGTTTTGAATTATCTCCAAAAGTTAAGTAGTTGCAAACTCATCCTTTTAGAAACTTGTTTGGGCTGTTGAGAGGAGTAGAAAAACGTCAAAAATATAAATCCTGCACAATTCTACCAAGAAATTTGAGTGTTTATTCAAACCGCTGCTTTTTGCTATTGGGCCCTATTGAATAATGAATGTTTTGAATTTTCCGCAAAAGTAAAGTAGTTGCAAACCCATCCTTATAGAGACTTGTTTGGGCTCATGAGAGGAGTAGAAAAACGTCAAAAAATCCAATCCTGCACGATTCTATTGAGAAATGTGAGTGTTCATTCAAACCTCTGCTTTTTGCTATTGGGCCTTATTGAATAATGAATGTTTTGAATTTTCTTCAAAAGTAAAGAAGTTGCAAACTCATTCTTTTAGAAACTTGTTTGGGCTGTTGAGAGGAGTAGAAAAACATCAAAAATTTAAATCCTGCACGATTCTACCAAGAAATGTGATTGTTCATTCAAAAAGCTGCTTTTTGCCATTGGGCTCTATTGAATAATGAATGTTTTGAATTTTCTCCAAAAGTAAAGTAGTTGCAAGCTCATCCTTTTAGAGTCTTGTTTGGGCTCATGAGAGGAGTAGAAAAACATTAAAAATTTCAATCCTGAACGATTCTCCCAAGAGATGTGAGTGTTCATTCAAACAGCTGCTTTTTGCTATTGGGCCCTATTGAATAATGAATGTTTTGAATTTTCTGCAAAAGTAAAGTAGTTGAAAACTCATCCTTTTAGAAACTTGTTTGGGCTGTTGAGAGGAGTAGAAAAGCATCAAAAATTTCAATCCTGCCCGATTCTACCAAGAACTGTGATTGTACATTCAAAACACTGCTTTTTGCAATTAGACTCTATTGAATAAAGAATGTTTTGAATTTTCTCCAAAAGTAAAGTAGTTGCAAACTCATCCTTTTAGAAACTTGTTTGGGCTGTTGAGCGGAGTAGAAAAACATCAAAAATTTCAATCCTGCTCGATTATACCAAGAAATGTGAGTGTTCATTCAAACCGCTGCTTTTTGCGATTGGGTCCTATTGAATAATGAATGCTTTGAATTTTCTGCAAAAGTAAAGTAGTTCCAAACTCATCCTTCTAGAGTCTTGTTTGGGCTCATGAGAGGATTAGAAAAAGGTTAAAAATTTCAATCCTGCATGATTCTACCAAGAAATGTGAGTGTTTATTCAAACCGCTGCTTTTTGCTATTGAATAATGAATGTTTTGAATTTTCTCCAAAAGTAAAGTAGTTGCAAGCTCATCCTTTTAGAGTCTTGTTTGGGCTCATGAGAGGAGTAGAAAAACATCAAAAATTTCAGTCCTGAACAATTCTACCAAGAGATGTGAGTGTTCATTCAAACAGCTGCTTTTTGCTATTGGGCCCTTTTGAATAATGAATGTTTTGAATTTTCTGCAAAAGTAAAGTAGTTGCAAACTCATCCTTTTAGAAACTTGTTTGGGCTGTTGAGAGGAGTAGAAAAACATCAAAAATTTCAATTCTGCACGATTCTATCAAGAACTGTGATTGTTCATTCAAAACGCTGCTTTTTGCTATTAGACCCTATTGAATAATGAATGTTTTGAATTTTCTGCAAAAGTAAAGTAGTTGCAAACTCATCCTTCTATAGTATTGTTTGGGCTCATGAGAGTAGAAAAACGTCAAAAATTTCAATCCTGCACGATTCTACCAAAAAATGTGAGTACATTCAAACCGCTGCTTTTTGCTATTGATCCCTAATGAATAATGAATGTTTTGAATTTTAACCAAAAGTAAAGTAGTTGCAAACTTATCCTTTTAGAGTCTTGTTTGGGCTCATGAGAGGAGTAGAAAAACATCAAAAATTTCAATCCTGCCCGATTCTACCAAGAACTGTGATTGTACATTCAAAACACTGCTTTTTGCAATTAGACTCTATTGAATAAAGAATGTTTTGAATTTTCTCCAAAGTAAAGTAGTTGCAAACTCATCCTTTTAGAAACTTGTTTGGGCTGTTGAGCGGAGTAGAAAAACATCAAAAATTTCAATCCTGCTCGATTATACCAAGAAATGTGAGTGTTCATTCAAACCGCTGCTTTTTGCGATTGGGTCCTATTGAATAATGAATGTTTTGAATTTTCTGCAAAAGTAAAGTAGTTCCAAACTCATCCTTCTAGAGTTTTGTTTGGGCTCATGAGAGGATTAGAAAAAGGTTAAAAATTTCAATCCTGCATGATTCTACCAAGACATGTGAGTGTTTATTCAAACCGCTGCTTTTTGCTATTGAATAATGAATGTTTTGAATTTTCTCCAAAAGTAAAGTAGTTGCAAACTCATCCTTTTAGAAACTTGTTTGGGCTCATGAGAGGAGTAGAAAAACATCAAAAATATAAATCCTGCTCGATTCTACCAAGAAATGTGAGTGTTCTTTCAAACCGCTGCTTTTTGCTATTGGGCCCTCTTGAATAATGAATGTTTTGAATTATCTCCAAAAGTTAAGTAGTTGCAAACTCATCCTTTTAGAAACTTGTTTGGGCTGTTGAGAGGAGTAGAAAAACGTCAAAAATATAAATCCTGCACAATTCTACCAAGAAATTTGAGTGTTTATTCAAACCGCTGCTTTTTGCTATTGGGCCCTATTGAATAATGAATGTTTTGAATTTTCCACAAAAGTAAAGTAGTTGCAAACCCATCCTTATAGAGACTTGTTTGGGCTCATGAGAGGAGTAGAAAAACGTCAAAAAATCCAATCCTGCACGATTCTATTGAGAAATGTGAGTGTTCATTCAAACCGCTGCTTTTTGCTATTGGGCCTTATTGAATATTGAATGTTTTGAATTTTCTTCAAAAGTAAAGTAGTTGCAAACTCATTCTTTTAGAAACTTGTTTGGGCTGTTGAGAGGAGTAGAAAAACATCAAAAATTTCAATCCTGCACGATTCTACCAAGAAATGTGATTGTTCATTCAAAAAGCTGCTTTTTGCCATTGGGCTCTATTGAATAATGAATGTTTTGAATTTTCTCCAAAAGTAAAGTAGTTGCAAGCTCATCCTTTTAGAGTCTTGTTTGGGCTCATGAGAGGAGTAGAAAAACATTAAAAATTTCAATCCTGAACGATTCTACCAAGAGATGTGAGTGTTCATTCAAACCGCTGCTTTTTGCTATTGGTCCCTATTGAATAATGAATATTTTGAAATTTCTCCAAAAGTAAAGTAGTTGCAAACTCATCCTTTTAGAAACTTGTTTGGGCTGTTGAGAGGATTAGAAAAACATCAACATTTTCTATCCTGCACGATTCTACCAAGAAATGTGATTGTTCATTCAAAACGCTGCTTTTTGCTATTGGGCTCTATTGAATAATGAATGTTTTGAATTTTCTCCAAAAGTAAAGTAGTTGCAAGCTCATACTTTTAGAGTCTTGTTTGGGCTCATGAGAGGAGTAGAAAAACATCAAAAATTTCAATCCTGTACGATTCTACCAAGAGATGTGAGTGTTCATTCAAACAGCTGCTTTTTGCTATTGGGCCCTATTGAATAATGAATGTTTTGAATTTTCCGCAAAAGTAAAGTAGTTGCAAACCCATCCTTATAGAGACTTGTTTGGGCTCATGAGAGGAGTAGAAAAACATCAAAAAATCCAATCCTGCACGATTCTACCGAGAAATGTGAGTGTTCATTCAAACCGCTGCTTTTTGCTATTCGGCCTTATTGAATAATGAATGTTTTGAATTTTCTTCAAAAGTAAAGTAGTTGCAAACTCATCCTTTTAGAAACTTGTTTGGGCTGTTGAGAGGAGTAGAAAAACATCAAAAATTTCAATCCTGCACGATTCTACCAAGAAATGTGTGTGTTCATTCAAACCGCTGCTTTTTGCTATTGGTCCCTATTGAATAATGAATTTTTTGAATTTTCTCCAAAATAAAGTAATTGCAAACTCATACTTTTAGAAACTTGTTTGGGCTGTTGAGCGGACTAGGAAAACATGAAAAATTTCAATCCTGCACGATTCTACCAAGAAATGTGAGTGTTCATTCAAACCGCTGATTTTTGCTTTTTTGGGCCCTATTGAATAATGAATGTTTTACATTTTCTCCAAAAGTAAAGTAGTTGCAAACTCATCCTCTTAGAAACTTGTTTGGGCTGTTGAGAGAAGTAAAAAAACATCAAAAATTTCAATCCTGCACGATTCTACGAAGAAATGTGTTTGTTCATTGAAAACGCTGCTTTTTGCTATTGGGCTCTATTGAATAATGAATGTTTTGAATTTTCTCCAAAAGTAAAGTAGTTGCAAGCTCATCGTTTTAGAGTCTTGTTTGGGCTCATGAGAGAAGTAGAAAAACATCAAAAATTTCAATCCTGAACGATTCTACCAAGAGATGTGAGTGTTCATTCAAACAGCTGCTTTTTGCTATTGTGCCCTATTGAATAATGAATGTTTTGAATTTTCCGCAAAAGTAAAGTAGTTGCAAACCCATCCTTATAGAGACTTGTTTGGGCTCATGAGAGGAGTAGAAAAACGTCAAAAAATCCAATCCTGCACGATTCTACCGAGAAATGTGAGTGTTCATTCAAACCGCTGCTTTTTGCTATTGGGCCTTATTGAATAATGAATGTTTTGAATTTTCTTCAAAAGTAAAGTAGTTGCAAACTCATCCTTTTAGAAACTTGTTTGGGCTGTTGAGAGGAGTAGAAAAACATCAAAAATTTCAATCCTGCACGATTCTACCAAGAAATGTGAGTGTTCATTCAAACCGCTGGTTTTTGCTATTTTGGGACCTATTGAATAATGAATGTTTTGAATTTTCTCCAAAAGTAAAGCAGTTGCAAACTCATCCTCTTAGAAACTTGTTTGGGCTGTTGAGAGGAGTAAAAAAACATCAAAAATTTCAATCCTGCACTATTCTACAAAGAAATGTGATTGTTCATTCAAACCGCTGATTTTTGATATTGGGCCCTATTGAATAATGAATGTTTTGAACTTTCTCCAAAACTAAACTAGTTGCAAACTCATACTTCTAGAGTCTTGTTTGGGCTCAGGAGAGGAGTAGAAAAACATCACAAATTTCAATCCTGAACGATTCTACCAAGAGATGTGAGTGTTCATTCAAACAGCTGCTTTTTGCTATTGGGCCCTATTGAATAATGAATGTTTTGAATTTTCTGCAAAAGTAAAGTAGTTGCAAACCATCCTTCTAGAGTCTTGTTTGGGCTCATGAGAGGAGTAGAAAAACGTCAAAAATTCCAATCCTGCAAGATTATACCGAGAAATGTGAGTGTTCATTCAAACCGCTGCTTTTTGCTATTGGGCCTTATTGAATAATGAATGTTTTGAATTTTCTGCAAAAGTAAAGTAGTTGCAAACTCCTACTTCTAGAGTCTTGTTTGGGCTCAGGAGAGGAGTAGAAAAACATCACAAATTTCAGTCCTGCACGATTCTACCAAGAAATGTGACTGTTCATTCAAAACGCTACTTTTTGCTATTGGGCTCTATTGAATAATGAATGTTTTGAATTTTCTGCAAAAGTAAAGTAGTTGCAAGCTCATCCTTTTAGATTCTTGTTTGGGCTCATGAGAGGAGTAGAAAAACATCAAAAATTTCAGTCCTGCACGATTCTACCAAGAAATGTGATTGTTCATTCAAAACGCTACTTTTTGCTATTGGGCTCTATTGAATAATGAATGTTTTGAATTTTCTGCAAAAGTAAAGTAGTTGCAAACCATCCTTATAGAGACTTGTTTGGGCTCATGAGCGGAGTAGAAAAACATCAAAAAATCCAATCCTGCACAATTCTATTGAGAAATGTGAGTGTTCATTCAAACCGCTGCTTTTTGCTATTGGGCTCTATTGAATAATGAATGTTTTGAGTTTTCTCCAAAAGTAAAGTAGTTGCAAACTCATCCTTTTAGAAACTTGTTTGGGCTGTTGAGAGGAGTAGAAAAACATCAAAAATTTCAATCCTGCACGATTCTACCAAGAAATGTGTGTGTTCATTCAAACCGCTGCTTTTTGCTATTGGTCCCTATTGAATAATGAATGTTTTGAATTTTCTCCAAAAGTAAAGTAAATGCAAACTCATCCTTTTAGAAACTTGTTTGGGCTGTTGAGAGGAGTAGAAAAACATCAAAAATTTCAATCCTGCACGATTCTACCAAGAAATGTGAGTGTTCATTCAAACCGCTGGTTTTTGCTATTTTGGGCCCTATTGAATAATGAATGTTTTGAATTTTCTCCAAAAGTAAAGTAGTTGCAAGCTCATCCTTTTAGAGTCTTGTTTGGGCTCATGAGAGGAGTAGAAAAACATCAAAAGTTTCAATCCTGAACGATTCTACCAAGAGATGTGAGTGTTCATTCAAACCGCTGCTTTTTGCTATTGGTCCCTATTGAATAATGAATATTTTGAATTTTCTCCAAAAGTAAAGTCGTTGGAAACTCATCCTTTTAGAAACTTGTTTGGGCTGTTGAGAGGAGTAGAAAAATATCAACATTTTCTATCCTGCACGATTCAACCAAGAAATGTGATTGTTCATTCAAAACGCTGCTTTTTGCTAATGGGCAAATGAATGAATGTTTTGAATTTTCTCCAAAAGTAAAGTAGTTGCAAGCTCATCCTTTTAGAGTCTTGTTTGGGCTCATGAGAGGAGTAGAAAAACATCAAAAATTTCAGTCCTGAACAATTCTACCAAGAGATGTGAGTGTTCATTCAAACAGCTGCTTTTTTCTATTGGGCCCTATTGAATAATGAATATTTTGAATTTTCTGCAAAAGTAAAGTAGTTGCAAACTCATCCTTTTAGAAACTTGTTTGGGCTGTTGAGAGGAGTAGAAAAACATCAAAAATTTCAATTCTGCACGATTCTATCAAGAACTGGGATTGTTCATTCAAAACGCTGCTTTTTGCTATTAGACCCTATTGAATAATGAATGTTTTGAATTTTCTGCAAAAGTAAAGTAGTTGCAAACTCATCCTTCTATAGTATTGTTTGGGCTCATGAGAGTAGAAAAACATCAAAAATTTCAATCCTGCACCATTCTACCAAAAAATGTGAGTACATTCAAACCGCTGCTTTTTGCTATTAATCCCTAATGAATAATGAATGTTTTGAATTTTAACCAAAAGTAATGTAGTTGCAAAATTATCCTTTTAGAGTCTTGTTTGGGCTCATGAGAGGAGTAGAAAAACATCAAAAATTTCAATCCTGAATGATTCTACCAAGAGAAGTGAGTGTTGATTCAAACAGCTGCTTTTTGCTATTGGGCCCTATTGAATAATGAATGTTTTGAATTTTCTGCAAAAGTAAAGTAGTTGCAAACTCATCCTTTTAGAAACTTGTTTGGGCTGTTGAGAGGAGTAGAAAAGCATCAAAAATTTCAATCCTGCCCGATTCTACCAAGAACTGTGATTGTACATTCAAAACACTGCTTTTTGCAATTAGACTCTATTGAATAAAGAATGTTTTGAATTTTCTCCAAAAGTAAAGTAGTTGCAAACTCATCCTTTTAGAAACTTGTTTGGGCTGTTGAGCGGAGTAGAAAAACATCAAAAATTTCAATCCTGCTCGATTATACCAAGAAATGTGAGTGTTCATTCAAACCGCTGCTTTTTGCGATTGGGTCCTATTGAATAATGAATGCTTTGAATTTTCTGCAAAAGTAAAGTAGTTCCAAACTCATCCTTCTAGAGTCTTGTTTGGGCTCATGAGAGGATTAGAAAAAGGTTAAAAATTTCAATCCTGCATGATTCTACCAAGAAATGTGAGTGTTTATTCAAACCGCTGCTTTTTGCTATTGAATAATGAATGTTTTGAATTTTCTCCAAAAGTAAAGTAGTTGCAAGCTCATCCTTTTAGAGTCTTGTTTGGGCTCATGAGAGGAGTAGAAAAACATCAAAAATTTCAGTCCTGAACAATTCTACCAAGAGATGTGAGTGTTCATTCAAACAGCTGCTTTTTGCTATTGGGCCCTTTTGAATAATGAATGTTTTGAATTTTCTGCAAAAGTAAAGTAGTTGCAAACTCATCCTTTTAGAAACTTGTTTGGGCTGTTGAGAGGAGTAGAAAAACATCAAAAATTTCAATTCTGCACGATTCTATCAAGAACTGTGATTGTTCATTCAAAACGCTGCTTTTTGCTATTAGACCCTATTGAATAATGAATGTTTTGAATTTTCTGCAAAAGTAAAGTAGTTGCAAACTCATCCTTCTATAGTATTGTTTGGGCTCATGAGAGTAGAAAAACGTCAAAAATTTCAATCCTGCACGATTCTACCAAAAAATGTGAGTACATTCAAACCGCTGCTTTTTGCTATTGATCCCTAATGAATAATGAATGTTTTGAATTTTAACCAAAAGTAAAGTAGTTGCAAACTTATCCTTTTAGAGTCTTGTTTGGGCTCATGAGAGGAGTAGAAAAACATCAAAAATTTCAATCCTGCCCGATTCTACCAAGAACTGTGATTGTACATTCAAAACACTGCTTTTTGCAATTAGACTCTATTGAATAAAGAATGTTTTGAATTTTCTCCAAAGTAAAGTAGTTGCAAACTCATCCTTTTAGAAACTTGTTTGGGCTGTTGAGCGGAGTAGAAAAACATCAAAAATTTCAATCCTGCTCGATTATACCAAGAAATGTGAGTGTTCATTCAAACCGCTGCTTTTTGCGATTGGGTCCTATTGAATAATGAATGTTTTGAATTTTCTGCAAAAGTAAAGTAGTTCCAAACTCATCCTTCTAGAGTTTTGTTTGGGCTCATGAGAGGATTAGAAAAAGGTTAAAAATTTCAATCCTGCATGATTCTACCAAGACATGTGAGTGTTTATTCAAACCGCTGCTTTTTGCTATTGAATAATGAATGTTTTGAATTTTCTCCAAAAGTAAAGTAGTTGCAAACTCATCCTTTTAGAAACTTGTTTGGGCTCATGAGAGGAGTAGAAAAACATCAAAAATATAAATCCTGCTCGATTCTACCAAGAAATGTGAGTGTTCTTTCAAACCGCTGCTTTTTGCTATTGGGCCCTCTTGAATAATGAATGTTTTGAATTATCTCCAAAAGTTAAGTAGTTGCAAACTCATCCTTTTAGAAACTTGTTTGGGCTGTTGAGAGGAGTAGAAAAACGTCAAAAATATAAATCCTGCACAATTCTACCAAGAAATTTGAGTGTTTATTCAAACCGCTGCTTTTTGCTATTGGGCCCTATTGAATAATGAATGTTTTGAATTTTCCACAAAAGTAAAGTAGTTGCAAACCCATCCTTATAGAGACTTGTTTGGGCTCATGAGAGGAGTAGAAAAACGTCAAAAAATCCAATCCTGCACGATTCTATTGAGAAATGTGAGTGTTCATTCAAACCGCTGCTTTTTGCTATTGGGCCTTATTGAATATTGAATGTTTTGAATTTTCTTCAAAAGTAAAGTAGTTGCAAACTCATTCTTTTAGAAACTTGTTTGGGCTGTTGAGAGGAGTAGAAAAACATCAAAAATTTCAATCCTGCACGATTCTACCAAGAAATGTGATTGTTCATTCAAAAAGCTGCTTTTTGCCATTGGGCTCTATTGAATAATGAATGTTTTGAATTTTCTCCAAAAGTAAAGTAGTTGCAAGCTCATCCTTTTAGAGTCTTGTTTGGGCTCATGAGAGGAGTAGAAAAACATTAAAAATTTCAATCCTGAACGATTCTACCAAGAGATGTGAGTGTTCATTCAAACCGCTGCTTTTTGCTATTGGTCCCTATTGAATAATGAATATTTTGAAATTTCTCCAAAAGTAAAGTAGTTGCAAACTCATCCTTTTAGAAACTTGTTTGGGCTGTTGAGAGGATTAGAAAAACATCAACATTTTCTATCCTGCACGATTCTACCAAGAAATGTGATTGTTCATTCAAAACGCTGCTTTTTGCTATTGGGCTCTATTGAATAATGAATGTTTTGAATTTTCTCCAAAAGTAAAGTAGTTGCAAGCTCATACTTTTAGAGTCTTGTTTGGGCTCATGAGAGGAGTAGAAAAACATCAAAAATTTCAATCCTGTACGATTCTACCAAGAGATGTGAGTGTTCATTCAAACAGCTGCTTTTTGCTATTGGGCCCTATTGAATAATGAATGTTTCGAATTTTCCGCAAAAGTAAAGTAGTTGCAAACCCATCCTTATAGAGACTTGTTTGGGCTCATGAGAGGAGTAGAAAAACATCAAAAAATCCAATCCTGCACGATTCTACCGAGAAATGTGAGTGTTCATTCAAACCGCTGCTTTTTGCTATTCGGCCTTATTGAATAATGAATGTTTTGAATTTTCTTCAAAAGTAAAGTAGTTGCAAACTCATCCTTTTAGAAACTTGTTTGGGCTGTTGAGAGGAGTAGAAAAACATCAAAAATTTCAATCCTGCACGATTCTACCAAGAAATGTGTGTGTTCATTCAAACCGCTGCTTTTTGCTATTGGTCCCTATTGAATAATGAATTTTTTGAATTTTCTCCAAAATAAAGTAATTGCAAACTCATACTTTTAGAAACTTGTTTGGGCTGTTGAGCGGACTAGGAAAACATGAAAAATTTCAATCCTGCACGATTCTACCAAGAAATGTGAGTGTTCATTCAAACCGCTGATTTTTGCTTTTTTGGGCCCTATTGAATAATGAATGTTTTACATTTTCTCCAAAAGTAAAGTAGTTGCAAACTCATCCTCTTAGAAACTTGTTTGGGCTGTTGAGAGAAGTAAAAAAACATCAAAAATTTCAATCCTGCACGATTCTACGAAGAAATGTGTTTGTTCATTGAAAACGCTGCTTTTTGCTATTGGGCTCTATTGAATAATGAATGTTTTGAATTTTCTCCAAAAGTAAAGTAGTTGCAAGCTCATCGTTTTAGAGTCTTGTTTGGGCTCATGAGAGAAGTAGAAAAACATCAAAAATTTCAATCCTGAACGATTCTACCAAGAGATGTGAGTGTTCATTCAAACAGCTGCTTTTTGCTATTGTGCCCTATTGAATAATGAATGTTTTGAATTTTCCGCAAAAGTAAAGTAGTTGCAAACCCATCCTTATAGAGACTTGTTTGGGCTCATGAGAGGAGTAGAAAAACGTCAAAAAATCCAATCCTGCACGATTCTACCGAGAAATGTGAGTGTTCATTCAAACCGCTGCTTTTTGCTATTGGGCCTTATTGAATAATGAATGTTTTGAATTTTCTTCAAAAGTAAAGTAGTTGCAAACTCATCCTTTTAGAAACTTGTTTGGGCTGTTGAGAGGAGTAGAAAAACATCAAAAATTTCAATCCTGCACGATTCTACCAAGAAATGTGAGTGTTCATTCAAACCGCTGGTTTTTGCTATTTTGGGACCTATTGAATAATGAATGTTTTGAATTTTCTCCAAAAGTAAAGCAGTTGCAAACTCATCCTCTTAGAAACTTGTTTGGGCTGTTGAGAGGAGTAAAAAAACATCAAAAATTTCAATCCTGCACTATTCTACAAAGAAATGTGATTGTTCATTCAAACCGCTGATTTTTGATATTGGGCCCTATTGAATAATGAATGTTTTGAACTTTCTCCAAAACTAAACTAGTTGCAAACTCATACTTCTAGAGTCTTGTTTGGGCTCAGGAGAGGAGTAGAAAAACATCACAAATTTCAATCCTGAACGATTCTACCAAGAGATGTGAGTGTTCATTCAAACAGCTGCTTTTTGCTATTGGGCCCTATTGAATAATGAATGTTTTGAATTTTCTGCAAAAGTAAAGTAGTTGCAAACCATCCTTCTAGAGTCTTGTTTGGGCTCATGAGAGGAGTAGAAAAACGTCAAAAATTCCAATCCTGCAAGATTATACCGAGAAATGTGAGTGTTCATTCAAACCGCTGCTTTTTGCTATTGGGCCTTATTGAATAATGAATGTTTTGAATTTTCTGCAAAAGTAAAGTAGTTGCAAACTCCTACTTCTAGAGTCTTGTTTGGGCTCAGGAGAGGAGTAGAAAAACATCACAAATTTCAGTCCTGCACGATTCTACCAAGAAATGTGACTGTTCATTCAAAACGCTACTTTTTGCTATTGGGCTCTATTGAATAATGAATGTTTTGAATTTTCTGCAAAAGTAAAGTAGTTGCAAGCTCATCCTTTTAGATTCTTGTTTGGGCTCATGAGAGGAGTAGAAAAACATCAAAAATTTCAGTCCTGCACGATTCTACCAAGAAATGTGATTGTTCATTCAAAACGCTACTTTTTGCTATTGGGCTCTATTGAATAATGAATGTTTTGAATTTTCTGCAAAAGTAAAGTAGTTGCAAACCATCCTTATAGAGACTTGTTTGGGCTCATGAGCGGAGTAGAAAAACATCAAAAAATCCAATCCTGCACAATTCTATTGAGAAATGTGAGTGTTCATTCAAACCGCTGCTTTTTGCTATTGGGCTCTATTGAATAATGAATGTTTTGAGTTTTCTCCAAAAGTAAAGTAGTTGCAAACTCATCCTTTTAGAAACTTGTTTGGGCTGTTGAGAGGAGTAGAAAAACATCAAAAATTTCAATCCTGCACGATTCTACCAAGAAATGTGTGTGTTCATTCAAACCGCTGCTTTTTGCTATTGGTCCCTATTGAATAATGAATGTTTTGAATTTTCTCCAAAAGTAAAGTAAATGCAAACTCATCCTTTTAGAAACTTGTTTGGGCTGTTGAGAGGAGTAGAAAAACATCAAAAATTTCAATCCTGCACGATTCTACCAAGAAATGTGAGTGTTCATTCAAACCGCTGGTTTTTGCTATTTTGGGCCCTATTGAATAATGAATGTTTTGAATTTTCTCCAAAAGTAAAGTAGTTGCAAGCTCATCCTTTTAGAGTCTTGTTTGGGCTCATGAGAGGAGTAGAAAAACATCAAAAGTTTCAATCCTGAACGATTCTACCAAGAGATGTGAGTGTTCATTCAAACCGCTGCTTTTTGCTATTGGTCCCTATTGAATAATGAATATTTTGAATTTTCTCCAAAAGTAAAGTCGTTGGAAACTCATCCTTTTAGAAACTTGTTTGGGCTGTTGAGAGGAGTAGAAAAATATCAACATTTTCTATCCTGCACGATTCAACCAAGAAATGTGATTGTTCATTCAAAACGCTGCTTTTTGCTAATGGGCAAATGAATGAATGTTTTGAATTTTCTCCAAAAGTAAAGTAGTTGCAAGCTCATCCTTTTAGAGTCTTGTTTGGGCTCATGAGAGGAGTAGAAAAACATCAAAAATTTCAGTCCTGAACAATTCTACCAAGAGATGTGAGTGTTCATTCAAACAGCTGCTTTTTTCTATTGGGCCCTATTGAATAATGAATATTTTGAATTTTCTGCAAAAGTAAAGTAGTTGCAAACTCATCCTTTTAGAAACTTGTTTGGGCTGTTGAGAGGAGTAGAAAAACATCAAAAATTTCAATTCTGCACGATTCTATCAAGAACTGGGATTGTTCATTCAAAACGCTGCTTTTTGCTATTAGACCCTATTGAATAATGAATGTTTTGAATTTTCTGCAAAAGTAAAGTAGTTGCAAACTCATCCTTCTATAGTATTGTTTGGGCTCATGAGAGTAGAAAAACATCAAAAATTTCAATCCTGCACCATTCTACCAAAAAATGTGAGTACATTCAAACCGCTGCTTTTTGCTATTAATCCCTAATGAATAATGAATGTTTTGAATTTTAACCAAAAGTAATGTAGTTGCAAAATTATCCTTTTAGAGTCTTGTTTGGGCTCATGAGAGGAGTAGAAAAACATCAAAAATTTCAATCCTGAATGATTCTACCAAGAGAAGTGAGTGTTGATTCAAACAGCTGCTTTTTGCTATTGGGCCCTATTGAATAATGAATGTTTTGAATTTTCTGCAAAAGTAAAGTAGTTGCAAACTCATCCTTTTAGAAACTTGTTTGGGCTGTTGAGAGGAGTAGAAAAGCATCAAAAATTTCAATCCTGCCCGATTCTACCAAGAACTGTGATTGTACATTCAAAACACTGCTTTTTGCAATTAGACTCTATTGAATAAAGAATGTTTTGAATTTTCTCCAAAAGTAAAGTAGTTGCAAAATCATCCTTTTAGAAACTTGTTTGGGCTGTTGAGAGGAGTAGAAAAACATCAAAAATTTCAATCCTGCTCGATTATACCAAGAAATGTGAGTGTTCATTCAAACCGCTGCTTTTTGCGATTGGGTTCTATTGAATAATGAATGTTTTGAATTTTCTGCAAAAGTAAAGTAGTTCCAAACTAATCCTTCTAGAGTCTTGTTTGGGCTCATGAGCGGATTAGAAAAAGGTTAAACGTTTCAATCCTGCATGATTCTACCAACAAATGTGAGTGTTTATTCAAACCGCTGCTTTTTGCTATTGAATAATGAATGTTTTGAATTTTCTCCAAAAGTAAAGTAGTTGCAAGCTCATCCTTTTAGAGACTTGTTTGGGCTCATGAGAGGAGTAGAAAAACATCAAAAATTTCAGTCCTGAACAATTCTACCAAGAGATGTGAGTGTTCATTCAAACAGCTGCTTTTTGCTATTGGGCCCTATTGAATAATGAATGTTTTGAATTTTCTGCAAAAGTAAAGTAGTTGCAAACTCATCCTTTTAGAAACTTGTTTGTGCTGTTGAGAGGAGTAGAAAAACATCAAAAATTTCAATTCTGCACGATTTTATCAAGAACTGTGATTGTTCATTCAAAACGCTGCTTTTTGCTATTAGACCCTATTGAATAATGAATGTTTTGAATTTTCTGCAAAAGTAAAGTAGTTGCAAACTCATCCTTCTATAGTATTGTTTGGGCTCATGAGAGTAGAAAAACGTCAAAAATTTCAATCCTGCACGATTCTACCAAAAAATGTGAGTACATTCAAACCGATGCTTTTTGCTATTGATCCCTAATGAATAATGAATGTTTTGAATTTTAACCAAAAGTAAAGTAGTTGCAAACTTATCCTTTTAGAGTCTTGTTTGGGCTCATGAGAGGAGTAGAAAAACATCAAAAATTTCAATCCTGAACGATTCTACCAAGAGATGTGAGTGTTCATTCAAACAGCTGCTTTTTGCTATTGGGCCCTATTGAATAATGAATGTTTTGAATTTTCTGCAAAAGTAAAGTAGTTGCAAACTCATCCTTTGAGAAACTTGTTTGGGCTGTTGAGTGGAGTAGAAAAGCATCAAAAATTTCAATCCTGCCCGATTCTACCAAGAACTGTGATTGTACATTCAAAACACTGCTTTTTGCAATTAGACTCTATTGAATAAAGAATGTTTTGAATTTTCTCCAAAAGTAAAGTTGTTGCAAACTCATCCTTTTAGAAACTTGTTTGGGCTGTTGAGAGGAGTAGAAAAACATCAAAAATTTCAATCCTGCTCGATTATACCAAGAAATGTGAGTGTTCATTCAAACCGCTGCTTTTTGCGATTGGGTCCTATTGAATAATTAATGTTTTGAATTTTCTGCAAAAGAAAAGTAGTTCCAAACTCATCCTTCTAGAGTCTTGTTTGGGCTCATGAGAGGATTAGAAAAAGGTTAAAAATTTCAATCCTGCATGATTCTACCAAGAAATGTGAGTGTTTATTCAAACCGCTGCTTTTTGCTATTGAATAATGAATGTTTTGAATTTTCTCCAAAAGTAAAGTAGTTGCAAGCTCATCCTTTTTGAGTCTTGTTTGGGCTCATGAGAGGAGTAGAAAAACATCAAAAATTTCAGTCCTGAACAATTCTACCAAGAGATGTGAGTGTTCATTCAAACAGCTGCTTTTTGCTATTGGGCCCTTTTGAATAATGAATGTTTTGAATTTTCTGCAAAAGTAAAGTAGTTGCAAACTCATCCTTTTAGAAACATGTTTGGGCTGATGAGAGGAGTTGAAAAACATCAAAAATTTCAATTCTGCATGATTCTATCAAGAACTGTGATTGTTCATTCAAAACGCTGCTTTTTGCGATTAGACCCTATTGAATAATGAATGTTTTGAATTTTCTGCAAAAGTAAAGTAGTTGCAAACTCATCCTTTTAGAAACTTGTTTGGGCTGTTGAGAGGAGTAGAAAAACATCAAAAATTTCAATTCTGCACGATTCTATCAAGAACTGTGATTGTTCATTCAAAACGCTGCTTTTTGCTATTAGACCCTATTGAATAATGAATGTTTTGAATTTTCTGCAAAAGTAAAGTAGTTGCAAACGCATCCTTTTATAGTATTGTTTGGGCTCATGAGAGTAGAAAAACGTCAAAAATTTCAATCCTGCACGATTCTACCAAAAAATGTGAGTACATTCAAACCGCTGCTTTTTGCTATTGATCCCTAATGAATAATGAATGTTTTGAATTTTAACCAAAAGTAAAGTAGTTGCAAACTTATCCTTTTAGAGTCTTGTTTGGGCTCATGAGAGGAGTAGAAAAACATCAAAAATTTCAATCCTGAACGATTCTACCAAGAGATGTGAGTGTTCATTCAAACAGCTGCTTTTTGCTATTGGGCCCTATTGAATAATGAATGTTTTGAATTTTCTGCAAAAGTAAAGTAGTTGAAAACTCATCCTTTTAGAAACTTGTTTGGGCTGTTGAGAGGAGTAGAAAAGCATCAAAAATTTCAATCCTGCCCGATTCTACCAAGAACTGTGATTGTACATTCAAAACACTGCTTTTTGCAATTAGACTCTATTGAATAAAGAATGTTTTGAATTTTCTCCAAAAGTAAAGTAGTTGCAAACTCATCCTTTTAGAAACTTGTTTGGGCTGTTGAGCGGAGTAGAAAAACATCAAAAATTTCAATCCTGCTCGATTATACCAAGAAATGTGAGTGTTCATTCAAACCGCTGCTTTTTGCGATTGGGTCCTATTGAATAATGAATGTTTTGAATTTTCTGCAAAAGTAAAGTAGTTCCAAACTCATCCTTCTAGAGTCTTGTTTGGGCTCATGAGAGGATTAGAAAAAGGTTAAAAATTTCAATCCTGCATGATTCTACCAAGAAATGTGAGTGTTTATTCAAACCGCTGCTTTTTGCTATTGAATAATGAATGTTTTGAATTTTCTCCAAAAGTAAAGTAGTTGCAAACTCATCCTTTTAGAAACTTGTTTGGGCTCATGAGAAAAGTAGAAAAACATCAAAAATATAAATCCTGCTCGATTCTACCAAGAAATGTGAGTGTTCTTTCAAACCGCTGCTTTTTGCTATTGGGCCCTCTTGAATAATGAATGTTTTGAATTATCTCCAAAAGTTAAGTAGTTGCAAACTCATCCTTTTAGAAACTTGTTTGGGCTGTTGAGAGGAGTAGAAAAACGTCAAAAATATAAATCCTGAACAATTCTACCAAGAAATTTGAGTGTTTATTCAAACCGCTGCTTTTTGCTATTGGGCCCTATTGAATAATGAATGTTTTGAATTTTCCGCAAAAGTAAAGTAGTTGCAAACCCATCCTTATAGAGACTTGTTTGGGCTCATGAGAGGAGTAGAAAAACGTCAAAAAATCCAATCCTGCACGATTCTATTGAGAAATGTGAGTGTTCATTCAAACCGCTGCTTTTTGCTATTGGGCCTTATTGAATAATGAATGTTTTGAATTTTCTTCAAAAGTAAAGTAGTTGCAAACTCATTCTTTTAGAAACTTGTTTGGGCTGTTGAGCGGAGTAGAAAAACATCAAAAATTTCAATCCTGCACGATTTTACCAAGAAATGTGATTGTTCATTCAAAAAGCTGCTTTTTGCCATTGGGCTCTATTGAATAATGAATGTTTTGAATTTTCTCCAAAAGTAAAGTAGTTGCAAGCTCATCTTTTAGAGTCTTGTTTGGGCTCATGAGAGGAGTAGAAAAACATTAAAAATTTCAATCCCCAACGATTCTACCAAGAGATGTGAGTGCTCATTCAAACCGCTGCTTTTTGCTATTGGTCCCTATTGAATAATGAATATTTTGAATTTTCTCCAAAAGTAAAGTAGTTGCAAACTCATCCTTTTAGAAACTTGTTTGGGCTGTTGAGAGGATTAGAAAAACATCAGCATTTTCTATCCTGCACGATTCTACCAAGAAATGTGATTGTTCATTCAAAACGCTGCTTTTTGCTATTGGGCGTTATTGAATAATGAATGTTTTGAATTTTCTCCAAAAGTAAAGTAGTTGCAAACTCATCCTTTTAGAAACTTGTTTGGGCTGTTGAGCGGAGTAGAAAAACATCAAAAATTTCAATACTGAACAATTCTACCAAGAGATGTGAGTGTTCATTCAAACTGCTGCTTTTTGCTATTGGGCGTTATTGAATAATGAATGTTTTGAATTTTCTCCAAAAGTAAAGTAATTGCAAACTCATCCTTTTAGAAACTTCTTTGGGCTGTTGAGCGGAGTAGAGAAACATGAAAAATTTAAATCCTGCACGATTCTACCAAGGAATGTGAGTGTTCATTTAAACCGCTGATTTTTGCTATTTTGGGCCCTATTGAATAATGAATGTTTTGAATTTTCTCCAAAAGTAAAGTAGTTGCAAACTCATCCTCTTAGAAACTTGTTTGGGCTGTTGAGAGGAGTAAAAAAACATCAAAAATTTCAATCCTGCACGATTCTACCAAGAAATATGTTTGTTCATTGAAAACGCTGCTTTTTGCTATTGGGCTCTATTGAATAATGAATGTTTTGAATTTTCTCCAAAAGTAAAGTAGTTGCAAGCTCATCCTTTTAGAGTCTTGTTTGGGCTCATGAGAGAAGTAGAAAAACATCAAAAATTTCAATCCTGAACGATTCTACCAAGAGATGTGAGTGTTCATTCAAACAGCTGCTTTTTGCTATTGGGCCCTACTGAATAATGAATGTTTTGAATTTTCCGCAAAAGTAAAGGAGTTGCAAACCCATCCTTATAGAGACTTGTTTGGGCTCATGAGAGGAGTAGAAATACGTCAAAAAATCCAATCCTGCACAATTCTACCGAGAAATGTGAGTGTTCATTCAAACCGCTGCTTTTTGCTATTGGGCCTTATTGAATAATGAATGTTTTGAATTTTCTTCAAAAGTAAAGTAGTTGCAAACTCATCCCTTTAGAAACTTGTTTGGGCTGTTGAGAGGAGTAGAAAAACATCAAAAATTTCAATCCTGCACGATTCTACCAAGAAATGTGAGTGTTCATTCAAACCGCTGGTTTTTGCTATTTTGGGCCCTATTGAATAATGAATGTTTTGAATTTTCTCCAAAAGTAAAGTAGTTGCAAACTCATCCTCTTAGAAACTTGTTTGGGCTGTTGAGAGGAGTAAAAAAACATCAAAAATTTCAATCATGCACGATTCTACCAAGAAATGTGATTTTTCATTCAAACCGCTGATTTTTGCTATTGTGCCCTATTGAATAATGAATGTTTTGAACTTTCTCCAAAACTAAACTAGTTGCAAACTCATACTTCTAGAGTCTTGTTTGGGCTCAGGAGAGGAGTAGAAAAACATCACAAATTTCAATCCTGAACGATTCTACCAAGAGATGTGAGTGTTCATTCAAACAGCTGCTTTTTGCTATTGTGCCCTATTGAATAATGAATGTTTTGAATTTTCTGCAAAAGTAAAGTAGTTGCAAACCATCCTTCTAGAGTCTTGTTTGGGCTCATGAGAGGAGTATAAAAACGTCAAAAATTCCAATCCTGCAAGATTATACCGAGAAATGTGAGTGTTCATTCAAACCGCTGCTATTTGCTTTTGGGCCTTCTTGAATAATGAATGTTTTGAATTTTCTGCAAAAGTAAAGTAATTGCAAACTCATCCTTTTAGAAACGTGTTTGGGCTGTTGAGCGGACTAGGAAAACATGAAAAATTTCAATCCTGCTGTCATGGTATGCCTAGGTTACTTTAGGCAAAAACCCAGGGACCCCTGCGATGTCCCTCAGACTAGGGGAACCCTGTCTGTCCCTCTACCCAGGGTTTACACTGAAGGTGTGCCTGCCTGAGCCTCCACCCTGTCCCTGTCTCCTGTCCAGCCCTAAGCTGAACCCACCACCCTCCACCCAGTGAGGGGACCAGACCCCACAAATACGTATGGACAGGGGTAAAAGAAACACCACACAGTTAATACACAAGGGAATACAATAATGTGCAAGGGCAACCAAATATATATATAACAGATTGGAGAAAGAACCACTGAGGGATATACTGCACCAGATATCAGACGCTCCAACACCACCACTGCTGACCGGTATTGCTAGCACTAGGCTAAAGCTATAGTCGGCGACGCCCATAGTCAGGACGAACTATTTAAAGACCAAGGGCGTGGCCCAGCCCTCAGCCAGCATGACAACCTGGCTAACCCTATCCCGACTGGAACAGAATACCCAACAGGGTATTACCGCTGTCTGCCGGACACCCTGGTGTGAACAGTGTCCGACATGACAGTACCCCGCCTTCTACGAGGGACCTCCGGAACCTCACCATGTCGAGGACCTGGCTTGTCCGGATGGCGACGATGGAACATAGTAACCAGTCGATCAGCATGAATGTCAGAGGCCGGCACTCATGTCCTCTCCTCAGGACCATAGCCACGCCAGTGGACCAGGTACTGTAGAGTGCGACGCACAACCCTAGAGTCCACTACTTTGGACACCTCAAATTCCAACGCGCCATCCACCAAGACGGGAGGTGGTGGCCCGGGGGAACCATCCACCAAACCCACGACCTTCTTTAGCAATGCTTTGTGAAATACATTATGAATCTTATACACAGCCGGCAACTCCAAACGAAATGCCACTGGGTTGATCACTGCGGAGATTCTAAATGGGCCAATGAACCTGGGACCCAACTTAAGTGACGGTATCTTGAGCTTAATGTTCCTAGTAGATAACCACACCCAATCACCCACACACAGGTCCGGACCTGGCACACGTCTGCAGTCAGCCACCCGTTTGTACCTGGAACCCACCTTCAACAAGCGCTGCTTGACTCTCCTCCAAACAGACGACAATTGAGCTCCCAACTGGTCCTCTTCAGGGACGCCAACTGAGCACCCCTGACGCAAGGTGCAAAATTGAGGATGTTGACCATACACACAAAAAAAAGGAGATTCCCCAGACGATTCCTGGCAATGGTTGTTTATTCCGAATTCTGCCAGAGGAAGAAACGCTGACCACTCTTCCTGATTGTCGGAAATAAAGCAGCGCAAGTATTGCTCCAGGTTTTGGTTCATCCGCTCAGTCTGTCCATTCGACTGAGGGTGGAAAGCCGATGAATGAGATAATTTGATTCCAAGGCGAGAACAAAAAGCTCTCCAAAACTTTGCCACAAACTGCGTACCTCGATCAGACACAATATCAGACGGGACACCATGAAGTCTGACCACCTCGCGAATAAATATCTGAGCAAGAGTCTTAGCATTGGGCAAAGACGGTAAAGCAACGAAATGTGACATTTTGGAGAACCTATCAACAATTACCAAAATGACCGAGTTCCCTGCCGAGGCGGGCAAGTCAGTAATAAAATCCATGGAAATCTCAGTCCATGGCTTACTGGGCACCCCGAGAGGCTGCAAGCTACCAGCGGGACGGGAACGAGGAGTCTTGGCCCGTGCGCACGTGGTACAGGCAGCCACATATGAGGCCACATCCTGCCGGATTTTAGGCCACCAAAAACGACGCAACACCAGTTCCAGAGTGCTCTTAACCCCTGGATGACCTGCCAGTACCGTGTCGTGATGTTCGCCCAACACTCTAGAGCGTAGATGTAGTGGCACAAAAGATTTATTAGCAGGCAACCCCGGCGGTACCACCTCCTGAGCCTCCGCAATCTCTGCCTCAATCTCTGTCGTGATGGCAGATACCACCACACCCTTTTGGAGAATAGGCACCGGCTCTTCACATAACTCTCCACCCGGAAAACACCTGGATAAAGCGTCTGCCTTAACATTCTTCGACCCAGGTCGATAGGTAACAATGAAGTTGAACCGGGTGAAGAATAATGCCCAGTGAGCCTGTCTGGAGGACAGGCGCTTAGCAGATTCTAAATAAAGCAAATTCTTATGGTCGGTTATCACAGTAATCTGATGAACAGCCCCCTCCAAGAAGTGTCGCCACTCCTCAAATGCCAATTTGATGGCCAATAGTTCCCTGTTGCCAATATCATAATTACGCTCCGCAGGCGACAGCTTCTTGGAGAAGAAGGCACACGGATGCAACTTGGCCCAAGAAGGGCCCTGAGACAGTACAGCCCCCACTCCAACCTCTGACGCATCCACCTCCACGACAAACGGTAAGGAGACATCGGGCTGCACCAGAATGGGCGCTGAGGCAAAACTATTCTTGAGGAATTCAAATGCCTGTACCGCAGGCTCAGACCAGTCAGAAAAGTCGGTACCCTTCTTAGTCATGTCAGTCAGTGGTTTGGCAATCATAGAGAAGTTCTTAATAAATTTCCTATAGTAATTGGAGAAGCCAAGAAATCGCTGAAGCGCCTTAAGATTATCAGGCCGATCCCAATGTAGTACCACCTGCACCTTTGCGGTGTCCATCTTAAAACCTGAGGCGGAGATTATATAACCCAAGAACGGTAGCTCCTGTATGAAAAACACACATTTTTCAAGCTTGACATAGAGCCTGTTCTCTCTGAGTAACTGCAGAACCTGTCTAACATGCTCTATATGTGTATCATGGTCGCGAGAGAAAATGAGGATGTCGTCAAGATAAATTATAACAAACCTCCCCAACAACTGAGAGAAGACATCATTAATGAAGTGTTGAAAGACCGCCGGTGCCATAGTCAACCCAAACGGCATTACCAAACTCTCAAAGTGACCCTCAGGGGTATTGAACGCTGTCTTCCACTCATCCCCCTGACGGACTCTTATAAGATTGTACGCCCCCTGAGGTCCAGTTTGGAGAACCACCTGGCACCAACCACTTGGTTGAATAAATCGGGTATAAGTGGCATAGGGTAAGGATCACAGACCGTAATCTGGTTGAGTTCTCTGAAATCCAGACACGGGCGTAAACTGCCATCCTTCTTTTTAACAAAGAAGAAGCCAGCAGCCAGAGGAGAAGAGGAAGGTCTAATATGACCCTTGCTCAGGCTATCCGCAATGTATTCCTTGAGAGCTAGCCTCTCGGGACCTGAGATATTAAACATTCTAGCTTTAGGTAACTTGGCCCCTGGTTTCAACCTAATAGCACAGTCATAGGGGCGATGCGGTGGTAGTTCCGAACAACCCTTCTCAGAAAATACATCCGCATAATCCAGCAACGGCTCCGGGATACTGGGAGTCAAAGCGGAAATACATGTAGCCAGGCACCTCTCCTGACACTCCCTGCTCCACTGAATTATGTCCTGGGTCTTCCAATCAATAACAGGATTATGCATTGACAACCATGGAAAGCCCAGAACCATCTGAGCCGGTAAGTTACTAAGCACCTTACAAGTTACCCGCTCTGAGTGTAATACTCCGATGTGGAGTTGTATATCCAACACACACTCTGTGATCTCCCCTTGAGACAACGGGGAAGCATTGATGGTAACCACCCGGATGGGGTTCGGCAATTTCTCCACCGGAAATCCCGCTGTATGCGCGAACCTCTCATCAATGAGATTGGCAGCTGAGCCACTATCAATAAATACTGTAATAGAGAGCATTTGCCCCCCAAGTACCACCCTAGCAGGGAGCATACACTGGGAAACCATGACGGAGGATACACAAAGGCTCAGACTAGACTCCTCCAAACCCTCTGAGCCTATCAGTTTTCCGCCGGCGCGCCCTTCTTAGGTACCAGGGGGCAAGCGTTAATAAAATGTCCTCCTTTGCCACAAAAAAAACAGAGCCCCTGCCTTCTGTGCCAAGGACGTTTAGGCTTGTTACTCGGTGACTGTGCTATACCAGCGATCTGCATGGGTTCCACGGATTCACCCGCGGCAACCTCACCGACCACTCCCCCACCTCCCGGAGGCAACGAAACCAGCGCCCCCTGACGGAGACGTCGGTCTATGCGTACTACAAGTGCCATCGCAGCCTCCAGAGAGGCGGGAGTCTCGTACATTAGGAGAGTCTGTTTAACCCTTCCAGAAACCCCATGCAAAATTGACTTCTAAGCGCAGGGTCATTCCACTGCGTGTCCACCGCCCAGCGCCGGAATTCTGTGCAGTAATCCTCAGCTGGTCGATCACCCTGTGGCAGTGAGCGTATCTTAGACTCTGCTAAGTTTAATCTATCCGGATCGTCATAGATCAAACCCAGAGCAGAGAAAAAAAAATCTACAGATTCAAATGCCTGTGAGTCTGAAGGGAGTGAAAAGGCCCAGGCCTGTGGGTCACCACTCAGCAAAGAAATCACCAAGCCCACGCGTTGAGCCTCATTACCTGAGGAATGTGGACGCATACGGAAATACAATTTGCATGATTCACGAAACACCGTGAACTTACCACGATCACCAGCAAATCGTTCAGGAAGGGGAAACTTGGGCTCAGCTGCCCTGGCTGCAGCCTCAGCAGGTACTGCAGGAGCTGACAGGCCTTGTTGCTGGACCGCCCCCCTGAGTTCAGTGACCTGTATGGATAGAGCCTCCAGCTGCTTGGTTAGGGAAAGTATAGGATCCATAGTAAGTAACCCCTATATTCCCTATCTATACCTTTTTTTTTTTTTTTTTCTCTCACTTTATTATTTGGGCCGACTATAATGTCATGGTATGCCAAGGTTACTTTAGGCAAAAACCCCGGGACCCCTGCGATGTCCCTAAGACTAGGGGAACCCTGTCTGTCCCTCTACCCAGGGTTTACACTGAAGGTGTGCCTGCCTGAGCCTCCACCCTGTCCCTGTCTCCTGTCCAGCCCTAAGCTGAACCCACCACCCTCCACCCAGTGAGGGGACCAGACCCCACAAATACGTATGGACAGGGGTAAAAGAAACACCACACAGTTAATACACAAGGGAATACAATAATGTGCAAGGGCAACCAAATATATATATAACAGATTGGAGAAAGAGCCACTGAGGGATATACTGCACCAGATATCAGACGCTCCAACACCACCACTGCTGACCGGTATTGCTAGCACTAGGCTAAAGCTATAGTCGGCGACGCCCATAGTCAGGACGAACTATTTAAAGACCAAGGGCGTGGCCCAGCCCTCAGCCAGCATGACAACCTGGTTAACCCTATCCCGACTGGAACAGAATACCCAACAGGGTATTACCGCTGTCTGCCGGACACCCTGGTGTGAACAGTGTCCGACATGACACCTGCATGATTCTACCAAGAAATGTGAGTGTTCATTCAAACCGCTGATTTTTGCTTTTTTGCGCCCTATTGAATAATGAATGTTTTAAATTTTCTCCAAAAGTAAAGTAGTTGCTAACTCATCCTCTTAGAAACTTGTTTGGGCTGTTGAGAGGAGTAAAAAAACATCAAAAATTTCAATCCTGCACGATTCTACCAAGAAATGTGATTGTTAATTCAAAACGCTGCTTTTTGCTATTGGGCTCTATTGTATAATGAATGCTTTGAATTTTCTCCAAAAGTAAAGTAGCTGCAAGCTCATCCTTTTAGAGTCTTGTTTGGGCTCATGAGAGGAGTAGAAAAACATTAAAAATTTCAATCCTGAACGATTCTACCAAGAGATGTGAGTGTTCATTCAAACCACTGCTGTTTGCTATTGGTCCCTATTGAATAATGAATATTTTGAATTTTCTCCAAAAGTAAAGTAGTTGCAAACTCATCCTTTTAGAAACTTGTTTGGGCTGTTGAGAGGAGTAGAAAAACATCAAAAATTTCAATACTGAACGATTCTACCAAGAGATGTGAGTGTTCATTCAAACCGCTGCTTTTTGCTATTGGGCGTTATTGAATAATGAATGTTTTGAATTTTATCCAAAAGTAAAGTAGTAGCAAACTCATCCTTTTAGAAAGTTGTTTGGGCTGTTGAGAGGAGTAGAAGAACATCAAAAATTTCAATCCTGCACGATTCTACCAAGAAATGTGAGTGTTCTTTCAAACCGCTGCTTTTTGCTATTGGTCCCTATTGAATAATGAACGTATTGAATTTTGTCCAAAAGTAAAGTAATTGCAAACTCATCCTTTTAGAAACTTCTTTGGGCTGTTGAGCAGAGTAGAGAAACACGAAAAATTTCAATCCTGCACGATTCTACCAAGAAATGTGAGTGTTCATTCAAACCGCTGATTTTTGCTATTTTGGGCCCAATTGAATAATGAATATTTTGAATTTTCTCCAAAAGTAAAGTAGTTGCAAACTCATCCTCTTAGAAACTTGTTTGGGCTGTTGAGATGAGTAAAAAAACATCAAAAATTTCAATCCTGCACGATTCTACCAAGAAATGTGTTTGTTCATTGAAAACGCTGCTTTTTGCTATTGGGCTCTATTGAATAATGAATGTTTTGAATTTTCTCCAAAAGTAAAGTAGTTGCAAGCTCATCCTTTTAGAGTCTTGTTTGGGCTCATGAGAGAAGTAGAAAAACATCAAAAATTTCAATCCTGAACCATTCTACCAAGAGATGTGAGTGTTCATTCAAACAGCTGCTTTTTGCTATTGGGCCCTATTGAATAATGAATGTTTTGAATTTTCCGCAAAAGTAAAGTAGTTGCAAACCCATCCTTATAGAGACTTGTTTGGGCTCATGAGAGGAGTAGAAAAAAGTCAAAAAATCCATTCCTGCACGATTCTACCGAGAAATGTGAGTGTTCATTCAAACCGCTGCTTTTTGCTATTGGGCCTTATTGAATAATGAATGTTTTGAATTTTCTTCAAAAGTAAAGTAGTTGCAAACTCATCCTTTTAGAAACTTGTTTGGGCTGTTGAGAGGAGTAGAAAAACATCAAAAATTTCAATCCTGCACTATTCTACCAAGAAATGTGAGTGTTCATTCAAACCGCTGGTTTTTGCTATTTTGGGCCCTATTGAATAATGAATGTTTTGAATTTTCTCCAAAAGTAAAGTAGTTGCAAACTCATCCTCTTAGAAACTTGTTTGGGCTGTTGAGAGGAGTAAAAAAACATCAAAAATTTCAATCCTGCACGATTCTACCAAGAAATGTGATTGTTCATTCAAACCGCTGATTTTTGCTATTGGGCCCTATTGAATAATGAATGTTTTGAACTTTCTCCAAAGCTAAACTAGTTGCAAACTCATACTTCTAGAGTCTTGTTTGGGCTCAGGAGAGGAGTAGAAAAACATCACAAATTTCAATCCTGAACGATTCTACCAAGAGATGTGAGTGTTCATTCAAAACGCTGCTTTTTGCTATTGGGCTCTATTGTATAATGAATGTTTTGAATTTTCTCCAAAAGTAAAGCAGTTGCAAGCTCATCCTTTTAGAGTCTTGTTTGGGCTCATGAGAGGAGTAGAAAAACATTAAAAATTTCAATCCTGAACGATTCTACCAAGAGATGTGAGTGTTCATTCAAACCACTGCTTTTTGCTATTGGTCCCTATTGAATAATGAATATTTTGAATTTTCTCCAAAAGTAAAGTAGTTGCAAACTCATCCTTTTAGAAACTTGTTTGGGCTGTTGAGTGGAGTAGAAAAACATCAAAAATTTCAATACTGAACGATTCTACCAAGAGATGTGAGTGTTCATTCAAACCGCTGCTTTTTGCTATTGGGCGTTATTGAATAATGAATGTTTTGAATTTTCTCCAAAGGTAAAGTAGTTGCAAACTCATCCTTTTAGAAAGTTGTTTGGGCTGTTGAGAGGAGTAGAAGAACATCAAAAATTTCAATCCTGCACGATTCTACCAAGAAATGTGAGTGTTCTTTCAAACCGCTGCTTTTTGCTATTGGTCCCTATTGAATAATGAATGTTTTGAATTTTCTCCAAAAGTAAAGTAATTGCAAACTCATCCTTTTAGAAACTTCTTTGGGCTGTTGAGCAGAGTAGAGAAACACGAAAAATTTCAATCCTGCACGATTCTACCAAGAAATGTGAGTGTTCATTCAAACCGCTGATTTTTGGTATTTTGGGCCCAATTGAATAATGAATGTTTTGAATTTTCTCCAAAAGTAAAGTAGTTGCAAACTCATCCTCTTAGAAACTTGTTTGGGCTGTTGAGATGAGTAAAAAAACATCAAAAATTTCAATCCTGCACGATTCTACCAAGAAATGTGTTTGTTCATTGAAAACGCTGCTTTTTGCTATTGGGCTCTATTGAATAATGAATGTTTTGAATTTTCTCCAAAAGTAAAGTAGTTGCAAGCTCATCCTTTTAGAGTCTTGTTTGGGCTCATGAGAGAAGTAGAAAAACATCAAAAATTTCAATCCTGAACCATTCTACCAAGAGATGTGAGTGTTCATTCAAACAGCTGCTTTTTGCTATTGGGCCCTATTGAATAATGAATGTTTTCAATTTTCCGCAAAAGTAAAGTAGTTGCAAACCCATCCTTATAGAGACTTGTTTGGGCTCATGAGAGGAGTAGAAAAACGTCAAAAAATCCAATCCTGCACGATTCTACCGAGAAATGTGAGTGTTCATTCAAACAGCTGCTTTTTGCTATTGGGCCTTATTGAATAATGAATGTTTTGAATTGTCTTCAAAAGTAAAGTAGTTGCAAACTCATCCTTTTAGAAACTTGTTTGGGCTGTTGAGAGGAGTAGAAAAACATCAAAAATTTCAATCCTGCACTATTCTACCAAGAAATGTGAGTGTTCATTCAAACCGCTGGTTTTTGCTATTTTGGGCCCTATTGAATAATGAATGTTTTGAATTTTCTCCAAAAGTAAAGTAGTTGCAAACTCATCCTCTTAGAAACTTGTTTGGGCTGTTGAGAGGAGTAAAAAAACATCAAAAATTTCAATCCTGCACGATTCTACCAAGAAATGTGATTGTTCATTCAAACCGCTGATTTTTGCTATTGGGCCCTATTGAATAATGAATGTTTTGAACTTTCTCCAAAACGAAACTAGGTGCAAACTCATACTTCTAGAGTCTTGTTTGGGCTCAGGAGAGGAGTAGAAAAACATCACAAATTTCAATCCTGAACGATTCTACCAAGAGATGTGAGTGTTCATTCAAACAGCTGCTTTTTGCTATTGGGCCCTATTGAATAATGAATGTTTTGAATTTTCTGCAAAAGTAAAGTAGTTGCAAACCATCCTTCTAGAGTCTTGTTTGGGCTCATGAAAGGAGTAGAAAAATGTCAAAAATTCCAATCCTGCAAGATTATACCGAGAAATGTGAGTGTTCATTCAAACCGCTGCTTTTTGCTATTGGGCCTTATTGAATAATGAATGTTTTGAATTTTCTGCAAAAGTAAAGTAGTTGCAAACTCATACTTCTAGAGTCTTGTTTGGGCTCAGGAGAGGAGTAGAAAAACATCACAAATTTCAATCCTGCACGATTCTACCAAGAAATGTGATTGTTCATTCAAAACGCTACTTTTTGCTATTGGGCTCTATTGAATAATGAATGTTTTGAAATTTCTCCAAAAGTAAAGTAGTTGCAAACTCATCCTTTTAGATTCTTGTTTGGGCTCATGAGAGGAGTAGAAAAACATCAAAAATTTCAATCCTGCACGATTATACCAAGAAATGTGAGTGTTCATTCAAACCGCTGCTTTTTGCTATTGAATAATGAATGTTTTGAATTTTCTCCAAAAGTAAAGTAGTTGCAAACTCATCCTTTTAGAAACTTTTTTGGGCTCATGAGAGGAGTATAAAAATATCAAAAATATAAATCCTGCTCGATTCTACCAAGAAATGTGAGTGTTCCTTCAAACGGCTGCTTTTTGCTATTGGGCCCTCTTGACTAATGAATGTTTTGAATTATCTCCAAAAGTAAAGTAGTTGCAAACTCATCCTTTTAGAAACTTGTTTGGGCTGTTGAGAGGAGTAGAAAAGCATCAAAAATTTCAATCCTGCACGATTCTACCATGAACCGAGATTGTTCATTCAAAACGCTGCTTTTTGCTATCAGACCCTATTGAATAATGAATGTTTTGAATTTTCTTCAAAAGTATAGTTGCAAACTCATCCTTCTAGAGTTTTGCTTGTGCTCATGAGAGGAGTAGAAAAACGTCAAAAATTTCAATCCTGCACGATTCTACCAAGAAATGTGAGTGTTCATTCAAACCGCTGCTTTTTGCTATTGGGCCTATTGAATAATGAATGTTTTGAATTTTCTCCAAAAGTAAAGTAGTTGCAAACTCATCGTTTTAGGCTGGTTTCACACTAGCGCATTTTCAACGCGCGCACGGCCGGGGGTAGCTCCGCCCCCGATCCGGCTCTCTGCCCGGCGTGCCCGCCCCTTCCTTGTAGCGCCGCCTCCTAGCGGACAGCGGCGCCTGCGATCGGCGCACCCTATCTTTAGCATAGGGTGCGCCGATCGTGCGCAGGTCGTGCGCTAGTTGCGCTTTGACCTGCGCTGCGCACTTTTGACGGTGCGCCGTGCGCACCAAAATCGAACTTTTCGGATTTTGGCGCGCACGGCGCACCGTCATAAGTGCGCTGCGCAGGTCAAAGCGCAACTAGCGCACGGCCTGCGCACGATCGGCGCACCCTATGCTAAAGATAGGGTGCGCCGATCGCAGGCGCCGCTGTCCGCTAGGAGGCGGTGCTACAAGGAAGGGGCGGGCACGCCGGGCAGAGAGCCGGATCGGGGGCGGAGCTACCCCCGGCCGTGCGCGCGTTGAAAATGCGCTAGTGTGAAACCGGCCTTAGAAACTTGTTTGGGCTGTTGAGAGGAGTAGAAAAACATCAAAAATTTCAATCCTGCACGATTCTACCAAGAAATGTGATTGTTCATTCAAAACGCTGCTTTTTGCTATTGGGCTCTATTGAATAATGAATGTTTAGAATTTTCTGCAAAAGTAAAGTAGTTGCAAACTCATCCTCTTAGAAACTTGTTTGGGCTGTTGAGAGGAGTAAAAAAACATCAAAAATTTCAATCCTGCACGATTCTACCAAGAAATGTGATTGTTCATTCAAACAGCTGCTTTTTGCTATTGGACCCTATTGAATAATGAAAGTTTTGAATTTTCTGCAAAAGTAAAGTAGTTGCAAACTCATCCTCTTAGAAACTTGTTTGGGCTGTTGAGAGGAGTAAAAAAACATCAAAAATTTCAATCCTGCACGATTCTACCAAGAAATGTGATTGTTCATTCAAAACGCTGCTTTTTGCTATTGGGCTCTATTGAATAATGAATGTTTTGAATTTTCTCCAAAAGTAAAGTAGTTGCAATCTCATCCTTTTAGAGTCTTGTTTGGGCTCATGAGAGGAGTAGAAAAACATCAAAAATTTCAATCCTGAACGAATCTACCAAGAGACGTGAATGTTCATTCAAACAGCTGCTTTTTGCTTTTGGGCCCTATTGAATAATGAATGTTTTGAATTTTCTGCAAAAGTAAAGTAGTTGCAAAGCCATCCTTACAGAGACATGTTTGGGCTCATGAGAGGAGTAGAAAAACGTCAAAAAATCCAATCCTGCTCGATTCTACCAAGAAATGTGATTGTTCATTCAAAACACTGCTTTTTGCTATTGGGCTCTATTGAATAATGACTGTTTTGAATTTTCTCCAAAAGTAAAGTAGTTGCAAGCTCATCCTTTTAGAGTCTTGTTTAGGCTCATGAGAGGAGTAGAAAAACATTAAAAATTTCAATCCTGATCGATTCTACCAAGAGATGTGAGTGTTCATTCAAACCGCTGCTTTTTGCTATTGGTCTCTATTGAATAATGAATATTTTGAATTTTCTCCAAAAGTAAAGTAGTTGCAAACTCATCCTTTTAGAAACTTGTTTGGGCTGTTGAGAGGAGTAGAAAAACATCAACATTTTCTATCCTGCACGATTCTACCAAGAAATGTGATTGTTCATTCAAAACGATGCTTTTTGCTATTGGGCTCTATTGAATAATGAATGTTTTGAATTTTCTCCAAAATTAAAGTAGTTGCAAGCTCATCCTTTTAGATTATTGTTTGGGCTCATGAGAGGAGTAATAAAATATCAAAAATTTCAATACTGAACGATTATACCAAGAGATGTGAGTGTTCATTCAAACCGCTGCTTTTTGCTATTGGGCGTTATTGAATAATGAATGTTTTGTATTTTCTCCAAAAGTAAAGTAGTTGCAAACTCATCCTTTTAGAAACTTGTTTGGGCTGTTGAGAGGAGTAGAAAAACATCAAAAATTTCAATCCTGCACGATTCTACCAAGAAATGTGAGTGTTCATTCAAACCGGTGCTTTTTGCTATTGGTCCCTATTGAATAATGAATGTTTTGAAATTTCTCCAAAAGTAAAGTAATTGCAAACTCATCCTTTTAGAAACTTGTTTGGGCTGTTAAGCGGAGTAGAAAAACATGAAAAATTTAAATCCTGCACGATTCTACCAAGAAATGTGAGTGTTCATTCAAACCGCTGATTTTTGCTATTTTGGGCCCTATTGAATAATGAATGTTTTGAATTTTCTCCAAAAGTAAAGTAGTTGCAAACTCATCCTTTTAGAAACTTGTTTGGGCTGTTGAGAGGAGTAAAAAAACATCAAAAATTTCAATCCTGCACGATTCTACCAAGAAATGTGATTGTTCATTCAAACAGCTGCTTTTTGCTATTGGACCCTATTGAATAATGAAAGTTTTGAATTTTCTGCAAAAGTAAAGTAGTTGCAAACTCATCCTCTTAGAAACTTGTTTGGGCTGTTGAGAGGAGTAAAAAAACATCAAAAATTTCAATCCTGCACGATTCTACCAAGAAATGTGATTGTTCATTCAAAACGCTGCTTTTTGCTATTGGGCTCTATTGAATAATGAATGTTTTGAATTTTCTCCAAAAGTAAAGTAGTTGCAATCTCATCCTTTTAGAGTCTTGTTTGGGCTCATGAGAGGAGTAGAAAAACATCAAAAATTTCAATCCTGAACGAATCTACCAAGAAATGTGATTGTTCATTCAAAACGCTGCTTTTTGCTATTGGGCTCTATTGAATAATGAATGTTTTGAATTTTCTCCAAAAGTAAAGTAGTTGCAATCTCATCCTTTTAGAGTCTTGTTTGGGCTCATGAGAGGAGTAGAAAAACATCAAAAATTTCAATCCTGAACGAATCTACCAAGAGACGTGAATGTTCATTCAAACAGCTGCTTTTTGCTTTTGGGCCCTATTGAATAATGAATGTTTTGAATTTTCTGCAAAAGTAAAGTAGTTGCAAAGCCATCCTTACAGAGACATGTTTGGGCTCATGAGAGGAGTAGAAAAACGTCAAAAAATCCAATCCTGCTCGATTCTACCAAAAAGTGTGATTGTACATTCAAAACACTGCTTTTTGCAATTAGACTCTATTGAATAAAGAATGTTTTGAATTTTCTCCAAAAGTAAAGAAATTGCAAACTCACCCTTTTAGAGTCTTGTTTGGGCTCATGAGAAGAGTAGAAAAACATCAAAAATTTCAATCCTGCACGATTATACCAAGATATGTGAGTGTTCATTCAAACCGCTGCTTTTTGCGATTGGGTCCTATTGAATAATGAATGTTTTGAATTTTCTGCAAAAGTAAAGTAGTTCCAAAATTATCCTTTTAGAGACTTGTTTGGGCTCATGAGAGGATCAGAAAAACGTTAAAAATTTCAATCCTGCATGATTCTACCAAGAAATGTGAGTTTTCATTCAAACCCCAGCTTTTTGCTATTGAATAATGAATGTTTTGAATTTTCTCCAAAAGTAAAGTAGTTGCAAACTCATCCTATTAGAAACTTGTTTGGGCTCATGAGAGGAGTAGAAAAACATCAAAAATATAAATCCTGCTCGATTCTACCAAGAAATATGAGTGTTCCATCAAACCGCTGCTTTTTGCTATTGGGCCCTCTTGAATAATTAATGTTGTGAATTATCTCCAAAAGTTAAGTAGTTGCAAACTCATCCTTTTAGAAACTTGTTTGGGTTGTTGAGAGGAGTAGAAAAACATCAAAAAATTCAATCCTGCACGATTCTACCAAGAAATGTGATTGTTCATTCAAAACGCTGGTTTTTGCTATTAGACCCTATTGAATAATGAATGTTTTGAATTTTCTCCAAAAGTAAAGTAGTTGCAAACTCATCCTTCTACAGGCTTGTTTGGGCTCATGAGAGAAGTAGAAAAACGTCAAAAATTTCAATCCTGCACGATTCTACCAAGAAATGTGAGTGTTCATTCAAACCGCTGATTTTTGCTTTTTTGGGCCCTATTGAATAATGAATGTTTTAAATTTTCTCCAAAAGTAAAGTAGTTGCAAACTCATCCTCTTAGAAACTTGTTTGGGCTGTTGAGAGGAGTAAAAAAACATCAAAAATTTCAATCCTGCACGATTCTACCAAGAAATGTGATTGTTAATTCAAAACGCTGCTTTTTGCTATTGGGCTCTATCGTATAATGAATGTTTTGAATTTTCTCCAAAAGTAAAGTAGTTGCAAGCTCATCCTTTTAGAGTCTTGTTTGGGCTCATGAGAGGAGTAGAAAAACATTAAAAATTTCAATCCTGAACGATTCTACCAAGAGATGTGAGTGTTCATTCAAACCACTGCTTTTTGCTATTGGTCCCTATTGAATAATGAATATTTTGAATTTTCTCCAAAAGTAAAGTAGTTGCAAACTCATCCTTTTAGAAACTTGTTTGGGCTGTTGAGTGGAGTAGAAAAACATCAAAAATTTCAATACTGAACGATTCTACCAAGAGATGTGAGTGTTCATTCAAACCGCTGCTTTTTGCTATTGGGCGTTATTGAATAATGAATGTTTTGAATTTTCTCCAAAGGTAAAGTAGTTGCAAACTCATCCTTTTAGAAAGTTGTTTGGGCTGTTGAGAGGAGTAGAAGAACATCAAAAATTTCAATCCTGCACGATTCTACCAAGAAATGTGAGTGTTCTTTCAAACCGCTGCTTTTTGCTATTGGTCCCTATTGAATAATGAATGTTTTGAATTTTCTCCAAAAGTAAAGTAATTGCAAACTCATCCTTTTAGAAACTTCTTTGGGCTGTTGAGCAGAGTAGAGAAACACGAAAAATTTCAATCCTGCACGATTCTACCAAGAAATGTGAGTGTTCATTCAAACCGCTGATTTTTGGTATTTTGGGCCCAATTGAATAATGAATGTTTTGAATTTTCTCCAAAAGTAAAGTAGTTGCAAACTCATCCTCTTAGAAACTTGTTTGGGCTGTTGAGATGAGTAAAAAAACATCAAAAATTTCAATCCTGCACGATTCTACCAAGAAATGTGTTTGTTCATTGAAAACGCTGCTTTTTGCTATTGGGCTCTATTGAATAATGAATGTTTTGAATTTTCTCCAAAAGTAAAGTAGTTGCAAGCTCATCCTTTTAGAGTCTTGTTTGGGCTCATGAGAGAAGTAGAAAAACATCAAAAATTTCAATCCTGAACCATTCTACCAAGAGATGTGAGTGTTCATTCAAACAGCTGCTTTTTGCTATTGGGCCCTATTGAATAATGAATGTTTTGAATTTTCCGCAAAAGTAAAGTAGTTGCAAACCCATCCTTATAGAGACTTGTTTGGGCTCATGAGAGGAGTAGAAAAACGTCAAAAAATCCAATCCTGCACGATTCTACCGAGAAATGTGAGTGTTCATTCAAACAGCTGCTTTTTGCTATTGGGCCTTATTGAATAATGAATGTTTTGAATTGTCTTCAAAAGTAAAGTAGTTGCAAACTCATCCTTTTAGAAACTTGTTTGGGCTGTTGAGAGGAGTAGAAAAACATCAAAAATTTCAATGCTGCACTATTCTACCAAGAAATGTGAGTGTTCATTCAAACCGCTGGTTTTTGCTATTTTGGGCCCTATTGAATAATGAATGTTTTGAATTTTCTCCAAAAGTAAAGTAGTTGCAAACTCATCCTCTTAGAAACTTGTTTGGGCTGTTGAGAGGAGTAAAAAAAACATCAAAAATTTCAATCCTGCACGATTCTACCAAGAAATGTGATTGTTCATTCAAACCGCTGATTTTTGCTATTGGGCCCTATTGAATAATGAATGTTTTGAACTTTCTCCAAAACGAAACTAGGTGCAAACTCATACTTCTAGAGTCTTGTTTGGGCTCAGGAGAGGAGTAGAAAAACATCACAAATTTCAATCCTGAACGATTCTACCAAGAGATGTGAGTGTTCATTCAAACAGCTGCTTTTTGCTATTGGGCCCTATTGAATAATGAATGTTTTGAATTTTCTGCAAAAGTAAAGTAGTTGCAAACCATCCTTCTAGAGTCTTGTTTGGGCTCATGAAAGGAGTAGAAAAACGTCAAAAATTCCAATCCTGCAAGATTATACCGAGAAATGTGAGTGTTCATTCAAACCGCTGCTTTTTGCTATTGGGCCTTATTGAATAATGAATGTTTTGAATTTTCTGCAAAAGTAAAGTAGTTGCAAACTCATACTTCTAGAGTCTTGTTTGGGCTCAGGAGAGGAGTAGAAAAACATCACAAATTTCAATCCTGCACGATTCTACCAAGAAATGTGATTGTTCATTCAAAACGCTGCTTTTTGCTATTGGGCTCTATTGAATAATGAATGTTTTGAAATTTCTCCAAAAGTAAAGTAGTTGCAAACTCATCCTTTTAGATTCTTGTTTGGGCTCATGAGAGGAGTAGAAAAACATCAAAAATTTCAATCCTGCACGATTATACCAAGAAATGTGAGTGTTCATTCAAACCGCTACTTTTTGCTATTGAATAATGAATGTTTTGAATTTTCTCCAAAAGTAAAGTAGTTGCAAACTCATCCTTTTAGAAACTTTTTTGGGCTCATGAGAGGAGTATAAAAATATCAAAAATATAAATCCTGCTCGATTCTACCAAGAAATGTGAGTGTTCCTTCAAACGGCTGCTTTTTGCTATTGGGCCCTCTTGACTAATGAATGTTTTGAATTATCTCCAAAAGTAAAGTAGTTGCAAACTCATCCTTTTAGAAACTTGTTTGGGCTGTTGAGAGGAGTAGAAAAGCATCAAAAATTTCAATCCTGCACGATTCTACCATGAACCGAGATTGTTCATTCAAAACGCTGCTTTTTGCTATCAGACCCTATTGAATAATGAATGTTTTGAATTTTCTCCAAAAGTATAGTTGCAAACTCATCCTCCTAGAGTTTTGCTTGTGCTCATGAGAGGAGTAGAAAAACATCAAAAATTTCAATCCTGCACGATTCTACCAAGAAATGTGAGTGTTCATTCAAACCGCTGCTTTTTGCTATTGGGCCTATTGAATAATGAATGTTTTGAATTTTCTCCAAAAGTAAAGTAGTTGCAAACTCATCGTTTTAGAAACTTGTTTGGGCTGTTGAGAGGAGTAGAAAAACATCAAAAATTTCAATCCTGCACGATTCTACCAAGAAATGTGATTGTTCATTCAAAACGCTGCTTTTTGCTATTGGGCTCTATTGAATAATGAATGTTTAGAATTTTCTGCAAAAGTAAAGTAGTTGCAAACTCATCCTCTTAGAAACTTGTTTGGGCTGTTGAGAGGAGTAAGAAAACATCAAAAATTTCAATCCTGCACGATTCTACCAAGAAATGTGATTGTTCATTCAAACAGCTGCTTTTTGCTATTGGACCCTATTGAATAATGAAAGTTTTGAATTTTCTGCAAAAGTAAAGTAGTTGCAAACTCATCCTCTTAGAAACTTGTTTGGGTTGTTGAGAGGAGTAAAAAAACATCAAAAATTTCAATCCTGCACGATTCTACCAAGAAATGTGATTGTTCATTCAAAACGCTGCTTTTTGCTATTGGGCTCTATTGAATAATGAATGTTTTGAATTTTCTCCAAAAGTAAAGTAGTTGCAATCTCATCCTTTTAGAGTCTTGTTTGGGCTCATGAGAGCAGTAGAAAAACATCAAAAATTTCAATCCTGAACGAATCTACCAAGAGACGTGAATGTTCATTCAAACAGCTGCTTTTTGCTTTTGGGCCCTATTGAATAATGAATGTTTTGAATTTTCTGCAAAAGTAAAGTAGTTGCAAAGCCATCCTTACAGAGACATGTTTGGGCTCATGAGAGGAGTAGAAAAACGTCAAAAAATCCAATCCTGCTCGATTCTACCAAGAAATGTGATTGTTCATTCAAAACACTGCTTTTTGCTATTGGGCTCTATTGAATAATGACTGTTTTGAATTTTCTCCAAAAGTAAAGTAGTTGCAAGCTCATCCTTTTAGAGTCTTGTTTAGGCTCATGAGAGGAGTAGAAAAACATTAAAAATTTCAATCCTGATCGATTCTACCAAGAGATGTGAGTGTTCATTCAAACCGCTGCTTTTTGCTATTGGTCTCTATTGAATAATGAATATTTTGAATTTTCTCCAAAAGTAAAGTAGTTGCAAACTCATCCTTTTAGAAACTTGTTTGGGCTGTTGAGAGGAGTAGAAAAACATCAACATTTTCTATCCTGCACGATTCTACCAAGAAATGTGATTGTTCATTCAAAACGATGCTTTTTGCTATTGGGCTCTATTGAATAATGAATGTTTTGAATTTTCTCCAAAATTAAAGTAGTTACAAGCTCATCCTTTTAGATTATTGTTTGGGCTCATGAGAGGAGTAATAAAATATCAAAAATTTCAATACTGAACGATTATACCAAGAGATGTGAGTGTTCATTCAAACCGCTGCTTTTTGCTATTGGGCGTTATTGAATAATGAATGTTTTGAATTTTCTCCAAAAGTAAAGTAGTTGCAAACTCATCCTTTTAGAAACTTGTTTGGGCTGTTGAGAGGAGTAGAAAAACATCAAAAATTTCAATCCTGCACGATTCTACCAAGAAATGTGATTGTTCATTCAAAACGATGCTTTTTGCTATTGGGCTCTATTGAATAATGAATGTTTTGAATTTTCTCCAAAATTAAAGTAGTTACAAGCTCATCCTTTTAGATTATTGTTTGGGCTCATGAGAGGAGTAATAAAATATCAAAAATTTCAATACTGAACGATTATACCAAGAGATGTGAGTGTTCATTCAAACCGCTGCTTTTTGCTATTGGGCGTTATTGAATAATGAATGTTTTGAATTTTCTCCAAAAGTAAAGTAGTTGCAAACTCATCCTTTTAGAAACTTGTTTGGGCTGTTGAGAGGAGTAGAAAAACATCAAAAATTTCAATCCTGCACGATTCTACCAAGAAATGTGAGTGTTCATTCAAACCAGTGCTTTTTGCTATTGGTCCCTATTGAATAATGAATGTTTTGAAATTTCTCCAAAAGTAAAGTAATTGCAAACTCATCCTTTTAGAAACTTGTTTGGGCTGTTAAGCGGAGTAGAAAAACATGAAAAATTTAAATCCTGCACGATTCTACCAAGAAATGTGATTGTTCATTCAAACCGCTGATTTTTGCTATTTTGGGCCCTATTGAATAATGAATGTTTTGAATTTTCTCCAAAAGTAAAGTAGTTGCAAACTCATCCTTTTAGAAACTTGTTTGGGCTGTTGAGAGGAGTAAAAAAACATCAAAAATTTCAATCCTGCCCTATTCTACCAAAAAGTGTGATTGTACATTCAAAACACTGCTTTTTGCAATTAGACTCTATTGAATAAAGAATGTTTAGAATTTTCTCCAAAAGTAAAGAAATTGCAAACTCACCCTTTTAGAGTCTTGTGTGGGCTCATGAGAAGAGTAGAAAAACATCAAAAATTTCAATCCTGCACGATTATACGAAGATATGTGAGTGTTCATTCAAACCGCTGCTTTTTGCGATTGGGTCCTATGGAATAATGAATGTTTTGAATTTTCTGCAAAAGTAAAGTAGTTCCAAAATCATCCTTTTAGAGACTTGTTTGGGCTCATGAGAGGATCAGAAAAACGTTAAAAATTTCAATCCTGCATGATTCTACCAAGAAATGTGAGTTTTCATTCAAACCGCAGCTTTTTGCTATTGAATAATGAATGTTTTGAATTTTCTCCAAAAGTAAAGTAGTTGCAAACTCATCCTTTTAGAAACTTGTTTGGGCTCATGAGAGGAGTAGAAAAACATCAAAAATATAAATCCTGCTCGATTCTACCAAGAAATATGAGTGTTCCATCAAACCGCTGCTTTTTGCTATTGGGCCCTCTTGAATAATGAATGTTGTGAATTATCTCCAAAAGTTAAGTAGTTGCAAACTCATCCTTTTAGAAACTTGTTTGGGTTGTTGAGAGGAGTAGAAAAACATCAAAAAATTCAATCCTGCACGATTCTACCAAGAAATGTGATTGTTCATTCAAAACGCTGGTTTTTGCTATTAGACCCTATTGAATAATGAATGTTTTGAATTTTCTCCAAAAGTAAAGTAGTTGCAAACTCATCCTTCTACAGGCTTGTTTGGGCTCATGAGAGAAGTAGAAAAACGTCAAAAATTTCAATCCTGCACGATTCTACCAAGAAATGTGATTGTTCATTCAAACCGCTGATTTTTGCTTTTTTGGGCCCTATTGAATAATGAATGTTTTAAATTTTCTCCAAAAGTAAAGTAGTTGCAAACTCATCCTCTTAGAAACTTGTTTGGGCTGTTGAGAGGAGTAAAAAAACATCAAAAATTTCAATCCTGCACGATTCTACCAAGAAATGTGATTGTTAATTCAAAACGCTGCTTTTTGCTATTGGGCTCTATTGTATAATCAATGTTTTGAATTTTCTCCAAAAGTAAAGTAGTTGCAAGCTCATCCTTTTAGAGTCTTGTTTGGGCTCATGAGAGGAGTAGAAAAACATTAAAAATTTCAATCCTGAACGATTTTACCAAGAGATGTGAGTGTTCATTCAAACCACTGCTTTTTGCTATTGGTCCCTATTGAATAATGAATATTTTGAATTTTCTCCAAAAGTAATGTAGTTGCAAACTCATCCTTTTAGAAACTTGTTTGGGCTGTTGAGTGGAGTAGAAAAACATCAAAATTTTCAATACTGAACGATTCTACCAAGAGATGTGAGTGTTCATTCAAACCGCTGCTTTTTGCTATTGGGCGTTATTGAATAATGAATGTTTTGAATTTTCTCCAAAGGTAAAGTAGTTGCAAACTCATCCTTTTAGAAAGTTGTTTGGGCTGTTGAGAGGAGTAGAAGAACATCAAAAATTTCAATCCTGCACGATTCTACCAAGAAATGTGAGTGTTCTTTCAAACCGCTGCTTTTTGCTATTGGTCCCTATTGAATAATGAATGTTTTGAATTTTCTCCAAAAGTAAAGTAATTGCAAACTCATCCTTTTAGAAACTTCTTTGGGCTGTTGAGCAGAGTAGAGAAACACGAAAAATTTCAATCCTGCACGATTCTACCAAGAAATGTGAGTGTTCATTCAAACCGCTGATTTTTGGTGTTTTGGGCCCAATTGAATAATGAATGTTTTGAATTTTCTCCAAAAGTAAAGTAGTTGCAAACTCATCCTCTTAGAAACTTGTTTGGGCTGTTGAGATGAGTAAAAAAACATCAAAAATTTCAATCCTGCACGATTCTACCAAGAAATGTGAGTGTTCATTCAAACCGCTGGTTTTTGCTATTTTGGGCCCTATTTAATAATGAATGTTTTGAATTTTCTCCAAAAGTAAAGTAGTTGCAAGCTCATCCTTTTAGAGTCTTGTTTGGGCTCATGAGAGAAGTAGAAAAACATCAAAAATTTCAATCCTGAACCATTCTACCAAGAGATGTGAGTGTTCATTCAAACAGCTGCTTTTTGCTATTGGGCCTTATTGAATAATGAATGTTTTGAATTGTCTTCAAAAGTAAAGTAGTTGCAAACTCATCCTTTTAGAAACTTGTTTGGGCTGTTGAGAGGAGTAGAAAAACATCAAAAATTTCAATCCTGCACTATTCTACCAAGAAATGTGAGTGTTCATTCAAACCGCTGGTTTTTGCTATTTTGGGCCCTATTGAATAATGAATGTTTTGAATTTTCTCCAAAAGTAAAGTAGTTGCAAACTCATCCTCTTAGAAACATGTTTGGGCTGTTGAGAGGAGTAAAAAAACATCAAAAATTTCAATCCTGCACGATTCTACCAAGAAATGTGATTGTTCATTCAAACCGCTGATTTTTGCTATTGGGCCCTATTGAATAATGAATTTTTTGAACTTTCTCCAAATCGAAACTAGTTGCAAACTCATACTTCTAGAGTCTTGTTTGGGCTCTGGAGAGAAGTAGAAAAACATCACAAATTTCAATCCTGAACGATTCTACCAAGAGATGTGAGTGTTCATTCAAACAGCTGCTTTTTGCTATTGGGCCCTATTGAATAATGAATGTTTTGAATTTTCTGCAAAAGTAAAGTTGTTGCAAACTTATCCTTTTAGAAACTTGTTTGGGCTGTTTAGAGGAGTAGAAAAACATCAAAAATTTCAATCCTGCAAGATTCTACCAAGAACTGTGATTGTTCATTCAAAACGCTGCTTTTTGCTATTAGACCCTATTGAATAATGAATGTTTTGAATTTTCTGGAAAAGTAAAGCAGTTGCAAACTCATCCTTCTTTAGTCTTGTTTGGGCTCATGAGAGTAGAAAAACGTCAAAAATTTCAATCCTGCATGATTCCACCAAAAAATGTGAGTTCATTCAAACCGCTGCTTTTTGCAATTGATCCCTAATGAATAATGAATGTTTTGAATTTTAACCAAAAGTAAAGTAGTTGCAAACTTATGCTTTTAGAGTCTTGTTGGGCTCATGAGAGGAGTAGAAAAACATCAAAAATTTCAATCCTGAATGATTCTACCAAGAAATGTGAGTGTTCATTCAAACCGCTGGTTTTTGCTATTTTGGGCCCTATTGAATAATGAATGTTTTGAATTTTCTCCAAAAGTAAAGTAGTTGCAAGCTCATCCTTTTAGAGTCTTGTTTGGGCTCATGAGAGGAGTAGAAAAACATCAAAAATTTCAATCCTGAACGATTCTACCAAGAGATGTGAGTGTTCATTCAAACCGCTGCTTTTTGCTATTGGTCCCTATTGAATAATGAATATTTTGAATTTTCTCCAAAAGTAAAGTAGTTGCAAACTCATCCTTTTAGAAACTTGTTTGGGCTGTTGAGAGGAGTAGAAAAACAAGAACATTTTCTATCCTGCACGATTCTACCAGGAAATGTGATTGTTCATTCAAAACGCTGCTTTTTGCTAATGGGCAAATGAATGAATGTTTTGAATTTTCTCCAAAAGTAAAGTAGTTGCAAACTCATCCTTTTAGAGTCTTGTTTGGGCTCATGAGAGGAGTAGAAAAACATCAAAAATTTCAGTCCTGAACAATTCTACCAAGAGATGTGAGTGTTCATTCAAACAGCTGCTTTTTTCTATTGGGCCCTATTGAATAATGAATATTTTGAATTTTCTGCAAAAGTAAAGTAGTTGCAAACTCATCCTTTTAGAAACTTGTTTGGGCTGTTGAGAGGAGTAGAAAGACATCAAAAATTTCAATTCTGCACGATTCTATCAAGAGCTGTGATTGTTCATTCAAAACGCTGCTTTTTGCTGTTAGACCCTATTGAATAATGAATGTTTTGAATTTTCTGCAAAAGTAAAGTAGTTGCAAACTCATCATTCTATAGTATTGTTTGGGCTCATGAGAGTAGAAAAACATCAAAAATTTCAATCCTGCACCATTCTACCAAAAAATGTGAGTACATTCAAACCGCTGCTTCTTGCTATTGATCCCTAATGAATAATGAATGTTTTGAATTTTAACCAAAAGTAAAGTAGTTGCAAACTTATCCTTTTAGAGACTTGTTTGGGCTCATGAGAGGAGTAGAAAAACATCAAAAATTTCAATCCTGAACGATTCTACCAAGAGATGTGAGTGTTTATTCAAACCGCTGCTTTTTGCTATTGAATAATGAATGTTTTGAATTTTCTCCAAAAGTAAAGTAGTTGCAAACTCATCCTTTTAGAAACTTGTTTGGGCTCATGAGAGGAGTAGAAAAATATCAAAAATATAAATCCTGCTCGATTCTACCAAGAAATGTGAGTGTTCCTTCAAACGTCTGCTTTTTGCTATTGGGCCCTCTTGAATAATGAATGTTTTGAATTATCTCCAAAAGTAAAGTAGTTGCAAACTCATCCTTTTAGAAACTTGTTTGGGCTGTTGAGAGGAGTAGAAAAGCATCAAAAATTTCAATCCTGCACGATTCCACCAAAAAATGTGAGTTCATTCAAACCGCTGCTTTTTGCAATTGATCCCTAATGAATAATGAATGTTTTGAATTTTAACCAAAAGTAAAGTAGTTGCAAACTTATGCTTTTAGAGTCTTGTTGGGCTCATGAGAGGAGTAGAAAAACATCAAAAATTTCAATCCTGAATGATTCTACCAAGAAATGTGAGTGTTCATTCAAACCGCTGGTTTTTGCTATTTTGGGCCCTATTGAATAATGAATGTTTTGAATTTTCTCCAAAAGTAAAGTAGTTGCAAGCTCATCCTTTTAGAGTCTTGTTTGGGCTCATGAGAGGAGTAGAAAAACATCAAAAATTTCAATCCTGAACGATTCTACCAAGAGATGTGAGTGTTCATTCAAACCGCTGCTTTTTGCTATTGGTCCCTATTGAATAATGAATATTTTGAATTTTCTCCAAAAGTAAAGTAGTTGCAAACTCATCCTTTTAGAAACTTGTTTGGGCTGTTGAGAGGAGTAGAAAAACAAGAACATTTTCTATCCTGCACGATTCTACCAGGAAATGTGATTGTTCATTCAAAACGCTGCTTTTTGCTAATGGGCAAATGAATGAATGTTTTGAATTTTCTCCAAAAGTAAAGTAGTTGCAAACTCATCCTTTTAGAGTCTTGTTTGGGCTCATGAGAGGAGTAGAAAAACATCAAAAATTTCAGTCCTGAACAATTCTACCAAGAGATGTGAGTGTTCATTCAAACAGCTGCTTTTTTCTATTGGGCCCTATTGAATAATGAATATTTTGAATTTTCTGCAAAAGTAAAGTAGTTGCAAACTCATCCTTTTAGAAACTTGTTTGGGCTGTTGAGAGGAGTAGAAAGACATCAAAAATTTCAATTCTGCACGATTCTATCAAGAGCTGTGATTGTTCATTCAAAACGCTGCTTTTTGCTGTTAGACCCTATTGAATAATGAATGTTTTGAATTTTCTGCAAAAGTAAAGTAGTTGCAAACTCATCATTCTATAGTATTGTTTGGGCTCATGAGAGTAGAAAAACATCAAAAATTTCAATCCTGCACCATTCTACCAAAAAATGTGAGTACATTCAAACCGCTGCTTCTTGCTATTGATCCCTAATGAATAATGAATGTTTTGAATTTTAACCAAAAGTAAAGTAGTTGCAAACTTATCCTTTTAGAGACTTGTTTGGGCTCATGAGAGGAGTAGAAAAACATCAAAAATTTCAATCCTGAACGATTCTACCAAGAGATGTGAGTGTTTATTCAAACCGCTGCTTTTTGCTATTGAATAATGAATGTTTTGAATTTTCTCCAAAAGTAAAGTAGTTGCAAACTCATCCTTTTAGAAACTTGTTTGGGCTCATGAGAGGAGTAGAAAAATATCAAAAATATAAATCCTGCTCGATTCTACCAAGAAATGTGAGTGTTCCTTCAAACGTCTGCTTTTTGCTATTGGGCCCTCTTGAATAATGAATGTTTTGAATTATCTCCAAAAGTAAAGTAGTTGCAAACTCATCCTTTTAGAAACTTGTTTGGGCTGTTGAGAGGAGTAGAAAAGCATCAAAAATTTCAATCCTGCACGATTCCACCAAAAAATGTGAGTTCATTCAAACCGCTGCTTTTTGCAATTGATCCCTAATGAATAATGAATGTTTTGAATTTTAACCAAAAGTAAAGTAGTTGCAAACTTATGCTTTTAGAGTCTTGTTGGGCTCATGAGAGGAGTAGAAAAACATCAAAAATTTCAATCCTGAATGATTCTACCAAGAAATGTGAGTGTTCATTCAAACCGCTGGTTTTTGCTATTTTGGGCCCTATTGAATAATGAATGTTTTGAATTTTCTCCAAAAGTAAAGTAGTTGCAAGCTCATCCTTTTAGAGTCTTGTTTGGGCTCATGAGAGGAGTAGAAAAACATCAAAAATTTCAATCCTGAACGATTCTACCAAGAGATGTGAGTGTTCCTTCAAACGTCTGCTTTTTGCTATTGGTCCCTATTGAATAATGAATATTTTGAATTTTCTCCAAAAGTAAAGTAGTTGCAAACTCATCCTTTTAGAAACTTGTTTGGGCTGTTGAGAGGAGTAGAAAAACAAGAACATTTTCTATCCTGCACGATTCTACCAGGAAATGTGATTGTTCATTCAAAACGCTGCTTTTTGCTAATGGGCAAATGAATGAATGTTTTGAATTTTCTCCAAAAGTAAAGTAGTTGCAAACTCATCCTTTTAGAGTCTTGTTTGGGCTCATGAGAGGAGTAGAAAAACATCAAAAATTTCAGTCCTGAACAATTCTACCAAGAGATGTGAGTGTTCATTCAAACAGCTGCTTTTTTCTATTGGGCCCTATTGAATAATGAATATTTTGAATTTTCTGCAAAAGTAAAGTAGTTGCAAACTCATCCTTTTAGAAACTTGTTTGGGCTGTTGAGAGGAGTAGAAAGACATCAAAAATTTCAATTCTGCACGATTCTATCAAGAGCTGTGATTGTTCATTCAAAACGCTGCTTTTTGCTGTTAGACCCTATTGAATAATGAATGTTTTGAATTTTCTGCAAAAGTAAAGTAGTTGCAAACTCATCATTCTATAGTATTGTTTGGGCTCATGAGAGTAGAAAAACATCAAAAATTTCAATCCTGCACCATTCTACCAAAAAATGTGAGTACATTCAAACCGCTGCTTCTTGCTATTGATCCCTAATGAATAATGAATGTTTTGAATTTTAACCAAAAGTAAAGTAGTTGCAAACTTATCCTTTTAGAGACTTGTTTGGGCTCATGAGAGGAGTAGAAAAACATCAAAAATTTCAATCCTGAACGATTCTACCAAGAGATGTGAGTGTTTATTCAAACCGCTGCTTTTTGCTATTGAATAATGAATGTTTTGAATTTTCTCCAAAAGTAAAGTAGTTGCAAACTCATCCTTTTAGAAACTTGTTTGGGCTCATGAGAGGAGTAGAAAAATATCAAAAATATAAATCCTGCTCGATTCTACCAAGAAATGTGAGTGTTCCTTCAAACGTCTGCTTTTTGCTATTGGGCCCTCTTGAATAATGAATGTTTTGAATTATCTCCAAAAGTAAAGTAGTTGCAAACTCATCCTTTTAGAAACTTGTTTGGGCTGTTGAGAGGAGTAGAAAAGCATCAAAAATTTCAATCCTGCACGATTCTACCATGAACCGAGATTGTTCATTCAAAACGCTGCTTTTTGCTATCAGACCCTATTGAATAATGAATGTTTTGAATTTTCTCCAAAAGTATAGTTGCAAACTCATCCTTCTAGAGTTTTGCTTGTGCTCATGAGAGGAGTAGAAAAACGTCAAAAATTTCAATCCTGCACGATTCTACCAAGAAATGTGAGTGTTCTTTCAAACCGCTGCTTTTTGCTATTGGGCCTATTGAATAATGAATGTTTTGAATTTTCTCCAAAAGTAAAGTAGTTGCAAACTCATCGTTTTAGAAACTTGTTTGGGCTGTTGAGAGGAGTAGAAAAACATCAAAAATTTCAATCCTGCACGATTCTACCAAGAAATGTGATTGTTCATTCAAAACGCTGCTTTTTGCTATTGGGTTCTATTGAATAATGAATGTTTTGAATTTTCTGCAAAAGTAAAGTAGTTGCAAACTCATCCTCTTATAAACTTGTTTGGGCTGTTGAGAGGAGTAAAAAAACATCAAAAATTTCAATCCTGCACTATTCTACCAAGAAATGTGATTGTTCATTCAAACAGCTGCTTTTTGCTATTGGACCCTATTGAATAATGAAAGTTTTGAATTTTCTGCAAAAGTAAAGTAGTTGCAAACTCATCCTCTTAGAAACTTGTTTGGGTTGTTGAGAGGAGTAAAAAAACATCAAAAATTTCAATCCTGCACGATTCTACCAAGAAATGTGTTTGTTCATTGAAAACGCTGCTTTTTGCTATTGGGCTCTATTGAATAATGAATGTTTTGAATTTTCTGCAAAAGTAAAGTAGTTGCAAACTCATACTTCTAGAGTCTTGTTTGGGCTCAGGAGAGGAGTAGAAAAACATCACAAATTTCAATCCTGCACGATTCTACCAAGAAATGTGATTGTTCATTCAAAACGCTACTTTTTGCTATTGGGCTCTATTGAATAATGAATGTTTTGAATTTTCTCCAAAAGTAAAGTAGTTGCAAGCTCATCCTTTTAAATTCTTGTTTGGGCTCATGAGAGGAGTAGAAAAACATCAAAAATTTCAATCCTGAACGATTCTACCAAGAGATGTGAGTGTTCATTCAAACAGCTGCTTTTTGATATTGGGCCCTATTGAATAATGAATGTTTTGAATTTTCTGCAAAGGTAAAGTAGTTGCCAACCATCCTTATAGAGACTTGTTTGGGCTCATGAGAGGAGTAGAAAAACGTCAAAAATTCCAATCTTGCACGATTATACCGAGAAATGTGAGTGTTCATTCAAACGGCTGGTTTTTGCTATTGGGTCTTATTGAATAATGAATGTTTTGAAATTTCTCCAAAAGTAAAGTAGTAGCAAACTCATCCTTTTAGATTCTTGTTTGGGCTCATGAGAGGAGTAGAAAAACATCAAAAATTTCTATCCTTTACCATTCTACCCAGAAATATGAGTGTTAATTCAAACCGCTGCTTTTTCCTATTGGGCCCTATTGAATAATGAATGTTTTTAATTTTCTCCAAAAGTAAAGTAGTTGCAAACTCATCCTTCTAGAGTCTTGTTTGGGCTCATGAGAGGAGTAGAAAAACATCAAAAATTTCAATCCTGAACGATTCTACCAAGAGATGTGAGTGTTCATTGAAACAGCTGCTTTTTGCTATTGGTCCCTATTGAATAATGAATGTTTTGAATTTCCTCCAAAAGTAAAGTAGTTGCAAACTCATCCTTTTAGAAACTTGCTTGGGCTGCACTATTCTACCAAGAAATGTGAGTGCTCATTCAAACCACTGCTTTTTGCTATTTTGGGCCCTATTGAATAATGAGTGTTTTGAATTTTCTCCAAAAGTAAAGGAGTTGCAAACTTATCCTTTTAGAAACTTGTTTGGGCTGTTGAGAGGAGTACAAAAACATCAAAAATTTCAATACTGCATGATTCTACCAAGAAATGTGATTGTTCATTCAAAACGCTGCTTTTTGCTATTGGGCTCTATTGAATAATGAATGTTTTGAATTTTCTCCAAAAGTAAAGTAGTTGCAAGCTTATCCTTTTAGAGTCTTGTTTGGGCTCATGAGAGGAGTAGAAAAACATCAAAAATTTCAATCCTGAACGATTGTACCAAGAAATGTGAGTGTTCATTCAAACAGCTGCTTTTTGCTATTGGGCACTATTGAATAATGAATGTTTTGAATTTTCCGCAAAAGTAAAGTAGTTGCAAACCCATCCTTATAGAGACTTGTTTGGGCTCATGAGAGGAGTAGAAAAATGTCAAAAAATCCAATCCTGCACGATTCTACCGATAAATGTGAGTGTTCATTCAAACTGCTGCTTTTTGCTATTGGGCCTAAATTGAATAATTAATGTTTTGAATTTTCTCCAAAAGTAAAGTAGTTGCAAACTCATCCTTTTAGAAACTTGTTTGGGCTGTTGAGAGGAGTAGAAAAACATCAAAAATTTCAATCCTGCACGATTCTATCAAGAAATGTGAGCGTTCATTCAAACCGCTGCTTTTTTACTATTGGTCCCTATTGAATAATGAATGTTTTGAATTTGCTCCAAAAGTAAAGTAATTGCAAACTCATCCTTTTAGAAACTTGTTTGGGCTGTTGAGCGGAGTAGAAAAACATGAAAAATTTCAATCCTGCACGATTCTACCAGGAAACGTGAGTGTTCATTCAAACCGCTGATTTTTGCTATTTTGGGCCCTATTGAATAATGAATGTTTTGAATTTTCTCCAAAAGTAAAGTAGTTGCAAACTCATCCTCTAAGAAACTTGTTTGGGCTGTTGATAGGAGTAAAAAAACATCAAAAATTTCAATCCTGCACGATTCTACCAAGAAATGTGATTGTTCATTCAAAACGCTGCTTTTTGCTATTGGGCTCTATTGAATAATGAATGTTTTGAATTTTCTCCAAAAGTAAAGTAGTTGCAAGCTCATCCTTTTAGAGTCTTGTTTAGGCTCATGAGAGGAGTAGAAAAACATCAAAAATTTCAATCCTGAACGATTCTACCAAGAGATGTGAGTGTTGATTCAAACCGCTGCTTTTTGCTATTGGTCCCTATTGAATAATGAATATTTTGAATTTTCTCCAAAAGTAAAGTAGTTGCAAACTCATCCTTTTAGAATCTTGTTTGGGCTGTTGAGAGGAGTAGAAAAACATCAACATTTTCTATCCTGCACGATTTTACCAAGAAATGTGATAGTTCATTCAAAACGCTGCTTTTTGCTAATGGGCAAATGAATGAATGTTTTGAATTTTCTCCAAAAGTAAAGTAGTTGCAAGCTCATCCTTTTAGAGTCTTGTTTGAGCTCATGAGAGGAGTAGAAAAACATCAAAAATTTCAATTCTGCACGATTCTACCAAGAGATGTGAGTGTTCATTCAAACAGCTGCTTTTTGCTATTGGGCCCTATTGAATAATGAATGTTTTGAATTTTCTGCAAAAGTAAAGTTGTTGCAAACTCATCCTTTTAGAAACTTGTTTGGGCTGTTGAGAGGAGTAGAAAAATATCAAAAATTTCAATCCTGCAAGATTCTACCAAGAACTGTGATTGTTCATTCAAAACGCTGCTTTTTACTACTAGACCCTATTGAATAATGAATGTTTTGAATTTTCTGGAAAAGTAAAGTAGTTACAAACTCATCCTTCTATAGTCTTGTTTGGGCTCATGAGAGTAGAAAAACGTCAAAAATTTCAATCCTGCACGATTCTACCAAAAAATGTGAGTTCATTCAAACCGCTGCTTTTTGCAATTGATCCCTAATGAATAATGAATGTTTTGAATTTTAAAAAAAAGTAAAGTAGTTGCAAACTTATGCTTTTAGAGTCTTGTTTGGGCTCATGAGAGGAGTAGAAAAACATCAAAAATTTCAATCCTGAACGATTCTACCAAGAGATGTGAGTGTTCATTCAAACAGCTGCTTTATGCTATTGGGCCCTATTGAACAATGAATGTTTTGAATTTTCTGCAAAAGTAAAGCAGTTGCAAACTCATCCTTTTAGAAACTTGTTTGGGCTCATGAGAGGAGTAGAAAAATATCAAAAATATAAATCCTGCTCAATTCTACCAAGAAATGTGAGTGTTCCTTCAAACGGCTGCTTTTTGCTATTGGGCCATCTTGAATAATGAATGTTTTGAATTATCTCCAAAAGCAAAGTAGTTGCAAACTCATCCTTTTAAAAACTTGTTTGGGCTGTTGAGAGGAGTAGAAAAGCATCAAAAATTTCAATCCTGCACGATTCTACCATGAACCGAGATTGTTCATTCAAAACGCTGCTTTTTGCTATCAGACCCTATTGAATAATGAATGTTTTGAATTTTCTCCAAAAGTAAAGTAGTTGCAAACTGATCCTTTTAGAAACTTGTTTGAGCTCATGAGAGGAGTAGAAAAACATCAAAAATATAAATCCTGCTCGATTCAACCAAGAAATATGAATGTTCCTTCAAACCGCTGCTTTTTGCTATTGGGCCCTCTTGAATAATGAATGTTGTGAATTATCTCCAAAAGTTAAGTAGTTGCAAACTCATCCTTTTAGAAACTTGTTTGGGCTGTTGAGAGGAGTAGAAAAACATCAAAAAATTCAATCCTGCACGATTCTACCAAGAAATGTGAGTGTTCTTTCAAACCGCTGCTTTTTGCTATTGGTCCCTATTGAATAATGAATGTTTTGAATTTTCTCCAAAAGTAAAGTAATTGCAAACTCATCCTTTTAGAAACTTCTTTGGGCTGTTGAGCAGAGTAGAGAAACATGAAAAATTTCAATCCTGCACGATTCTACCAAGAAATGTGAGTGTTCATTCAATCCGCTGATTTTTGCTATTTTGGGCCCAATTGAATAATGAATGTTTTGAATTTTCTCCAAAAGTAAAGTAGTTGCAAACTCATCCTCTTAGAAACTTGTTTGGGCTGTTGAGAGGAGTAGAAAAACAAGAACATTTTCTATCCTGCACGATTCTACCAGGAAATGTGATTGTTCATTCAAAACGCTGCTTTTTGCTAATGGGCAAATGAATGAATGTTTTGAATTTTCTCCAAAAGTAAAGTAGTTGCAAACTCATCCTTTTAGAGTCTTGTTTGGGCTCATGAGAGGAGTAGAAAAACATCAAAAATTTCAGTCCTGAACAATTCTACCAAGAGATGTGAGTGTTCATTCAAACAGCTGCTTTTTTCTATTGGGCCCTATTGAATAATGAATATTTTGAATTTTCTGCAAAAGTAAAGTAGTTGCAAACTCATCCTTTTAGAAACTTGTTTGGGCTGTTGAGAGGAGTAGAAAAACATCAAAAATTTCAATTCTGCACGATTCTATCAAGAGCTGTGATTGTTCATTCAAAACGCTGCTTTTTGCTGTTAGACCCTATTGAGTAATGAATGTTTTGAATTTTCTGCAAAAGTAAAGTAGTTGCAAACTCATCATGCTATAGTATTGTTTGGGCTCATGAGAGTAGAAAAACATCAAAAATTTCAATCCTGCACCATTCTACCAAAAAATGTGAGTACATTCAAACCGCTGCTTTTTGCTATTGATCCCTAATGAATAATGAATGTTTTGAATTTTAACCAAAAGTAAAGTAGTTGCAAACTTATCCTTTTAGAGACTTGTTTGGGCTCATGAGAGGAGTAGAAAAACATCAAAAATTTCAATCCTGAACGATTCTACCAAGAGATGTGAGTGTTTATTCAAACCGCTGCTTTTTGCTATTGAATAATGAATGTTTTGAATTTTCTCCAAAAGTAAAGCAGTTGCAAACTCATCCTTTTAGAAACTTGTTTGGGCTCATGAGAGGAGTAGAAAAACATCAAAAATATAAATCCTGCTCGATTCTACCAAGAAATGTGAGTGTTCTTTCAAACCGCTGCTTTTTGCTATTGGGCCCTCTTGAATAATGAATGTTTTGAATTATCTCCAAAAGTTAAGTAGTTGCAAACTCATCCTTTTAGAAACTTGTTTGGGCTGTTGAGAGGAGTAGAAAAACGTCAAAAATATAAATCCTGCACAATTCTACCAAGAAATTTGAGTGTTTATTCAAACCGCTGCTTTTTGCTATTGGGCCCTATTGAATAATGAATGTTTTGAATTTTCCGCAAAAGTAAAGTAGTTGCAAACCCATCCTTATAGAGACTTGTTTGGGCTCATGAGAGGAGTAGAAAAACGTCAAAAAATCCAATCCTGCACGATTCTATTGAGAAATGTGAGTGTTCATTCAAACCGCTGCTTTTTGCTATTGGGCCTTATTGAATAATGAATGTTTTGAATTTTCTTCAAAAGTAAAGTAGTTGCAAACTCATTCTTTTAGAAACTTGTTTGGGCTGTTGAGAGGAGTAGAAAAACATCAAAAATTTCAATCCTGCACGATTCTACCAAGAAATGTGATTGTTCATTCAAAAAGCTGCTTTTTGCCATTGGGCTCTATTGAATAATGAATGTTTTGAATTTTCTCCAAAAGTAAAGTAGTTACAAGCTCATCCCTTTAGAGTCTTGTTTGGGCTCATGAGAGGAGTAGAAAAACATTAAAAATTTCAATCCTGAACGATTCTACCAAGAGATGTGAGTGTTCATTCAAACAGCTGCTTTTTGCTATTGGGCCTATTGAATAATGAATGTTTTGAATTTTCTGCAAAAGTAAAGTAGTTGCAAACTCATCCTTTTAGAAACTTGTTTGGGCTGTTGAGAGGAGAAGAAAAGCATCAAAAATTACAATCCTGCCCGATTCTACCAAGAACTGTGATTGTTCATTGAAAACACTGCTTTTGGCAATTAGACTCTATTGAATAAAGAATGTTTTGAATTTTCTCCAAAAGTAAAGTAGTTGCAAACTCATCCTTTTAGAAACTTGTTTGGGCTGTTGAGAGGAGTAGAAAAACATCAAAAATTTCAATCCTGCTCGATTATACGAAGAAATGTGAGTGTTCATTCAAACCGCTGCTTTTTGCGATTGGGTCCGATTGAATAATGAATGTTTTGAATTTTCTGCAAAAGTAAAGTAGTTCCAAACTCATCCTTCTAGAGTCTTGTTTGGGATCCTGAGAGGATTAGAAAAAGTTAAAAATTTCAATCCTGCATGATTCTACCAAGAAATGTGAGTGTTTATTCAAACCGCTGCTTTTTGCTATTGAATAATGAATGTTTTGAATTTTCTCCAAAAGTAAAGTAGTTGCAAGCTCATCCTTTTAGAGTCTTGTTTGGGCTCATGAGAGGAGTAGAAAAACATCAAAAATTTCAGTCCTGAACAATTCTACCAAGAGATGTGAGTGTTCATTCAAACAACTGCTTTTTGCTATTGGGCCCTTTTGAATAATGAATGTTTTGAATTTTCTGCAAAAGTAAAGTAGTTGCAAACTCATCCTTTTAGAAACTTGTTTGGGCTGATGAGAGAAGTAGAAAAACATAAAAAATTTCAATTCTGCACGATTCTATCAAGAACTGTGATTGTTCATTCAAAACGCTGCTTTTTGCGATTAGACCCTATTGAATAATGAATGTTTTGAATTTTCTGCAAAAGTAAAGTAGTTGCAAACTCATCCTTTTAGAAAATTGTTTGGGCTGTTGAGAGGAGTAGAAAAACATCAAAAATTTCAATTCTGCACGATTCTTTCAAGAACTGTGATTGTTCATTCAAAACGCTGCTTTTTGCTACTAGACCCTATTGAATAATGAATGTTTTGAATTTTCTGCAAAAGTAAAGTAGTTGCAAACTCATCCTTCTATAGTATTGTTTGGGCTCATGAGAGTAGAAAAACGTCAAAAATTTCAATCCTGCACGATTCTACCAAAAAATGTGAGTACATTCAAACCGCTGCTTTTTGCTGTTGATCCCTAATGAATAGTGAATGTTTTGAATTTTAACCAAAAGTAAAGTAATTGCAAACTCATCCTTTTAGAAACTTGTTTGGGCTGTTGAGCGGAGTAGAGAAACATGAAAAATTTAAATCCTGCACGATTCTACCAAGGAATGTGAGTGTTCATTTAAACCGCTGATTTTTGCTATTTTGGGCCCTATTGAATAATGAATGTTTTGAATTTTCTCCAAAAGTAAAGAAGTTGCAAACTCATCCTCTTAGAAACTTGTTTGGGCTGTTGAGAGGAGTAAAAAAACATCAAAAATTTCAATCCTGCACGATTCTACCAAGAAATGTGATTGTTCATTCAAAACGCTGCTTTTTGCTATTGGGCTCTATTGAATAATGAATGTTTTGAATTTTCTCCAAAAGTAAAGTAGTTGCAAGCTCATCCTTTTAGAGTCTTGTTTGGGCTCATGAGAGGAGTAGAAAAACATCAAAAATTTCAATCCTGAACGATTCTACCAAGAGATGTGAGTGTTCATTCAAACAGCTGCTTTTTGCTTTTGGGCCCTATTGAATAATGAATGTTTTGAATTTTCTGCAAAAGTAAAGTAGTTGCAAAGCCATCCTTACAGAGACATGTTTGGGCTCATGAGAGGAGTAGAAAAACGTCAAAAAATCCAATCCTGCTCGATTCTACCAAGAAATGTGATTGTTCATTCAAAACACTGCTTTTTGCTATTGGGCTCTATTGAATAATGACTGTTTTGAATTTTCTCCAAAAGTAAAGTAGTTGCAAGCTCATCCTTTTAGAGTCTTGTTTAGGCTCATGAGAGGAGTAGAAAAACATTAAAAATTTCAATCCTGATCGATTCTACCAAGAGATGTGAGTGTTCATTCAAACCGCTGCTTTTTGCTATTGGTCTCTATTGAATAATGAATATTTTGAATTTTCTCCAAAAGTAAAGTAGTTGCAAACTCATCCTTTTAGAAACTTGTTTGGGCTGTTGAGAGGAGTAGAAAAACATCAACATTTTCTATCCTGCACGATTCTACCAAGAAATGTGATTGTTCATTCAAAACGATGCTTTTTGCTATTGGGCTCTATTGAATAATGAATGTTTTGAATTTTCTCCAAAATTAAAGTAGTTGCAAGCTCATCCTTTTAGATTATTGTTTGGGCTCATGAGAGGAGTAATAAAATATCAAAAATTTCAATACTGAACGATTATACCAAGAGACGTGAGTGTTCATTCAAACCGCTGCTTTTTGCTATTGGGCGTTATTGAATAATGAATGTTTTGTATTTTCTCCAAAAGTAAAGTAGTTGCAAACTCATCCTTTTAGAAACTTGTTTGGGCTGTTGAGAGGAGTAGAAAAACATCAAAAATTTCAATCCTGCACGATTCTACCAAGAAATGTGAGTGTTCATTCAAACCGGTGCTTTTTGCTATTGGTCCCTATTGAATAATGAATGTTTTGAAATTTCTCCAAAAGTAAAGTAATTGCAAACTCATCCTTTTAGAAACTTGTTTGGGCTGTTAAGCGGAGTAGAAAAACATGAAAAATTTAAATCCTGCACGATTCTACCAAGAAATGTGAGTGTTCATTCAAACCGCTGATTTTTGCTATTTTGGGCCCTATTGAATAATGAATGTTTTGAATTTTCTCCAAAAGTAAAGTAGTTGCAAACTCATCCTTTTAGAAACTTGTTTGGGCTGTTGAGAGGAGTAAAAAAACATCAAAAATTTCAATCCTGCACGATTCTACCAAGAAATGTGATTGTTCATTCAAACAGCTGCTTTTTGCTATTGGACCCTATTGAATAATGAAAGTTTTGAATTTTCTGCAAAAGTAAAGTAGTTGCAAACTCATCCTCTTAGAAACTTGTTTGGGCTGTTGAGAGGAGTAAAAAAACATCAAAAATTTCAATCCTGCACGATTCTACCAAGAAATGTGATTGTTCATTCAAAACGCTGCTTTTTGCTATTGGGCTCTATTGAATAATGAATGTTTTGAATTTTCTCCAAAAGTAAAGTAGTTGCAATCTCATCCTTTTAGAGTCTTGTTTGGGCTCATGAGAGGAGTAGAAAAACATCAAAAATTTCAATCCTGAACGAATCTACCAAGAAATGTGATTGTTCATTCAAAACGCTGCTTTTTGCTATTGGGCTCTATTGAATAATGAATGTTTTGAATTTTCTCCAAAAGTAAAGTAGTTACAATCTCATCCTTTTAGAGTCTTGTTTGGGCTCATGAGAGGAGTAGAAAAACATCAAAAATTTCAATCCTGAACGAATCTACCAAGAGACGTGAATGTTCATTCAAACAGCTGCTTTTTGCTTTTGGGCCCTATTGAATAATGAATGTTTTGAATTTTCTGCAAAAGTAAAGTAGTTGCAAAGCCATCCTTACAGAGACATGTTTGGGCTCATGAGAGGAGTAGAAAAACGTCAAAAAATCCAATCCTGCTCGATTCTACCAAGAAATGTGATTTTTCATTCAAAACACTGCTTTTTGCTATTGGGCTCTATTGAATAATGACTGTTTTGAATTTTCTCCAAAAGTAAAGTAGTTGCAAGCTCATCCTTTTAGAGTCTTGTTTAGGCTCATGAGAGGAGTAGAAAAATATTAAAAATTTCAATCCTGATCGATTCTACCAAGAGATGTGAGTGTTCATTCAAACCGCTGCTTTTTGCTATTGGTCTCTATTGAATAATGAATATTTTGAATTTTATCCAAAAGTAAAGTAGTTGCAAACTCATCCTTTTAGAAACTTGTTTGGGCTGTTGAGAGGAGTAGAAAAACATCAACATTTTCTATCCTGCACGATTCTACCAAGAAATGTGATTGTTCATTCAAAACGATGCTTTTTGCTATTGGGCTCTATTGAATAATGAATGTTTTGAATTTTCTCCAAAATTAAAGTAGTTGCAAGCTCATCCTTTTAGATTATTGTTTGGGCTCATGAGAGGAGTAATAAAATATCAAAAATTTCAATACTGAACGATTATACCAAGAGATGTGAGTGTTCATTCAAACCGCTGCTTTTTGCTATTGGGCGTTATTGAATAATGAATGTTTTGAATTTTCTCCAAAAGTAAAGTAGTTGCAAGCTCATCCTTTTAGAAACTTGTTCGGGCTGTTGAAAGGAGTAGAAAAACATCAAAAATTTCAATCCTGCACGATTCTACCAAGAAATGTGAGTGTTCATTCAAACCGGTGCTTTTTGCTATTGGTCCCTATTGAATAATGAATGTTTTGAAATTTCTCCAAAAGTAAAGTAATTGCAAACTCTTCCTTTTAGAAACTTGTTTGGGCTGTTAAGCGGAGTAGAAAAACATGAAAAATTTAAATCCTGATCGATTCTACCAAGAAATGTGAGTGTTCATTCAAACCGCTGATTTTTGCTATTTTGGGCCCTATTGAATAATGAATGTTTTGAATTTTCTCCAAAAGTAAAGTAGTTGCAAACTCATCCTTTTAGAAACTTGTTTGGGCTGTTGAGAGGAGTAAAAAAACATCAAAAATTTCAATCCTGCCCGATTCTACCAAAAAGTGTGATTGTACATTCAAAACACTGCTTTTTGCAATTAGACTCTATTGAATAAAGAATGTTTTGAATTTTCTCCAAAAGTAAAGAAATTGCAAACTCACCCTTTTAGAGTCTTGTTTGGGCTCATGAGAAGAGTAGAAAAACATCAAAAATTTCAATCCTGCACGATTATACCAAGATATGTGAGTGTTCATTCAAACCGCTGCTTTTTGCGATTGGGTCCTATTGAATAATGAATGTTTTGAATTTTCTGCAAAAGTAAAGTAGTTCCAAAATCATCCTTTTAGAGACTTTTTTGGGCTCATGAGAGGATCAGAAAAACGTTAAAAATTTCAATCCTGCATGATTCTACCAAGAAATGTGAGTTTTCATTCAAACCCCAGCTTTTTGCTATTGAATAATGAATGTTTTGAATTTTCTCCAAAAGTAAAGTAGTTGCAAACTCATCCTTTTAGAAACTTGTTTGGGCTCATGAGAGGAGTAGAAAAACATCAAAAATATAAATCCTGCTCGATTCTACCAAGAAATATGAGTGTTCCATCAAACCGCTGCTTTTTGCTATTGGGCCCTCTTGAATAATTAATGTTGTGAATTATCTCCAAAAGTTAAGTAGTTGCAAACTCATCCTTTTAGAAACTTGTTTGGGTTGTTGAGAGGAGTAGCAAAACATCAAAAAATTCAATCCTGCACGATTCTACCAAGAAATGTGATTGTTCATTCAAAACGCTGGTTTTTGCTATTAGACCCTATTGAATAATGAATGTTTTGAATTTTCTCCAAAAGTAAAGTAGTTGCAAACTCATCCTTCTACAGGCTTGTTTGGGCTCATGAGAGAAGTAGAAAAACGTCAAAAATTTCAATCCTGCACGATTCTACCAAGAAATGTGAGTGTTCATTCAAACCGCTGATTTTTGCTTTTTTGGGCCCTATTGAATAATGAATGTTTTAAATTTTCTCCAAAAGTAAAGTAGTTGCAAACTCATCCTCTTAGAAACTTGTTTGGGCTGTTGAGAGGAGTAAAAAAACATCAAAAATTTCAATCCTGCACGATTCTACCAAGAAATGTGATTGTTAATTCAAAACGCTGCTTTTTGCTATTGGGCTCTATCGTATAATGAATGTTTTGAATTTTCTCCAAAAGTAAAGTAGTTGCAAGCTCATCCTTTTAGAGTCTTGTTTGGGCTCATGAGAGGAGTAGAAAAACATTAAAAATTTCAATCCTGAACGATTCTACCAAGAGATGTGAGTGTTCATTCAAACCACTGCTTTTTGCTATTGGTCCCTATTGAATAATGAATATTTTGAATTTTCTCCAAAAGTAAAGTAGTTGCAAACTCATCCTTTTAGAAACTTGTTTGGGCTGTTGAGTGGAGTAGAAAAACATCAAAAATTTCAATACTGAACGATTCTACCAAGAGATGTGAGTGTTCATTCAAACCGCTGCTTTTTGCTATTTGGCGTTATTGAATAATGAATGTTTTGAATTTTCTCCAAAGGTAAAGTAGTTGCAAACTCATCCTTTTAGAAAGTTGTTTGGGCTGTTGAGAGGAGTAGAAGAACATCAAAAATTTCAATCCTGCACGATTCTACCAAGAAATGTGAGTGTTCTTTCAAACCGCTGCTTTTTGCTATTGGTCCCTATTGAATAATGAATGTTTTGAATTTTCTCCAAAAGTAAAGTAATTGCAAACTCATCCTTTTAGAAACTTCTTTGGGCTGTTGAGCAGAGTAGAGAAACACGAAAAATTTCAATCCTGCACGATTCTACCAAGAAATGTGAGTGTTCATTCAAACCGCTGATTTTTGGTATTTTGGGCCCAATTGAATAATGAATGTTTTGAATTTTCTCCAAAAGTAAAGTAGTTGCAAACTCATCCTCTTAGAAACTTGTTTGGGCTGTTGAGATGAGTAAAAAAACATCAAAAATTTCAATCCTGCACGATTCTACCAAGAAATGTGTTTGTTCATTGAAAACGCTGCTTTTTGCTATTGGGCTCTATTGAATAATGAATGTTTTGAATTTTCTCCAAAAGTAAAGTAGTTGCAAGCTCATCCTTTTAGAGTCTTGTTTGGGCTCATGAGAGAAGTAGAAAAACATCAAAAATTTCAATCCTGAACCATTCTACCAAGAGATGTGAGTGTTCATTCAAACAGCTGCTTTTTGCTATTGGGCCCTATTGAATAATGAATGTTTTGAATTTTCCGCAAAAGTAAAGTAGTTGCAAACCCATCCTTATAGAGACTTGTTTGGGCTCATGAGAGGAGTAGAAAAACGTCAAAAAATCCAATCCTGCACGATTCTACCGAGAAATGTGAGTGTTCATTCAAACAGCTGCTTTTTGCTATTGGGCCTTATTGAATAATGAATGTTTTGAATTGTCTTCAAAAGTAAAGTAGTTGCAAACTCATCCTTTTAGAAACTTGTTTGGGCTGTTGAGAGGAGTAGAAAAACATCAAAAATTTCAATGCTGCACTATTCTACCAAGAAATGTGAGTGTTCATTCAAACCGCTGGTTTTTGCTATTTTGGGCCCTATTGAATAATGAATGTTTTGAATTTTCTCCAAAAGTAAAGTAGTTGCAAACTCATCCTCTTAGAAACTTGTTTGGGCTGTTGAGAGGAGTAAAAAAACATCAAAAATTTCAATCCTGCACGATTCTACCAAGAAATGTGATTGTTCATTCAAACCGCTGATTTTTGCTATTGGGCCCTATTGAATAATGAATGTTTTGAACTTTCTCCAAAACGAAACTAGGTGCAAACTCATACTTCTAGAGTCTTGTTTGGGCTCAGGAGAGGAGTAGAAAAACATCACAAATTTCAATCCTGAACGATTCTACCAAGAGATGTGAGTGTTCATTCAAACAGCTGCTTTTTGCTATTGGGCCCTATTGAATAATGAATGTTTTGAATTTTCTGCAAAAGTAAAGTAGTTGCAAACCATCCTTCTAGAGTCTTGTTTGGGCTCATGAAAGGAGTAGAAAAATGTCAAAAATTCCAATCCTGCAAGATTATACCGAGAAATGTGAGTGTTCATTCAAACCGCTGCTTTTTGCTATTGGGCCTTATTGAATAATGAATGTTTTGAATTTTCTGCAAAAGTAAAGTAGTTGCAAACTCATACTTCTAGAGTCTTGTTTGGGCTCAGGAGAGGAGTAGAAAAACATCACAAATTTCAATCCTGCACGATTCTACCAAGAAATGTGATTGTTCATTCAAAACGCTGCTTTTTGCTATTGGGCTCTATTGAATAATGAATGTTTTGAAATTTCTCCAAAAGTAAAGTAGTTGCAAACTCATCCTTTTAGATTCTTGTTTGGGCTCATGAGAGGAGTAGAAAAACATCAAAAATTTCAATCCTGCACGATTATACCAAGAAATGTGAGTGTTCATTCAAACCGCTACTTTTTGCTATTGAATAATGAATGTTTTGAATTTTCTCCAAAAGTAAAGTAGTTGCAAACTCATCCTTTTAGAAACTTTTTTGGGCTCATGAGAGGAGTATAAAAATATCAAAAATATAAATCCTGCTCGATTCTACCAAGAAATGTGAGTGTTCCTTCAAACGGCTGCTTTTTGCTATTGGGCCCTCTTGACTAATGAATGTTTTGAATTATCTCCAAAAGTAAAGTAGTTGCAAACTCATCCTTTTAGAAACTTGTTTGGGCTGTTGAGAGGAGTAGAAAAGCATCAAAAATTTCAATCCTGCACGATTCTACCATGAACCGAGATTGTTCATTCAAAACGCTGCTTTTTGCTATCAGACCCTATTGAATAATGAATGTTTTGAATTTTCTCCAAAAGTATAGTTGCAAACTCATCCTCCTAGAGTTTTGCTTGTGCTCATGAGAGGAGTAGAAAAACATCAAAAATTTCAATCCTGCACGATTCTACCAAGAAATGTGAGTGTTCATTCAAACCGCTGCTTTTTGCTATTGGGCCTATTGAATAATGAATGTTTTGAATTTTCTCCAAAAGTAAAGTAGTTGCAAACTCATCGTTTTAGAAACTTGTTTGGGCTGTTGAGAGGAGTAGAAAAACATCAAAAATTTCAATCCTGCACGATTCTACCAAGAAATGTGATTGTTCATTCAAAACGCTGCTTTTTGCTATTGGGCTCTATTGAATAATGAATGTTTAGAATTTTCTGCAAAAGTAAAGTAGTTGCAAACTCATCCTCTTAGAAACTTGTTTGGGCTGTTGAGAGGAGTAAGAAAACATCAAAAATTTCAATCCTGCACGATTCTACCAAGAAATGTGATTGTTCATTCAAACAGCTGCTTTTTGCTATTGGACCCTATTGAATAATGAAAGTTTTGAATTTTCTGCAAAAGTAAAGTAGTTGCAAACTCATCCTCTTAGAAACTTGTTTGGGTTGTTGAGAGGAGTAAAAAAACATCAAAAATTTCAATCCTGCACGATTCTACCAAGAAATGTGATTGTTCATTCAAAACGCTGCTTTTTGCTATTGGGCTCTATTGAATAATGAATGTTTTGAATTTTCTCCAAAAGTAAAGTAGTTGCAATCTCATCCTTTTAGAGTCTTGTTTGGGCTCATGAGAGCAGTAGAAAAACATCAAAAATTTCAATCCTGAACGAATCTACCAAGAGACGTGAATGTTCATTCAAACAGCTGCTTTTTGCTTTTGGGCCCTATTGAATAATGAATGTTTTGAATTTTCTGCAAAAGTAAAGTAGTTGCAAAGCCATCCTTACAGAGACATGTTTGGGCTCATGAGAGGAGTAGAAAAACGTCAAAAAATCCAATCCTGCTCGATTCTACCAAGAAATGTGATTGTTCATTCAAAACACTGCTTTTTGCTATTGGGCTCTATTGAATAATGACTGTTTTGAATTTTCTCCAAAAGTAAAGTAGTTGCAAGCTCATCCTTTTAGAGTCTTGTTTAGGCTCATGAGAGGAGTAGAAAAACATTAAAAATTTCAATCCTGATCGATTCTACCAAGAGATGTGAGTGTTCATTCAAACCGCTGCTTTTTGCTATTGGTCTCTATTGAATAATGAATATTTTGAATTTTCTCCAAAAGTAAAGTAGTTGCAAACTCATCCTTTTAGAAACTTGTTTGGGCTGTTGAGAGGAGTAGAAAAACATCAACATTTTCTATCCTGCACGATTCTACCAAGAAATGTGATTGTTCATTCAAAACGATGCTTTTTGCTATTGGGCTCTATTGAATAATGAATGTTTTGAATTTTCTCCAAAATTAAAGTAGTTACAAGCTCATCCTTTTAGATTATTGTTTGGGCTCATGAGAGGAGTAATAAAATATCAAAAATTTCAATACTGAACGATTATACCAAGAGATGTGAGTGTTCATTCAAACCGCTGCTTTTTGCTATTGGGCGTTATTGAATAATGAATGTTTTGAATTTTCTCCAAAAGTAAAGTAGTTGCAAACTCATCCTTTTAGAAACTTGTTTGGGCTGTTGAGAGGAGTAGAAAAACATCAAAAATTTCAATCCTGCACGATTCTACCAAGAAATGTGATTGTTCATTCAAAACGATGCTTTTTGCTATTGGGCTCTATTGAATAATGAATGTTTTGAATTTTCTCCAAAATTAAAGTAGTTACAAGCTCATCCTTTTAGATTATTGTTTGGGCTCATGAGAGGAGTAATAAAATATCAAAAATTTCAATACTGAACGATTATACCAAGAGATGTGAGTGTTCATTCAAACCGCTGCTTTTTGCTATTGGGCGTTATTGAATAATGAATGTTTTGAATTTTCTCCAAAAGTAAAGTAGTTGCAAACTCATCCTTTTAGAAACTTGTTTGGGCTGTTGAGAGGAGTAGAAAAACATCAAAAATTTCAATCCTGCACGATTCTACCAAGAAATGTGAGTGTTCATTCAAACCGGTGCTTTTTGCTATTGGTCCCTATTGAATAATGAATGTTTTGAAATTTCTCCAAAAGTAAAGTAATTGCAAACTCATCCTTTTAGAAACTTGTTTGGGCTGTTAAGCGGAGTAGAAAAACATGAAAAATTTAAATCCTGCACGATTCTACCAAGAAATGTGATTGTTCATTCAAACCGCTGATTTTTGCTATTTTGGGCCCTATTGAATAATGAATGTTTTGAATTTTCTCCAAAAGTAAAGTAGTTGCAAACTCATCCTTTTAGAAACTTGTTTGGGCTGTTGAGAGGAGTAAAAAAACATCAAAAATTTCAATCCTGCCCTATTCTACCAAAAAGTGTGAGTGTACATTCAAAACACTGCTTTTTGCAATTAGACTCTATTGAATAAAGAATGTTTAGAATTTTCTCCAAAAGTAAAGAAATTGCAAACTCACCCTTTTAGAGTCTTGTGTGGGCTCATGAGAAGAGTAGAAAAACATCAAAAATTTCAATCCTGCACGATTATACGAAGATATGTGAGTGTTCATTCAAACCGCTGCTTTTTGCGATTGGGTCCTATTGAATAATGAATGTTTTGAATTTTCTGCAAAAGTAAAGTAGTTCCAAAATCATCCTTTTAGAGACTTGTTTGGGCTCATGAGAGGATCAGAAAAACGTTAAAAATTTCAATCCTGCATGATTCTACCAAGAAATGTGAGTTTTCATTCAAACCGCAGCTTTTTGCTATTGAATAATGAATGTTTTGAATTTTCTCCAAAAGTAAAGTAGTTGCAAACTCATCCTTTTAGAAACTTGTTTGGGCTCATGAGAGGAGTAGAAAAACATCAAAAATATAAATCCTGCTCGATTCTACCAAGAAATATGAGTGTTCCATCAAACCGCTGCTTTTTGCTATTGGGCCCTCTTGAATAATGAATGTTGTGAATTATCTCCAAAAGTTAAGTAGTTGCAAACTCATCCTTTTAGAAACTTGTTTGGGTTGTTGAGAGGAGTAGAAAAACATCAAAAAATTCAATCCTGCACGATTCTACCAAGAAATGTGATTGTTCATTCAAAACGCTGGTTTTTGCTATTAGACCCTATTGAATAATGAATGTTTTGAATTTTCTCCAAAAGTAAAGTAGTTGCAAACTCATCCTTCTACAGGCTTGTTTGGGCTCATGAGAGAAGTAGAAAAACGTCAAAAATTTCAATCCTGCACGATTCTACCAAGAAATGTGATTGTTCATTCAAACCGCTGATTTTTGCTTTTTTGGGCCCTATTGAATAATGAATGTTTTAAATTTTCTCCAAAAGTAAAGTAGTTGCAAACTCATCCTCTTAGAAACTTGTTTGGGCTGTTGAGAGGAGTAAAAAAACATCAAAAATTTCAATCCTGCACGATTCTACCAAGAAATGTGATTGTTAATTCAAAACGCTGCTTTTTGCTATTGGGCTCTATTGTATAATCAATGTTTTGAATTTTCTCCAAAAGTAAAGTAGTTGCAAGCTCATCCTTTTAGAGTCTTGTTTGGGCTCATGAGAGGAGTAGAAAAACATTAAAAATTTCAATCCTGAACGATTTTACCAAGAGATGTGAGTGTTCATTCAAACCACTGCTTTTTGCTATTGGGCTCTATTGAATAATGAATGTTTTGAATTTTCTCCAAAATTAAAGTAGTTACAAGCTCATCCTTTTAGATTATTGTTTGGGCTCATGAGAGGAGTAATAAAATATCAAAAATTTCAATACTGAACGATTATACCAAGAGATGTGAGTGTTCATTCAAACCGCTGCTTTTTGCTATTGGGCGTTATTGAATAATGAATGTTTTGAATTTTCTCCAAAAGTAAAGTAGTTGCAAACTCATCCTTTTAGAAACTTGTTTGGGCTGTTGAGAGGAGTAGAAAAACATCAAAAATTTCAATCCTGCACGATTCTACCAAGAAATGTGAGTGTTCATTCAAACCGGTGCTTTTTGCTATTGGTCCCTATTGAATAATGAATGTTTTGAAATTTCTCCAAAAGTAAAGTAATTGCAAACTCATCCTTTTAGAAACTTGTTTGGGCTGTTAAGCGGAGTAGAAAAACATGAAAAATTTAAATCCTGCACGATTCTACCAAGAAATGTGATTGTTCATTCAAACCGCTGATTTTTGCTATTTTGGGCCCTATTGAATAATGAATGTTTTGAATTTTCTCCAAAAGTAAAGTAGTTGCAAACTCATCCTTTTAGAAACTTGTTTGGGCTGTTGAGAGGAGTAAAAAAACATCAAAAATTTCAATCCTGCCCTATTCTACCAAAAAGTGTGAGTGTACATTCAAAACACTGCTTTTTGCAATTAGACTCTATTGAATAAAGAATGTTTAGAATTTTCTCCAAAAGTAAAGAAATTGCAAACTCACCCTTTTAGAGTCTTGTGTGGGCTCATGAGAAGAGTAGAAAAACATCAAAAATTTCAATCCTGCACGATTATACGAAGATATGTGAGTGTTCATTCAAACCGCTGCTTTTTGCGATTGGGTCCTATTGAATAATGAATGTTTTGAATTTTCTGCAAAAGTAAAGTAGTTCCAAAATCATCCTTTTAGAGACTTGTTTGGGCTCATGAGAGGATCAGAAAAACGTTAAAAATTTCAATCCTGCATGATTCTACCAAGAAATGTGAGTTTTCATTCAAACCGCAGCTTTTTGCTATTGAATAATGAATGTTTTGAATTTTCTCCAAAAGTAAAGTAGTTGCAAACTCATCCTTTTAGAAACTTGTTTGGGCTCATGAGAGGAGTAGAAAAACATCAAAAATATAAATCCTGCTCGATTCTACCAAGAAATATGAGTGTTCCATCAAACCGCTGCTTTTTGCTATTGGGCCCTCTTGAATAATGAATGTTGTGAATTATCTCCAAAAGTTAAGTAGTTGCAAACTCATCCTTTTAGAAACTTGTTTGGGTTGTTGAGAGGAGTAGAAAAACATCAAAAAATTCAATCCTGCACGATTCTACCAAGAAATGTGATTGTTCATTCAAAACGCTGGTTTTTGCTATTAGACCCTATTGAATAATGAATGTTTTGAATTTTCTCCAAAAGTAAAGTAGTTGCAAACTCATCCTTCTACAGGCTTGTTTGGGCTCATGAGAGAAGTAGAAAAACGTCAAAAATTTCAATCCTGCACGATTCTACCAAGAAATGTGATTGTTCATTCAAACCGCTGATTTTTGCTTTTTTGGGCCCTATTGAATAATGAATGTTTTAAATTTTCTCCAAAAGTAAAGTAGTTGCAAACTCATCCTCTTAGAAACTTGTTTGGGCTGTTGAGAGGAGTAAAAAAACATCAAAAATTTCAATCCTGCACGATTCTACCAAGAAATGTGATTGTTAATTCAAAACGCTGCTTTTTGCTATTGGGCTCTATTGTATAATCAATGTTTTGAATTTTCTCCAAAAGTAAAGTAGTTGCAAGCTCATCCTTTTAGAGTCTTGTTTGGGCTCATGAGAGGAGTAGAAAAACATTAAAAATTTCAATCCTGAACGATTTTACCAAGAGATGTGAGTGTTCATTCAAACCACTGCTTTTTGCTATTGGTCCCTATTGAATAATGAATATTTTGAATTTTCTCCAAAAGTAATGTAGTTGCAAACTCATCCTTTTAGAAACTTGTTTGGGCTGTTGAGTGGAGTAGAAAAACATCAAAATTTTCAATACTGAACGATTCTACCAAGAGATGTGAGTGTTCATTCAAACCGCTGCTTTTTGCTATTGGGCGTTATTGAATAATGAATGTTTTGAATTTTCTCCAAAGGTAAAGTAGTTGCAAACTCATCCTTTTAGAAAGTTGTTTGGGCTGTTGAGAGGAGTAGAAGAACATCAAAAATTTCAATCCTGCACGATTCTACCAAGAAATGTGAGTGTTCTTTCAAACCGCTGCTTTTTGCTATTGGTCCCTATTGAATAATGAATGTTTTGAATTTTCTCCAAAAGTAAAGTAATTGCAAACTCATCCTTTTAGAAACTTCTTTGGGCTGTTGAACAGAGTAGAGAAACACGAAAAATTTCAATCCTGCACGATTCTACCAAGAAATGTGAGTGTTCATTCAAACCGCTGATTTTTGGTGTTTTGGGCCCAATTGAATAATGAATGTTTTGAATTTTCTCCAAAAGTAAAGTAGTTGCAAACTCATCCTCTTAGAAACTTGTTTGGGCTGTTGAGATGAGTAAAAAAACATCAAAAATTTCAATCCTGCATGATTCTACCAAGAAATGTGAGTGTTCATTCAAACCGCTGGTTTTTGCTATTTTGGGCCCTATTGAATAATGAATGTTTTGAATTTTCTCCAAAAGTAAAGTAGTTGCAAGCTCATCCTTTTAGAGTCTTGTTTGGGCTCATGAGAGAAGTAGAAAAACATCAAAAATTTCAATCCTGAACCATTCTACCAAGAGATGTGAGTGTTCATTCAAACAGCTGCTTTTTGCTATTGGGCCTTATTGAATAATGAATGTTTTGAATTGTCTTCAAAAGTAAAGTAGTTGCAAACTCATCCTTTTAGAAACTTGTTTGGGCTGTTGAGAGGAGTAGAAAAACATCAAAAATTTCAATCCTGCACTATTCTACCAAGAAATGTGAGTGTTCATTCAAACCGCTGGTTTTTGCTATTTTGGGCCCTATTGAATAATGAATGTTTTGAATTTTCTCCAAAAGTAAAGTAGTTGCAAACTCATCCTCTTAGAAACATGTTTGGGCTGTTGAGAGGAGTAAAAAAACATCAAAAATTTCAATCCTGCACGATTCTACCAAGAAATGTGATTGTTCATTCAAACCGCTGATTTTTGCTATTGGGCCCTATTGAATAATGAATTTTTTGAACTTTCTCCAAATCGAAACTAGTTGCAAACTCATACTTCTAGAGTCTTGTTTGGGCTCTGGAGAGAAGTAGAAAAACATCACAAATTTCAATCCTGAACGATTCTACCAAGGGATGTGAGTGTTCATTCAAACAGCTGCTTTTTGCTATTGGGCCCTATTGAATAATGAATGTTTTGAATTTTCTGCAAAAGTAAAGTTGTTGCAAACTTATCCTTTTAGAAACTTGTTTGGGCTGTTTAGAGGAGTAGAAAAACATCAAAAATTTCAATCCTGCAAGATTCTACCAAGAACTGTGATTGTTCATTCAAAACGCTGCTTTTTGCTATTAGACCCTATTGAATAATGAATGTTTTGAATTTTCTGGAAAAGTAAAGCAGTTGCAAACTCATCCTTCTTTAGTCTTGTTTGGGCTCATGAGAGTAGAAAAACGTCAAAAATTTCAATCCTGCATGATTCCACCAAAAAATGTGAGTTCATTCAAACCGCTGCTTTTTGCAATTGATCCCTAATGAATAATGAATGTTTTGAATTTTAACCAAAAGTAAAGTAGTTGCAAACTTATGCTTTTAGAGTCTTGTTGGGCTCATGAGAGGAGTAGAAAAACATCAAAAATTTCAATCCTGAATGATTCTACCAAGAAATGTGAGTGTTCATTCAAACCGCTGGTTTTTGCTATTTTGGGCCCTATTGAATAATGAATGTTTTGAATTTTCTCCAAAAGTAAAGTAGTTGCAAGCTCATCCTTTTAGAGTCTTGTTTGGGCTCATGAGAGGAGTAGAAAAACATCAAAAATTTCAATCCTGAACGATTCTACCAAGAGATGTGAGTGTTCATTCAAACCGCTGCTTTTTGCTATTGGTCCCTATTGAATAATGAATATTTTGAATTTTCTCCAAAAGTAAAGTAGTTGCAAACTCATCCTTTTAGAAACTTGTTTGGGCTGTTGAGAGGAGTAGAAAAACAAGAACATTTTCTATCCTGCACGATTCTACCAGGAAATGTGATTGTTCATTCAAAACGCTGCTTTTTGCTAATGGGCAAATGAATGAATGTTTTGAATTTTCTCCAAAAGTAAAGTAGTTGCAAACTCATCCTTTTAGAGTCTTGTTTGGGCTCATGAGAGGAGTAGAAAAACATCAAAAATTTCAGTCCTGAACAATTCTACCAAGAGATGTGAGTGTTCATTCAAACAGCTGCTTTTTTCTATTGGGCCCTATTGAATAATGAATATTTTGAATTTTCTGCAAAAGTAAAGTAGTTGCAAACTCATCCTTTTAGAAACTTGTTTGGGCTGTTGAGAGGAGTAGAAAAACATCAAAAATTTCAATTCTGCACGATTCTATCAAGAGCTGTGATTGTTCATTCAAAACGCTGCTTTTTGCTGTTAGACCCTATTGAATAATGAATGTTTTGAATTTTCTGCAAAAGTAAAGTAGTTGCAAACTCATCATTCTATAGTATTGTTTGGGCTCATGAGAGTAGAAAAACATCAAAAATTTCAATCCTGCACCATTCTACCAAAAAATGTGAGTACATTCAAACCGCTGCTTCTTGCTATTGATCCCTAATGAATAATGAATGTTTTGAATTTTAACCAAAAGTAAAGTAGTTGCAAACTTATCCTTTTAGAGACTTGTTTGGGCTCATGAGAGGAGTAGAAAAACATCAAAAATTTCAATCCTGAACGATTCTACCAAGAGATGTGAGTGTTTATTCAAACCGCTGCTTTTTGCTATTGAATAATGAATGTTTTGAATTTTCTCCAAAAGTAAAGTAGTTGCAAACTCATCCTTTTAGAAACTTGTTTGGGCTCATGAGAGGAGTAGAAAAATATCAAAAATATAAATCCTGCTCGATTCTACCAAGAAATGTGAGTGTTCCTTCAAACGTCTGCTTTTTGCTATTGGGCCCTCTTGAATAATGAATGTTTTGAATTATCTCCAAAAGTAAAGTAGTTGCAAACTCATCCTTTTAGAAACTTGTTTGGGCTGTTGAGAGGAGTAGAAAAGCATCAAAAATTTCAATCCTGCACGATTCTACCATGAACCGAGATTGTTCATTCAAAACGCTGCTTTTTGCTATCAGACCCTATTGAATAATGAATGTTTTGAATTTTCTCCAAAAGTATAGTTGCAAACTCATCCTTCTAGAGTTTTGCTTGTGCTCATGAGAGGAGTAGAAAAACGTCAAAAATTTCAATCCTGCACGATTCTACCAAGAAATGTGAGTGTTCTTTCAAACCGCTGCTTTTTGCTATTGGGCCTATTGAATAATGAATGTTTTGAATTTTCTCCAAAAGTAAAGTAGTTGCAAACTCATCGTTTTAGAAACTTGTTTGGGCTGTTGAGAGGAGTAGAAAAACATCAAAAATTTCAATCCTGCACGATTCTACCAAGAAATGTGATTGTTCATTCAAAACGCTGCTTTTTGCTATTGGGCTCTATTGAATAATGAATGTTTTGAATTTTCTGCAAAAGTAAAGTAGTTGCAAACTCATCCTCTTATAAACTTGTTTGGGCTGTTGAGAGGAGTAAAAAAACATCAAAAATTTCAATCCTGCACGATTCTACCAAGAAATGTGATTGTTCATTCAAACAGCTGCTTTTTGCTATTGGACCCTATTGAATAATGAAAGTTTTGAATTTTCTGCAAAAGTAAAGTAGTTGCAAACTCATCCTCTTAGAAACTTGTTTGGGTTGTTGAGAGGAGTAAAAAAACATCAAAAATTTCAATCCTGCACGATTCTACCAAGAAATGTGTTTGTTCATTGAAAACGCTGCTTTTTGCTATTGGGCTCTATTGAATAATGAATGTTTTGAATTTTCTGCAAAAGTAAAGTAGTTGCAAACTCATACTTCTAGAGTCTTGTTTGGGCTCAGGAGAGGAGTAGAAAAACATCACAAATTTCAATCCTGCACGATTCTACCAAGAAATGTGATTGTTCATTCAAAACGCTACTTTTTGCTATTGGGCTCTATTGAATAATGAATGTTTTGAATTTTCTCCAAAAGTAAAGTAGTTGCAAGCTCATCCTTTTAAATTCTTGTTTGGGCTCATGAGAGGAGTAGAAAAACATCAAAAATTTCAATCCTGAACGATTCTACCAAGGGATGTGAGTGTTCATTCAAACAGCTGCTTTTTGATATTGGGCCCTATTGAATAATGAATGTTTTGAATTTTCTGCAAAGGTAAAGTAGTTGCCAACCATCCTTATAGAGACTTGTTTGGGCTCATGAGAGGAGTAGAAAAACGTCAAAAATTCCAATCTTGCACGATTATACCGAGAAATGTGAGTGTTCATTCAAACGGCTGGTTTTTGCTATTGGGTCTTATTGAATAATGAATGTTTTGAAATTTCTCCAAAAGTAAAGTAGTAGCAAACTCATCCTTTTAGATTCTTGTTTGGGCTCATGAGAGGAGTAGAAAAACATCAAAAATTTCTATCCTTTACCATTCTACCCAGAAATATGAGTGTTAATTCAAACCGCTGCTTTTTCCTATTGGGCCCTATTGAATAATGAATGTTTTTAATTTTCTCCAAAAGTAAAGTAGTTGCAAACTCATCCTTCTAGAGTCTTGTTTGGGCTCATGAGAGGAGTAGAAAAACATCAAAAATTTCAATCCTGAACGATTCTACCAAGAGATGTGAGTGTTCATTGAAACAGCTGCTTTTTGCTATTGGTCCCTATTGAATAATGAATGTTTTGAATTTCCTCCAAAAGTAAAGTAGTTGCAAACTCATCCTTTTAGAAACTTGCTTGGGCTGCACTATTCTACCAAGAAATGTGAGTGCTCATTCAAACCACTGCTTTTTGCTATTTTGGGCCCTATTGAATAATGAGTGTTTTGAATTTTCTCCAAAAGTAAAGGAGTTGCAAACTTATCCTTTTAGAAACTTGTTTGGGCTGTTGAGAGGAGTACAAAAACATCAAAAATTTCAATACTGCATGATTCTACCAAGAAATGTGATTGTTCATTCAAAACGCTGCTTTTTGCTATTGGGCTCTATTGAATAATGAATGTTTTGAATTTTCTCCAAAAGTAAAGTAGTTGCAAGCTTATCCTTTTAGAGTCTTGTTTGGGCTCATGAGAGGAGTAGAAAAACATCAAAAATTTCAATCCTGAACGATTGTACCAAGAAATGTGAGTGTTCATTCAAACAGCTGCTTTTTGCTATTGGGCACTATTGAATAATGAATGTTTTGAATTTTCCGCAAAAGTAAAGTAGTTGCAAACCCATCCTTATAGAGACTTGTTTGGGCTCATGAGAGGAGTAGAAAAATGTCAAAAAATCCAATCCTGCACGATTCTACCGATAAATGTGAGTGTTCATTCAAACTGCTGCTTTTTGCTATTGGGCCTAAATTGAATAATTAATGTTTTGAATTTTCTCCAAAAGTAAAGTAGTTGCAAACTCATCCTTTTAGAAACTTGTTTGGGCTGTTGAGAGGAGTAGAAAAACATCAAAAATTTCAATCCTGCACGATTCTATCAAGAAATGTGAGCGTTCATTCAAACCGCTGCTTTTTTACTATTGGTCCCTATTGAATAATGAATGTTTTGAATTTGCTCCAAAAGTAAAGTAATTGCAAACTCATCCTTTTAGAAACTTGTTTGGGCTGTTGAGCGGAGTAGAAAAACATGAAAAATTTCAATCCTGCACGATTCTACCAGGAAACGTGAGTGTTCATTCAAACCGCTGATTTTTGCTATTTTGGGCCCTATTGAATAATGAATGTTTTGAATTTTCTCCAAAAGTAAAGTAGTTGCAAACTCATCCTCTAAGAAACTTGTTTGGGCTGTTGATAGGAGTAAAAAAACATCAAAAATTTCAATCCTGCACGATTCTACCAAGAAATGTGATTGTTCATTCAAAACGCTGCTTTTTGCTATTGGGCTCTATTGAATAATGAATGTTTTGAATTTTCTCCAAAAGTAAAGTAGTTGCAAGCTCATCCTTTTAGAGTCTTGTTTAGGCTCATGAGAGGAGTAGAAAAACATCAAAAATTTCAATCCTGAACGATTCTACCAAGAGATGTGAGTGTTGATTCAAACCGCTGCTTTTTGCTATTGGTCCCTATTGAATAATGAATATTTTGAATTTTCTCCAAAAGTAAAGTAGTTGCAAACTCATCCTTTTAGAATCTTGTTTGGGCTGTTGAGAGGAGTAGAAAAACATCAACATTTTCTATCCTGCACGATTTTACCAAGAAATGTGATAGTTCATTCAAAACGCTGCTTTTTGCTAATGGGCAAATGAATGAATGTTTTGAATTTTCTCCAAAAGTAAAGTAGTTGCAAGCTCATCCTTTTAGAGTCTTGTTTGAGCTCATGAGAGGAGTAGAAAAACATCAAAAATTTCAATTCTGCACGATTCTACCAAGAGATGTGAGTGTTCATTCAAACAGCTGCTTTTTGCTATTGGGCCCTATTGAATAATGAATGTTTTGAATTTTCTGCAAAAGTAAAGTTGTTGCAAACTCATCCTTTTAGAAACTTGTTTGGGCTGTTGAGAGGAGTAGAAAAATATCAAAAATTTCAATCCTGCAAGATTCTACCAAGAACTGTGATTGTTCATTCAAAACGCTGCTTTTTACTACTAGACCCTATTGAATAATGAATGTTTTGAATTTTCTGGAAAAGTAAAGTAGTTACAAACTCATCCTTCTATAGTCTTGTTTGGGCTCATGAGAGTAGAAAAACGTCAAAAATTTCAATCCTGCACGATTCTACCAAAAAATGTGAGTTCATTCAAACCGCTGCTTTTTGCAATTGATCCCTAATGAATAATGAATGTTTTGAATTTTAAAAAAAAGTAAAGTAGTTGCAAACTTATGCTTTTAGAGTCTTGTTTGGGCTCATGAGAGGAGTAGAAAAACATCAAAAATTTCAATCCTGAACGATTCTACCAAGAGATGTGAGTGTTCATTCAAACAGCTGCTTTATGCTATTGGGCCCTATTGAACAATGAATGTTTTGAATTTTCTGCAAAAGTAAAGCAGTTGCAAACTCATCCTTTTAGAAACTTGTTTGGGCTCATGAGAGGAGTAGAAAAATATCAAAAATATAAATCCTGCTCAATTCTACCAAGAAATGTGAGTGTTCCTTCAAACGGCTGCTTTTTGCTATTGGGCCCTCTTGAATAATGAATGTTTTGAATTATCTCCAAAAGCAAAGTAGTTGCAAACTCATCCTTTTAAAAACTTGTTTGGGCTGTTGAGAGGAGTAGAAAAGCATCAAAAATTTCAATCCTGCACGATTCTACCATGAACCGAGATTGTTCATTCAAAACGCTGCTTTTTGCTATCAGACCCTATTGAATAATGAATGTTTTGAATTTTCTCCAAAAGTAAAGTAGTTGCAAACTGATCCTTTTAGAAACTTGTTTGAGCTCATGAGAGGAGTAGAAAAACATCAAAAATATAAATCCTGCTCGATTCAACCAAGAAATATGAATGTTCCTTCAAACCGCTGCTTTTTGCTATTGGGCCCTCTTGAATAATGAATGTTGTGAATTATCTCCAAAAGTTAAGTAGTTGCAAACTCATCCTTTTAGAAACTTGTTTGGGCTGTTGAGAGGAGTAGAAAAACATCAAAAAATTCAATCCTGCACGATTCTACCAAGAAATGTGAGTGTTCTTTCAAACCGCTGCTTTTTGCTATTGGTCCCTATTGAATAATGAATGTTTTGAATTTTCTCCAAAAGTAAAGTAATTGCAAACTCATCCTTTTAGAAACTTCTTTGGGCTGTTGAGCAGAGTAGAGAAACATGAAAAATTTCAATCCTGCACGATTCTACCAAGAAATGTGAGTGTTCATTCAATCCGCTGATTTTTGCTATTTTGGGCCCAATTGAATAATGAATGTTTTGAATTTTCTCCAAAAGTAAAGTAGTTGCAAACTCATCCTCTTAGAAACTTGTTTGGGCTGTTGAGAGGAGTAGAAAAACAAGAACATTTTCTATCCTGCACGATTCTACCAGGAAATGTGATTGTTCATTCAAAACGCTGCTTTTTGCTAATGGGCAAATGAATGAATGTTTTGAATTTTCTCCAAAAGTAAAGTAGTTGCAAACTCATCCTTTTAGAGTCTTGTTTGGGCTCATGAGAGGAGTAGAAAAACATCAAAAATTTCAGTCCTGAACAATTCTACCAAGAGATGTGAGTGTTCATTCAAACAGCTGCTTTTTTCTATTGGGCCCTATTGAATAATGAATATTTTGAATTTTCTGCAAAAGTAAAGTAGTTGCAAACTCATCCTTTTAGAAACTTGTTTGGGCTGTTGAGAGGAGTAGAAAAACATCAAAAATTTCAATTCTGCACGATTCTATCAAGAGCTGTGATTGTTCATTCAAAACGCTGCTTTTTGCTGTTAGACCCTATTGAATAATGAATGTTTTGAATTTTCTGCAAAAGTAAAGTAGTTGCAAACTCATCATGCTATAGTATTGTTTGGGCTCATGAGAGTAGAAAAACATCAAAAATTTCAATCCTGCACCATTCTACCAAAAAATGTGAGTACATTCAAACCGCTGCTTTTTGCTATTGATCCCTAATGAATAATGAATGTTTTGAATTTTAACCAAAAGTAAAGTAGTTGCAAACTTATCCTTTTAGAGACTTGTTTGGGCTCATGAGAGGAGTAGAAAAACATCAAAAATTTCAATCCTGAACGATTCTACCAAGAGATGTGAGTGTTTATTCAAACCGCTGCTTTTTGCTATTGAATAATGAATGTTTTGAATTTTCTCCAAAAGTAAAGCAGTTGCAAACTCATCCTTTTAGAAACTTGTTTGGGCTCATGAGAGGAGTAGAAAAACATCAAAAATATAAATCCTGCTCGATTCTACCAAGAAATGTGAGTGTTCTTTCAAACCGCTGCTTTTTGCTATTGGGCCCTCTTGAATAATGAATGTTTTGAATTATCTCCAAAAGTTAAGTAGTTGCAAACTCATCCTTTTAGAAACTTGTTTGGGCTGTTGAGAGGAGTAGAAAAACGTCAAAAATATAAATCCTGCACAATTCTACCAAGAAATTTGAGTGTTTATTCAAACCGCTGCTTTTTGCTATTGGGCCCTATTGAATAATGAATGTTTTGAATTTTCCGCAAAAGTAAAGTAGTTGCAAACCCATCCTTATAGAGACTTGTTTGGGCTCATGAGAGGAGTAGAAAAACGTCAAAAAATCCAATCCTGCACGATTCTATTGAGAAATGTGAGTGTTCATTCAAACCGCTGCTTTTTGCTATTGGGCCTTATTGAATAATGAATGTTTTGAATTTTCTTCAAAAGTAAAGTAGTTGCAAACTCATTCTTTTAGAAACTTGTTTGGGCTGTTGAGAGGAGTAGAAAAACATCAAAAATTTCAATCCTGCACGATTCTACCAAGAAATGTGATTGTTCATTCAAAAAGCTGCTTTTTGCCATTGGGCTCTATTGAATAATGAATGTTTTGAATTTCCTCCAAAAGTAAAGTAGTTACAAGCTCATCCCTTTAGAGTCTTGTTTGGGCTCATGAGAGGAGTAGAAAAACATTAAAAATTTCATTCCTGAACGATTCTACCAAGAGATGTGAGTGTTCATTCAAACAGCTGCTTTTTGCTATTGGGCCTATTGAATAATGAATGTTTTGAATTTTCTGCAAAAGTAAAGTAGTTGCAAACTCATCCTTTTAGAAACTTGTTTGGGCTGTTGAGAGGAGAAGAAAAGCATCAAAAATTACAATCCTGCCCGATTCTACCAAGAACTGTGATTGTTCATTGAAAACACTGCTTTTTGCAATTAGACTCTATTGAATAAAGAATGTTTTGAATTTTCTCCAAAAGTAAAGTAGTTGCAAACTCATCCTTTTAGAAACTTGTTTGGGCTGTTGAGAGGAGTAGAAAAACATCAAAAATTTCAATCCTGCTCGATTATACGAAGAAATGTGAGTGTTCATTCAAACCGCTGCTTTTTGCGATTGGGTCCGATTGAATAATGAATGTTTTGAATTTTCTGCAAAAGTAAAGTAGTTCCAAACTCATCCTTCTAGAGTCTTGTTTGGGATCCTGAGAGGATTAGAAAAAGTTAAAAATTTCAATCCTGCATGATTCTACCAAGAAATGTGAGTGTTTATTCAAACCGCTGCTTTTTGCTATTGAATAATGAATGTTTTGAATTTTCTCCAAAAGTAAAGTAGTTGCAAGCTCATCCTTTTAGAGTCTTGTTTGGGCTCATGAGAGGAGTAGAAAAACATCAAAAATTTCAGTCCTGAACAATTCTACCAAGAGATGTGAGTGTTCATTCAAACAACTGCTTTTTGCTATTGGGCCCTTTTGAATAATGAATGTTTTGAATTTTCTGCAAAAGTAAAGTAGTTGCAAACTCATCCTTTTAGAAACTTGTTTGGGCTGATGAGAGAAGTAGAAAAACATAAAAAATTTCAATTCTGCACGATTCTATCAAGAACTGTGATTGTTCATTCAAAACGCTGCTTTTTGCGATTAGACCCTATTGAATAATGAATGTTTTGAATTTTCTGCAAAAGTAAAGTAGTTGCAAACTCATCCTTTTAGAAAATTGTTTGGGCTGTTGAGAGGAGTAGAAAAACATCAAAAATTTCAATTCTGCACGATTCTTTCAAGAACTGTGATTGTTCATTCAAAACGCTGCTTTTTGCTACTAGACCCTATTGAATAATGAATGTTTTGAATTTTCTGCAAAAGTAAAGTAGTTGCAAACTCATCCTTCTATAGTATTGTTTGGGCTCATGAGAGTAGAAAAACGTCAAAAATTTCAATCCTGCACGATTCTACCAAAAAATGTGAGTACATTCAAACCGCTGCTTTTTGCTATTGATCCCTAATGAATAATGAATGTTTTGAATTTTAACCAAAAGTAAAGTAATTGCAAACTCATCCTTTTAGAAACTTGTTTGGGCTGTTGAGCGGAGTAGAGAAACATGAAAAATTTAAATCCTGCACGATTCTACCAAGGAATGTGAGTGTTCATTTAAACCGCTGATTTTTGCTATTTTGGGCCCTATTGAATAATGAATGTTTTGAATTTTCTCCAAAAGTAAAGAAGTTGCAAACTCATCCTCTTAGAAACTTGTTTGGGCTGTTGAGAGGAGTAAAAAAACATCAAAAATTTCAATCCTGCACGATTCTACCAAGAAATGTGATTGTTCATTCAAAACGCTGCTTTTTGCTATTAGACCCTATTGAATAATGAATGTTTTGAATTTTCTCCAAAAGTAAAGTAGTTGCAAACTCATCCTTCTAGAGTTTTGCTTGGGCTCCTGAGAGGAGTAGAAAAACGTCAAAAATTTAAATCCTGCACAATTCTACCAAGAAATTTGAGTGTTTATTCAAACCGCTGCTTTTTGCTATTGGGCCCTATTGAATAATGAATGTTTTGATTTTTCCGCAAAAGTAAAGTAGTTGCAAACCCATCCTTATAGAGACTTGTTTGGTCTCATGAAAGGAGTAGAAAAACGTCAAAAAATCCAATCCTGCACGATTCTATTGAGAAATGTGAGTGTTCATTCAAACCGCTGCTTTTTGCTATTGGGCCTTATTGAATAATGAATGTTTTGAATTTTCTTCAAAAGTAAAGTAGTTGCAAACTCATCCTTTTACAAACTTGTTTGGGCTGTTGAGAGGAGTAGAAAAACATCAAAAATTTCAATCCTGCACGATTCTACCAAGAAATGTGTGTGTTCATTCAAACCGCTGCTTTTTGCTATTGGTCCCTATTGAATAATGAATGTTTTGAATTTTCTCCAAAAGTAAAGTAATTGCAAACTCATCCTTTTAGAAACTTGTTTGGGCTGTTGAGAGGAGTAGAAAAACATGAAAAATTTCAATCCTGCACGATTCTACCAAGAAATGTGAGTGTTCATTCAAACCGCTGGTTTTTGCTATTTTGGGCCCTATTGAATAATGAATGTTTTGAATTTTCTCCAAAAGTAAAGTAGTTGCAAGCTCATCCTTTTAGAGTCTTGTTTGGGCTCATGAGAGGAGTAGAAAAACATCAAAAATTTAAATCCTGAACGATTCTACCAAGAGATGTGAGTGTTCATTCAAACCGCTGCTTTTTGCTATTGGTCCCTATTGAGTAATGAATATTTTGAATTTTCTCCAAAAGTAAAGTAGTTGCAAACTCATCCTTTTAGAAACTTGTTTGGGCTGTTGAGAGGAGTAGAAAAACATCAACATTTTCTATCCTGCACGATTCTACCAAGAAATGTGATTGTTCATTCAAAACGCTGCTTTTTGCTAATGGGCAAATGAATGAATGTTTTGAATTTTCTCCAAAAGTAAAGTAGTTGCAAGCTCATCCTTTTAGAGTCTTGTTTGGGCTCATGAGAGGAGTAGAAAAACATCAAAAATTTCAGTCCTGAACAATTCTACCAAGAGATGTGAGTGTTCATTCAAACAGCTGCTTTTTTCTATTGGGCCCCATTGAATAATGAATATTTTGAATTTTCTGCAAAAGTAAAGTAGTTGCAAACTCATCCTTTTAGAAACTTGTTTGGGCTGTTGAGAGGAGTAGAAAAACATCAAAAATTTCAATTCTGCACGATTCTACCAAGAACTGTGATTGTACATTCAAAACACTGCTTTTTGCAATTAGACTCTATTGAATAAAGAATGTTTTGAATTTTCTCCAAAAGTAAAGTAGTTGCAAACTCATCCTTTTAGAAACTTGTTTGGGCTGTTGAGAGGAGTAGAAAAACATCAAAAATTTCAATCCTGCTCGATTATACCAAGAAATGTGAGTGTTCACTCAAACCGCTGCTTTTTGCGATTGGGTCCTATTGAATAATGAATGTTTTGAATTTTCTGCAAAAGTAAAGTAGTTCCAAACTCATCCTTCTAGAGTCTTGTTTGGGCTCATGAGAGGATTAGAAAAAGGTTAAAAATTTCAATCCTGCATGATTCTACCAAGAAATGTGAGTGTTTATTCAAACCGCTGCTTTTTGCTATTGAATAATGAATGTTTTGAATTTTCTCCAAAAGTAAAGTAGTTGCAAGCTCATCCTTTTAGAGTCTTGTTTGGGCTCATGAGAGGAGTAGAAAAACATCAAAAATTTCAGTCCTGAACAATTCTACCAAGAGATGTGAGTGTTCATTCAAACAGCTGCTTTTTGCTATTGAGCCCTATTGAATAATGAATGTTTTGAATTTTCTGCAAAAGTAAAGTAGTTGCAAACTCATCCTATTAGAAACTTGTTTGGGCTGTTGAGAGGAGTAGAAAAACATCAAAAATTTCAATTCTGCACGATTCTATCAAGAACTGTGATTGTTCATTCAAAAAGCTGCTTTTTGCTATTAGACCCTATTGAATAATGAATGTTTTGAATTTTCAGCAAAAGTAAAGTAGTTGCAAACTCATCCTTCTATAGTATTGTTTGTGCTCATGAGAGTAGAAAAACATCAAAAATTTCAATCCTGCACGATTCTACCAAGAAATGTGAGTGTTCATTCAAACCGCTGGTTTTTGCTATTTTGGGCCCTATTGAATAATGAATGTTTTGAATTTTCTCCAAAAGTAAAGTAGTTGCAAGCTCATCCTTTTAGAGTCTTGTTTGGGCTCATGAGAGGAGTAGAAAAACATCAAAAGTTTCAATCCTGAACGATTCTACCAAGAGATGTGAGTGTTCATTCAAACCGCTGCTTTTTGCTATTGGTCCCTATTGAATAATGAATATTTTGAATTTTCTCCAAAAGTAAAGTCGTTGGAAACTCATCCTTTTAGAAACTTGTTTGGGCTGTTGAGAGGAGTAGAAAAATATCAACATTTTCTATCCTGCACGATTCAACCAAGAAATGTGATTGTTCATTCAAAACGCTGCTTTTTGCTAATGGGCAAATGAATGAATGTTTTGAATTTTCTCCAAAAGTAAAGTAGTTGCAAGCTCATCCTTTTAGAGTCTTGTTTGGGCTCATGAGAGGAGTAGAAAAACATCAAAAATTTCAGTCCTGAACAATTCTACCAAGAGATGTGAGTGTTCATTCAAACAGCTGCTTTTTTCTATTGGGCCCTATTGAATAATGAATATTTTGAATTTTCTGCAAAAGTAAAGTAGTTGCAAACTCATCCTTTTAGAAACTTGTTTGGGCTGTTGAGAGGAGTAGAAAAACATCAAAAATTTCAATTCTGCACGATTCTATCAAGAACTGGGATTGTTCATTCAAAACGCTGCTTTTTGCTATTAGACCCTATTGAATAATGAATGTTTTGAATTTTCTGCAAAAGTAAAGTAGTTGCAAACTCATCCTTCTATAGTATTGTTTGGGCTCATGAGAGTAGAAAAACATCAAAAATTTCAATCCTGCACCATTCTACCAAAAAATGTGAGTACATTCAAACCGCTGCTTTTTGCTATTAATCCCTAATGAATAATGAATGTTTTGAATTTTAACCAAAAGTAATGTAGTTGCAAAATTATCCTTTTAGAGTCTTGTTTGGGCTCATGAGAGGAGTAGAAAAACATCAAAAATTTCAATCCTGAATGATTCTACCAAGAGAAGTGAGTGTTGATTCAAACAGCTGCTTTTTGCTATTGGGCCCTATTGAATAATGAATGTTTTGAATTTTCTGCAAAAGTAAAGTAGTTGCAAACTCATCCTTTTAGAAACTTGTTTGGGCTGTTGAGAGGAGTAGAAAAGCATCAAAAATTTCAATCCTGCCCGATTCTACCAAGAACTGTGATTGTACATTCAAAACACTGCTTTTTGCAATTAGACTCTATTGAATAAAGAATGTTTTGAATTTTCTCCAAAAGTAAAGTAGTTGCAAAATCATCCTTTTAGAAACTTGTTTGGGCTGTTGAGAGGAGTAGAAAAACATCAAAAATTTCAATCCTGCTCGATTATACCAAGAAATGTGAGTGTTCATTCAAACCGCTGCTTTTTGCGATTGGGTTCTATTGAATAATGAATGTTTTGAATTTTCTGCAAAAGTAAAGTAGTTCCAAACTAATCCTTCTAGAGTCTTGTTTGGGCTCATGAGCGGATTAGAAAAAGGTTAAACGTTTCAATCCTGCATGATTCTACCAACAAATGTGAGTGTTTATTCAAACCGCTGCTTTTTGCTATTGAATAATGAATGTTTTGAATTTTCTCCAAAAGTAAAGTAGTTGCAAGCTCATCCTTTTAGAGACTTGTTTGGGCTCATGAGAGGAGTAGAAAAACATCAAAAATTTCAGTCCTGAACAATTCTACCAAGAGATGTGAGTGTTCATTCAAACAGCTGCTTTTTGCTATTGGGCCCTATTGAATAATGAATGTTTTGAATTTTCTGCAAAAGTAAAGTAGTTGCAAACTCATCCTTTTAGAAACTTGTTTGTGCTGTTGAGAGGAGTAGAAAAACATCAAAAATTTCAATTCTGCACGATTTTATCAAGAACTGTGATTGTTCATTCAAAACGCTGCTTTTTGCTATTAGACCCTATTGAATAATGAATGTTTTGAATTTTCTGCAAAAGTAAAGTAGTTGCAAACTCATCCTTCTATAGTATTGTTTGGGCTCATGAGAGTAGAAAAACGTCAAAAATTTCAATCCTGCACGATTCTACCAAAAAATGTGAGTACATTCAAACCGATGCTTTTTGCTATTGATCCCTAATGAATAATGAATGTTTTGAATTTTAACCAAAAGTAAAGTAGTTGCAAACTTATCCTTTTAGAGTCTTGTTTGGGCTCATGAGAGGAGTAGAAAAACATCAAAAATTTCAATCCTGAACGATTCTACCAAGAGATGTGAGTGTTCATTCAAACAGCTGCTTTTTGCTATTGGGCCCTATTGAATAATGAATGTTTTGAATTTTCTGCAAAAGTAAAGTAGTTGCAAACTCATCCTTTGAGAAACTTGTTTGGGCTGTTGAGTGGAGTAGAAAAGCATCAAAAATTTCAATCCTGCCCGATTCTACCAAGAACTGTGATTGTACATTCAAAACACTGCTTTTTGCAATTAGACTCTATTGAATAAAGAATGTTTTGAATTTTCTCCAAAAGTAAAGTTGTTGCAAACTCATCCTTTTAGAAACTTGTTTGGGCTGTTGAGAGGAGTAGAAAAACATCAAAAATTTCAATCCTGCTCGATTATACCAAGAAATGTGAGTGTTCATTCAAACCGCTGCTTTTTGCGATTGGGTCCTATTGAATAATTAATGTTTTGAATTTTCTGCAAAAGAAAAGTAGTTCCAAACTCATCCTTCTAGAGTCTTGTTTGGGCTCATGAGAGGATTAGAAAAAGGTTAAAAATTTCAATCCTGCATGATTCTACCAAGAAATGTGAGTGTTTATTCAAACCGCTGCTTTTTGCTATTGAATAATGAATGTTTTGAATTTTCTCCAAAAGTAAAGTAGTTGCAAGCTCATCCTTTTTGAGTCTTGTTTGGGCTCATGAGAGGAGTAGAAAAACATCAAAAATTTCAGTCCTGAACAATTCTACCAAGAGATGTGAGTGTTCATTCAAACAGCTGCTTTTTGCTATTGGGCCCTTTTGAATAATGAATGTTTTGAATTTTCTGCAAAAGTAAAGTAGTTGCAAACTCATCCTTTTAGAAACATGTTTGGGCTGATGAGAGGAGTTGAAAAACATCAAAAATTTCAATTCTGCATGATTCTATCAAGAACTGTGATTGTTCATTCAAAACGCTGCTTTTTGCGATTAGACCCTATTGAATAATGAATGTTTTGAATTTTCTGCAAAAGTAAAGTAGTTGCAAACTCATCCTTTTAGAAACTTGTTTGGGCTGTTGAGAGGAGTAGAAAAACATCAAAAATTTCAATTCTGCACGATTCTATCAAGAACTGTGATTGTTCATTCAAAACGCTGCTTTTTGCTATTAGACCCTATTGAATAATGAATGTTTTGAATTTTCTGCAAAAGTAAAGTAGTTGCAAACGCATCCTTTTATAGTATTGTTTGGGCTCATGAGAGTAGAAAAACGTCAAAAATTTCAATCCTGCACGATTCTACCAAAAAATGTGAGTACATTCAAACCGCTGCTTTTTGCTATTGATCCCTAATGAATAATGAATGTTTTGAATTTTAACCAAAAGTAAAGTAGTTGCAAACTTATCCTTTTAGAGTCTTGTTTGGGCTCATGAGAGGAGTAGAAAAACATCAAAAATTTCAATCCTGAACGATTCTACCAAGAGATGTGAGTGTTCATTCAAACAGCTGCTTTTTGCTATTGGGCCCTATTGAATAATGAATGTTTTGAATTTTCTGCAAAAGTAAAGTAGTTGAAAACTCATCCTTTTAGAAACTTGTTTGGGCTGTTGAGAGGAGTAGAAAAGCATCAAAAATTTCAATCCTGCCCGATTCTACCAAGAACTGTGATTGTACATTCAAAACACTGCTTTTTGCAATTAGACTCTATTGAATAAAGAATGTTTTGAATTTTCTCCAAAAGTAAAGTAGTTGCAAACTCATCCTTTTAGAAACTTGTTTGGGCTGTTGAGCGGAGTAGAAAAACATCAAAAATTTCAATCCTGCTCGATTATACCAAGAAATGTGAGTGTTCATTCAAACCGCTGCTTTTTGCGATTGGGTCCTATTGAATAATGAATGTTTTGAATTTTCTGCAAAAGTAAAGTAGTTCCAAACTCATCCTTCTAGAGTCTTGTTTGGGCTCATGAGAGGATTAGAAAAAGGTTAAAAATTTCAATCCTGCATGATTCTACCAAGAAATGTGAGTGTTTATTCAAACCGCTGCTTTTTGCTATTGAATAATGAATGTTTTGAATTTTCTCCAAAAGTAAAGTAGTTGCAAACTCATCCTTTTAGAAACTTGTTTGGGCTCATGAGAAAAGTAGAAAAACATCAAAAATATAAATCCTGCTCGATTCTACCAAGAAATGTGAGTGTTCTTTCAAACCGCTGCTTTTTGCTATTGGGCCCTCTTGAATAATGAATGTTTTGAATTATCTCCAAAAGTTAAGTAGTTGCAAACTCATCCTTTTAGAAACTTGTTTGGGCTGTTGAGAGGAGTAGAAAAACGTCAAAAATATAAATCCTGAACAATTCTACCAAGAAATTTGAGTGTTTATTCAAACCGCTGCTTTTTGCTATTGGGCCCTATTGAATAATGAATGTTTTGAATTTTCCGCAAAAGTAAAGTAGTTGCAAACCCATCCTTATAGAGACTTGTTTGGGCTCATGAGAGGAGTAGAAAAACGTCAAAAAATCCAATCCTGCACGATTCTATTGAGAAATGTGAGTGTTCATTCAAACCGCTGCTTTTTGCTATTGGGCCTTATTGAATAATGAATGTTTTGAATTTTCTTCAAAAGTAAAGTAGTTGCAAACTCATTCTTTTAGAAACTTGTTTGGGCTGTTGAGCGGAGTAGAAAAACATCAAAAATTTCAATCCTGCACGATTTTACCAAGAAATGTGATTGTTCATTCAAAAAGCTGCTTTTTGCCATTGGGCTCTATTGAATAATGAATGTTTTGAATTTTCTCCAAAAGTAAAGTAGTTGCAAGCTCATCTTTTAGAGTCTTGTTTGGGCTCATGAGAGGAGTAGAAAAACATTAAAAATTTCAATCCCCAACGATTCTACCAAGAGATGTGAGTGTTCATTCAAACCGCTGCTTTTTGCTATTGGTCCCTATTGAATAATGAATATTTTGAATTTTCTCCAAAAGTAAAGTAGTTGCAAACTCATCCTTTTAGAAACTTGTTTGGGCTGTTGAGAGGATTAGAAAAACATCAGCATTTTCTATCCTGCACGATTCTACCAAGAAATGTGATTGTTCATTCAAAACGCTGCTTTTTGCTATTGGGCGTTATTGAATAATGAATGTTTTGAATTTTCTCCAAAAGTAAAGTAGTTGCAAACTCATCCTTTTAGAAACTTGTTTGGGCTGTTGAGAGGAGTAGAAAAACATCAAAAATTTCAATACTGAACAATTCTACCAAGAGATGTGAGTGTTCATTCAAACTGCTGCTTTTTGCTATTGGGCGTTATTGAATAATGAATGTTTTGAATTTTCTCCAAAAGTAAAGTAATTGCAAACTCATCCTTTTAGAAACTTCTTTGGGCTGTTGAGCGGAGTAGAGAAACATGAAAAATTTAAATCCTGCACGATTCTACCAAGGAATGTGAGTGTTCATTTAAACCGCTGATTTTTGCTATTTTGGGCCCTATTGAATAATGAATGTTTTGAATTTTCTCCAAAAGTAAAGTAGTTGCAAACTCATCCTCTTAGAAACTTGTTTGGGCTGTTGAGAGGAGTAAAAAAACATCAAAAATTTCAATCCTGCACGATTCTACCAAGAAATATGTTTGTTCATTGAAAACGCTGCTTTTTGCTATTGGGCTCTATTGAATAATGAATGTTTTGAATTTTCTCCAAAAGTAAAGTAGTTGCAAGCTCATCCTTTTAGAGTCTTGTTTGGGCTCATGAGAGAAGTAGAAAAACATCAAAAATTTCAATCCTGAACGATTCTACCAAGAGATGTGAGTGTTCATTCAAACAGCTGCTTTTTGCTATTGGGCCCTACTGAATAATGAATGTTTTGAATTTTCCGCAAAAGTAAAGGAGTTGCAAACCCATCCTTATAGAGACTTGTTTGGGCTCATGAGAGGAGTAGAAATACGTCAAAAAATCCAATCCTGCACAATTCTACCGAGAAATGTGAGTGTTCATTCAAACCGCTGCTTTTTGCTATTGGGCCTTATTGAATAATGAATGTTTTGAATTTTCTTCAAAAGTAAAGTAGTTGCAAACTCATCCTTTTAGAAACTTGTTTGGGCTGTTGAGAGGAGTAGAAAAACATCAAAAATTTCAATCCTGCACGATTCTACCAAGAAATGTGAGTGTTCATTCAAACCGCTGGTTTTTGCTATTTTGGGCCCTATTGAATAATGAATGTTTTGAATTTTCTCCAAAAGTAAAGTAGTTGCAAACTCATCCTCTTAGAAACTTGTTTGGGCTGTTGAGAGGAGTAAAAAAACATCAAAAATTTCAATCATGCACGATTCTACCAAGAAATGTGATTTTTCATTCAAACCGCTGATTTTTGCTATTGTGCCCTATTGAATAATGAATGTTTTGAACTTTCTCCAAAACTAAACTAGTTGCAAACTCATACTTCTAGAGTCTTGTTTGGGCTCAGGAGAGGAGTAGAAAAACATCACAAATTTCAATCCTGAACGATTCTACCAAGAGATGTGAGTGTTCATTCAAACAGCTGCTTTTTGCTATTGTGCCCTATTGAATAATGAATGTTTTGAATTTTCTGCAAAAGTAAAGTAGTTGCAAACCATCCTTCTAGAGTCTTGTTTGGGCTCATGAGAGGAGTATAAAAACGTCAAAAATTCCAATCCTGCAAGATTATACCGAGAAATGTGAGTGTTCATTCAAACCGCTGCTATTTGCTTTTGGGCCTTCTTGAATAATGAATGTTTTGAATTTTCTGCAAAAGTAAAGTAATTGCAAACTCATCCTTTTAGAAACGTGTTTGGGCTGTTGAGCGGACTAGGAAAACATGAAAAATTTCAATCCTGCTGTCATGGTATGCCTAGGTTACTTTAGGCAAAAACCCCGGGACCCCTGCGATGTCCCTCAGACTAGGGGAACCCTGTCTGTCCCTCTACCCAGGGTTTACACTGAAGGTGTGCCTGCCTGAGCCTCCACCCTGTCCCTGTCTCCTGTCCAGCCCTAAGCTGAACCCACCACCCTCCACCCAGTGAGGGGACCAGACCCCACAAATACGTATGGACAGGGGTAAAAGAAACACCACACAGTTAATACACAAGGGAATACAATAATGTGCAAGGGCAACCAAATATATATATAACAGATTGGAGAAAGAACCACTGAGGGATATACTGCACCAGATATCAGACGCTCCAACACCACCACTGCTGACCGGTATTGCTAGCACTAGGCTAAAGCTATAGTCGGCGACGCCCATAGTCAGGACGAACTATTTAAAGACCAAGGGCGTGGCCCAGCCCTCAGCCAGCATGACAACCTGGCTAACCCTATCCCGACTGGAACAGAATACCCAACAGGGTATTACCGCTGTCTGCCGGACACCCTGGTGTGAACAGTGTCCGACATGACAGTACCCCGCCTTCTACGAGGGACCTCCGGAACCTCACCATGTCGAGGACCTGGCTTGTCCGGATGGCGACGATGGAACATAGTAACCAGTCGATCAGCATGAATGTCAGAGGCCGGCACTCATGTCCTCTCCTCAGGACCATAGCCACGCCAGTGGACCAGGTACTGTAGAGTGCGACGCACAACCCTAGAGTCCACTACTTTGGACACCTCAAATTCCAACGCGCCATCCACCAAGACGGGAGGTGGTGGCCCGGGGGAACCATCCACCAAACCCACGACCTTCTTTAGCAATGCTTTGTGAAATACATTATGAATCTTATACACAGCCGGCAACTCCAAACGAAATGCCACTGGGTTGATCACTGCGGAGATTCTAAATGGGCCAATGAACCTGGGACCCAACTTAAGTGACGGTATCTTGAGCTTAATGTTCCTAGTAGATAACCACACCCAATCACCCACACACAGGTCCGGACCTGGCACACGTCTGCAGTCAGCCACCCGTTTGTACCTGGAACCCACCTTCAACAAGCGCTGCTTGACTCTCCTCCAAACAGACGACAATTGAGCTCCCAACTGGTCCTCTTCAGGGACGCCAACTGAGCACCCCTGACGCAAGGTGCAAAATTGAGGATGTTGACCATACACACAAAAAAAAGGAGATTCCCCAGACGATTCCTGGCAATGGTTGTTTATTCCGAATTCTGCCAGAGGAAGAAACGCTGACCACTCTTCCTGATTGTCGGAAATAAAGCAGCGCAAGTATTGCTCCAGGTTTTGGTTCATCCGCTCAGTCTGTCCATTCGACTGAGGGTGGAAAGCCGATGAATGAGATAATTTGATTCCAAGGCGAGAACAAAAAGCTCTCCAAAACTTTGCCACAAACTGCGTACCTCGATCAGACACAATATCAGACGGGACACCATGAAGTCTGACCACCTCGCGAATAAATATCTGAGCAAGAGTCTTAGCATTGGGCAAAGACGGTAAAGCAACGAAATGTGACATTTTGGAGAACCTATCAACAATTACCAAAATGACCGAGTTCCCTGCCGAGGCGGGCAAGTCAGTAATAAAATCCATGGAAATCTCAGTCCATGGCTTACTGGGCACCCCGAGAGGCTGCAAGCTACCAGCGGGACGGGAACGAGGAGTCTTGGCCCGTGCGCACGTGGTACAGGCAGCCACATATGAGGCCACATCCTGCCGGATTTTAGGCCACCAAAAACGACGCAACACCAGTTCCAGAGTGCTCTTAACCCCTGGATGACCTGCCAGTACCGTGTCGTGATGTTCGCCCAACACTCTAGAGCGTAGATGTAGTGGCACAAAAGATTTATTAGCAGGCAACCCCGGCGGTACCACCTCCTGAGCCTCCGCAATCTCTGCCTCAATCTCTGTCGTGATGGCAGATACCACCACACCCTTTTGGAGAATAGGCACCGGCTCTTCACATAACTCTCCACCCGGAAAACACCTGGATAAAGCGTCTGCCTTAACATTCTTCGACCCAGGTCGATAGGTAACAATGAAGTTGAACCGGGTGAAGAATAATGCCCAGTGAGCCTGTCTGGAGGACAGGCGCTTAGCAGATTCTAAATAAAGCAAATTCTTATGGTCGGTTATCACAGTAATCTGATGAACAGCCCCCTCCAAGAAGTGTCGCCACTCCTCAAATGCCAATTTGATGGCCAATAGTTCCCTGTTGCCAATATCATAATTACGCTCCGCAGGCGACAGCTTCTTGGAGAAGAAGGCACACGGATGCAACTTGGCCCAAGAAGGGCCCTGAGACAGTACAGCCCCCACTCCAACCTCTGACGCATCCACCTCCACGACAAACGGTAAGGAGACATCGGGCTGCACCAGAATGGGCGCTGAGGCAAAACTATTCTTGAGGAATTCAAATGCCTGTACCGCAGGCTCAGACCAGTCAGAAAAGTCGGTACCCTTCTTAGTCATGTCAGTCAGTGGTTTGGCAATCATAGAGAAGTTCTTAATAAATTTCCTATAGTAATTGGAGAAGCCAAGAAATCGCTGAAGCGCCTTAAGATTATCAGGCCGATCCCAATGTAGTACCACCTGCACCTTTGCGGTGTCCATCTTAAAACCTGAGGCGGAGATTATATAACCCAAGAACGGTAGCTCCTGTATGAAAAACACACATTTTTCAAGCTTGACATAGAGCCTGTTCTCTCTGAGTAACTGCAGAACCTGTCTAACATGCTCTATATGTGTATCATGGTCGCGAGAGAAAATGAGGATGTCGTCAAGATAAATTATAACAAACCTCCCCAACAACTGAGAGAAGACATCATTAATGAAGTGTTGAAAGACCGCCGGTGCCATAGTCAACCCAAACGGCATTACCAAACTCTCAAAGTGACCCTCAGGGGTATTGAACGCTGTCTTCCACTCATCCCCCTGACGGACTCTTATAAGATTGTACGCCCCCTGAGGTCCAGTTTGGAGAACCACCTGGCACCAACCACTTGGTTGAATAAATCGGGTATAAGTGGCATAGGGTAAGGATCACAGACCGTAATCTGGTTGAGTTCTCTGAAATCCAGACACGGGCGTAAACTGCCATCCTTCTTTTTAACAAAGAAGAAGCCAGCAGCCAGAGGAGAAGAGGAAGGTCTAATATGACCCTTGCTCAGGCTATCCGCAATGTATTCCTTGAGAGCTAGCCTCTCGGGACCTGAGATATTAAACATTCTAGCTTTAGGTAACTTGGCCCCTGGTTTCAACCTAATAGCACAGTCATAGGGGCGATGCGGTGGTAGTTCCGAACAACCCTTCTCAGAAAATACATCCGCATAATCCAGCAACGGCTCCGGGATACTGGGAGTCAAAGCGGAAATACATGTAGCCAGGCACCTCTCCTGACACTCCCTGCTCCACTGAATTATGTCCTGGGTCTTCCAATCAATAACAGGATTATGCATTGACAACCATGGAAAGCCCAGAACCATCTGAGCCGGTAAGTTACTAAGCACCTTACAAGTTACCCGCTCTGAGTGTAATACTCCGATGTGGAGTTGTATATCCAACACACACTCTGTGATCTCCCCTTGAGACAACGGGGAAGCATTGATGGTAACCACCCGGATGGGGTTCGGCAATTTCTCCACCGGAAATCCCGCTGTATGCGCGAACCTCTCATCAATGAGATTGGCAGCTGAGCCACTATCAATAAATACTGTAATAGAGAGCATTTGCCCCCCAAGTACCACCCTAGCAGGGAGCATACACTGGGAAACCATGACGGAGGATACACAAAGGCTCAGACTAGACTCCTCCAAACCCTCTGAGCCTATCAGTTTTCCGCCGGCGCGCCCTTCTTAGGTACCAGGGGGCAAGCGTTAATAAAATGTCCTCCTTTGCCACAAAAAAAACAGAGCCCCTGCCTTCTGTGCCAAGGACGTTTAGGCTTGTTACTCGGTGACTGTGCTATACCAGCGATCTGCATGGGTTCCACGGATTCACCCGCGGCAACCTCACCGACCACTCCCCCACCTCCCGGAGGCAACGAAACCAGCGCCCCCTGACGGAGACGTCGGTCTATGCGTACTACAAGTGCCATCGCAGCCTCCAGAGAGGCGGGAGTCTCGTACATTAGGAGAGTCTGTTTAACCCTTCCAGAAACCCCATGCAAAATTGACTTCTAAGCGCAGGGTCATTCCACTGCGTGTCCACCGCCCAGCGCCGGAATTCTGTGCAGTAATCCTCAGCTGGTCGATCACCCTGTGGCAGTGAGCGTATCTTAGACTCTGCTAAGTTTAATCTATCCGGATCGTCATAGATCAAACCCAGAGCAGAGAAAAAAAAATCTACAGATTCAAATGCCTGTGAGTCTGAAGGGAGTGAAAAGGCCCAGGCCTGTGGGTCACCACTCAGCAAAGAAATCACCAAGCCCACGCGTTGAGCCTCATTACCTGAGGAATGTGGACGCATACGGAAATACAATTTGCATGATTCACGAAACACCGTGAACTTACCACGATCACCAGCAAATCGTTCAGGAAGGGGAAACTTGGGCTCAGCTGCCCTGGCTGCAGCCTCAGCAGGTACTGCAGGAGCTGACAGGCCTTGTTGCTGGACCGCCCCCCTGAGTTCAGTGACCTGTATGGATAGAGCCTCCAGCTGCTTGGTTAGGGAAAGTATAGGATCCATAGTAAGTAACCCCTATATTCCCTATCTATACCTTTTTTTTTTTTTTTTTCTCTCACTTTATTATTTGGGCCGACTATAATGTCATGGTATGCCAAGGTTACTTTAGGCAAAAACCCCGGGACCCCTGCGATGTCCCTAAGACTAGGGGAACCCTGTCTGTCCCTCTACCCAGGGTTTACACTGAAGGTGTGCCTGCCTGAGCCTCCACCCTGTCCCTGTCTCCTGTCCAGCCCTAAGCTGAACCCACCACCCTCCACCCAGTGAGGGGACCAGACCCCACAAATACGTATGGACAGGGGTAAAAGAAACACCACACAGTTAATACACAAGGGAATACAATAATGTGCAAGGGCAACCAAATATATATATAACAGATTGGAGAAAGAGCCACTGAGGGATATACTGCACCAGATATCAGACGCTCCAACACCACCACTGCTGACCGGTATTGCTAGCACTAGGCTAAAGCTATAGTCGGCGACGCCCATAGTCAGGACGAACTATTTAAAGACCAAGGGCGTGGCCCAGCCCTCAGCCAGCATGACAACCTGGTTAACCCTATCCCGACTGGAACAGAATACCCAACAGGGTATTACCGCTGTCTGCCGGACACCCTGGTGTGAACAGTGTCCGACATGACACCTGCATGATTCTACCAAGAAATGTGAGTGTTCATTCAAACCGCTGATTTTTGCTTTTTTGCGCCCTATTGAATAATGAATGTTTTAAATTTTCTCCAAAAGTAAAGTAGTTGCTAACTCATCCTCTTAGAAACTTGTTTGGGCTGTTGAGAGGAGTAAAAAAACATCAAAAATTTCAATCCTGCACGATTCTACCAAGAAATGTGATTGTTAATTCAAAACGCTGCTTTTTGCTATTGGGCTCTATTGTATAATGAATGCTTTGAATTTTCTCCAAAAGTAAAGTAGCTGCAAGCTCATCCTTTTAGAGTCTTGTTTGGGCTCATGAGAGGAGTAGAAAAACATTAAAAATTTCAATCCTGAACGATTCTACCAAGAGATGTGAGTGTTCATTCAAACCACTGCTGTTTGCTATTGGTCCCTATTGAATAATGAATATTTTGAATTTTCTCCAAAAGTAAAGTAGTTGCAAACTCATCCTTTTAGAAACTTGTTTGGGCTGTTGAGAGGAGTAGAAAAACATCAAAAATTTCAATACTGAACGATTCTACCAAGAGATGTGAGTGTTCATTCAAACCGCTGCTTTTTGCTATTGGGCGTTATTGAATAATGAATGTTTTGAATTTTATCCAAAAGTAAAGTAGTAGCAAACTCATCCTTTTAGAAAGTTGTTTGGGCTGTTGAGAGGAGTAGAAGAACATCAAAAATTTCAATCCTGCACGATTCTACCAAGAAATGTGAGTGTTCTTTCAAACCGCTGCTTTTTGCTATTGGTCCCTATTGAATAATGAACGTATTGAATTTTGTCCAAAAGTAAAGTAATTGCAAACTCATCCTTTTAGAAACTTCTTTGGGCTGTTGAGCAGAGTAGAGAAACACGAAAAATTTCAATCCTGCACGATTCTACCAAGAAATGTGAGTGTTCATTCAAACCGCTGATTTTTGCTATTTTGGGCCCAATTGAATAATGAATATTTTGAATTTTCTCCAAAAGTAAAGTAGTTGCAAACTCATCCTCTTAGAAACTTGTTTGGGCTGTTGAGATGAGTAAAAAAACATCAAAAATTTCAATCCTGCACGATTCTACCAAGAAATGTGAGTGTTCATTCAAACCGCTGATTTTTGGTATTTTGGGCCCAATTGAATAATGAATGTTTTGAATTTTCTCCAAAAGTAAAGTAGTTGCAAACTCATCCTCTTAGAAACTTGTTTGGGCTGTTGAGATGAGTAAAAAAACATCAAAAATTTCAATCCTGCACGATTCTACCAAGAAATGTGATTGTTCATTCAAAACGCTGCTTTTTGCTATTGGGCTCTATTGAATAATGAATGTTTTGAATTTTCTTCAAAAGTAAAGTAGTTGCAAACTCATCCTTTTACAAACTTGTTTGGGCTGTTGAGAGGAGTAGAAAAACATCAAAAATTTCAATCCTGCACGATTCTACCAAGAAATGTGTGTGTTCATTCAAACCGCTGCTTTTTGCTATTGGTCCCTATTGAATAATGAATGTTTTGAATTTTCTCCAAAAGTAAAGTAATTGCAAACTCATCCTTTTAGAAACTTGTTTGGGCTGTTGAGAGGAGTAGAAAAACATGAAAAATTTCAATCCTGCACGATTCTACCAAGAAATGTGAGTGTTCATTCAAACCGCTGGTTTTTGCTATTTTGGGCCCTATTGAATAATGAATGTTTTGAATTTTCTCCAAAAGTAAAGTAGTTGCAAGCTCATCCTTTTAGAGTCTTGTTTGGGCTCATGAGAGGAGTAGAAAAACATCAAAAATTTAAATCCTGAACGATTCTACCAAGAGATGTGAGTGTTCATTCAAACCGCTGCTTTTTGCTATTGGTCCCTATTGAGTAATGAATATTTTGAATTTTCTCCAAAAGTAAAGTAGTTGCAAACTCATCCTTTTAGAAACTTGTTTGGGCTGTTGAGAGGAGTAGAAAAACATCAACATTTTCTATCCTGCACGATTCTACCAAGAAATGTGATTGTTCATTCAAAACGCTGCTTTTTGCTAATGGGCAAATGAATGAATGTTTTGAATTTTCTCCAAAAGTAAAGTAGTTGCAAGCTCATCCTTTTAGAGTCTTGTTTGGGCTCATGAGAGGAGTAGAAAAACATCAAAAATTTCAGTCCTGAACAATTCTACCAAGAGATGTGAGTGTTCATTCAAACAGCTGCTTTTTTCTATTGGGCCCCATTGAATAATGAATATTTTGAATTTTCTGCAAAAGTAAAGTAGTTGCAAACTCATCCTTTTAGAAACTTGTTTGGGCTGTTGAGAGGAGTAGAAAAACATCAAAAATTTCAATTCTGCACGATTCTACCAAGAACTGTGATTGTACATTCAAAACACTGCTTTTTGCAATTAGACTCTATTGAATAAAGAATGTTTTGAATTTTCTCCAAAAGTAAAGTAGTTGCAAACTCATCCTTTTAGAAACTTGTTTGGGCTGTTGAGAGGAGTAGAAAAACATCAAAAATTTCAATCCTGCTCGATTATACCAAGAAATGTGAGTGTTCACTCAAACCGCTGCTTTTTGCGATTGGGTCCTATTGAATAATGAATGTTTTGAATTTTCTGCAAAAGTAAAGTAGTTCCAAACTCATCCTTCTAGAGTCTTGTTTGGGCTCATGAGAGGATTAGAAAAAGGTTAAAAATTTCAATCCTGCATGATTCTACCAAGAAATGTGAGTGTTTATTCAAACCGCTGCTTTTTGCTATTGAATAATGAATGTTTTGAATTTTCTCCAAAAGTAAAGTAGTTGCAAGCTCATCCTTTTAGAGTCTTGTTTGGGCTCATGAGAGGAGTAGAAAAACATCAAAAATTTCAGTCCTGAACAATTCTACCAAGAGATGTGAGTGTTCATTCAAACAGCTGCTTTTTGCTATTGAGCCCTATTGAATAATGAATGTTTTGAATTTTCTGCAAAAGTAAAGTAGTTGCAAACTCATCCTATTAGAAACTTGTTTGGGCTGTTGAGAGGAGTAGAAAAACATCAAAAATTTCAATTCTGCACGATTCTATCAAGAACTGTGATTGTTCATTCAAAAAGCTGCTTTTTGCTATTAGACCCTATTGAATAATGAATGTTTTGAATTTTCAGCAAAAGTAAAGTAGTTGCAAACTCATCCTTCTATAGTATTGTTTGTGCTCATGAGAGTAGAAAAACATCAAAAATTTCAATCCTGCACGATTCTACCAAGAAATGTGAGTGTTCATTCAAACCGCTGGTTTTTGCTATTTTGGGCCCTATTGAATAATGAATGTTTTGAATTTTCTCCAAAAGTAAAGTAGTTGCAAGCTCATCCTTTTAGAGTCTTGTTTGGGCTCATGAGAGGAGTAGAAAAACATCAAAAGTTTCAATCCTGAACGATTCTACCAAGAGATGTGAGTGTTCATTCAAACCGCTGCTTTTTGCTATTGGTCCCTATTGAATAATGAATATTTTGAATTTTCTCCAAAAGTAAAGTCGTTGGAAACTCATCCTTTTAGAAACTTGTTTGGGCTGTTGAGAGGAGTAGAAAAATATCAACATTTTCTATCCTGCACGATTCAACCAAGAAATGTGATTGTTCATTCAAAACGCTGCTTTTTGCTAATGGGCAAATGAATGAATGTTTTGAATTTTCTCCAAAAGTAAAGTAGTTGCAAGCTCATCCTTTTAGAGTCTTGTTTGGGCTCATGAGAGGAGTAGAAAAACATCAAAAATTTCAGTCCTGAACAATTCTACCAAGAGATGTGAGTGTTCATTCAAACAGCTGCTTTTTTCTATTGGGCCCTATTGAATAATGAATATTTTGAATTTTCTGCAAAAGTAAAGTAGTTGCAAACTCATCCTTTTAGAAACTTGTTTGGGCTGTTGAGAGGAGTAGAAAAACATCAAAAATTTCAATTCTGCACGATTCTATCAAGAACTGGGATTGTTCATTCAAAACGCTGCTTTTTGCTATTAGACCCTATTGAATAATGAATGTTTTGAATTTTCTGCAAAAGTAAAGTAGTTGCAAACTCATCCTTCTATAGTATTGTTTGGGCTCATGAGAGTAGAAAAACATCAAAAATTTCAATCCTGCACCATTCTACCAAAAAATGTGAGTACATTCAAACCGCTGCTTTTTGCTATTAATCCCTAATGAATAATGAATGTTTTGAATTTTAACCAAAAGTAATGTAGTTGCAAAATTATCCTTTTAGAGTCTTGTTTGGGCTCATGAGAGGAGTAGAAAAACATCAAAAATTTCAATCCTGAATGATTCTACCAAGAGAAGTGAGTGTTGATTCAAACAGCTGCTTTTTGCTATTGGGCCCTATTGAATAATGAATGTTTTGAATTTTCTGCAAAAGTAAAGTAGTTGCAAACTCATCCTTTTAGAAACTTGTTTGGGCTGTTGAGAGGAGTAGAAAAGCATCAAAAATTTCAATCCTGCCCGATTCTACCAAGAACTGTGATTGTACATTCAAAACACTGCTTTTTGCAATTAGACTCTATTGAATAAAGAATGTTTTGAATTTTCTCCAAAAGTAAAGTAGTTGCAAAATCATCCTTTTAGAAACTTGTTTGGGCTGTTGAGAGGAGTAGAAAAACATCAAAAATTTCAATCCTGCTCGATTATACCAAGAAATGTGAGTGTTCATTCAAACCGCTGCTTTTTGCGATTGGGTTCTATTGAATAATGAATGTTTTGAATTTTCTGCAAAAGTAAAGTAGTTCCAAACTAATCCTTCTAGAGTCTTGTTTGGGCTCATGAGCGGATTAGAAAAAGGTTAAACGTTTCAATCCTGCATGATTCTACCAACAAATGTGAGTGTTTATTCAAACCGCTGCTTTTTGCTATTGAATAATGAATGTTTTGAATTTTCTCCAAAAGTAAAGTAGTTGCAAGCTCATCCTTTTAGAGACTTGTTTGGGCTCATGAGAGGAGTAGAAAAACATCAAAAATTTCAGTCCTGAACAATTCTACCAAGAGATGTGAGTGTTCATTCAAACAGCTGCTTTTTGCTATTGGGCCCTATTGAATAATGAATGTTTTGAATTTTCTGCAAAAGTAAAGTAGTTGCAAACTCATCCTTTTAGAAACTTGTTTGTGCTGTTGAGAGGAGTAGAAAAACATCAAAAATTTCAATTCTGCACGATTTTATCAAGAACTGTGATTGTTCATTCAAAACGCTGCTTTTTGCTATTAGACCCTATTGAATAATGAATGTTTTGAATTTTCTGCAAAAGTAAAGTAGTTGCAAACTCATCCTTCTATAGTATTGTTTGGGCTCATGAGAGTAGAAAAACGTCAAAAATTTCAATCCTGCACGATTCTACCAAAAAATGTGAGTACATTCAAACCGATGCTTTTTGCTATTGATCCCTAATGAATAATGAATGTTTTGAATTTTAACCAAAAGTAAAGTAGTTGCAAACTTATCCTTTTAGAGTCTTGTTTGGGCTCATGAGAGGAGTAGAAAAACATCAAAAATTTCAATCCTGAACGATTCTACCAAGAGATGTGAGTGTTCATTCAAACAGCTGCTTTTTGCTATTGGGCCCTATTGAATAATGAATGTTTTGAATTTTCTGCAAAAGTAAAGTAGTTGCAAACTCATCCTTTGAGAAACTTGTTTGGGCTGTTGAGTGGAGTAGAAAAGCATCAAAAATTTCAATCCTGCCCGATTCTACCAAGAACTGTGATTGTACATTCAAAACACTGCTTTTTGCAATTAGACTCTATTGAATAAAGAATGTTTTGAATTTTCTCCAAAAGTAAAGTTGTTGCAAACTCATCCTTTTAGAAACTTGTTTGGGCTGTTGAGAGGAGTAGAAAAACATCAAAAATTTCAATCCTGCTCGATTATACCAAGAAATGTGAGTGTTCATTCAAACCGCTGCTTTTTGCGATTGGGTCCTATTGAATAATTAATGTTTTGAATTTTCTGCAAAAGAAAAGTAGTTCCAAACTCATCCTTCTAGAGTCTTGTTTGGGCTCATGAGAGGATTAGAAAAAGGTTAAAAATTTCAATCCTGCATGATTCTACCAAGAAATGTGAGTGTTTATTCAAACCGCTGCTTTTTGCTATTGAATAATGAATGTTTTGAATTTTCTCCAAAAGTAAAGTAGTTGCAAGCTCATCCTTTTTGAGTCTTGTTTGGGCTCATGAGAGGAGTAGAAAAACATCAAAAATTTCAGTCCTGAACAATTCTACCAAGAGATGTGAGTGTTCATTCAAACAGCTGCTTTTTGCTATTGGGCCCTTTTGAATAATGAATGTTTTGAATTTTCTGCAAAAGTAAAGTAGTTGCAAACTCATCCTTTTAGAAACATGTTTGGGCTGATGAGAGGAGTTGAAAAACATCAAAAATTTCAATTCTGCATGATTCTATCAAGAACTGTGATTGTTCATTCAAAACGCTGCTTTTTGCGATTAGACCCTATTGAATAATGAATGTTTTGAATTTTCTGCAAAAGTAAAGTAGTTGCAAACTCATCCTTTTAGAAACTTGTTTGGGCTGTTGAGAGGAGTAGAAAAACATCAAAAATTTCAATTCTGCACGATTCTATCAAGAACTGTGATTGTTCATTCAAAACGCTGCTTTTTGCTATTAGACCCTATTGAATAATGAATGTTTTGAATTTTCTGCAAAAGTAAAGTAGTTGCAAACGCATCCTTTTATAGTATTGTTTGGGCTCATGAGAGTAGAAAAACGTCAAAAATTTCAATCCTGCACGATTCTACCAAAAAATGTGAGTACATTCAAACCGCTGCTTTTTGCTATTGATCCCTAATGAATAATGAATGTTTTGAATTTTAACCAAAAGTAAAGTAGTTGCAAACTTATCCTTTTAGAGTCTTGTTTGGGCTCATGAGAGGAGTAGAAAAACATCAAAAATTTCAATCCTGAACGATTCTACCAAGAGATGTGAGTGTTCATTCAAACAGCTGCTTTTTGCTATTGGGCCCTATTGAATAATGAATGTTTTGAATTTTCTGCAAAAGTAAAGTAGTTGAAAACTCATCCTTTTAGAAACTTGTTTGGGCTGTTGAGAGGAGTAGAAAAGCATCAAAAATTTCAATCCTGCCCGATTCTACCAAGAACTGTGATTGTACATTCAAAACACTGCTTTTTGCAATTAGACTCTATTGAATAAAGAATGTTTTGAATTTTCTCCAAAAGTAAAGTAGTTGCAAACTCATCCTTTTAGAAACTTGTTTGGGCTGTTGAGCGGAGTAGAAAAACATCAAAAATTTCAATCCTGCTCGATTATACCAAGAAATGTGAGTGTTCATTCAAACCGCTGCTTTTTGCGATTGGGTCCTATTGAATAATGAATGTTTTGAATTTTCTGCAAAAGTAAAGTAGTTCCAAACTCATCCTTCTAGAGTCTTGTTTGGGCTCATGAGAGGATTAGAAAAAGGTTAAAAATTTCAATCCTGCATGATTCTACCAAGAAATGTGAGTGTTTATTCAAACCGCTGCTTTTTGCTATTGAATAATGAATGTTTTGAATTTTCTCCAAAAGTAAAGTAGTTGCAAACTCATCCTTTTAGAAACTTGTTTGGGCTCATGAGAAAAGTAGAAAAACATCAAAAATATAAATCCTGCTCGATTCTACCAAGAAATGTGAGTGTTCTTTCAAACCGCTGCTTTTTGCTATTGGGCCCTCTTGAATAATGAATGTTTTGAATTATCTCCAAAAGTTAAGTAGTTGCAAACTCATCCTTTTAGAAACTTGTTTGGGCTGTTGAGAGGAGTAGAAAAACGTCAAAAATATAAATCCTGAACAATTCTACCAAGAAATTTGAGTGTTTATTCAAACCGCTGCTTTTTGCTATTGGGCCCTATTGAATAATGAATGTTTTGAATTTTCCGCAAAAGTAAAGTAGTTGCAAACCCATCCTTATAGAGACTTGTTTGGGCTCATGAGAGGAGTAGAAAAACGTCAAAAAATCCAATCCTGCACGATTCTATTGAGAAATGTGAGTGTTCATTCAAACCGCTGCTTTTTGCTATTGGGCCTTATTGAATAATGAATGTTTTGAATTTTCTTCAAAAGTAAAGTAGTTGCAAACTCATTCTTTTAGAAACTTGTTTGGGCTGTTGAGCGGAGTAGAAAAACATCAAAAATTTCAATCCTGCACGATTTTACCAAGAAATGTGATTGTTCATTCAAAAAGCTGCTTTTTGCCATTGGGCTCTATTGAATAATGAATGTTTTGAATTTTCTCCAAAAGTAAAGTAGTTGCAAGCTCATCTTTTAGAGTCTTGTTTGGGCTCATGAGAGGAGTAGAAAAACATTAAAAATTTCAATCCCCAACGATTCTACCAAGAGATGTGAGTGTTCATTCAAACCGCTGCTTTTTGCTATTGGTCCCTATTGAATAATGAATATTTTGAATTTTCTCCAAAAGTAAAGTAGTTGCAAACTCATCCTTTTAGAAACTTGTTTGGGCTGTTGAGAGGATTAGAAAAACATCAGCATTTTCTATCCTGCACGATTCTACCAAGAAATGTGATTGTTCATTCAAAACGCTGCTTTTTGCTATTGGGCGTTATTGAATAATGAATGTTTTGAATTTTCTCCAAAAGTAAAGTAGTTGCAAACTCATCCTTTTAGAAACTTGTTTGGGCTGTTGAGAGGAGTAGAAAAACATCAAAAATTTCAATACTGAACAATTCTACCAAGAGATGTGAGTGTTCATTCAAACTGCTGCTTTTTGCTATTGGGCGTTATTGAATAATGAATGTTTTGAATTTTCTCCAAAAGTAAAGTAATTGCAAACTCATCCTTTTAGAAACTTCTTTGGGCTGTTGAGCGGAGTAGAGAAACATGAAAAATTTAAATCCTGCACGATTCTACCAAGGAATGTGAGTGTTCATTTAAACCGCTGATTTTTGCTATTTTGGGCCCTATTGAATAATGAATGTTTTGAATTTTCTCCAAAAGTAAAGTAGTTGCAAACTCATCCTCTTAGAAACTTGTTTGGGCTGTTGAGAGGAGTAAAAAAACATCAAAAATTTCAATCCTGCACGATTCTACCAAGAAATATGTTTGTTCATTGAAAACGCTGCTTTTTGCTATTGGGCTCTATTGAATAATGAATGTTTTGAATTTTCTCCAAAAGTAAAGTAGTTGCAAGCTCATCCTTTTAGAGTCTTGTTTGGGCTCATGAGAGAAGTAGAAAAACATCAAAAATTTCAATCCTGAACGATTCTACCAAGAGATGTGAGTGTTCATTCAAACAGCTGCTTTTTGCTATTGGGCCCTACTGAATAATGAATGTTTTGAATTTTCCGCAAAAGTAAAGGAGTTGCAAACCCATCCTTATAGAGACTTGTTTGGGCTCATGAGAGGAGTAGAAATACGTCAAAAAATCCAATCCTGCACAATTCTACCGAGAAATGTGAGTGTTCATTCAAACCGCTGCTTTTTGCTATTGGGCCTTATTGAATAATGAATGTTTTGAATTTTCTTCAAAAGTAAAGTAGTTGCAAACTCATCCTTTTAGAAACTTGTTTGGGCTGTTGAGAGGAGTAGAAAAACATCAAAAATTTCAATCCTGCACGATTCTACCAAGAAATGTGAGTGTTCATTCAAACCGCTGGTTTTTGCTATTTTGGGCCCTATTGAATAATGAATGTTTTGAATTTTCTCCAAAAGTAAAGTAGTTGCAAACTCATCCTCTTAGAAACTTGTTTGGGCTGTTGAGAGGAGTAAAAAAACATCAAAAATTTCAATCATGCACGATTCTACCAAGAAATGTGATTTTTCATTCAAACCGCTGATTTTTGCTATTGTGCCCTATTGAATAATGAATGTTTTGAACTTTCTCCAAAACTAAACTAGTTGCAAACTCATACTTCTAGAGTCTTGTTTGGGCTCAGGAGAGGAGTAGAAAAACATCACAAATTTCAATCCTGAACGATTCTACCAAGAGATGTGAGTGTTCATTCAAACAGCTGCTTTTTGCTATTGTGCCCTATTGAATAATGAATGTTTTGAATTTTCTGCAAAAGTAAAGTAGTTGCAAACCATCCTTCTAGAGTCTTGTTTGGGCTCATGAGAGGAGTATAAAAACGTCAAAAATTCCAATCCTGCAAGATTATACCGAGAAATGTGAGTGTTCATTCAAACCGCTGCTATTTGCTTTTGGGCCTTCTTGAATAATGAATGTTTTGAATTTTCTGCAAAAGTAAAGTAATTGCAAACTCATCCTTTTAGAAACGTGTTTGGGCTGTTGAGCGGACTAGGAAAACATGAAAAATTTCAATCCTGCTGTCATGGTATGCCTAGGTTACTTTAGGCAAAAACCCCGGGACCCCTGCGATGTCCCTCAGACTAGGGGAACCCTGTCTGTCCCTCTACCCAGGGTTTACACTGAAGGTGTGCCTGCCTGAGCCTCCACCCTGTCCCTGTCTCCTGTCCAGCCCTAAGCTGAACCCACCACCCTCCACCCAGTGAGGGGACCAGACCCCACAAATACGTATGGACAGGGGTAAAAGAAACACCACACAGTTAATACACAAGGGAATACAATAATGTGCAAGGGCAACCAAATATATATATAACAGATTGGAGAAAGAACCACTGAGGGATATACTGCACCAGATATCAGACGCTCCAACACCACCACTGCTGACCGGTATTGCTAGCACTAGGCTAAAGCTATAGTCGGCGACGCCCATAGTCAGGACGAACTATTTAAAGACCAAGGGCGTGGCCCAGCCCTCAGCCAGCATGACAACCTGGCTAACCCTATCCCGACTGGAACAGAATACCCAACAGGGTATTACCGCTGTCTGCCGGACACCCTGGTGTGAACAGTGTCCGACATGACAGTACCCCGCCTTCTACGAGGGACCTCCGGAACCTCACCATGTCGAGGACCTGGCTTGTCCGGATGGCGACGATGGAACATAGTAACCAGTCGATCAGCATGAATGTCAGAGGCCGGCACTCATGTCCTCTCCTCAGGACCATAGCCACGCCAGTGGACCAGGTACTGTAGAGTGCGACGCACAACCCTAGAGTCCACTACTTTGGACACCTCAAATTCCAACGCGCCATCCACCAAGACGGGAGGTGGTGGCCCGGGGGAACCATCCACCAAACCCACGACCTTCTTTAGCAATGCTTTGTGAAATACATTATGAATCTTATACACAGCCGGCAACTCCAAACGAAATGCCACTGGGTTGATCACTGCGGAGATTCTAAATGGGCCAATGAACCTGGGACCCAACTTAAGTGACGGTATCTTGAGCTTAATGTTCCTAGTAGATAACCACACCCAATCACCCACACACAGGTCCGGACCTGGCACACGTCTGCAGTCAGCCACCCGTTTGTACCTGGAACCCACCTTCAACAAGCGCTGCTTGACTCTCCTCCAAACAGACGACAATTGAGCTCCCAACTGGTCCTCTTCAGGGACGCCAACTGAGCACCCCTGACGCAAGGTGCAAAATTGAGGATGTTGACCATACACACAAAAAAAAGGAGATTCCCCAGACGATTCCTGGCAATGGTTGTTTATTCCGAATTCTGCCAGAGGAAGAAACGCTGACCACTCTTCCTGATTGTCGGAAATAAAGCAGCGCAAGTATTGCTCCAGGTTTTGGTTCATCCGCTCAGTCTGTCCATTCGACTGAGGGTGGAAAGCCGATGAATGAGATAATTTGATTCCAAGGCGAGAACAAAAAGCTCTCCAAAACTTTGCCACAAACTGCGTACCTCGATCAGACACAATATCAGACGGGACACCATGAAGTCTGACCACCTCGCGAATAAATATCTGAGCAAGAGTCTTAGCATTGGGCAAAGACGGTAAAGCAACGAAATGTGACATTTTGGAGAACCTATCAACAATTACCAAAATGACCGAGTTCCCTGCCGAGGCGGGCAAGTCAGTAATAAAATCCATGGAAATCTCAGTCCATGGCTTACTGGGCACCCCGAGAGGCTGCAAGCTACCAGCGGGACGGGAACGAGGAGTCTTGGCCCGTGCGCACGTGGTACAGGCAGCCACATATGAGGCCACATCCTGCCGGATTTTAGGCCACCAAAAACGACGCAACACCAGTTCCAGAGTGCTCTTAACCCCTGGATGACCTGCCAGTACCGTGTCGTGATGTTCGCCCAACACTCTAGAGCGTAGATGTAGTGGCACAAAAGATTTATTAGCAGGCAACCCCGGCGGTACCACCTCCTGAGCCTCCGCAATCTCTGCCTCAATCTCTGTCGTGATGGCAGATACCACCACACCCTTTTGGAGAATAGGCACCGGCTCTTCACATAACTCTCCACCCGGAAAACACCTGGATAAAGCGTCTGCCTTAACATTCTTCGACCCAGGTCGATAGGTAACAATGAAGTTGAACCGGGTGAAGAATAATGCCCAGTGAGCCTGTCTGGAGGACAGGCGCTTAGCAGATTCTAAATAAAGCAAATTCTTATGGTCGGTTATCACAGTAATCTGATGAACAGCCCCCTCCAAGAAGTGTCGCCACTCCTCAAATGCCAATTTGATGGCCAATAGTTCCCTGTTGCCAATATCATAATTACGCTCCGCAGGCGACAGCTTCTTGGAGAAGAAGGCACACGGATGCAACTTGGCCCAAGAAGGGCCCTGAGACAGTACAGCCCCCACTCCAACCTCTGACGCATCCACCTCCACGACAAACGGTAAGGAGACATCGGGCTGCACCAGAATGGGCGCTGAGGCAAAACTATTCTTGAGGAATTCAAATGCCTGTACCGCAGGCTCAGACCAGTCAGAAAAGTCGGTACCCTTCTTAGTCATGTCAGTCAGTGGTTTGGCAATCATAGAGAAGTTCTTAATAAATTTCCTATAGTAATTGGAGAAGCCAAGAAATCGCTGAAGCGCCTTAAGATTATCAGGCCGATCCCAATGTAGTACCACCTGCACCTTTGCGGTGTCCATCTTAAAACCTGAGGCGGAGATTATATAACCCAAGAACGGTAGCTCCTGTATGAAAAACACACATTTTTCAAGCTTGACATAGAGCCTGTTCTCTCTGAGTAACTGCAGAACCTGTCTAACATGCTCTATATGTGTATCATGGTCGCGAGAGAAAATGAGGATGTCGTCAAGATAAATTATAACAAACCTCCCCAACAACTGAGAGAAGACATCATTAATGAAGTGTTGAAAGACCGCCGGTGCCATAGTCAACCCAAACGGCATTACCAAACTCTCAAAGTGACCCTCAGGGGTATTGAACGCTGTCTTCCACTCATCCCCCTGACGGACTCTTATAAGATTGTACGCCCCCTGAGGTCCAGTTTGGAGAACCACCTGGCACCAACCACTTGGTTGAATAAATCGGGTATAAGTGGCATAGGGTAAGGATCACAGACCGTAATCTGGTTGAGTTCTCTGAAATCCAGACACGGGCGTAAACTGCCATCCTTCTTTTTAACAAAGAAGAAGCCAGCAGCCAGAGGAGAAGAGGAAGGTCTAATATGACCCTTGCTCAGGCTATCCGCAATGTATTCCTTGAGAGCTAGCCTCTCGGGACCTGAGATATTAAACATTCTAGCTTTAGGTAACTTGGCCCCTGGTTTCAACCTAATAGCACAGTCATAGGGGCGATGCGGTGGTAGTTCCGAACAACCCTTCTCAGAAAATACATCCGCATAATCCAGCAACGGCTCCGGGATACTGGGAGTCAAAGCGGAAATACATGTAGCCAGGCACCTCTCCTGACACTCCCTGCTCCACTGAATTATGTCCTGGGTCTTCCAATCAATAACAGGATTATGCATTGACAACCATGGAAAGCCCAGAACCATCTGAGCCGGTAAGTTACTAAGCACCTTACAAGTTACCCGCTCTGAGTGTAATACTCCGATGTGGAGTTGTATATCCAACACACACTCTGTGATCTCCCCTTGAGACAACGGGGAAGCATTGATGGTAACCACCCGGATGGGGTTCGGCAATTTCTCCACCGGAAATCCCGCTGTATGCGCGAACCTCTCATCAATGAGATTGGCAGCTGAGCCACTATCAATAAATACTGTAATAGAGAGCATTTGCCCCCCAAGTACCACCCTAGCAGGGAGCATACACTGGGAAACCATGACGGAGGATACACAAAGGCTCAGACTAGACTCCTCCAAACCCTCTGAGCCTATCAGTTTTCCGCCGGCGCGCCCTTCTTAGGTACCAGGGGGCAAGCGTTAATAAAATGTCCTCCTTTGCCACAAAAAAAACAGAGCCCCTGCCTTCTGTGCCAAGGACGTTTAGGCTTGTTACTCGGTGACTGTGCTATACCAGCGATCTGCATGGGTTCCACGGATTCACCCGCGGCAACCTCACCGACCACTCCCCCACCTCCCGGAGGCAACGAAACCAGCGCCCCCTGACGGAGACGTCGGTCTATGCGTACTACAAGTGCCATCGCAGCCTCCAGAGAGGCGGGAGTCTCGTACATTAGGAGAGTCTGTTTAACCCTTCCAGAAACCCCATGCAAAATTGACTTCTAAGCGCAGGGTCATTCCACTGCGTGTCCACCGCCCAGCGCCGGAATTCTGTGCAGTAATCCTCAGCTGGTCGATCACCCTGTGGCAGTGAGCGTATCTTAGACTCTGCTAAGTTTAATCTATCCGGATCGTCATAGATCAAACCCAGAGCAGAGAAAAAAAAATCTACAGATTCAAATGCCTGTGAGTCTGAAGGGAGTGAAAAGGCCCAGGCCTGTGGGTCACCACTCAGCAAAGAAATCACCAAGCCCACGCGTTGAGCCTCATTACCTGAGGAATGTGGACGCATACGGAAATACAATTTGCATGATTCACGAAACACCGTGAACTTACCACGATCACCAGCAAATCGTTCAGGAAGGGGAAACTTGGGCTCAGCTGCCCTGGCTGCAGCCTCAGCAGGTACTGCAGGAGCTGACAGGCCTTGTTGCTGGACCGCCCCCCTGAGTTCAGTGACCTGTATGGATAGAGCCTCCAGCTGCTTGGTTAGGGAAAGTATAGGATCCATAGTAAGTAACCCCTATATTCCCTATCTATACCTTTTTTTTTTTTTTTTTCTCTCACTTTATTATTTGGGCCGACTATAATGTCATGGTATGCCAAGGTTACTTTAGGCAAAAACCCCGGGACCCCTGCGATGTCCCTAAGACTAGGGGAACCCTGTCTGTCCCTCTACCCAGGGTTTACACTGAAGGTGTGCCTGCCTGAGCCTCCACCCTGTCCCTGTCTCCTGTCCAGCCCTAAGCTGAACCCACCACCCTCCACCCAGTGAGGGGACCAGACCCCACAAATACGTATGGACAGGGGTAAAAGAAACACCACACAGTTAATACACAAGGGAATACAATAATGTGCAAGGGCAACCAAATATATATATAACAGATTGGAGAAAGAGCCACTGAGGGATATACTGCACCAGATATCAGACGCTCCAACACCACCACTGCTGACCGGTATTGCTAGCACTAGGCTAAAGCTATAGTCGGCGACGCCCATAGTCAGGACGAACTATTTAAAGACCAAGGGCGTGGCCCAGCCCTCAGCCAGCATGACAACCTGGTTAACCCTATCCCGACTGGAACAGAATACCCAACAGGGTATTACCGCTGTCTGCCGGACACCCTGGTGTGAACAGTGTCCGACATGACACCTGCATGATTCTACCAAGAAATGTGAGTGTTCATTCAAACCGCTGATTTTTGCTTTTTTGCGCCCTATTGAATAATGAATGTTTTAAATTTTCTCCAAAAGTAAAGTAGTTGCTAACTCATCCTCTTAGAAACTTGTTTGGGCTGTTGAGAGGAGTAAAAAAACATCAAAAATTTCAATCCTGCACGATTCTACCAAGAAATGTGATTGTTAATTCAAAACGCTGCTTTTTGCTATTGGGCTCTATTGTATAATGAATGCTTTGAATTTTCTCCAAAAGTAAAGTAGCTGCAAGCTCATCCTTTTAGAGTCTTGTTTGGGCTCATGAGAGGAGTAGAAAAACATTAAAAATTTCAATCCTGAACGATTCTACCAAGAGATGTGAGTGTTCATTCAAACCACTGCTGTTTGCTATTGGTCCCTATTGAATAATGAATATTTTGAATTTTCTCCAAAAGTAAAGTAGTTGCAAACTCATCCTTTTAGAAACTTGTTTGGGCTGTTGAGAGGAGTAGAAAAACATCAAAAATTTCAATACTGAACGATTCTACCAAGAGATGTGAGTGTTCATTCAAACCGCTGCTTTTTGCTATTGGGCGTTATTGAATAATGAATGTTTTGAATTTTATCCAAAAGTAAAGTAGTAGCAAACTCATCCTTTTAGAAAGTTGTTTGGGCTGTTGAGAGGAGTAGAAGAACATCAAAAATTTCAATCCTGCACGATTCTACCAAGAAATGTGAGTGTTCTTTCAAACCGCTGCTTTTTGCTATTGGTCCCTATTGAATAATGAACGTATTGAATTTTGTCCAAAAGTAAAGTAATTGCAAACTCATCCTTTTAGAAACTTCTTTGGGCTGTTGAGCAGAGTAGAGAAACACGAAAAATTTCAATCCTGCACGATTCTACCAAGAAATGTGAGTGTTCATTCAAACCGCTGATTTTTGCTATTTTGGGCCCAATTGAATAATGAATATTTTGAATTTTCTCCAAAAGTAAAGTAGTTGCAAACTCATCCTCTTAGAAACTTGTTTGGGCTGTTGAGATGAGTAAAAAAACATCAAAAATTTCAATCCTGCACGATTCTACCAAGAAATGTGTTTGTTCATTGAAAACGCTGCTTTTTGCTATTGGGCTCTATTGAATAATGAATGTTTTGAATTTTCTCCAAAAGTAAAGTAGTTGCAAGCTCATCCTTTTAGAGTCTTGTTTGGGCTCATGAGAGAAGTAGAAAAACATCAAAAATTTCAATCCTGAACCATTCTACCAAGAGATGTGAGTGTTCATTCAAACAGCTGCTTTTTGCTATTGGGCCCTATTGAATAATGAATGTTTTGAATTTTCCGCAAAAGTAAAGTAGTTGCAAACCCATCCTTATAGAGACTTGTTTGGGCTCATGAGAGGAGTAGAAAAAAGTCAAAAAATCCATTCCTGCACGATTCTACCGAGAAATGTGAGTGTTCATTCAAACCGCTGCTTTTTGCTATTGGGCCTTATTGAATAATGAATGTTTTGAATTTTCTTCAAAAGTAAAGTAGTTGCAAACTCATCCTTTTAGAAACTTGTTTGGGCTGTTGAGAGGAGTAGAAAAACATCAAAAATTTCAATCCTGCACTATTCTACCAAGAAATGTGAGTGTTCATTCAAACCGCTGGTTTTTGCTATTTTGGGCCCTATTGAATAATGAATGTTTTGAATTTTCTCCAAAAGTAAAGTAGTTGCAAACTCATCCTCTTAGAAACTTGTTTGGGCTGTTGAGAGGAGTAAAAAAACATCAAAAATTTCAATCCTGCACGATTCTACCAAGAAATGTGATTGTTCATTCAAACCGCTGATTTTTGCTATTGGGCCCTATTGAATAATGAATGTTTTGAACTTTCTCCAAAGCTAAACTAGTTGCAAACTCATACTTCTAGAGTCTTGTTTGGGCTCAGGAGAGGAGTAGAAAAACATCACAAATTTCAATCCTGAACGATTCTACCAAGAGATGTGAGTGTTCATTCAAAACGCTGCTTTTTGCTATTGGGCTCTATTGTATAATGAATGTTTTGAATTTTCTCCAAAAGTAAAGCAGTTGCAAGCTCATCCTTTTAGAGTCTTGTTTGGGCTCATGAGAGGAGTAGAAAAACATTAAAAATTTCAATCCTGAACGATTCTACCAAGAGATGTGAGTGTTCATTCAAACCACTGCTTTTTGCTATTGGTCCCTATTGAATAATGAATATTTTGAATTTTCTCCAAAAGTAAAGTAGTTGCAAACTCATCCTTTTAGAAACTTGTTTGGGCTGTTGAGTGGAGTAGAAAAACATCAAAAATTTCAATACTGAACGATTCTACCAAGAGATGTGAGTGTTCATTCAAACCGCTGCTTTTTGCTATTGGGCGTTATTGAATAATGAATGTTTTGAATTTTCTCCAAAGGTAAAGTAGTTGCAAACTCATCCTTTTAGAAAGTTGTTTGGGCTGTTGAGAGGAGTAGAAGAACATCAAAAATTTCAATCCTGCACGATTCTACCAAGAAATGTGAGTGTTCTTTCAAACCGCTGCTTTTTGCTATTGGTCCCTATTGAATAATGAATGTTTTGAATTTTCTCCAAAAGTAAAGTAATTGCAAACTCATCCTTTTAGAAACTTCTTTGGGCTGTTGAGCAGAGTAGAGAAACACGAAAAATTTCAATCCTGCACGATTCTACCAAGAAATGTGAGTGTTCATTCAAACCGCTGATTTTTGGTATTTTGGGCCCAATTGAATAATGAATGTTTTGAATTTTCTCCAAAAGTAAAGTAGTTGCAAACTCATCCTCTTAGAAACTTGTTTGGGCTGTTGAGATGAGTAAAAAAACATCAAAAATTTCAATCCTGCACGATTCTACCAAGAAATGTGTTTGTTCATTGAAAACGCTGCTTTTTGCTATTGGGCTCTATTGAATAATGAATGTTTTGAATTTTCTCCAAAAGTAAAGTAGTTGCAAGCTCATCCTTTTAGAGTCTTGTTTGGGCTCATGAGAGAAGTAGAAAAACATCAAAAATTTCAATCCTGAACCATTCTACCAAGAGATGTGAGTGTTCATTCAAACAGCTGCTTTTTGCTATTGGGCCCTATTGAATAATGAATGTTTTCAATTTTCCGCAAAAGTAAAGTAGTTGCAAACCCATCCTTATAGAGACTTGTTTGGGCTCATGAGAGGAGTAGAAAAACGTCAAAAAATCCAATCCTGCACGATTCTACCGAGAAATGTGAGTGTTCATTCAAACAGCTGCTTTTTGCTATTGGGCCTTATTGAATAATGAATGTTTTGAATTGTCTTCAAAAGTAAAGTAGTTGCAAACTCATCCTTTTAGAAACTTGTTTGGGCTGTTGAGAGGAGTAGAAAAACATCAAAAATTTCAATCCTGCACTATTCTACCAAGAAATGTGAGTGTTCATTCAAACCGCTGGTTTTTGCTATTTTGGGCCCTATTGAATAATGAATGTTTTGAATTTTCTCCAAAAGTAAAGTAGTTGCAAACTCATCCTCTTAGAAACTTGTTTGGGCTGTTGAGAGGAGTAAAAAAACATCAAAAATTTCAATCCTGCACGATTCTACCAAGAAATGTGATTGTTCATTCAAACCGCTGATTTTTGCTATTGGGCCCTATTGAATAATGAATGTTTTGAACTTTCTCCAAAACGAAACTAGGTGCAAACTCATACTTCTAGAGTCTTGTTTGGGCTCAGGAGAGGAGTAGAAAAACATCACAAATTTCAATCCTGAACGATTCTACCAAGAGATGTGAGTGTTCATTCAAACAGCTGCTTTTTGCTATTGGGCCCTATTGAATAATGAATGTTTTGAATTTTCTGCAAAAGTAAAGTAGTTGCAAACCATCCTTCTAGAGTCTTGTTTGGGCTCATGAAAGGAGTAGAAAAATGTCAAAAATTCCAATCCTGCAAGATTATACCGAGAAATGTGAGTGTTCATTCAAACCGCTGCTTTTTGCTATTGGGCCTTATTGAATAATGAATGTTTTGAATTTTCTGCAAAAGTAAAGTAGTTGCAAACTCATACTTCTAGAGTCTTGTTTGGGCTCAGGAGAGGAGTAGAAAAACATCAAAAATTTCAATCCTGCACGATTCTACCAAGAAATGTGATTGTTCATTCAAAACGCTGCTTTTTGCTATTGGGCTCTATTGAATAATGAATGTTTTGAATTTTCTCCAAAAGTAAAGTAGTTGCAATCTCATCCTTTTAGAGTCTTGTTTGGGCTCATGAGAGGAGTAGAAAAACATCAAAAATTTCAATCCTGAACGAATCTACCAAGAAATGTGATTGTTCATTCAAAACGCTGCTTTTTGCTATTGGGCTCTATTGAATAATGAATGTTTTGAATTTTCTCCAAAAGTAAAGTAGTTGCAATCTCATCCTTTTAGAGTCTTGTTTGGGCTCATGAGAGGAGTAGAAAAACATCAAAAATTTCAATCCTGAACGAATCTACCAAGAGACGTGAATGTTCATTCAAACAGCTGCTTTTTGCTTTTGGGCCCTATTGAATAATGAATGTTTTGAATTTTCTGCAAAAGTAAAGTAGTTGCAAAGCCATCCTTACAGAGACATGTTTGGGCTCATGAGAGGAGTAGAAAAACGTCAAAAAATCCAATCCTGCTCGATTCTACCAAAAAGTGTGATTGTACATTCAAAACACTGCTTTTTGCAATTAGACTCTATTGAATAAAGAATGTTTTGAATTTTCTCCAAAAGTAAAGAAATTGCAAACTCACCCTTTTAGAGTCTTGTTTGGGCTCATGAGAAGAGTAGAAAAACATCAAAAATTTCAATCCTGCACGATTATACCAAGATATGTGAGTGTTCATTCAAACCGCTGCTTTTTGCGATTGGGTCCTATTGAATAATGAATGTTTTGAATTTTCTGCAAAAGTAAAGTAGTTCCAAAATTATCCTTTTAGAGACTTGTTTGGGCTCATGAGAGGATCAGAAAAACGTTAAAAATTTCAATCCTGCATGATTCTACCAAGAAATGTGAGTTTTCATTCAAACCCCAGCTTTTTGCTATTGAATAATGAATGTTTTGAATTTTCTCCAAAAGTAAAGTAGTTGCAAACTCATCCTTTTAGAAACTTGTTTGGGCTCATGAGAGGAGTAGAAAAACATCAAAAATATAAATCCTGCTCGATTCTACCAAGAAATATGAGTGTTCCATCAAACCGCTGCTTTTTGCTATTGGGCCCTCTTGAATAATTAATGTTGTGAATTATCTCCAAAAGTTAAGTAGTTGCAAACTCATCCTTTTAGAAACTTGTTTGGGTTGTTGAGAGGAGTAGCAAAACATCAAAAAATTCAATCCTGCACGATTCTACCAAGAAATGTGATTGTTCATTCAAAACGCTGGTTTTTGCTATTAGACCCTATTGAATAATGAATGTTTTGAATTGTCTCCAAAAGTAAAGTAGTTGCAAACTCATCCTTCTACAGGCTTGTTTGGGCTCATGAGAGAAGTAGAAAAACGTCAAAAATTTCAATCCTGCACGATTCTACCAAGAAATGTGAGTGTTCATTCAAACCGCTGATTTTTGCTTTTTTGGGCCCTATTGAATAATGAATGTTTTAAATTTTCTCCAAAAGTAAAGTAGTTGCAAACTCATCCTCTTAGAAACTTGTTTGGGCTGTTGAGAGGAGTAAAAAAACATCAAAAATTTCAATCCTGCACGATTCTACCAAGAAATGTGATTGTTAATTCAAAACGCTGCTTTTTGCTATTGGGCTCTATCGTATAATGAATGTTTTGAATTTTCTCCAAAAGTAAAGTAGTTGCAAGCTCATCCTTTTAGAGTCTTGTTTGGGCTCATGAGAGGAGTAGAAAAACATTAAAAATTTCAATCCTGAACGATTCTACCAAGAGATGTGAGTGTTCATTCAAACCACTGCTTTTTGCTATTGGTCCCTATTGAATAATGAATATTTTGAATTTTCTCCAAAAGTAAAGTAGTTGCAAACTCATCCTTTTAGAAACTTGTTTGGGCTGTTGAGTGGAGTAGAAAAACATCAAAAATTTCAATACTGAACGATTCTACCAAGAGATGTGAGTGTTCATTCAAACCGCTGCTTTTTGCTATTTGGCGTTATTGAATAATGAATGTTTTGAATTTTCTCCAAAGGTAAAGTAGTTGCAAACTCATCCTTTTAGAAAGTTGTTTGGGCTGTTGAGAGGAGTAGAAGAACATCAAAAATTTCAATCCTGCACGATTCTACCAAGAAATGTGAGTGTTCTTTCAAACCGCTGCTTTTTGCTATTGGTCCCTATTGAATAATGAATGTTTTGAATTTTCTCCAAAAGTAAAGTAATTGCAAACTCATCCTTTTAGAAACTTCTTTGGGCTGTTGAGCAGAGTAGAGAAACACGAAAAATTTCAATCCTGCACGATTCTACCAAGAAATGTGAGTGTTCATTCAAACCGCTGATTTTTGGTATTTTGGGCCCAATTGAATAATGAATGTTTTGAATTTTCTCCAAAAGTAAAGTAGTTGCAAACTCATCCTCTTAGAAACTTGTTTGGGCTGTTGAGATGAGTAAAAAAACATCAAAAATTTCAATCCTGCACGATTCTACCAAGAAATGTGTTTGTTCATTGAAAACGCTGCTTTTTGCTATTGGGCTCTATTGAATAATGAATGTTTTGAATTTTCTCCAAAAGTAAAGTAGTTGCAAGCTCATCCTTTTAGAGTCTTGTTTGGGCTCATGAGAGAAGTAGAAAAACATCAAAAATTTCAATCCTGAACCATTCTACCAAGAGATGTGAGTGTTCATTCAAACAGCTGCTTTTTGCTATTGGGCCCTATTGAATAATGAATGTTTTGAATTTTCCGCAAAAGTAAAGTAGTTGCAAACCCATCCTTATAGAGACTTGTTTGGGCTCATGAGAGGAGTAGAAAAACGTCAAAAAATCCAATCCTGCACGATTCTACCGAGAAATGTGAGTGTTCATTCAAACAGCTGCTTTTTGCTATTGGGCCTTATTGAATAATGAATGTTTTGAATTGTCTTCAAAAGTAAAGTAGTTGCAAACTCATCCTTTTAGAAACTTGTTTGGGCTGTTGAGAGGAGTAGAAAAACATCAAAAATTTCAATGCTGCACTATTCTACCAAGAAATGTGAGTGTTCATTCAAACCGCTGGTTTTTGCTATTTTGGGCCCTATTGAATAATGAATGTTTTGAATTTTCTCCAAAAGTAAAGTAGTTGCAAACTCATCCTCTTAGAAACTTGTTTGGGCTGTTGAGAGGAGTAAAAAAACATCAAAAATTTCAATCCTGCACGATTCTACCAAGAAATGTGATTGTTCATTCAAACCGCTGATTTTTGCTATTGGGCCCTATTGAATAATGAATGTTTTGAACTTTCTCCAAAACGAAACTAGGTGCAAACTCATACTTCTAGAGTCTTGTTTGGGCTCAGGAGAGGAGTAGAAAAACATCACAAATTTCAATCCTGAACGATTCTACCAAGAGATGTGAGTGTTCATTCAAACAGCTGCTTTTTGCTATTGGGCCCTATTGAATAATGAATGTTTTGAATTTTCTGCAAAAGTAAAGTAGTTGCAAACCATCCTTCTAGAGTCTTGTTTGGGCTCATGAAAGGAGTAGAAAAATGTCAAAAATTCCAATCCTGCAAGATTATACCGAGAAATGTGAGTGTTCATTCACACCGCTGCTTTTTGCTATTGGGCCTTATTGAATAATGAATGTTTTGAATTTTCTGCAAAAGTAAAGTAGTTGCAAACTCATACTTCTAGAGTCTTGTTTGGGCTCAGGAGAGGAGTAGAAAAACATCACAAATTTCAATCCTGCACGATTCTACCAAGAAATGTGATTGTTCATTCAAAACGCTGCTTTTTGCTATTGGGCTCTATTGAATAATGAATGTTTTGAAATTTCTCCAAAAGTAAAGTAGTTGCAAACTCATCCTTTTAGATTCTTGTTTGGGCTCATGAGAGGAGTAGAAAAACATCAAAAATTTCAATCCTGCACGATTATACCAAGAAATGTGAGTGTTCATTCAAACCGCTACTTTTTGCTATTGAATAATGAATGTTTTGAATTTTCTCCAAAAGTAAAGTAGTTGCAAACTCATCCTTTTAGAAACTTTTTTGGGCTCATGAGAGGAGTATAAAAATATCAAAAATATAAATCCTGCTCGATTCTACCAAGAAATGTGAGTGTTCCTTCAAACGGCTGCTTTTTGCTATTGGGCCCTCTTGACTAATGAATGTTTTGAATTATCTCCAAAAGTAAAGTAGTTGCAAACTCATCCTTTTAGAAACTTGTTTGGGCTGTTGAGAGGAGTAGAAAAGCATCAAAAATTTCAATCCTGCACGATTCTACCATGAACCGAGATTGTTCATTCAAAACGCTGCTTTTTGCTATCAGACCCTATTGAATAATGAATGTTTTGAATTTTCTCCAAAAGTATAGTTGCAAACTCATCCTCCTAGAGTTTTGCTTGTGCTCATGAGAGGAGTAGAAAAACATCAAAAATTTCAATCCTGCACGATTCTACCAAGAAATGTGAGTGTTCATTCAAACCGCTGCTTTTTGCTATTGGGCCTATTGAATAATGAATGTTTTGAATTTTCTCCAAAAGTAAAGTAGTTGCAAACTCATCGTTTTAGAAACTTGTTTGGGCTGTTGAGAGGAGTAGAAAAACATCAAAAATTTCAATCCTGCACGATTCTACCAAGAAATGTGATTGTTCATTCAAAACGCTGCTTTTTGCTATTGGGCTCTATTGAATAATGAATGTTTAGAATTTTCTGCAAAAGTAAAGTAGTTGCAAACTCATCCTCTTAGAAACTTGTTTGGGCTGTTGAGAGGAGTAAGAAAACATCAAAAATTTCAATCCTGCACGATTCTACCAAGAAATGTGATTGTTCATTCAAACAGCTGCTTTTTGCTATTGGACCCTATTGAATAATGAAAGTTTTGAATTTTCTGCAAAAGTAAAGTAGTTGCAAACTCATCCTCTTAGAAACTTGTTTGGGTTGTTGAGAGGAGTAAAAAAACATCAAAAATTTCAATCCTGCACGATTCTACCAAGAAATGTGATTGTTCATTCAAAACGCTGCTTTTTGCTATTGGGCTCTATTGAATAATGAATGTTTTGAATTTTCTCCAAAAGTAAAGTAGTTGCAATCTCATCCTTTTAGAGTCTTGTTTGGGCTCATGAGAGCAGTAGAAAAACATCAAAAATTTCAATCCTGAACGAATCTACCAAGAGACGTGAATGTTCATTCAAACAGCTGCTTTTTGCTTTTGGGCCCTATTGAATAATGAATGTTTTGAATTTTCTGCAAAAGTAAAGTAGTTGCAAAGCCATCCTTACAGAGACATGTTTGGGCTCATGAGAGGAGTAGAAAAACGTCAAAAAATCCAATCCTGCTCGATTCTACCAAGAAATGTGATTGTTCATTCAAAACACTGCTTTTTGCTATTGGGCTCTATTGAATAATGACTGTTTTGAATTTTCTCCAAAAGTAAAGTAGTTGCAAGCTCATCCTTTTAGAGTCTTGTTTAGGCTCATGAGAGGAGTAGAAAAACATTAAAAATTTCAATCCTGATCGATTCTACCAAGAGATGTGAGTGTTCATTCAAACCGCTGCTTTTTGCTATTGGTCTCTATTGAATAATGAATATTTTGAATTTTCTCCAAAAGTAAAGTAGTTGCAAACTCATCCTTTTAGAAACTTGTTTGGGCTGTTGAGAGGAGTAGAAAAACATCAACATTTTCTATCCTGCACGATTCTACCAAGAAATGTGATTGTTCATTCAAAACGATGCTTTTTGCTATTGGGCTCTATTGAATAATGAATGTTTTGAATTTTCTCCAAAATTAAAGTAGTTACAAGCTCATCCTTTTAGATTATTGTTTGGGCTCATGAGAGGAGTAATAAAATATCAAAAATTTCAATACTGAACGATTATACCAAGAGATGTGAGTGTTCATTCAAACCGCTGCTTTTTGCTATTGGGCGTTATTGAATAATGAATGTTTTGAATTTTCTCCAAAAGTAAAGTAGTTGCAAACTCATCCTTTTAGAAACTTGTTTGGGCTGTTGAGAGGAGTAGAAAAACATCAAAAATTTCAATCCTGCACGATTCTACCAAGAAATGTGATTGTTCATTCAAAACGATGCTTTTTGCTATTGGGCTCTATTGAATAATGAATGTTTTGAATTTTCTCCAAAATTAAAGTAGTTACAAGCTCATCCTTTTAGATTATTGTTTGGGCTCATGAGAGGAGTAATAAAATATCAAAAATTTCAATACTGAACGATTATACCAAGAGATGTGAGTGTTCATTCAAACCGCTGCTTTTTGCTATTGGGCGTTATTGAATAATGAATGTTTTGAATTTTCTCCAAAAGTAAAGTAGTTGCAAACTCATCCTTTTAGAAACTTGTTTGGGCTGTTGAGAGGAGTAGAAAAACATCAAAAATTTCAATCCTGCACGATTCTACCAAGAAATGTGAGTGTTCATTCAAACCGGTGCTTTTTGCTATTGGTCCCTATTGAATAATGAATGTTTTGAAATTTCTCCAAAAGTAAAGTAATTGCAAACTCATCCTTTTAGAAACTTGTTTGGGCTGTTAAGCGGAGTAGAAAAACATGAAAAATTTAAATCCTGCACGATTCTACCAAGAAATGTGATTGTTCATTCAAACCGCTGATTTTTGCTATTTTGGGCCCTATTGAATAATGAATGTTTTGAATTTTCTCCAAAAGTAAAGTAGTTGCAAACTCATCCTTTTAGAAACTTGTTTGGGCTGTTGAGAGGAGTAAAAAAACATCAAAAATTTCAATCCTGCCCTATTCTACCAAAAAGTGTGAGTGTACATTCAAAACACTGCTTTTTGCAATTAGACTCTATTGAATAAAGAATGTTTAGAATTTTCTCCAAAAGTAAAGAAATTGCAAACTCACCCTTTTAGAGTCTTGTGTGGGCTCATGAGAAGAGTAGAAAAACATCAAAAATTTCAATCCTGCACGATTATACGAAGATATGTGAGTGTTCATTCAAACCGCTGCTTTTTGCGATTGGGTCCTATTGAATAATGAATGTTTTGAATTTTCTGCAAAAGTAAAGTAGTTCCAAAATCATCCTTTTAGAGACTTGTTTGGGCTCATGAGAGGATCAGAAAAACGTTAAAAATTTCAATCCTGCATGATTCTACCAAGAAATGTGAGTTTTCATTCAAACCGCAGCTTTTTGCTATTGAATAATGAATGTTTTGAATTTTCTCCAAAAGTAAAGTAGTTGCAAACTCATCCTTTTAGAAACTTGTTTGGGCTCATGAGAGGAGTAGAAAAACATCAAAAATATAAATCCTGCTCGATTCTACCAAGAAATATGAGTGTTCCATCAAACCGCTGCTTTTTGCTATTGGGCCCTCTTGAATAATGAATGTTGTGAATTATCTCCAAAAGTTAAGTAGTTGCAAACTCATCCTTTTAGAAACTTGTTTGGGTTGTTGAGAGGAGTAGAAAAACATCAAAAAATTCAATCCTGCACGATTCTACCAAGAAATGTGATTGTTCATTCAAAACGCTGGTTTTTGCTATTAGACCCTATTGAATAATGAATGTTTTGAATTTTCTCCAAAAGTAAAGTAGTTGCAAACTCATCCTTCTACAGGCTTGTTTGGGCTCATGAGAGAAGTAGAAAAACGTCAAAAATTTCAATCCTGCACGATTCTACCAAGAAATGTGATTGTTCATTCAAACCGCTGATTTTTGCTTTTTTGGGCCCTATTGAATAATGAATGTTTTAAATTTTCTCCAAAAGTAAAGTAGTTGCAAACTCATCCTCTTAGAAACTTGTTTGGGCTGTTGAGAGGAGTAAAAAAACATCAAAAATTTCAATCCTGCACGATTCTACCAAGAAATGTGATTGTTAATTCAAAACGCTGCTTTTTGCTATTGGGCTCTATTGTATAATCAATGTTTTGAATTTTCTCCAAAAGTAAAGTAGTTGCAAGCTCATCCTTTTAGAGTCTTGTTTGGGCTCATGAGAGGAGTAGAAAAACATTAAAAATTTCAATCCTGAACGATTTTACCAAGAGATGTGAGTGTTCATTCAAACCACTGCTTTTTGCTATTGGTCCCTATTGAATAATGAATATTTTGAATTTTCTCCAAAAGTAATGTAGTTGCAAACTCATCCTTTTAGAAACTTGTTTGGGCTGTTGAGTGGAGTAGAAAAACATCAAAATTTTCAATACTGAACGATTCTACCAAGAGATGTGAGTGTTCATTCAAACCGCTGCTTTTTGCTATTGGGCGTTATTGAATAATGAATGTTTTGAATTTTCTCCAAAGGTAAAGTAGTTGCAAACTCATCCTTTTAGAAAGTTGTTTGGGCTGTTGAGAGGAGTAGAAGAACATCAAAAATTTCAATCCTGCACGATTCTACCAAGAAATGTGAGTGTTCTTTCAAACCGCTGCTTTTTGCTATTGGTCCCTATTGAATAATGAATGTTTTGAATTTTCTCCAAAAGTAAAGTAATTGCAAACTCATCCTTTTAGAAACTTCTTTGGGCTGTTGAGCAGAGTAGAGAAACACGAAAAATTTCAATCCTGCACGATTCTACCAAGAAATGTGAGTGTTCATTCAAACCGCTGATTTTTGGTGTTTTGGGCCCAATTGAATAATGAATGTTTTGAATTTTCTCCAAAAGTAAAGTAGTTGCAAACTCATCCTCTTAGAAACTTGTTTGGGCTGTTGAGATGAGTAAAAAAACATCAAAAATTTCAATCCTGCACGATTCTACCAAGAAATGTGAGTGTTCATTCAAACCGCTGGTTTTTGCTATTTTGGGCCCTATTGAATAATGAATGTTTTGAATTTTCTCCAAAAGTAAAGTAGTTGCAAGCTCATCCTTTTAGAGTCTTGTTTGGGCTCATGAGAGAAGTAGAAAAACATCAAAAATTTCAATCCTGAACCATTCTACCAAGAGATGTGAGTGTTCATTCAAACAGCTGCTTTTTGCTATTGGGCCTTATTGAATAATGAATGTTTTGAATTGTCTTCAAAAGTAAAGTAGTTGCAAACTCATCCTTTTAGAAACTTGTTTGGGCTGTTGAGAGGAGTAGAAAAACATCAAAAATTTCAATCCTGCACTATTCTACCAAGAAATGTGAGTGTTCATTCAAACCGCTGGTTTTTGCTATTTTGGGCCCTATTGAATAATGAATGTTTTGAATTTTCTCCAAAAGTAAAGTAGTTGCAAACTCATCCTCTTAGAAACATGTTTGGGCTGTTGAGAGGAGTAAAAAAACATCAAAAATTTCAATCCTGCACGATTCTACCAAGAAATGTGATTGTTCATTCAAACCGCTGATTTTTGCTATTGGGCCCTATTGAATAATGAATTTTTTGAACTTTCTCCAAATCGAAACTAGTTGCAAACTCATACTTCTAGAGTCTTGTTTGGGCTCTGGAGAGAAGTAGAAAAACATCACAAATTTCAATCCTGAACGATTCTACCAAGGGATGTGAGTGTTCATTCAAACAGCTGCTTTTTGCTATTGGGCCCTATTGAATAATGAATGTTTTGAATTTTCTGCAAAAGTAAAGTTGTTGCAAACTTATCCTTTTAGAAACTTGTTTGGGCTGTTTAGAGGAGTAGAAAAACATCAAAAATTTCAATCCTGCAAGATTCTACCAAGAACTGTGATTGTTCATTCAAAACGCTGCTTTTTGCTATTAGACCCTATTGAATAATGAATGTTTTGAATTTTCTGGAAAAGTAAAGCAGTTGCAAACTCATCCTTCTTTAGTCTTGTTTGGGCTCATGAGAGTAGAAAAACGTCAAAAATTTCAATCCTGCATGATTCCACCAAAAAATGTGAGTTCATTCAAACCGCTGCTTTTTGCAATTGATCCCTAATGAATAATGAATGTTTTGAATTTTAACCAAAAGTAAAGTAGTTGCAAACTTATGCTTTTAGAGTCTTGTTGGGCTCATGAGAGGAGTAGAAAAACATCAAAAATTTCAATCCTGAATGATTCTACCAAGAAATGTGAGTGTTCATTCAAACCGCTGGTTTTTGCTATTTTGGGCCCTATTGAATAATGAATGTTTTGAATTTTCTCCAAAAGTAAAGTAGTTGCAAGCTCATCCTTTTAGAGTCTTGTTTGGGCTCATGAGAGGAGTAGAAAAACATCAAAAATTTCAATCCTGAACGATTCTACCAAGAGATGTGAGTGTTCATTCAAACCGCTGCTTTTTGCTATTGGTCCCTATTGAATAATGAATATTTTGAATTTTCTCCAAAAGTAAAGTAGTTGCAAACTCATCCTTTTAGAAACTTGTTTGGGCTGTTGAGAGGAGTAGAAAAACAAGAACATTTTCTATCCTGCACGATTCTACCAGGAAATGTGATTGTTCATTCAAAACGCTGCTTTTTGCTAATGGGCAAATGAATGAATGTTTTGAATTTTCTCCAAAAGTAAAGTAGTTGCAAACTCATCCTTTTAGAGTCTTGTTTGGGCTCATGAGAGGAGTAGAAAAACATCAAAAATTTCAGTCCTGAACAATTCTACCAAGAGATGTGAGTGTTCATTCAAACAGCTGCTTTTTTCTATTGGGCCCTATTGAATAATGAATATTTTGAATTTTCTGCAAAAGTAAAGTAGTTGCAAACTCATCCTTTTAGAAACTTGTTTGGGCTGTTGAGAGGAGTAGAAAAACATCAAAAATTTCAATTCTGCACGATTCTATCAAGAGCTGTGATTGTTCATTCAAAACGCTGCTTTTTGCTGTTAGACCCTATTGAATAATGAATGTTTTGAATTTTCTGCAAAAGTAAAGTAGTTGCAAACTCATCATTCTATAGTATTGTTTGGGCTCATGAGAGTAGAAAAACATCAAAAATTTCAATCCTGCACCATTCTACCAAAAAATGTGAGTACATTCAAACCGCTGCTTCTTGCTATTGATCCCTAATGAATAATGAATGTTTTGAATTTTAACCAAAAGTAAAGTAGTTGCAAACTTATCCTTTTAGAGACTTGTTTGGGCTCATGAGAGGAGTAGAAAAACATCAAAAATTTCAATCCTGAACGATTCTACCAAGAGATGTGAGTGTTTATTCAAACCGCTGCTTTTTGCTATTGAATAATGAATGTTTTGAATTTTCTCCAAAAGTAAAGTAGTTGCAAACTCATCCTTTTAGAAACTTGTTTGGGCTCATGAGAGGAGTAGAAAAATATCAAAAATATAAATCCTGCTCGATTCTACCAAGAAATGTGAGTGTTCCTTCAAACGTCTGCTTTTTGCTATTGGGCCCTCTTGAATAATGAATGTTTTGAATTATCTCCAAAAGTAAAGTAGTTGCAAACTCATCCTTTTAGAAACTTGTTTGGGCTGTTGAGAGGAGTAGAAAAGCATCAAAAATTTCAATCCTGCACGATTCTACCATGAACCGAGATTGTTCATTCAAAACGCTGCTTTTTGCTATCAGACCCTATTGAATAATGAATGTTTTGAATTTTCTCCAAAAGTATAGTTGCAAACTCATCCTTCTAGAGTTTTGCTTGTGCTCATGAGAGGAGTAGAAAAACGTCAAAAATTTCAATCCTGCACGATTCTACCAAGAAATGTGAGTGTTCTTTCAAACCGCTGCTTTTTGCTATTGGGCCTATTGAATAATGAATGTTTTGAATTTTCTCCAAAAGTAAAGTAGTTGCAAACTCATCGTTTTAGAAACTTGTTTGGGCTGTTGAGAGGAGTAGAAAAACATCAAAAATTTCAATCCTGCACGATTCTACCAAGAAATGTGATTGTTCATTCAAAACGCTGCTTTTTGCTATTGGGCTCTATTGAATAATGAATGTTTTGAATTTTCTGCAAAAGTAAAGTAGTTGCAAACTCATCCTCTTATAAACTTGTTTGGGCTGTTGAGAGGAGTAAAAAAACATCAAAAATTTCAATCCTGCACGATTCTACCAAGAAATGTGATTGTTCATTCAAACAGCTGCTTTTTGCTATTGGACCCTATTGAATAATGAAAGTTTTGAATTTTCTGCAAAAGTAAAGTAGTTGCAAACTCATCCTCTTAGAAACTTGTTTGGGTTGTTGAGAGGAGTAAAAAAACATCAAAAATTTCAATCCTGCACGATTCTACCAAGAAATGTGTTTGTTCATTGAAAACGCTGCTTTTTGCTATTGGGCTCTATTGAATAATGAATGTTTTGAATTTTCTGCAAAAGTAAAGTAGTTGCAAACTCATACTTCTAGAGTCTTGTTTGGGCTCAGGAGAGGAGTAGAAAAACATCACAAATTTCAATCCTGCACGATTCTACCAAGAAATGTGATTGTTCATTCAAAACGCTACTTTTTGCTATTGGGCTCTATTGAATAATGAATGTTTTGAATTTTCTCCAAAAGTAAAGTAGTTGCAAGCTCATCCTTTTAAATTCTTGTTTGGGCTCATGAGAGGAGTAGAAAAACATCAAAAATTTCAATCCTGAACGATTCTACCAAGGGATGTGAGTGTTCATTCAAACAGCTGCTTTTTGATATTGGGCCCTATTGAATAATGAATGTTTTGAATTTTCTGCAAAGGTAAAGTAGTTGCCAACCATCCTTATAGAGACTTGTTTGGGCTCATGAGAGGAGTAGAAAAACGTCAAAAATTCCAATCTTGCACGATTATACCGAGAAATGTGAGTGTTCATTCAAACGGCTGGTTTTTGCTATTGGGTCTTATTGAATAATGAATGTTTTGAAATTTCTCCAAAAGTAAAGTAGTAGCAAACTCATCCTTTTAGATTCTTGTTTGGGCTCATGAGAGGAGTAGAAAAACATCAAAAATTTCTATCCTTTACCATTCTACCCAGAAATATGAGTGTTAATTCAAACCGCTGCTTTTTCCTATTGGGCCCTATTGAATAATGAATGTTTTTAATTTTCTCCAAAAGTAAAGTAGTTGCAAACTCATCCTTCTAGAGTCTTGTTTGGGCTCATGAGAGGAGTAGAAAAACATCAAAAATTTCAATCCTGAACGATTCTACCAAGAGATGTGAGTGTTCATTGAAACAGCTGCTTTTTGCTATTGGTCCCTATTGAATAATGAATGTTTTGAATTTCCTCCAAAAGTAAAGTAGTTGCAAACTCATCCTTTTAGAAACTTGCTTGGGCTGCACTATTCTACCAAGAAATGTGAGTGCTCATTCAAACCACTGCTTTTTGCTATTTTGGGCCCTATTGAATAATGAGTGTTTTGAATTTTCTCCAAAAGTAAAGGAGTTGCAAACTTATCCTTTTAGAAACTTGTTTGGGCTGTTGAGAGGAGTACAAAAACATCAAAAATTTCAATACTGCATGATTCTACCAAGAAATGTGATTGTTCATTCAAAACGCTGCTTTTTGCTATTGGGCTCTATTGAATAATGAATGTTTTGAATTTTCTCCAAAAGTAAAGTAGTTGCAAGCTTATCCTTTTAGAGTCTTGTTTGGGCTCATGAGAGGAGTAGAAAAACATCAAAAATTTCAATCCTGAACGATTGTACCAAGAAATGTGAGTGTTCATTCAAACAGCTGCTTTTTGCTATTGGGCACTATTGAATAATGAATGTTTTGAATTTTCCGCAAAAGTAAAGTAGTTGCAAACCCATCCTTATAGAGACTTGTTTGGGCTCATGAGAGGAGTAGAAAAATGTCAAAAAATCCAATCCTGCACGATTCTACCGATAAATGTGAGTGTTCATTCAAACTGCTGCTTTTTGCTATTGGGCCTAAATTGAATAATTAATGTTTTGAATTTTCTCCAAAAGTAAAGTAGTTGCAAACTCATCCTTTTAGAAACTTGTTTGGGCTGTTGAGAGGAGTAGAAAAACATCAAAAATTTCAATCCTGCACGATTCTATCAAGAAATGTGAGCGTTCATTCAAACCGCTGCTTTTTTACTATTGGTCCCTATTGAATAATGAATGTTTTGAATTTGCTCCAAAAGTAAAGTAATTGCAAACTCATCCTTTTAGAAACTTGTTTGGGCTGTTGAGCGGAGTAGAAAAACATGAAAAATTTCAATCCTGCACGATTCTACCAGGAAACGTGAGTGTTCATTCAAACCGCTGATTTTTGCTATTTTGGGCCCTATTGAATAATGAATGTTTTGAATTTTCTCCAAAAGTAAAGTAGTTGCAAACTCATCCTCTAAGAAACTTGTTTGGGCTGTTGATAGGAGTAAAAAAACATCAAAAATTTCAATCCTGCACGATTCTACCAAGAAATGTGATTGTTCATTCAAAACGCTGCTTTTTGCTATTGGGCTCTATTGAATAATGAATGTTTTGAATTTTCTCCAAAAGTAAAGTAGTTGCAAGCTCATCCTTTTAGAGTCTTGTTTAGGCTCATGAGAGGAGTAGAAAAACATCAAAAATTTCAATCCTGAACGATTCTACCAAGAGATGTGAGTGTTGATTCAAACCGCTGCTTTTTGCTATTGGTCCCTATTGAATAATGAATATTTTGAATTTTCTCCAAAAGTAAAGTAGTTGCAAACTCATCCTTTTAGAATCTTGTTTGGGCTGTTGAGAGGAGTAGAAAAACATCAACATTTTCTATCCTGCACGATTTTACCAAGAAATGTGATAGTTCATTCAAAACGCTGCTTTTTGCTAATGGGCAAATGAATGAATGTTTTGAATTTTCTCCAAAAGTAAAGTAGTTGCAAGCTCATCCTTTTAGAGTCTTGTTTGAGCTCATGAGAGGAGTAGAAAAACATCAAAAATTTCAATTCTGCACGATTCTACCAAGAGATGTGAGTGTTCATTCAAACAGCTGCTTTTTGCTATTGGGCCCTATTGAATAATGAATGTTTTGAATTTTCTGCAAAAGTAAAGTTGTTGCAAACTCATCCTTTTAGAAACTTGTTTGGGCTGTTGAGAGGAGTAGAAAAATATCAAAAATTTCAATCCTGCAAGATTCTACCAAGAACTGTGATTGTTCATTCAAAACGCTGCTTTTTACTACTAGACCCTATTGAATAATGAATGTTTTGAATTTTCTGGAAAAGTAAAGTAGTTACAAACTCATCCTTCTATAGTCTTGTTTGGGCTCATGAGAGTAGAAAAACGTCAAAAATTTCAATCCTGCACGATTCTACCAAAAAATGTGAGTTCATTCAAACCGCTGCTTTTTGCAATTGATCCCTAATGAATAATGAATGTTTTGAATTTTAAAAAAAAGTAAAGTAGTTGCAAACTTATGCTTTTAGAGTCTTGTTTGGGCTCATGAGAGGAGTAGAAAAACATCAAAAATTTCAATCCTGAACGATTCTACCAAGAGATGTGAGTGTTCATTCAAACAGCTGCTTTATGCTATTGGGCCCTATTGAACAATGAATGTTTTGAATTTTCTGCAAAAGTAAAGCAGTTGCAAACTCATCCTTTTAGAAACTTGTTTGGGCTCATGAGAGGAGTAGAAAAATATCAAAAATATAAATCCTGCTCAATTCTACCAAGAAATGTGAGTGTTCCTTCAAACGGCTGCTTTTTGCTATTGGGCCCTCTTGAATAATGAATGTTTTGAATTATCTCCAAAAGCAAAGTAGTTGCAAACTCATCCTTTTAAAAACTTGTTTGGGCTGTTGAGAGGAGTAGAAAAGCATCAAAAATTTCAATCCTGCACGATTCTACCATGAACCGAGATTGTTCATTCAAAACGCTGCTTTTTGCTATCAGACCCTATTGAATAATGAATGTTTTGAATTTTCTCCAAAAGTAAAGTAGTTGCAAACTGATCCTTTTAGAAACTTGTTTGAGCTCATGAGAGGAGTAGAAAAACATCAAAAATATAAATCCTGCTCGATTCAACCAAGAAATATGAATGTTCCTTCAAACCGCTGCTTTTTGCTATTGGGCCCTCTTGAATAATGAATGTTGTGAATTATCTCCAAAAGTTAAGTAGTTGCAAACTCATCCTTTTAGAAACTTGTTTGGGCTGTTGAGAGGAGTAGAAAAACATCAAAAAATTCAATCCTGCACGATTCTACCAAGAAATGTGAGTGTTCTTTCAAACCGCTGCTTTTTGCTATTGGTCCCTATTGAATAATGAATGTTTTGAATTTTCTCCAAAAGTAAAGTAATTGCAAACTCATCCTTTTAGAAACTTCTTTGGGCTGTTGAGCAGAGTAGAGAAACATGAAAAATTTCAATCCTGCACGATTCTACCAAGAAATGTGAGTGTTCATTCAATCCGCTGATTTTTGCTATTTTGGGCCCAATTGAATAATGAATGTTTTGAATTTTCTCCAAAAGTAAAGTAGTTGCAAACTCATCCTCTTAGAAACTTGTTTGGGCTGTTGAGAGGAGTAGAAAAACAAGAACATTTTCTATCCTGCACGATTCTACCAGGAAATGTGATTGTTCATTCAAAACGCTGCTTTTTGCTAATGGGCAAATGAATGAATGTTTTGAATTTTCTCCAAAAGTAAAGTAGTTGCAAACTCATCCTTTTAGAGTCTTGTTTGGGCTCATGAGAGGAGTAGAAAAACATCAAAAATTTCAGTCCTGAACAATTCTACCAAGAGATGTGAGTGTTCATTCAAACAGCTGCTTTTTTCTATTGGGCCCTATTGAATAATGAATATTTTGAATTTTCTGCAAAAGTAAAGTAGTTGCAAACTCATCCTTTTAGAAACTTGTTTGGGCTGTTGAGAGGAGTAGAAAAACATCAAAAATTTCAATTCTGCACGATTCTATCAAGAGCTGTGATTGTTCATTCAAAACGCTGCTTTTTGCTGTTAGACCCTATTGAATAATGAATGTTTTGAATTTTCTGCAAAAGTAAAGTAGTTGCAAACTCATCATGCTATAGTATTGTTTGGGCTCATGAGAGTAGAAAAACATCAAAAATTTCAATCCTGCACCATTCTACCAAAAAATGTGAGTACATTCAAACCGCTGCTTTTTGCTATTGATCCCTAATGAATAATGAATGTTTTGAATTTTAACCAAAAGTAAAGTAGTTGCAAACTTATCCTTTTAGAGACTTGTTTGGGCTCATGAGAGGAGTAGAAAAACATCAAAAATTTCAATCCTGAACGATTCTACCAAGAGATGTGAGTGTTTATTCAAACCGCTGCTTTTTGCTATTGAATAATGAATGTTTTGAATTTTCTCCAAAAGTAAAGCAGTTGCAAACTCATCCTTTTAGAAACTTGTTTGGGCTCATGAGAGGAGTAGAAAAACATCAAAAATATAAATCCTGCTCGATTCTACCAAGAAATGTGAGTGTTCTTTCAAACCGCTGCTTTTTGCTATTGGGCCCTCTTGAATAATGAATGTTTTGAATTATCTCCAAAAGTTAAGTAGTTGCAAACTCATCCTTTTAGAAACTTGTTTGGGCTGTTGAGAGGAGTAGAAAAACGTCAAAAATATAAATCCTGCACAATTCTACCAAGAAATTTGAGTGTTTATTCAAACCGCTGCTTTTTGCTATTGGGCCCTATTGAATAATGAATGTTTTGAATTTTCCGCAAAAGTAAAGTAGTTGCAAACCCATCCTTATAGAGACTTGTTTGGGCTCATGAGAGGAGTAGAAAAACGTCAAAAAATCCAATCCTGCACGATTCTATTGAGAAATGTGAGTGTTCATTCAAACCGCTGCTTTTTGCTATTGGGCCTTATTGAATAATGAATGTTTTGAATTTTCTTCAAAAGTAAAGTAGTTGCAAACTCATTCTTTTAGAAACTTGTTTGGGCTGTTGAGCGGAGTAGAAAAACATCAAAAATTTCAATCCTGCACGATTTTACCAAGAAATGTGATTGTTCATTCAAAAAGCTGCTTTTTGCCATTGGGCTCTATTGAATAATGAATGTTTTGAATTTTCTCCAAAAGTAAAGTAGTTGCAAGCTCATCTTTTAGAGTCTTGTTTGGGCTCATGAGAGGAGTAGAAAAACATTAAAAATTTCAATCCCCAACGATTCTACCAAGAGATGTGAGTGTTCATTCAAACCGCTGCTTTTTGCTATTGGTCCCTATTGAATAATGAATATTTTGAATTTTCTCCAAAAGTAAAGTAGTTGCAAACTCATCCTTTTAGAAACTTGTTTGGGCTGTTGAGAGGATTAGAAAAACATCAGCATTTTCTATCCTGCACGATTCTACCAAGAAATGTGATTGTTCATTCAAAACGCTGCTTTTTGCTATTGGGCGTTATTGAATAATGAATGTTTTGAATTTTCTCCAAAAGTAAAGTAGTTGCAAACTCATCCTTTTAGAAACTTGTTTGGGCTGTTGAGAGGAGTAGAAAAACATCAAAAATTTCAATACTGAACAATTCTACCAAGAGATGTGAGTGTTCATTCAAACTGCTGCTTTTTGCTATTGGGCGTTATTGAATAATGAATGTTTTGAATTTTCTCCAAAAGTAAAGTAATTGCAAACTCATCCTTTTAGAAACTTCTTTGGGCTGTTGAGCGGAGTAGAGAAACATGAAAAATTTAAATCCTGCACGATTCTACCAAGGAATGTGAGTGTTCATTTAAACCGCTGATTTTTGCTATTTTGGGCCCTATTGAATAATGAATGTTTTGAATTTTCTCCAAAAGTAAAGTAGTTGCAAACTCATCCTCTTAGAAACTTGTTTGGGCTGTTGAGAGGAGTAAAAAAACATCAAAAATTTCAATCCTGCACGATTCTACCAAGAAATATGTTTGTTCATTGAAAACGCTGCTTTTTGCTATTGGGCTCTATTGAATAATGAATGTTTTGAATTTTCTCCAAAAGTAAAGTAGTTGCAAGCTCATCCTTTTAGAGTCTTGTTTGGGCTCATGAGAGAAGTAGAAAAACATCAAAAATTTCAATCCTGAACGATTCTACCAAGAGATGTGAGTGTTCATTCAAACAGCTGCTTTTTGCTATTGGGCCCTACTGAATAATGAATGTTTTGAATTTTCCGCAAAAGTAAAGGAGTTGCAAACCCATCCTTATAGAGACTTGTTTGGGCTCATGAGAGGAGTAGAAATACGTCAAAAAATCCAATCCTGCACAATTCTACCGAGAAATGTGAGTGTTCATTCAAACCGCTGCTTTTTGCTATTGGGCCTTATTGAATAATGAATGTTTTGAATTTTCTTCAAAAGTAAAGTAGTTGCAAACTCATCCTTTTAGAAACTTGTTTGGGCTGTTGAGAGGAGTAGAAAAACATCAAAAATTTCAATCCTGCACGATTCTACCAAGAAATGTGAGTGTTCATTCAAACCGCTGGTTTTTGCTATTTTGGGCCCTATTGAATAATGAATGTTTTGAATTTTCTCCAAAAGTAAAGTAGTTGCAAACTCATCCTCTTAGAAACTTGTTTGGGCTGTTGAGAGGAGTAAAAAAACATCAAAAATTTCAATCATGCACGATTCTACCAAGAAATGTGATTTTTCATTCAAACCGCTGATTTTTGCTATTGTGCCCTATTGAATAATGAATGTTTTGAACTTTCTCCAAAACTAAACTAGTTGCAAACTCATACTTCTAGAGTCTTGTTTGGGCTCAGGAGAGGAGTAGAAAAACATCACAAATTTCAATCCTGAACGATTCTACCAAGAGATGTGAGTGTTCATTCAAACAGCTGCTTTTTGCTATTGTGCCCTATTGAATAATGAATGTTTTGAATTTTCTGCAAAAGTAAAGTAGTTGCAAACCATCCTTCTAGAGTCTTGTTTGGGCTCATGAGAGGAGTATAAAAACGTCAAAAATTCCAATCCTGCAAGATTATACCGAGAAATGTGAGTGTTCATTCAAACCGCTGCTATTTGCTTTTGGGCCTTCTTGAATAATGAATGTTTTGAATTTTCTGCAAAAGTAAAGTAATTGCAAACTCATCCTTTTAGAAACGTGTTTGGGCTGTTGAGCGGACTAGGAAAACATGAAAAATTTCAATCCTGCTGTCATGGTATGCCTAGGTTACTTTAGGCAAAAACCCCGGGACCCCTGCGATGTCCCTCAGACTAGGGGAACCCTGTCTGTCCCTCTACCCAGGGTTTACACTGAAGGTGTGCCTGCCTGAGCCTCCACCCTGTCCCTGTCTCCTGTCCAGCCCTAAGCTGAACCCACCACCCTCCACCCAGTGAGGGGACCAGACCCCACAAATACGTATGGACAGGGGTAAAAGAAACACCACACAGTTAATACACAAGGGAATACAATAATGTGCAAGGGCAACCAAATATATATATAACAGATTGGAGAAAGAACCACTGAGGGATATACTGCACCAGATATCAGACGCTCCAACACCACCACTGCTGACCGGTATTGCTAGCACTAGGCTAAAGCTATAGTCGGCGACGCCCATAGTCAGGACGAACTATTTAAAGACCAAGGGCGTGGCCCAGCCCTCAGCCAGCATGACAACCTGGCTAACCCTATCCCGACTGGAACAGAATACCCAACAGGGTATTACCGCTGTCTGCCGGACACCCTGGTGTGAACAGTGTCCGACATGACAGTACCCCGCCTTCTACGAGGGACCTCCGGAACCTCACCATGTCGAGGACCTGGCTTGTCCGGATGGCGACGATGGAACATAGTAACCAGTCGATCAGCATGAATGTCAGAGGCCGGCACTCATGTCCTCTCCTCAGGACCATAGCCACGCCAGTGGACCAGGTACTGTAGAGTGCGACGCACAACCCTAGAGTCCACTACTTTGGACACCTCAAATTCCAACGCGCCATCCACCAAGACGGGAGGTGGTGGCCCGGGGGAACCATCCACCAAACCCACGACCTTCTTTAGCAATGCTTTGTGAAATACATTATGAATCTTATACACAGCCGGCAACTCCAAACGAAATGCCACTGGGTTGATCACTGCGGAGATTCTAAATGGGCCAATGAACCTGGGACCCAACTTAAGTGACGGTATCTTGAGCTTAATGTTCCTAGTAGATAACCACACCCAATCACCCACACACAGGTCCGGACCTGGCACACGTCTGCAGTCAGCCACCCGTTTGTACCTGGAACCCACCTTCAACAAGCGCTGCTTGACTCTCCTCCAAACAGACGACAATTGAGCTCCCAACTGGTCCTCTTCAGGGACGCCAACTGAGCACCCCTGACGCAAGGTGCAAAATTGAGGATGTTGACCATACACACAAAAAAAAGGAGATTCCCCAGACGATTCCTGGCAATGGTTGTTTATTCCGAATTCTGCCAGAGGAAGAAACGCTGACCACTCTTCCTGATTGTCGGAAATAAAGCAGCGCAAGTATTGCTCCAGGTTTTGGTTCATCCGCTCAGTCTGTCCATTCGACTGAGGGTGGAAAGCCGATGAATGAGATAATTTGATTCCAAGGCGAGAACAAAAAGCTCTCCAAAACTTTGCCACAAACTGCGTACCTCGATCAGACACAATATCAGACGGGACACCATGAAGTCTGACCACCTCGCGAATAAATATCTGAGCAAGAGTCTTAGCATTGGGCAAAGACGGTAAAGCAACGAAATGTGACATTTTGGAGAACCTATCAACAATTACCAAAATGACCGAGTTCCCTGCCGAGGCGGGCAAGTCAGTAATAAAATCCATGGAAATCTCAGTCCATGGCTTACTGGGCACCCCGAGAGGCTGCAAGCTACCAGCGGGACGGGAACGAGGAGTCTTGGCCCGTGCGCACGTGGTACAGGCAGCCACATATGAGGCCACATCCTGCCGGATTTTAGGCCACCAAAAACGACGCAACACCAGTTCCAGAGTGCTCTTAACCCCTGGATGACCTGCCAGTACCGTGTCGTGATGTTCGCCCAACACTCTAGAGCGTAGATGTAGTGGCACAAAAGATTTATTAGCAGGCAACCCCGGCGGTACCACCTCCTGAGCCTCCGCAATCTCTGCCTCAATCTCTGTCGTGATGGCAGATACCACCACACCCTTTTGGAGAATAGGCACCGGCTCTTCACATAACTCTCCACCCGGAAAACACCTGGATAAAGCGTCTGCCTTAACATTCTTCGACCCAGGTCGATAGGTAACAATGAAGTTGAACCGGGTGAAGAATAATGCCCAGTGAGCCTGTCTGGAGGACAGGCGCTTAGCAGATTCTAAATAAAGCAAATTCTTATGGTCGGTTATCACAGTAATCTGATGAACAGCCCCCTCCAAGAAGTGTCGCCACTCCTCAAATGCCAATTTGATGGCCAATAGTTCCCTGTTGCCAATATCATAATTACGCTCCGCAGGCGACAGCTTCTTGGAGAAGAAGGCACACGGATGCAACTTGGCCCAAGAAGGGCCCTGAGACAGTACAGCCCCCACTCCAACCTCTGACGCATCCACCTCCACGACAAACGGTAAGGAGACATCGGGCTGCACCAGAATGGGCGCTGAGGCAAAACTATTCTTGAGGAATTCAAATGCCTGTACCGCAGGCTCAGACCAGTCAGAAAAGTCGGTACCCTTCTTAGTCATGTCAGTCAGTGGTTTGGCAATCATAGAGAAGTTCTTAATAAATTTCCTATAGTAATTGGAGAAGCCAAGAAATCGCTGAAGCGCCTTAAGATTATCAGGCCGATCCCAATGTAGTACCACCTGCACCTTTGCGGTGTCCATCTTAAAACCTGAGGCGGAGATTATATAACCCAAGAACGGTAGCTCCTGTATGAAAAACACACATTTTTCAAGCTTGACATAGAGCCTGTTCTCTCTGAGTAACTGCAGAACCTGTCTAACATGCTCTATATGTGTATCATGGTCGCGAGAGAAAATGAGGATGTCGTCAAGATAAATTATAACAAACCTCCCCAACAACTGAGAGAAGACATCATTAATGAAGTGTTGAAAGACCGCCGGTGCCATAGTCAACCCAAACGGCATTACCAAACTCTCAAAGTGACCCTCAGGGGTATTGAACGCTGTCTTCCACTCATCCCCCTGACGGACTCTTATAAGATTGTATGCCCCCTGAGGTCCAGTTTGGAGAACCACCTGGCACCAACCACTTGGTTGAATAAATCGGGTATAAGTGGCATAGGGTAAGGATCACAGACCGTAATCTGGTTGAGTTCTCTGAAATCCAGACACGGGCGTAAACTGCCATCCTTCTTTTTAACAAAGAAGAAGCCAGCAGCCAGAGGAGAAGAGGAAGGTCTAATATGACCCTTGCTCAGGCTATCCGCAATGTATTCCTTGAGAGCTAGCCTCTCGGGACCTGAGATATTAAACATTCTAGCTTTAGGTAACTTGGCCCCTGGTTTCAACCTAATAGCACAGTCATAGGGGCGATGCGGTGGTAGTTCCGAACAACCCTTCTCAGAAAATACATCCGCATAATCCAGCAACGGCTCCGGGATACTGGGAGTCAAAGCGGAAATACATGTAGCCAGGCACCTCTCCTGACACTCCCTGCTCCACTGAATTATGTCCTGGGTCTTCCAATCAATAACAGGATTATGCATTGACAACCATGGAAAGCCCAGAACCATCTGAGCCGGTAAGTTACTAAGCACCTTACAAGTTACCCGCTCTGAGTGTAATACTCCGATGTGGAGTTGTATATCCAACACACACTCTGTGATCTCCCCTTGAGACAACGGGGAAGCATTGATGGTAACCACCCGGATGGGGTTCGGCAATTTCTCCACCGGAAATCCCGCTGTATGCGCGAACCTCTCATCAATGAGATTGGCAGCTGAGCCACTATCAATAAATACTGTAATAGAGAGCATTTGCCCCCCAAGTACCACCCTAGCAGGGAGCATACACTGGGAAACCATGACGGAGGATACACAAAGGCTCAGACTAGACTCCTCCAAACCCTCTGAGCCTATCAGTTTTCCGCCGGCGCGCCCTTCTTAGGTACCAGGGGGCAAGCGTTAATAAAATGTCCTCCTTTGCCACAAAAAAAACAGAGCCCCTGCCTTCTGTGCCAAGGACGTTTAGGCTTGTTACTCGGTGACTGTGCTATACCAGCGATCTGCATGGGTTCCACGGATTCACCCGCGGCAACCTCACCGACCACTCCCCCACCTCCCGGAGGCAACGAAACCAGCGCCCCCTGACGGAGACGTCGGTCTATGCGTACTACAAGTGCCATCGCAGCCTCCAGAGAGGCGGGAGTCTCGTACATTAGGAGAGTCTGTTTAACCCTTCCAGAAACCCCATGCAAAATTGACTTCTAAGCGCAGGGTCATTCCACTGCGTGTCCACCGCCCAGCGCCGGAATTCTGTGCAGTAATCCTCAGCTGGTCGATCACCCTGTGGCAGTGAGCGTATCTTAGACTCTGCTAAGTTTAATCTATCCGGATCGTCATAGATCAAACCCAGAGCAGAGAAAAAAAAATCTACAGATTCAAATGCCTGTGAGTCTGAAGGGAGTGAAAAGGCCCAGGCCTGTGGGTCACCACTCAGCAAAGAAATCACCAAGCCCACGCGTTGAGCCTCATTACCTGAGGAATGTGGACGCATACGGAAATACAATTTGCATGATTCACGAAACACCGTGAACTTACCACGATCACCAGCAAATCGTTCAGGAAGGGGAAACTTGGGCTCAGCTGCCCTGGCTGCAGCCTCAGCAGGTACTGCAGGAGCTGACAGGCCTTGTTGCTGGACCGCCCCCCTGAGTTCAGTGACCTGTATGGATAGAGCCTCCAGCTGCTTGGTTAGGGAAAGTATAGGATCCATAGTAAGTAACCCCTATATTCCCTATCTATACCTTTTTTTTTTTTTTTTTCTCTCACTTTATTATTTGGGCCGACTATAATGTCATGGTATGCCAAGGTTACTTTAGGCAAAAACCCCGGGACCCCTGCGATGTCCCTAAGACTAGGGGAACCCTGTCTGTCCCTCTACCCAGGGTTTACACTGAAGGTGTGCCTGCCTGAGCCTCCACCCTGTCCCTGTCTCCTGTCCAGCCCTAAGCTGAACCCACCACCCTCCACCCAGTGAGGGGACCAGACCCCACAAATACGTATGGACAGGGGTAAAAGAAACACCACACAGTTAATACACAAGGGAATACAATAATGTGCAAGGGCAACCAAATATATATATAACAGATTGGAGAAAGAGCCACTGAGGGATATACTGCACCAGATATCAGACGCTCCAACACCACCACTGCTGACCGGTATTGCTAGCACTAGGCTAAAGCTATAGTCGGCGACGCCCATAGTCAGGACGAACTATTTAAAGACCAAGGGCGTGGCCCAGCCCTCAGCCAGCATGACAACCTGGTTAACCCTATCCCGACTGGAACAGAATACCCAACAGGGTATTACCGCTGTCTGCCGGACACCCTGGTGTGAACAGTGTCCGACATGACACCTGCATGATTCTACCAAGAAATGTGAGTGTTCATTCAAACCGCTGATTTTTGCTTTTTTGCGCCCTATTGAATAATGAATGTTTTAAATTTTCTCCAAAAGTAAAGTAGTTGCTAACTCATCCTCTTAGAAACTTGTTTGGGCTGTTGAGAGGAGTAAAAAAACATCAAAAATTTCAATCCTGCACGATTCTACCAAGAAATGTGATTGTTAATTCAAAACGCTGCTTTTTGCTATTGGGCTCTATTGTATAATGAATGCTTTGAATTTTCTCCAAAAGTAAAGTAGCTGCAAGCTCATCCTTTTAGAGTCTTGTTTGGGCTCATGAGAGGAGTAGAAAAACATTAAAAATTTCAATCCTGAACGATTCTACCAAGAGATGTGAGTGTTCATTCAAACCACTGCTGTTTGCTATTGGTCCCTATTGAATAATGAATATTTTGAATTTTCTCCAAAAGTAAAGTAGTTGCAAACTCATCCTTTTAGAAACTTGTTTGGGCTGTTGAGAGGAGTAGAAAAACATCAAAAATTTCAATACTGAACGATTCTACCAAGAGATGTGAGTGTTCATTCAAACCGCTGCTTTTTGCTATTGGGCGTTATTGAATAATGAATGTTTTGAATTTTATCCAAAAGTAAAGTAGTAGCAAACTCATCCTTTTAGAAAGTTGTTTGGGCTGTTGAGAGGAGTAGAAGAACATCAAAAATTTCAATCCTGCACGATTCTACCAAGAAATGTGAGTGTTCTTTCAAACCGCTGCTTTTTGCTATTGGTCCCTATTGAATAATGAACGTATTGAATTTTGTCCAAAAGTAAAGTAATTGCAAACTCATCCTTTTAGAAACTTCTTTGGGCTGTTGAGCAGAGTAGAGAAACACGAAAAATTTCAATCCTGCACGATTCTACCAAGAAATGTGAGTGTTCATTCAAACCGCTGATTTTTGCTATTTTGGGCCCAATTGAATAATGAATATTTTGAATTTTCTCCAAAAGTAAAGTAGTTGCAAACTCATCCTCTTAGAAACTTGTTTGGGCTGTTGAGATGAGTAAAAAAACATCAAAAATTTCAATCCTGCACGATTCTACCAAGAAATGTGAGTGTTCATTCAAACCGCTGATTTTTGGTATTTTGGGCCCAATTGAATAATGAATGTTTTGAATTTTCTCCAAAAGTAAAGTAGTTGCAAACTCATCCTCTTAGAAACTTGTTTGGGCTGTTGAGATGAGTAAAAAAACATCAAAAATTTCAATCCTGCACGATTCTACCAAGAAATGTGATTGTTCATTCAAAACGCTGCTTTTTGCTATTGGGCTCTATTGAATAATGAATGTTTTGAATTTTCTTCAAAAGTAAAGTAGTTGCAAACTCATCCTTTTACAAACTTGTTTGGGCTGTTGAGAGGAGTAGAAAAACATCAAAAATTTCAATCCTGCACGATTCTACCAAGAAATGTGTGTGTTCATTCAAACCGCTGCTTTTTGCTATTGGTCCCTATTGAATAATGAATGTTTTGAATTTTCTCCAAAAGTAAAGTAATTGCAAACTCATCCTTTTAGAAACTTGTTTGGGCTGTTGAGAGGAGTAGAAAAACATGAAAAATTTCAATCCTGCACGATTCTACCAAGAAATGTGAGTGTTCATTCAAACCGCTGGTTTTTGCTATTTTGGGCCCTATTGAATAATGAATGTTTTGAATTTTCTCCAAAAGTAAAGTAGTTGCAAGCTCATCCTTTTAGAGTCTTGTTTGGGCTCATGAGAGGAGTAGAAAAACATCAAAAATTTAAATCCTGAACGATTCTACCAAGAGATGTGAGTGTTCATTCAAACCGCTGCTTTTTGCTATTGGTCCCTATTGAGTAATGAATATTTTGAATTTTCTCCAAAAGTAAAGTAGTTGCAAACTCATCCTTTTAGAAACTTGTTTGGGCTGTTGAGAGGAGTAGAAAAACATCAACATTTTCTATCCTGCACGATTCTACCAAGAAATGTGATTGTTCATTCAAAACGCTGCTTTTTGCTAATGGGCAAATGAATGAATGTTTTGAATTTTCTCCAAAAGTAAAGTAGTTGCAAGCTCATCCTTTTAGAGTCTTGTTTGGGCTCATGAGAGGAGTAGAAAAACATCAAAAATTTCAGTCCTGAACAATTCTACCAAGAGATGTGAGTGTTCATTCAAACAGCTGCTTTTTTCTATTGGGCCCCATTGAATAATGAATATTTTGAATTTTCTGCAAAAGTAAAGTAGTTGCAAACTCATCCTTTTAGAAACTTGTTTGGGCTGTTGAGAGGAGTAGAAAAACATCAAAAATTTCAATTCTGCACGATTCTACCAAGAACTGTGATTGTACATTCAAAACACTGCTTTTTGCAATTAGACTCTATTGAATAAAGAATGTTTTGAATTTTCTCCAAAAGTAAAGTAGTTGCAAACTCATCCTTTTAGAAACTTGTTTGGGCTGTTGAGAGGAGTAGAAAAACATCAAAAATTTCAATCCTGCTCGATTATACCAAGAAATGTGAGTGTTCACTCAAACCGCTGCTTTTTGCGATTGGGTCCTATTGAATAATGAATGTTTTGAATTTTCTGCAAAAGTAAAGTAGTTCCAAACTCATCCTTCTAGAGTCTTGTTTGGGCTCATGAGAGGATTAGAAAAAGGTTAAAAATTTCAATCCTGCATGATTCTACCAAGAAATGTGAGTGTTTATTCAAACCGCTGCTTTTTGCTATTGAATAATGAATGTTTTGAATTTTCTCCAAAAGTAAAGTAGTTGCAAGCTCATCCTTTTAGAGTCTTGTTTGGGCTCATGAGAGGAGTAGAAAAACATCAAAAATTTCAGTCCTGAACAATTCTACCAAGAGATGTGAGTGTTCATTCAAACAGCTGCTTTTTGCTATTGAGCCCTATTGAATAATGAATGTTTTGAATTTTCTGCAAAAGTAAAGTAGTTGCAAACTCATCCTATTAGAAACTTGTTTGGGCTGTTGAGAGGAGTAGAAAAACATCAAAAATTTCAATTCTGCACGATTCTATCAAGAACTGTGATTGTTCATTCAAAAAGCTGCTTTTTGCTATTAGACCCTATTGAATAATGAATGTTTTGAATTTTCAGCAAAAGTAAAGTAGTTGCAAACTCATCCTTCTATAGTATTGTTTGTGCTCATGAGAGTAGAAAAACATCAAAAATTTCAATCCTGCACGATTCTACCAAGAAATGTGAGTGTTCATTCAAACCGCTGGTTTTTGCTATTTTGGGCCCTATTGAATAATGAATGTTTTGAATTTTCTCCAAAAGTAAAGTAGTTGCAAGCTCATCCTTTTAGAGTCTTGTTTGGGCTCATGAGAGGAGTAGAAAAACATCAAAAGTTTCAATCCTGAACGATTCTACCAAGAGATGTGAGTGTTCATTCAAACCGCTGCTTTTTGCTATTGGTCCCTATTGAATAATGAATATTTTGAATTTTCTCCAAAAGTAAAGTCGTTGGAAACTCATCCTTTTAGAAACTTGTTTGGGCTGTTGAGAGGAGTAGAAAAATATCAACATTTTCTATCCTGCACGATTCAACCAAGAAATGTGATTGTTCATTCAAAACGCTGCTTTTTGCTAATGGGCAAATGAATGAATGTTTTGAATTTTCTCCAAAAGTAAAGTAGTTGCAAGCTCATCCTTTTAGAGTCTTGTTTGGGCTCATGAGAGGAGTAGAAAAACATCAAAAATTTCAGTCCTGAACAATTCTACCAAGAGATGTGAGTGTTCATTCAAACAGCTGCTTTTTTCTATTGGGCCCTATTGAATAATGAATATTTTGAATTTTCTGCAAAAGTAAAGTAGTTGCAAACTCATCCTTTTAGAAACTTGTTTGGGCTGTTGAGAGGAGTAGAAAAACATCAAAAATTTCAATTCTGCACGATTCTATCAAGAACTGGGATTGTTCATTCAAAACGCTGCTTTTTGCTATTAGACCCTATTGAATAATGAATGTTTTGAATTTTCTGCAAAAGTAAAGTAGTTGCAAACTCATCCTTCTATAGTATTGTTTGGGCTCATGAGAGTAGAAAAACATCAAAAATTTCAATCCTGCACCATTCTACCAAAAAATGTGAGTACATTCAAACCGCTGCTTTTTGCTATTAATCCCTAATGAATAATGAATGTTTTGAATTTTAACCAAAAGTAATGTAGTTGCAAAATTATCCTTTTAGAGTCTTGTTTGGGCTCATGAGAGGAGTAGAAAAACATCAAAAATTTCAATCCTGAATGATTCTACCAAGAGAAGTGAGTGTTGATTCAAACAGCTGCTTTTTGCTATTGGGCCCTATTGAATAATGAATGTTTTGAATTTTCTGCAAAAGTAAAGTAGTTGCAAACTCATCCTTTTAGAAACTTGTTTGGGCTGTTGAGAGGAGTAGAAAAGCATCAAAAATTTCAATCCTGCCCGATTCTACCAAGAACTGTGATTGTACATTCAAAACACTGCTTTTTGCAATTAGACTCTATTGAATAAAGAATGTTTTGAATTTTCTCCAAAAGTAAAGTAGTTGCAAAATCATCCTTTTAGAAACTTGTTTGGGCTGTTGAGAGGAGTAGAAAAACATCAAAAATTTCAATCCTGCTCGATTATACCAAGAAATGTGAGTGTTCATTCAAACCGCTGCTTTTTGCGATTGGGTTCTATTGAATAATGAATGTTTTGAATTTTCTGCAAAAGTAAAGTAGTTCCAAACTAATCCTTCTAGAGTCTTGTTTGGGCTCATGAGCGGATTAGAAAAAGGTTAAACGTTTCAATCCTGCATGATTCTACCAACAAATGTGAGTGTTTATTCAAACCGCTGCTTTTTGCTATTGAATAATGAATGTTTTGAATTTTCTCCAAAAGTAAAGTAGTTGCAAGCTCATCCTTTTAGAGACTTGTTTGGGCTCATGAGAGGAGTAGAAAAACATCAAAAATTTCAGTCCTGAACAATTCTACCAAGAGATGTGAGTGTTCATTCAAACAGCTGCTTTTTGCTATTGGGCCCTATTGAATAATGAATGTTTTGAATTTTCTGCAAAAGTAAAGTAGTTGCAAACTCATCCTTTTAGAAACTTGTTTGTGCTGTTGAGAGGAGTAGAAAAACATCAAAAATTTCAATTCTGCACGATTTTATCAAGAACTGTGATTGTTCATTCAAAACGCTGCTTTTTGCTATTAGACCCTATTGAATAATGAATGTTTTGAATTTTCTGCAAAAGTAAAGTAGTTGCAAACTCATCCTTCTATAGTATTGTTTGGGCTCATGAGAGTAGAAAAACGTCAAAAATTTCAATCCTGCACGATTCTACCAAAAAATGTGAGTACATTCAAACCGATGCTTTTTGCTATTGATCCCTAATGAATAATGAATGTTTTGAATTTTAACCAAAAGTAAAGTAGTTGCAAACTTATCCTTTTAGAGTCTTGTTTGGGCTCATGAGAGGAGTAGAAAAACATCAAAAATTTCAATCCTGAACGATTCTACCAAGAGATGTGAGTGTTCATTCAAACAGCTGCTTTTTGCTATTGGGCCCTATTGAATAATGAATGTTTTGAATTTTCTGCAAAAGTAAAGTAGTTGCAAACTCATCCTTTGAGAAACTTGTTTGGGCTGTTGAGTGGAGTAGAAAAGCATCAAAAATTTCAATCCTGCCCGATTCTACCAAGAACTGTGATTGTACATTCAAAACACTGCTTTTTGCAATTAGACTCTATTGAATAAAGAATGTTTTGAATTTTCTCCAAAAGTAAAGTTGTTGCAAACTCATCCTTTTAGAAACTTGTTTGGGCTGTTGAGAGGAGTAGAAAAACATCAAAAATTTCAATCCTGCTCGATTATACCAAGAAATGTGAGTGTTCATTCAAACCGCTGCTTTTTGCGATTGGGTCCTATTGAATAATTAATGTTTTGAATTTTCTGCAAAAGAAAAGTAGTTCCAAACTCATCCTTCTAGAGTCTTGTTTGGGCTCATGAGAGGATTAGAAAAAGGTTAAAAATTTCAATCCTGCATGATTCTACCAAGAAATGTGAGTGTTTATTCAAACCGCTGCTTTTTGCTATTGAATAATGAATGTTTTGAATTTTCTCCAAAAGTAAAGTAGTTGCAAGCTCATCCTTTTTGAGTCTTGTTTGGGCTCATGAGAGGAGTAGAAAAACATCAAAAATTTCAGTCCTGAACAATTCTACCAAGAGATGTGAGTGTTCATTCAAACAGCTGCTTTTTGCTATTGGGCCCTTTTGAATAATGAATGTTTTGAATTTTCTGCAAAAGTAAAGTAGTTGCAAACTCATCCTTTTAGAAACATGTTTGGGCTGATGAGAGGAGTTGAAAAACATCAAAAATTTCAATTCTGCATGATTCTATCAAGAACTGTGATTGTTCATTCAAAACGCTGCTTTTTGCGATTAGACCCTATTGAATAATGAATGTTTTGAATTTTCTGCAAAAGTAAAGTAGTTGCAAACTCATCCTTTTAGAAACTTGTTTGGGCTGTTGAGAGGAGTAGAAAAACATCAAAAATTTCAATTCTGCACGATTCTATCAAGAACTGTGATTGTTCATTCAAAACGCTGCTTTTTGCTATTAGACCCTATTGAATAATGAATGTTTTGAATTTTCTGCAAAAGTAAAGTAGTTGCAAACGCATCCTTTTATAGTATTGTTTGGGCTCATGAGAGTAGAAAAACGTCAAAAATTTCAATCCTGCACGATTCTACCAAAAAATGTGAGTACATTCAAACCGCTGCTTTTTGCTATTGATCCCTAATGAATAATGAATGTTTTGAATTTTAACCAAAAGTAAAGTAGTTGCAAACTTATCCTTTTAGAGTCTTGTTTGGGCTCATGAGAGGAGTAGAAAAACATCAAAAATTTCAATCCTGAACGATTCTACCAAGAGATGTGAGTGTTCATTCAAACAGCTGCTTTTTGCTATTGGGCCCTATTGAATAATGAATGTTTTGAATTTTCTGCAAAAGTAAAGTAGTTGAAAACTCATCCTTTTAGAAACTTGTTTGGGCTGTTGAGAGGAGTAGAAAAGCATCAAAAATTTCAATCCTGCCCGATTCTACCAAGAACTGTGATTGTACATTCAAAACACTGCTTTTTGCAATTAGACTCTATTGAATAAAGAATGTTTTGAATTTTCTCCAAAAGTAAAGTAGTTGCAAACTCATCCTTTTAGAAACTTGTTTGGGCTGTTGAGCGGAGTAGAAAAACATCAAAAATTTCAATCCTGCTCGATTATACCAAGAAATGTGAGTGTTCATTCAAACCGCTGCTTTTTGCGATTGGGTCCTATTGAATAATGAATGTTTTGAATTTTCTGCAAAAGTAAAGTAGTTCCAAACTCATCCTTCTAGAGTCTTGTTTGGGCTCATGAGAGGATTAGAAAAAGGTTAAAAATTTCAATCCTGCATGATTCTACCAAGAAATGTGAGTGTTTATTCAAACCGCTGCTTTTTGCTATTGAATAATGAATGTTTTGAATTTTCTCCAAAAGTAAAGTAGTTGCAAACTCATCCTTTTAGAAACTTGTTTGGGCTCATGAGAAAAGTAGAAAAACATCAAAAATATAAATCCTGCTCGATTCTACCAAGAAATGTGAGTGTTCTTTCAAACCGCTGCTTTTTGCTATTGGGCCCTCTTGAATAATGAATGTTTTGAATTATCTCCAAAAGTTAAGTAGTTGCAAACTCATCCTTTTAGAAACTTGTTTGGGCTGTTGAGAGGAGTAGAAAAACGTCAAAAATATAAATCCTGAACAATTCTACCAAGAAATTTGAGTGTTTATTCAAACCGCTGCTTTTTGCTATTGGGCCCTATTGAATAATGAATGTTTTGAATTTTCCGCAAAAGTAAAGTAGTTGCAAACCCATCCTTATAGAGACTTGTTTGGGCTCATGAGAGGAGTAGAAAAACGTCAAAAAATCCAATCCTGCACGATTCTATTGAGAAATGTGAGTGTTCATTCAAACCGCTGCTTTTTGCTATTGGGCCTTATTGAATAATGAATGTTTTGAATTTTCTTCAAAAGTAAAGTAGTTGCAAACTCATTCTTTTAGAAACTTGTTTGGGCTGTTGAGCGGAGTAGAAAAACATCAAAAATTTCAATCCTGCACGATTTTACCAAGAAATGTGATTGTTCATTCAAAAAGCTGCTTTTTGCCATTGGGCTCTATTGAATAATGAATGTTTTGAATTTTCTCCAAAAGTAAAGTAGTTGCAAGCTCATCTTTTAGAGTCTTGTTTGGGCTCATGAGAGGAGTAGAAAAACATTAAAAATTTCAATCCCCAACGATTCTACCAAGAGATGTGAGTGTTCATTCAAACCGCTGCTTTTTGCTATTGGTCCCTATTGAATAATGAATATTTTGAATTTTCTCCAAAAGTAAAGTAGTTGCAAACTCATCCTTTTAGAAACTTGTTTGGGCTGTTGAGAGGATTAGAAAAACATCAGCATTTTCTATCCTGCACGATTCTACCAAGAAATGTGATTGTTCATTCAAAACGCTGCTTTTTGCTATTGGGCGTTATTGAATAATGAATGTTTTGAATTTTCTCCAAAAGTAAAGTAGTTGCAAACTCATCCTTTTAGAAACTTGTTTGGGCTGTTGAGAGGAGTAGAAAAACATCAAAAATTTCAATACTGAACAATTCTACCAAGAGATGTGAGTGTTCATTCAAACTGCTGCTTTTTGCTATTGGGCGTTATTGAATAATGAATGTTTTGAATTTTCTCCAAAAGTAAAGTAATTGCAAACTCATCCTTTTAGAAACTTCTTTGGGCTGTTGAGCGGAGTAGAGAAACATGAAAAATTTAAATCCTGCACGATTCTACCAAGGAATGTGAGTGTTCATTTAAACCGCTGATTTTTGCTATTTTGGGCCCTATTGAATAATGAATGTTTTGAATTTTCTCCAAAAGTAAAGTAGTTGCAAACTCATCCTCTTAGAAACTTGTTTGGGCTGTTGAGAGGAGTAAAAAAACATCAAAAATTTCAATCCTGCACGATTCTACCAAGAAATATGTTTGTTCATTGAAAACGCTGCTTTTTGCTATTGGGCTCTATTGAATAATGAATGTTTTGAATTTTCTCCAAAAGTAAAGTAGTTGCAAGCTCATCCTTTTAGAGTCTTGTTTGGGCTCATGAGAGAAGTAGAAAAACATCAAAAATTTCAATCCTGAACGATTCTACCAAGAGATGTGAGTGTTCATTCAAACAGCTGCTTTTTGCTATTGGGCCCTACTGAATAATGAATGTTTTGAATTTTCCGCAAAAGTAAAGGAGTTGCAAACCCATCCTTATAGAGACTTGTTTGGGCTCATGAGAGGAGTAGAAATACGTCAAAAAATCCAATCCTGCACAATTCTACCGAGAAATGTGAGTGTTCATTCAAACCGCTGCTTTTTGCTATTGGGCCTTATTGAATAATGAATGTTTTGAATTTTCTTCAAAAGTAAAGTAGTTGCAAACTCATCCTTTTAGAAACTTGTTTGGGCTGTTGAGAGGAGTAGAAAAACATCAAAAATTTCAATCCTGCACGATTCTACCAAGAAATGTGAGTGTTCATTCAAACCGCTGGTTTTTGCTATTTTGGGCCCTATTGAATAATGAATGTTTTGAATTTTCTCCAAAAGTAAAGTAGTTGCAAACTCATCCTCTTAGAAACTTGTTTGGGCTGTTGAGAGGAGTAAAAAAACATCAAAAATTTCAATCATGCACGATTCTACCAAGAAATGTGATTTTTCATTCAAACCGCTGATTTTTGCTATTGTGCCCTATTGAATAATGAATGTTTTGAACTTTCTCCAAAACTAAACTAGTTGCAAACTCATACTTCTAGAGTCTTGTTTGGGCTCAGGAGAGGAGTAGAAAAACATCACAAATTTCAATCCTGAACGATTCTACCAAGAGATGTGAGTGTTCATTCAAACAGCTGCTTTTTGCTATTGTGCCCTATTGAATAATGAATGTTTTGAATTTTCTGCAAAAGTAAAGTAGTTGCAAACCATCCTTCTAGAGTCTTGTTTGGGCTCATGAGAGGAGTATAAAAACGTCAAAAATTCCAATCCTGCAAGATTATACCGAGAAATGTGAGTGTTCATTCAAACCGCTGCTATTTGCTTTTGGGCCTTCTTGAATAATGAATGTTTTGAATTTTCTGCAAAAGTAAAGTAATTGCAAACTCATCCTTTTAGAAACGTGTTTGGGCTGTTGAGCGGACTAGGAAAACATGAAAAATTTCAATCCTGCTGTCATGGTATGCCTAGGTTACTTTAGGCAAAAACCCCGGGACCCCTGCGATGTCCCTCAGACTAGGGGAACCCTGTCTGTCCCTCTACCCAGGGTTTACACTGAAGGTGTGCCTGCCTGAGCCTCCACCCTGTCCCTGTCTCCTGTCCAGCCCTAAGCTGAACCCACCACCCTCCACCCAGTGAGGGGACCAGACCCCACAAATACGTATGGACAGGGGTAAAAGAAACACCACACAGTTAATACACAAGGGAATACAATAATGTGCAAGGGCAACCAAATATATATATAACAGATTGGAGAAAGAACCACTGAGGGATATACTGCACCAGATATCAGACGCTCCAACACCACCACTGCTGACCGGTATTGCTAGCACTAGGCTAAAGCTATAGTCGGCGACGCCCATAGTCAGGACGAACTATTTAAAGACCAAGGGCGTGGCCCAGCCCTCAGCCAGCATGACAACCTGGCTAACCCTATCCCGACTGGAACAGAATACCCAACAGGGTATTACCGCTGTCTGCCGGACACCCTGGTGTGAACAGTGTCCGACATGACAGTACCCCGCCTTCTACGAGGGACCTCCGGAACCTCACCATGTCGAGGACCTGGCTTGTCCGGATGGCGACGATGGAACATAGTAACCAGTCGATCAGCATGAATGTCAGAGGCCGGCACTCATGTCCTCTCCTCAGGACCATAGCCACGCCAGTGGACCAGGTACTGTAGAGTGCGACGCACAACCCTAGAGTCCACTACTTTGGACACCTCAAATTCCAACGCGCCATCCACCAAGACGGGAGGTGGTGGCCCGGGGGAACCATCCACCAAACCCACGACCTTCTTTAGCAATGCTTTGTGAAATACATTATGAATCTTATACACAGCCGGCAACTCCAAACGAAATGCCACTGGGTTGATCACTGCGGAGATTCTAAATGGGCCAATGAACCTGGGACCCAACTTAAGTGACGGTATCTTGAGCTTAATGTTCCTAGTAGATAACCACACCCAATCACCCACACACAGGTCCGGACCTGGCACACGTCTGCAGTCAGCCACCCGTTTGTACCTGGAACCCACCTTCAACAAGCGCTGCTTGACTCTCCTCCAAACAGACGACAATTGAGCTCCCAACTGGTCCTCTTCAGGGACGCCAACTGAGCACCCCTGACGCAAGGTGCAAAATTGAGGATGTTGACCATACACACAAAAAAAAGGAGATTCCCCAGACGATTCCTGGCAATGGTTGTTTATTCCGAATTCTGCCAGAGGAAGAAACGCTGACCACTCTTCCTGATTGTCGGAAATAAAGCAGCGCAAGTATTGCTCCAGGTTTTGGTTCATCCGCTCAGTCTGTCCATTCGACTGAGGGTGGAAAGCCGATGAATGAGATAATTTGATTCCAAGGCGAGAACAAAAAGCTCTCCAAAACTTTGCCACAAACTGCGTACCTCGATCAGACACAATATCAGACGGGACACCATGAAGTCTGACCACCTCGCGAATAAATATCTGAGCAAGAGTCTTAGCATTGGGCAAAGACGGTAAAGCAACGAAATGTGACATTTTGGAGAACCTATCAACAATTACCAAAATGACCGAGTTCCCTGCCGAGGCGGGCAAGTCAGTAATAAAATCCATGGAAATCTCAGTCCATGGCTTACTGGGCACCCCGAGAGGCTGCAAGCTACCAGCGGGACGGGAACGAGGAGTCTTGGCCCGTGCGCACGTGGTACAGGCAGCCACATATGAGGCCACATCCTGCCGGATTTTAGGCCACCAAAAACGACGCAACACCAGTTCCAGAGTGCTCTTAACCCCTGGATGACCTGCCAGTACCGTGTCGTGATGTTCGCCCAACACTCTAGAGCGTAGATGTAGTGGCACAAAAGATTTATTAGCAGGCAACCCCGGCGGTACCACCTCCTGAGCCTCCGCAATCTCTGCCTCAATCTCTGTCGTGATGGCAGATACCACCACACCCTTTTGGAGAATAGGCACCGGCTCTTCACATAACTCTCCACCCGGAAAACACCTGGATAAAGCGTCTGCCTTAACATTCTTCGACCCAGGTCGATAGGTAACAATGAAGTTGAACCGGGTGAAGAATAATGCCCAGTGAGCCTGTCTGGAGGACAGGCGCTTAGCAGATTCTAAATAAAGCAAATTCTTATGGTCGGTTATCACAGTAATCTGATGAACAGCCCCCTCCAAGAAGTGTCGCCACTCCTCAAATGCCAATTTGATGGCCAATAGTTCCCTGTTGCCAATATCATAATTACGCTCCGCAGGCGACAGCTTCTTGGAGAAGAAGGCACACGGATGCAACTTGGCCCAAGAAGGGCCCTGAGACAGTACAGCCCCCACTCCAACCTCTGACGCATCCACCTCCACGACAAACGGTAAGGAGACATCGGGCTGCACCAGAATGGGCGCTGAGGCAAAACTATTCTTGAGGAATTCAAATGCCTGTACCGCAGGCTCAGACCAGTCAGAAAAGTCGGTACCCTTCTTAGTCATGTCAGTCAGTGGTTTGGCAATCATAGAGAAGTTCTTAATAAATTTCCTATAGTAATTGGAGAAGCCAAGAAATCGCTGAAGCGCCTTAAGATTATCAGGCCGATCCCAATGTAGTACCACCTGCACCTTTGCGGTGTCCATCTTAAAACCTGAGGCGGAGATTATATAACCCAAGAACGGTAGCTCCTGTATGAAAAACACACATTTTTCAAGCTTGACATAGAGCCTGTTCTCTCTGAGTAACTGCAGAACCTGTCTAACATGCTCTATATGTGTATCATGGTCGCGAGAGAAAATGAGGATGTCGTCAAGATAAATTATAACAAACCTCCCCAACAACTGAGAGAAGACATCATTAATGAAGTGTTGAAAGACCGCCGGTGCCATAGTCAACCCAAACGGCATTACCAAACTCTCAAAGTGACCCTCAGGGGTATTGAACGCTGTCTTCCACTCATCCCCCTGACGGACTCTTATAAGATTGTACGCCCCCTGAGGTCCAGTTTGGAGAACCACCTGGCACCAACCACTTGGTTGAATAAATCGGGTATAAGTGGCATAGGGTAAGGATCACAGACCGTAATCTGGTTGAGTTCTCTGAAATCCAGACACGGGCGTAAACTGCCATCCTTCTTTTTAACAAAGAAGAAGCCAGCAGCCAGAGGAGAAGAGGAAGGTCTAATATGACCCTTGCTCAGGCTATCCGCAATGTATTCCTTGAGAGCTAGCCTCTCGGGACCTGAGATATTAAACATTCTAGCTTTAGGTAACTTGGCCCCTGGTTTCAACCTAATAGCACAGTCATAGGGGCGATGCGGTGGTAGTTCCGAACAACCCTTCTCAGAAAATACATCCGCATAATCCAGCAACGGCTCCGGGATACTGGGAGTCAAAGCGGAAATACATGTAGCCAGGCACCTCTCCTGACACTCCCTGCTCCACTGAATTATGTCCTGGGTCTTCCAATCAATAACAGGATTATGCATTGACAACCATGGAAAGCCCAGAACCATCTGAGCCGGTAAGTTACTAAGCACCTTACAAGTTACCCGCTCTGAGTGTAATACTCCGATGTGGAGTTGTATATCCAACACACACTCTGTGATCTCCCCTTGAGACAACGGGGAAGCATTGATGGTAACCACCCGGATGGGGTTCGGCAATTTCTCCACCGGAAATCCCGCTGTATGCGCGAACCTCTCATCAATGAGATTGGCAGCTGAGCCACTATCAATAAATACTGTAATAGAGAGCATTTGCCCCCCAAGTACCACCCTAGCAGGGAGCATACACTGGGAAACCATGACGGAGGATACACAAAGGCTCAGACTAGACTCCTCCAAACCCTCTGAGCCTATCAGTTTTCCGCCGGCGCGCCCTTCTTAGGTACCAGGGGGCAAGCGTTAATAAAATGTCCTCCTTTGCCACAAAAAAAACAGAGCCCCTGCCTTCTGTGCCAAGGACGTTTAGGCTTGTTACTCGGTGACTGTGCTATACCAGCGATCTGCATGGGTTCCACGGATTCACCCGCGGCAACCTCACCGACCACTCCCCCACCTCCCGGAGGCAACGAAACCAGCGCCCCCTGACGGAGACGTCGGTCTATGCGTACTACAAGTGCCATCGCAGCCTCCAGAGAGGCGGGAGTCTCGTACATTAGGAGAGTCTGTTTAACCCTTCCAGAAACCCCATGCAAAATTGACTTCTAAGCGCAGGGTCATTCCACTGCGTGTCCACCGCCCAGCGCCGGAATTCTGTGCAGTAATCCTCAGCTGGTCGATCACCCTGTGGCAGTGAGCGTATCTTAGACTCTGCTAAGTTTAATCTATCCGGATCGTCATAGATCAAACCCAGAGCAGAGAAAAAAAAATCTACAGATTCAAATGCCTGTGAGTCTGAAGGGAGTGAAAAGGCCCAGGCCTGTGGGTCACCACTCAGCAAAGAAATCACCAAGCCCACGCGTTGAGCCTCATTACCTGAGGAATGTGGACGCATACGGAAATACAATTTGCATGATTCACGAAACACCGTGAACTTACCACGATCACCAGCAAATCGTTCAGGAAGGGGAAACTTGGGCTCAGCTGCCCTGGCTGCAGCCTCAGCAGGTACTGCAGGAGCTGACAGGCCTTGTTGCTGGACCGCCCCCCTGAGTTCAGTGACCTGTATGGATAGAGCCTCCAGCTGCTTGGTTAGGGAAAGTATAGGATCCATAGTAAGTAACCCCTATATTCCCTATCTATACCTTTTTTTTTTTTTTTTTCTCTCACTTTATTATTTGGGCCGACTATAATGTCATGGTATGCCAAGGTTACTTTAGGCAAAAACCCCGGGACCCCTGCGATGTCCCTAAGACTAGGGGAACCCTGTCTGTCCCTCTACCCAGGGTTTACACTGAAGGTGTGCCTGCCTGAGCCTCCACCCTGTCCCTGTCTCCTGTCCAGCCCTAAGCTGAACCCACCACCCTCCACCCAGTGAGGGGACCAGACCCCACAAATACGTATGGACAGGGGTAAAAGAAACACCACACAGTTAATACACAAGGGAATACAATAATGTGCAAGGGCAACCAAATATATATATAACAGATTGGAGAAAGAGCCACTGAGGGATATACTGCACCAGATATCAGACGCTCCAACACCACCACTGCTGACCGGTATTGCTAGCACTAGGCTAAAGCTATAGTCGGCGACGCCCATAGTCAGGACGAACTATTTAAAGACCAAGGGCGTGGCCCAGCCCTCAGCCAGCATGACAACCTGGTTAACCCTATCCCGACTGGAACAGAATACCCAACAGGGTATTACCGCTGTCTGCCGGACACCCTGGTGTGAACAGTGTCCGACATGACACCTGCATGATTCTACCAAGAAATGTGAGTGTTCATTCAAACCGCTGATTTTTGCTTTTTTGCGCCCTATTGAATAATGAATGTTTTAAATTTTCTCCAAAAGTAAAGTAGTTGCTAACTCATCCTCTTAGAAACTTGTTTGGGCTGTTGAGAGGAGTAAAAAAACATCAAAAATTTCAATCCTGCACGATTCTACCAAGAAATGTGATTGTTAATTCAAAACGCTGCTTTTTGCTATTGGGCTCTATTGTATAATGAATGCTTTGAATTTTCTCCAAAAGTAAAGTAGCTGCAAGCTCATCCTTTTAGAGTCTTGTTTGGGCTCATGAGAGGAGTAGAAAAACATTAAAAATTTCAATCCTGAACGATTCTACCAAGAGATGTGAGTGTTCATTCAAACCACTGCTGTTTGCTATTGGTCCCTATTGAATAATGAATATTTTGAATTTTCTCCAAAAGTAAAGTAGTTGCAAACTCATCCTTTTAGAAACTTGTTTGGGCTGTTGAGAGGAGTAGAAAAACATCAAAAATTTCAATACTGAACGATTCTACCAAGAGATGTGAGTGTTCATTCAAACCGCTGCTTTTTGCTATTGGGCGTTATTGAATAATGAATGTTTTGAATTTTATCCAAAAGTAAAGTAGTAGCAAACTCATCCTTTTAGAAAGTTGTTTGGGCTGTTGAGAGGAGTAGAAGAACATCAAAAATTTCAATCCTGCACGATTCTACCAAGAAATGTGAGTGTTCTTTCAAACCGCTGCTTTTTGCTATTGGTCCCTATTGAATAATGAACGTATTGAATTTTGTCCAAAAGTAAAGTAATTGCAAACTCATCCTTTTAGAAACTTCTTTGGGCTGTTGAGCAGAGTAGAGAAACACGAAAAATTTCAATCCTGCACGATTCTACCAAGAAATGTGAGTGTTCATTCAAACCGCTGATTTTTGCTATTTTGGGCCCAATTGAATAATGAATATTTTGAATTTTCTCCAAAAGTAAAGTAGTTGCAAACTCATCCTCTTAGAAACTTGTTTGGGCTGTTGAGATGAGTAAAAAAACATCAAAAATTTCAATCCTGCACGATTCTACCAAGAAATGTGAGTGTTCATTCAAACCGCTGATTTTTGGTATTTTGGGCCCAATTGAATAATGAATGTTTTGAATTTTCTCCAAAAGTAAAGTAGTTGCAAACTCATCCTCTTAGAAACTTGTTTGGGCTGTTGAGATGAGTAAAAAAACATCAAAAATTTCAATCCTGCACGATTCTACCAAGAAATGTGATTGTTCATTCAAAACGCTGCTTTTTGCTATTGGGCTCTATTGAATAATGAATGTTTTGAATTTTCTTCAAAAGTAAAGTAGTTGCAAACTCATCCTTTTACAAACTTGTTTGGGCTGTTGAGAGGAGTAGAAAAACATCAAAAATTTCAATCCTGCACGATTCTACCAAGAAATGTGTGTGTTCATTCAAACCGCTGCTTTTTGCTATTGGTCCCTATTGAATAATGAATGTTTTGAATTTTCTCCAAAAGTAAAGTAATTGCAAACTCATCCTTTTAGAAACTTGTTTGGGCTGTTGAGAGGAGTAGAAAAACATGAAAAATTTCAATCCTGCACGATTCTACCAAGAAATGTGAGTGTTCATTCAAACCGCTGGTTTTTGCTATTTTGGGCCCTATTGAATAATGAATGTTTTGAATTTTCTCCAAAAGTAAAGTAGTTGCAAGCTCATCCTTTTAGAGTCTTGTTTGGGCTCATGAGAGGAGTAGAAAAACATCAAAAATTTAAATCCTGAACGATTCTACCAAGAGATGTGAGTGTTCATTCAAACCGCTGCTTTTTGCTATTGGTCCCTATTGAGTAATGAATATTTTGAATTTTCTCCAAAAGTAAAGTAGTTGCAAACTCATCCTTTTAGAAACTTGTTTGGGCTGTTGAGAGGAGTAGAAAAACATCAACATTTTCTATCCTGCACGATTCTACCAAGAAATGTGATTGTTCATTCAAAACGCTGCTTTTTGCTAATGGGCAAATGAATGAATGTTTTGAATTTTCTCCAAAAGTAAAGTAGTTGCAAGCTCATCCTTTTAGAGTCTTGTTTGGGCTCATGAGAGGAGTAGAAAAACATCAAAAATTTCAGTCCTGAACAATTCTACCAAGAGATGTGAGTGTTCATTCAAACAGCTGCTTTTTTCTATTGGGCCCCATTGAATAATGAATATTTTGAATTTTCTGCAAAAGTAAAGTAGTTGCAAACTCATCCTTTTAGAAACTTGTTTGGGCTGTTGAGAGGAGTAGAAAAACATCAAAAATTTCAATTCTGCACGATTCTACCAAGAACTGTGATTGTACATTCAAAACACTGCTTTTTGCAATTAGACTCTATTGAATAAAGAATGTTTTGAATTTTCTCCAAAAGTAAAGTAGTTGCAAACTCATCCTTTTAGAAACTTGTTTGGGCTGTTGAGAGGAGTAGAAAAACATCAAAAATTTCAATCCTGCTCGATTATACCAAGAAATGTGAGTGTTCACTCAAACCGCTGCTTTTTGCGATTGGGTCCTATTGAATAATGAATGTTTTGAATTTTCTGCAAAAGTAAAGTAGTTCCAAACTCATCCTTCTAGAGTCTTGTTTGGGCTCATGAGAGGATTAGAAAAAGGTTAAAAATTTCAATCCTGCATGATTCTACCAAGAAATGTGAGTGTTTATTCAAACCGCTGCTTTTTGCTATTGAATAATGAATGTTTTGAATTTTCTCCAAAAGTAAAGTAGTTGCAAGCTCATCCTTTTAGAGTCTTGTTTGGGCTCATGAGAGGAGTAGAAAAACATCAAAAATTTCAGTCCTGAACAATTCTACCAAGAGATGTGAGTGTTCATTCAAACAGCTGCTTTTTGCTATTGAGCCCTATTGAATAATGAATGTTTTGAATTTTCTGCAAAAGTAAAGTAGTTGCAAACTCATCCTATTAGAAACTTGTTTGGGCTGTTGAGAGGAGTAGAAAAACATCAAAAATTTCAATTCTGCACGATTCTATCAAGAACTGTGATAGAATCATTCAAAAAGCTGCTTTTTGCTATTAGACCCTATTGAATAATGAATGTTTTGAATTTTCAGCAAAAGTAAAGTAGTTGCAAACTCATCCTTCTATAGTATTGTTTGTGCTCATGAGAGTAGAAAAACATCAAAAATTTCAATCCTGCACGATTCTACCAAGAAATGTGAGTGTTCATTCAAACCGCTGGTTTTTGCTATTTTGGGCCCTATTGAATAATGAATGTTTTGAATTTTCTCCAAAAGTAAAGTAGTTGCAAGCTCATCCTTTTAGAGTCTTGTTTGGGCTCATGAGAGGAGTAGAAAAACATCAAAAGTTTCAATCCTGAACGATTCTACCAAGAGATGTGAGTGTTCATTCAAACCGCTGCTTTTTGCTATTGGTCCCTATTGAATAATGAATATTTTGAATTTTCTCCAAAAGTAAAGTCGTTGGAAACTCATCCTTTTAGAAACTTGTTTGGGCTGTTGAGAGGAGTAGAAAAATATCAACATTTTCTATCCTGCACGATTCAACCAAGAAATGTGATTGTTCATTCAAAACGCTGCTTTTTGCTAATGGGCAAATGAATGAATGTTTTGAATTTTCTCCAAAAGTAAAGTAGTTGCAAGCTCATCCTTTTAGAGTCTTGTTTGGGCTCATGAGAGGAGTAGAAAAACATCAAAAATTTCAGTCCTGAACAATTCTACCAAGAGATGTGAGTGTTCATTCAAACAGCTGCTTTTTTCTATTGGGCCCTATTGAATAATGAATATTTTGAATTTTCTGCAAAAGTAAAGTAGTTGCAAACTCATCCTTTTAGAAACTTGTTTGGGCTGTTGAGAGGAGTAGAAAAACATCAAAAATTTCAATTCTGCACGATTCTATCAAGAACTGGGATTGTTCATTCAAAACGCTGCTTTTTGCTATTAGACCCTATTGAATAATGAATGTTTTGAATTTTCTGCAAAAGTAAAGTAGTTGCAAACTCATCCTTCTATAGTATTGTTTGGGCTCATGAGAGTAGAAAAACATCAAAAATTTCAATCCTGCACCATTCTACCAAAAAATGTGAGTACATTCAAACCGCTGCTTTTTGCTATTAATCCCTAATGAATAATGAATGTTTTGAATTTTAACCAAAAGTAATGTAGTTGCAAAATTATCCTTTTAGAGTCTTGTTTGGGCTCATGAGAGGAGTAGAAAAACATCAAAAATTTCAATCCTGAATGATTCTACCAAGAGAAGTGAGTGTTGATTCAAACAGCTGCTTTTTGCTATTGGGCCCTATTGAATAATGAATGTTTTGAATTTTCTGCAAAAGTAAAGTAGTTGCAAACTCATCCTTTTAGAAACTTGTTTGGGCTGTTGAGAGGAGTAGAAAAGCATCAAAAATTTCAATCCTGCCCGATTCTACCAAGAACTGTGATTGTACATTCAAAACACTGCTTTTTGCAATTAGACTCTATTGAATAAAGAATGTTTTGAATTTTCTCCAAAAGTAAAGTAGTTGCAAAATCATCCTTTTAGAAACTTGTTTGGGCTGTTGAGAGGAGTAGAAAAACATCAAAAATTTCAATCCTGCTCGATTATACCAAGAAATGTGAGTGTTCATTCAAACCGCTGCTTTTTGCGATTGGGTTCTATTGAATAATGAATGTTTTGAATTTTCTGCAAAAGTAAAGTAGTTCCAAACTAATCCTTCTAGAGTCTTGTTTGGGCTCATGAGCGGATTAGAAAAAGGTTAAACGTTTCAATCCTGCATGATTCTACCAACAAATGTGAGTGTTTATTCAAACCGCTGCTTTTTGCTATTGAATAATGAATGTTTTGAATTTTCTCCAAAAGTAAAGTAGTTGCAAGCTCATCCTTTTAGAGACTTGTTTGGGCTCATGAGAGGAGTAGAAAAACATCAAAAATTTCAGTCCTGAACAATTCTACCAAGAGATGTGAGTGTTCATTCAAACAGCTGCTTTTTGCTATTGGGCCCTATTGAATAATGAATGTTTTGAATTTTCTGCAAAAGTAAAGTAGTTGCAAACTCATCCTTTTAGAAACTTGTTTGTGCTGTTGAGAGGAGTAGAAAAACATCAAAAATTTCAATTCTGCACGATTTTATCAAGAACTGTGATTGTTCATTCAAAACGCTGCTTTTTGCTATTAGACCCTATTGAATAATGAATGTTTTGAATTTTCTGCAAAAGTAAAGTAGTTGCAAACTCATCCTTCTATAGTATTGTTTGGGCTCATGAGAGTAGAAAAACGTCAAAAATTTCAATCCTGCACGATTCTACCAAAAAATGTGAGTACATTCAAACCGATGCTTTTTGCTATTGATCCCTAATGAATAATGAATGTTTTGAATTTTAACCAAAAGTAAAGTAGTTGCAAACTTATCCTTTTAGAGTCTTGTTTGGGCTCATGAGAGGAGTAGAAAAACATCAAAAATTTCAATCCTGAACGATTCTACCAAGAGATGTGAGTGTTCATTCAAACAGCTGCTTTTTGCTATTGGGCCCTATTGAATAATGAATGTTTTGAATTTTCTGCAAAAGTAAAGTAGTTGCAAACTCATCCTTTGAGAAACTTGTTTGGGCTGTTGAGTGGAGTAGAAAAGCATCAAAAATTTCAATCCTGCCCGATTCTACCAAGAACTGTGATTGTACATTCAAAACACTGCTTTTTGCAATTAGACTCTATTGAATAAAGAATGTTTTGAATTTTCTCCAAAAGTAAAGTTGTTGCAAACTCATCCTTTTAGAAACTTGTTTGGGCTGTTGAGAGGAGTAGAAAAACATCAAAAATTTCAATCCTGCTCGATTATACCAAGAAATGTGAGTGTTCATTCAAACCGCTGCTTTTTGCGATTGGGTCCTATTGAATAATTAATGTTTTGAATTTTCTGCAAAAGAAAAGTAGTTCCAAACTCATCCTTCTAGAGTCTTGTTTGGGCTCATGAGAGGATTAGAAAAAGGTTAAAAATTTCAATCCTGCATGATTCTACCAAGAAATGTGAGTGTTTATTCAAACCGCTGCTTTTTGCTATTGAATAATGAATGTTTTGAATTTTCTCCAAAAGTAAAGTAGTTGCAAGCTCATCCTTTTTGAGTCTTGTTTGGGCTCATGAGAGGAGTAGAAAAACATCAAAAATTTCAGTCCTGAACAATTCTACCAAGAGATGTGAGTGTTCATTCAAACAGCTGCTTTTTGCTATTGGGCCCTTTTGAATAATGAATGTTTTGAATTTTCTGCAAAAGTAAAGTAGTTGCAAACTCATCCTTTTAGAAACATGTTTGGGCTGATGAGAGGAGTTGAAAAACATCAAAAATTTCAATTCTGCATGATTCTATCAAGAACTGTGATTGTTCATTCAAAACGCTGCTTTTTGCGATTAGACCCTATTGAATAATGAATGTTTTGAATTTTCTGCAAAAGTAAAGTAGTTGCAAACTCATCCTTTTAGAAACTTGTTTGGGCTGTTGAGAGGAGTAGAAAAACATCAAAAATTTCAATTCTGCACGATTCTATCAAGAACTGTGATTGTTCATTCAAAACGCTGCTTTTTGCTATTAGACCCTATTGAATAATGAATGTTTTGAATTTTCTGCAAAAGTAAAGTAGTTGCAAACGCATCCTTTTATAGTATTGTTTGGGCTCATGAGAGTAGAAAAACGTCAAAAATTTCAATCCTGCACGATTCTACCAAAAAATGTGAGTACATTCAAACCGCTGCTTTTTGCTATTGATCCCTAATGAATAATGAATGTTTTGAATTTTAACCAAAAGTAAAGTAGTTGCAAACTTATCCTTTTAGAGTCTTGTTTGGGCTCATGAGAGGAGTAGAAAAACATCAAAAATTTCAATCCTGAACGATTCTACCAAGAGATGTGAGTGTTCATTCAAACAGCTGCTTTTTGCTATTGGGCCCTATTGAATAATGAATGTTTTGAATTTTCTGCAAAAGTAAAGTAGTTGAAAACTCATCCTTTTAGAAACTTGTTTGGGCTGTTGAGAGGAGTAGAAAAGCATCAAAAATTTCAATCCTGCCCGATTCTACCAAGAACTGTGATTGTACATTCAAAACACTGCTTTTTGCAATTAGACTCTATTGAATAAAGAATGTTTTGAATTTTCTCCAAAAGTAAAGTAGTTGCAAACTCATCCTTTTAGAAACTTGTTTGGGCTGTTGAGCGGAGTAGAAAAACATCAAAAATTTCAATCCTGCTCGATTATACCAAGAAATGTGAGTGTTCATTCAAACCGCTGCTTTTTGCGATTGGGTCCTATTGAATAATGAATGTTTTGAATTTTCTGCAAAAGTAAAGTAGTTCCAAACTCATCCTTCTAGAGTCTTGTTTGGGCTCATGAGAGGATTAGAAAAAGGTTAAAAATTTCAATCCTGCATGATTCTACCAAGAAATGTGAGTGTTTATTCAAACCGCTGCTTTTTGCTATTGAATAATGAATGTTTTGAATTATCTCCAAAAGTTAAGTAGTTGCAAACTCATCCTTTTAGAAACTTGTTTGGGCTGTTGAGAGGAGTAGAAAAACGTCAAAAATATAAATCCTGAACAATTCTACCAAGAAATTTGAGTGTTTATTCAAACCGCTGCTTTTTGCTATTGGGCCCTATTGAATAATGAATGTTTTGAATTTTCCGCAAAAGTAAAGTAGTTGCAAACCCATCCTTATAGAGACTTGTTTGGGCTCATGAGAGGAGTAGAAAAACGTCAAAAAATCCAATCCTGCACGATTCTATTGAGAAATGTGAGTGTTCATTCAAACCGCTGCTTTTTGCTATTGGGCCTTATTGAATAATGAATGTTTTGAATTTTCTTCAAAAGTAAAGTAGTTGCAAACTCATTCTTTTAGAAACTTGTTTGGGCTGTTGAGCGGAGTAGAAAAACATCAAAAATTTCAATCCTGCACGATTTTACCAAGAAATGTGATTGTTCATTCAAAAAGCTGCTTTTTGCCATTGGGCTCTATTGAATAATGAATGTTTTGAATTTTCTCCAAAAGTAAAGTAGTTGCAAGCTCATCTTTTAGAGTCTTGTTTGGGCTCATGAGAGGAGTAGAAAAACATTAAAAATTTCAATCCCCAACGATTCTACCAAGAGATGTGAGTGTTCATTCAAACCGCTGCTTTTTGCTATTGGTCCCTATTGAATAATGAATATTTTGAATTTTCTCCAAAAGTAAAGTAGTTGCAAACTCATCCTTTTAGAAACTTGTTTGGGCTGTTGAGAGGATTAGAAAAACATCAGCATTTTCTATCCTGCACGATTCTACCAAGAAATGTGATTGTTCATTCAAAACGCTGCTTTTTGCTATTGGGCGTTATTGAATAATGAATGTTTTGAATTTTCTCCAAAAGTAAAGTAGTTGCAAACTCATCCTTTTAGAAACTTGTTTGGGCTGTTGAGAGGAGTAGAAAAACATCAAAAATTTCAATACTGAACAATTCTACCAAGAGATGTGAGTGTTCATTCAAACTGCTGCTTTTTGCTATTGGGCGTTATTGAATAATGAATGTTTTGAATTTTCTCCAAAAGTAAAGTAATTGCAAACTCATCCTTTTAGAAACTTCTTTGGGCTGTTGAGCGGAGTAGAGAAACATGAAAAATTTAAATCCTGCACGATTCTACCAAGGAATGTGAGTGTTCATTTAAACCGCTGATTTTTGCTATTTTGGGCCCTATTGAATAATGAATGTTTTGAATTTTCTCCAAAAGTAAAGTAGTTGCAAACTCATCCTCTTAGAAACTTGTTTGGGCTGTTGAGAGGAGTAAAAAAACATCAAAAATTTCAATCCTGCACGATTCTACCAAGAAATATGTTTGTTCATTGAAAACGCTGCTTTTTGCTATTGGGCTCTATTGAATAATGAATGTTTTGAATTTTCTCCAAAAGTAAAGTAGTTGCAAGCTCATCCTTTTAGAGTCTTGTTTGGGCTCATGAGAGAAGTAGAAAAACATCAAAAATTTCAATCCTGAACGATTCTACCAAGAGATGTGAGTGTTCATTCAAACAGCTGCTTTTTGCTATTGGGCCCTACTGAATAATGAATGTTTTTAATTTTCCGCAAAAGTAAAGGAGTTGCAAACCCATCCTTATAGAGACTTGTTTGGGCTCATGAGAGGAGTAGAAATACGTCAAAAAATCCAATCCTGCACAATTCTACCGAGAAATGTGAGTGTTCATTCAAACCGCTGCTTTTTGCTATTGGGCCTTATTGAATAATGAATGTTTTGAATTTTCTTCAAAAGTAAAGTAGTTGCAAACTCATCCTTTTAGAAACTTGTTTGGGCTGTTGAGAGGAGTAGAAAAACATCAAAAATTTCAATCCTGCACGATTCTACCAAGAAATGTGAGTGTTCATTCAAACCGCTGGTTTTTGCTATTTTGGGCCCTATTGAATAATGAATGTTTTGAATTTTCTCCAAAAGTAAAGTAGTTGCAAACTCATCCTCTTAGAAACTTGTTTGGGCTGTTGAGAGGAGTAAAAAAACATCAAAAATTTCAATCATGCACGATTCTACCAAGAAATGTGATTTTTCATTCAAACCGCTGATTTTTGCTATTGTGCCCTATTGAATAATGAATGTTTTGAACTTTCTCCAAAACTAAACTAGTTGCAAACTCATACTTCTAGAGTCTTGTTTGGGCTCAGGAGAGGAGTAGAAAAACATCACAAATTTCAATCCTGAACGATTCTACCAAGAGATGTGAGTGTTCATTCAAACAGCTGCTTTTTGCTATTGTGCCCTATTGAATAATGAATGTTTTGAATTTTCTGCAAAAGTAAAGTAGTTGCAAACCATCCTTCTAGAGTCTTGTTTGGGCTCATGAGAGGAGTATAAAAACGTCAAAAATTCCAATCCTGCAAGATTATACCGAGAAATGTGAGTGTTCATTCAAACCGCTGCTATTTGCTTTTGGGCCTTCTTGAATAATGAATGTTTTGAATTTTCTGCAAAAGTAAAGTAATTGCAAACTCATCCTTTTAGAAACGTGTTTGGGCTGTTGAGCGGACTAGGAAAACATGAAAAATTTCAATCCTGCTGTCATGGTATGCCTAGGTTACTTTAGGCAAAAACCCCGGGACCCCTGCGATGTCCCTCAGACTAGGGGAACCCTGTCTGTCCCTCTACCCAGGGTTTACACTGAAGGTGTGCCTGCCTGAGCCTCCACCCTGTCCCTGTCTCCTGTCCAGCCCTAAGCTGAACCCACCACCCTCCACCCAGTGAGGGGACCAGACCCCACAAATACGTATGGACAGGGGTAAAAGAAACACCACACAGTTAATACACAAGGGAATACAATAATGTGCAAGGGCAACCAAATATATATATAACAGATTGGAGAAAGAACCACTGAGGGATATACTGCACCAGATATCAGACGCTCCAACACCACCACTGCTGACCGGTATTGCTAGCACTAGGCTAAAGCTATAGTCGGCGACGCCCATAGTCAGGACGAACTATTTAAAGACCAAGGGCGTGGCCCAGCCCTCAGCCAGCATGACAACCTGGCTAACCCTATCCCGACTGGAACAGAATACCCAACAGGGTATTACCGCTGTCTGCCGGACACCCTGGTGTGAACAGTGTCCGACATGACAGTACCCCGCCTTCTACGAGGGACCTCCGGAACCTCACCATGTCGAGGACCTGGCTTGTCCGGATGGCGACGATGGAACATAGTAACCAGTCGATCAGCATGAATGTCAGAGGCCGGCACTCATGTCCTCTCCTCAGGACCATAGCCACGCCAGTGGACCAGGTACTGTAGAGTGCGACGCACAACCCTAGAGTCCACTACTTTGGACACCTCAAATTCCAACGCGCCATCCACCAAGACGGGAGGTGGTGGCCCGGGGGAACCATCCACCAAACCCACGACCTTCTTTAGCAATGCTTTGTGAAATACATTATGAATCTTATACACAGCCGGCAACTCCAAACGAAATGCCACTGGGTTGATCACTGCGGAGATTCTAAATGGGCCAATGAACCTGGGACCCAACTTAAGTGACGGTATCTTGAGCTTAATGTTCCTAGTAGATAACCACACCCAATCACCCACACACAGGTCCGGACCTGGCACACGTCTGCAGTCAGCCACCCGTTTGTACCTGGAACCCACCTTCAACAAGCGCTGCTTGACTCTCCTCCAAACAGACGACAATTGAGCTCCCAACTGGTCCTCTTCAGGGACGCCAACTGAGCACCCCTGACGCAAGGTGCAAAATTGAGGATGTTGACCATACACACAAAAAAAAGGAGATTCCCCAGACGATTCCTGGCAATGGTTGTTTATTCCGAATTCTGCCAGAGGAAGAAACGCTGACCACTCTTCCTGATTGTCGGAAATAAAGCAGCGCAAGTATTGCTCCAGGTTTTGGTTCATCCGCTCAGTCTGTCCATTCGACTGAGGGTGGAAAGCCGATGAATGAGATAATTTGATTCCAAGGCGAGAACAAAAAGCTCTCCAAAACTTTGCCACAAACTGCGTACCTCGATCAGACACAATATCAGACGGGACACCATGAAGTCTGACCACCTCGCGAATAAATATCTGAGCAAGAGTCTTAGCATTGGGCAAAGACGGTAAAGCAACGAAATGTGACATTTTGGAGAACCTATCAACAATTACCAAAATGACCGAGTTCCCTGCCGAGGCGGGCAAGTCAGTAATAAAATCCATGGAAATCTCAGTCCATGGCTTACTGGGCACCCCGAGAGGCTGCAAGCTACCAGCGGGACGGGAACGAGGAGTCTTGGCCCGTGCGCACGTGGTACAGGCAGCCACATATGAGGCCACATCCTGCCGGATTTTAGGCCACCAAAAACGACGCAACACCAGTTCCAGAGTGCTCTTAACCCCTGGATGACCTGCCAGTACCGTGTCGTGATGTTCGCCCAACACTCTAGAGCGTAGATGTAGTGGCACAAAAGATTTATTAGCAGGCAACCCCGGCGGTACCACCTCCTGAGCCTCCGCAATCTCTGCCTCAATCTCTGTCGTGATGGCAGATACCACCACACCCTTTTGGAGAATAGGCACCGGCTCTTCACATAACTCTCCACCCGGAAAACACCTGGATAAAGCGTCTGCCTTAACATTCTTCGACCCAGGTCGATAGGTAACAATGAAGTTGAACCGGGTGAAGAATAATGCCCAGTGAGCCTGTCTGGAGGACAGGCGCTTAGCAGATTCTAAATAAAGCAAATTCTTATGGTCGGTTATCACAGTAATCTGATGAACAGCCCCCTCCAAGAAGTGTCGCCACTCCTCAAATGCCAATTTGATGGCCAATAGTTCCCTGTTGCCAATATCATAATTACGCTCCGCAGGCGACAGCTTCTTGGAGAAGAAGGCACACGGATGCAACTTGGCCCAAGAAGGGCCCTGAGACAGTACAGCCCCCACTCCAACCTCTGACGCATCCACCTCCACGACAAACGGTAAGGAGACATCGGGCTGCACCAGAATGGGCGCTGAGGCAAAACTATTCTTGAGGAATTCAAATGCCTGTACCGCAGGCTCAGACCAGTCAGAAAAGTCGGTACCCTTCTTAGTCATGTCAGTCAGTGGTTTGGCAATCATAGAGAAGTTCTTAATAAATTTCCTATAGTAATTGGAGAAGCCAAGAAATCGCTGAAGCGCCTTAAGATTATCAGGCCGATCCCAATGTAGTACCACCTGCACCTTTGCGGTGTCCATCTTAAAACCTGAGGCGGAGATTATATAACCCAAGAACGGTAGCTCCTGTATGAAAAACACACATTTTTCAAGCTTGACATAGAGCCTGTTCTCTCTGAGTAACTGCAGAACCTGTCTAACATGCTCTATATGTGTATCATGGTCGCGAGAGAAAATGAGGATGTCGTCAAGATAAATTATAACAAACCTCCCCAACAACTGAGAGAAGACATCATTAATGAAGTGTTGAAAGACCGCCGGTGCCATAGTCAACCCAAACGGCATTACCAAACTCTCAAAGTGACCCTCAGGGGTATTGAACGCTGTCTTCCACTCATCCCCCTGACGGACTCTTATAAGATTGTACGCCCCCTGAGGTCCAGTTTGGAGAACCACCTGGCACCAACCACTTGGTTGAATAAATCGGGTATAAGTGGCATAGGGTAAGGATCACAGACCGTAATCTGGTTGAGTTCTCTGAAATCCAGACACGGGCGTAAACTGCCATCCTTCTTTTTAACAAAGAAGAAGCCAGCAGCCAGAGGAGAAGAGGAAGGTCTAATATGACCCTTGCTCAGGCTATCCGCAATGTATTCCTTGAGAGCTAGCCTCTCGGGACCTGAGATATTAAACATTCTAGCTTTAGGTAACTTGGCCCCTGGTTTCAACCTAATAGCACAGTCATAGGGGCGATGCGGTGGTAGTTCCGAACAACCCTTCTCAGAAAATACATCCGCATAATCCAGCAACGGCTCCGGGATACTGGGAGTCAAAGCGGAAATACATGTAGCCAGGCACCTCTCCTGACACTCCCTGCTCCACTGAATTATGTCCTGGGTCTTCCAATCAATAACAGGATTATGCATTGACAACCATGGAAAGCCCAGAACCATCTGAGCCGGTAAGTTACTAAGCACCTTACAAGTTACCCGCTCTGAGTGTAATACTCCGATGTGGAGTTGTATATCCAACACACACTCTGTGATCTCCCCTTGAGACAACGGGGAAGCATTGATGGTAACCACCCGGATGGGGTTCGGCAATTTCTCCACCGGAAATCCCGCTGTATGCGCGAACCTCTCATCAATGAGATTGGCAGCTGAGCCACTATCAATAAATACTGTAATAGAGAGCATTTGCCCCCCAAGTACCACCCTAGCAGGGAGCATACACTGGGAAACCATGACGGAGGATACACAAAGGCTCAGACTAGACTCCTCCAAACCCTCTGAGCCTATCAGTTTTCCGCCGGCGCGCCCTTCTTAGGTACCAGGGGGCAAGCGTTAATAAAATGTCCTCCTTTGCCACAAAAAAAACAGAGCCCCTGCCTTCTGTGCCAAGGACGTTTAGGCTTGTTACTCGGTGACTGTGCTATACCAGCGATCTGCATGGGTTCCACGGATTCACCCGCGGCAACCTCACCGACCACTCCCCCACCTCCCGGAGGCAACGAAACCAGCGCCCCCTGACGGAGACGTCGGTCTATGCGTACTACAAGTGCCATCGCAGCCTCCAGAGAGGCGGGAGTCTCGTACATTAGGAGAGTCTGTTTAACCCTTCCAGAAACCCCATGCAAAATTGACTTCTAAGCGCAGGGTCATTCCACTGCGTGTCCACCGCCCAGCGCCGGAATTCTGTGCAGTAATCCTCAGCTGGTCGATCACCCTGTGGCAGTGAGCGTATCTTAGACTCTGCTAAGTTTAATCTATCCGGATCGTCATAGATCAAACCCAGAGCAGAGAAAAAAAAATCTACAGATTCAAATGCCTGTGAGTCTGAAGGGAGTGAAAAGGCCCAGGCCTGTGGGTCACCACTCAGCAAAGAAATCACCAAGCCCACGCGTTGAGCCTCATTACCTGAGGAATGTGGACGCATACGGAAATACAATTTGCATGATTCACGAAACACCGTGAACTTACCACGATCACCAGCAAATCGTTCAGGAAGGGGAAACTTGGGCTCAGCTGCCCTGGCTGCAGCCTCAGCAGGTACTGCAGGAGCTGACAGGCCTTGTTGCTGGACCGCCCCCCTGAGTTCAGTGACCTGTATGGATAGAGCCTCCAGCTGCTTGGTTAGGGAAAGTATAGGATCCATAGTAAGTAACCCCTATATTCCCTATCTATACCTTTTTTTTTTTTTTTTTCTCTCACTTTATTATTTGGGCCGACTATAATGTCATGGTATGCCAAGGTTACTTTAGGCAAAAACCCCGGGACCCCTGCGATGTCCCTAAGACTAGGGGAACCCTGTCTGTCCCTCTACCCAGGGTTTACACTGAAGGTGTGCCTGCCTGAGCCTCCACCCTGTCCCTGTCTCCTGTCCAGCCCTAAGCTGAACCCACCACCCTCCACCCAGTGAGGGGACCAGACCCCACAAATACGTATGGACAGGGGTAAAAGAAACACCACACAGTTAATACACAAGGGAATACAATAATGTGCAAGGGCAACCAAATATATATATAACAGATTGGAGAAAGAGCCACTGAGGGATATACTGCACCAGATATCAGACGCTCCAACACCACCACTGCTGACCGGTATTGCTAGCACTAGGCTAAAGCTATAGTCGGCGACGCCCATAGTCAGGACGAACTATTTAAAGACCAAGGGCGTGGCCCAGCCCTCAGCCAGCATGACAACCTGGTTAACCCTATCCCGACTGGAACAGAATACCCAACAGGGTATTACCGCTGTCTGCCGGACACCCTGGTGTGAACAGTGTCCGACATGACACCTGCATGATTCTACCAAGAAATGTGAGTGTTCATTCAAACCGCTGATTTTTGCTTTTTTGCGCCCTATTGAATAATGAATGTTTTAAATTTTCTCCAAAAGTAAAGTAGTTGCTAACTCATCCTCTTAGAAACTTGTTTGGGCTGTTGAGAGGAGTAAAAAAACATCAAAAATTTCAATCCTGCACGATTCTACCAAGAAATGTGATTGTTAATTCAAAACGCTGCTTTTTGCTATTGGGCTCTATTGTATAATGAATGCTTTGAATTTTCTCCAAAAGTAAAGTAGCTGCAAGCTCATCCTTTTAGAGTCTTGTTTGGGCTCATGAGAGGAGTAGAAAAACATTAAAAATTTCAATCCTGAACGATTCTACCAAGAGATGTGAGTGTTCATTCAAACCACTGCTGTTTGCTATTGGTCCCTATTGAATAATGAATATTTTGAATTTTCTCCAAAAGTAAAGTAGTTGCAAACTCATCCTTTTAGAAACTTGTTTGGGCTGTTGAGAGGAGTAGAAAAACATCAAAAATTTCAATACTGAACGATTCTACCAAGAGATGTGAGTGTTCATTCAAACCGCTGCTTTTTGCTATTGGGCGTTATTGAATAATGAATGTTTTGAATTTTATCCAAAAGTAAAGTAGTAGCAAACTCATCCTTTTAGAAAGTTGTTTGGGCTGTTGAGAGGAGTAGAAGAACATCAAAAATTTCAATCCTGCACGATTCTACCAAGAAATGTGAGTGTTCTTTCAAACCGCTGCTTTTTGCTATTGGTCCCTATTGAATAATGAACGTATTGAATTTTGTCCAAAAGTAAAGTAATTGCAAACTCATCCTTTTAGAAACTTCTTTGGGCTGTTGAGCAGAGTAGAGAAACACGAAAAATTTCAATCCTGCACGATTCTACCAAGAAATGTGAGTGTTCATTCAAACCGCTGATTTTTGCTATTTTGGGCCCAATTGAATAATGAATATTTTGAATTTTCTCCAAAAGTAAAGTAGTTGCAAACTCATCCTCTTAGAAACTTGTTTGGGCTGTTGAGATGAGTAAAAAAACATCAAAAATTTCAATCCTGCACGATTCTACCAAGAAATGTGAGTGTTCATTCAAACCGCTGATTTTTGGTATTTTGGGCCCAATTGAATAATGAATGTTTTGAATTTTCTCCAAAAGTAAAGTAGTTGCAAACTCATCCTCTTAGAAACTTGTTTGGGCTGTTGAGATGAGTAAAAAAACATCAAAAATTTCAATCCTGCACGATTCTACCAAGAAATGTGATTGTTCATTCAAAACGCTGCTTTTTGCTATTGGGCTCTATTGAATAATGAATGTTTTGAATTTTCTTCAAAAGTAAAGTAGTTGCAAACTCATCCTTTTACAAACTTGTTTGGGCTGTTGAGAGGAGTAGAAAAACATCAAAAATTTCAATCCTGCACGATTCTACCAAGAAATGTGTGTGTTCATTCAAACCGCTGCTTTTTGCTATTGGTCCCTATTGAATAATGAATGTTTTGAATTTTCTCCAAAAGTAAAGTAATTGCAAACTCATCCTTTTAGAAACTTGTTTGGGCTGTTGAGAGGAGTAGAAAAACATGAAAAATTTCAATCCTGCACGATTCTACCAAGAAATGTGAGTGTTCATTCAAACCGCTGGTTTTTGCTATTTTGGGCCCTATTGAATAATGAATGTTTTGAATTTTCTCCAAAAGTAAAGTAGTTGCAAGCTCATCCTTTTAGAGTCTTGTTTGGGCTCATGAGAGGAGTAGAAAAACATCAAAAATTTAAATCCTGAACGATTCTACCAAGAGATGTGAGTGTTCATTCAAACCGCTGCTTTTTGCTATTGGTCCCTATTGAGTAATGAATATTTTGAATTTTCTCCAAAAGTAAAGTAGTTGCAAACTCATCCTTTTAGAAACTTGTTTGGGCTGTTGAGAGGAGTAGAAAAACATCAACATTTTCTATCCTGCACGATTCTACCAAGAAATGTGATTGTTCATTCAAAACGCTGCTTTTTGCTAATGGGCAAATGAATGAATGTTTTGAATTTTCTCCAAAAGTAAAGTAGTTGCAAGCTCATCCTTTTAGAGTCTTGTTTGGGCTCATGAGAGGAGTAGAAAAACATCAAAAATTTCAGTCCTGAACAATTCTACCAAGAGATGTGAGTGTTCATTCAAACAGCTGCTTTTTTCTATTGGGCCCCATTGAATAATGAATATTTTGAATTTTCTGCAAAAGTAAAGTAGTTGCAAACTCATCCTTTTAGAAACTTGTTTGGGCTGTTGAGAGGAGTAGAAAAACATCAAAAATTTCAATTCTGCACGATTCTACCAAGAACTGTGATTGTACATTCAAAACACTGCTTTTTGCAATTAGACTCTATTGAATAAAGAATGTTTTGAATTTTCTCCAAAAGTAAAGTAGTTGCAAACTCATCCTTTTAGAAACTTGTTTGGGCTGTTGAGAGGAGTAGAAAAACATCAAAAATTTCAATCCTGCTCGATTATACCAAGAAATGTGAGTGTTCACTCAAACCGCTGCTTTTTGCGATTGGGTCCTATTGAATAATGAATGTTTTGAATTTTCTGCAAAAGTAAAGTAGTTCCAAACTCATCCTTCTAGAGTCTTGTTTGGGCTCATGAGAGGATTAGAAAAAGGTTAAAAATTTCAATCCTGCATGATTCTACCAAGAAATGTGAGTGTTTATTCAAACCGCTGCTTTTTGCTATTGAATAATGAATGTTTTGAATTTTCTCCAAAAGTAAAGTAGTTGCAAGCTCATCCTTTTAGAGTCTTGTTTGGGCTCATGAGAGGAGTAGAAAAACATCAAAAATTTCAGTCCTGAACAATTCTACCAAGAGATGTGAGTGTTCATTCAAACAGCTGCTTTTTGCTATTGAGCCCTATTGAATAATGAATGTTTTGAATTTTCTGCAAAAGTAAAGTAGTTGCAAACTCATCCTATTAGAAACTTGTTTGGGCTGTTGAGAGGAGTAGAAAAACATCAAAAATTTCAATTCTGCACGATTCTATCAAGAACTGTGATTGTTCATTCAAAAAGCTGCTTTTTGCTATTAGACCCTATTGAATAATGAATGTTTTGAATTTTCAGCAAAAGTAAAGTAGTTGCAAACTCATCCTTCTATAGTATTGTTTGTGCTCATGAGAGTAGAAAAACATCAAAAATTTCAATCCTGCACGATTCTACCAAGAAATGTGAGTGTTCATTCAAACCGCTGGTTTTTGCTATTTTGGGCCCTATTGAATAATGAATGTTTTGAATTTTCTCCAAAAGTAAAGTAGTTGCAAGCTCATCCTTTTAGAGTCTTGTTTGGGCTCATGAGAGGAGTAGAAAAACATCAAAAGTTTCAATCCTGAACGATTCTACCAAGAGATGTGAGTGTTCATTCAAACCGCTGCTTTTTGCTATTGGTCCCTATTGAATAATGAATATTTTGAATTTTCTCCAAAAGTAAAGTCGTTGGAAACTCATCCTTTTAGAAACTTGTTTGGGCTGTTGAGAGGAGTAGAAAAATATCAACATTTTCTATCCTGCACGATTCAACCAAGAAATGTGATTGTTCATTCAAAACGCTGCTTTTTGCTAATGGGCAAATGAATGAATGTTTTGAATTTTCTCCAAAAGTAAAGTAGTTGCAAGCTCATCCTTTTAGAGTCTTGTTTGGGCTCATGAGAGGAGTAGAAAAACATCAAAAATTTCAGTCCTGAACAATTCTACCAAGAGATGTGAGTGTTCATTCAAACAGCTGCTTTTTTCTATTGGGCCCTATTGAATAATGAATATTTTGAATTTTCTGCAAAAGTAAAGTAGTTGCAAACTCATCCTTTTAGAAACTTGTTTGGGCTGTTGAGAGGAGTAGAAAAACATCAAAAATTTCAATTCTGCACGATTCTATCAAGAACTGGGATTGTTCATTCAAAACGCTGCTTTTTGCTATTAGACCCTATTGAATAATGAATGTTTTGAATTTTCTGCAAAAGTAAAGTAGTTGCAAACTCATCCTTCTATAGTATTGTTTGGGCTCATGAGAGTAGAAAAACATCAAAAATTTCAATCCTGCACCATTCTACCAAAAAATGTGAGTACATTCAAACCGCTGCTTTTTGCTATTAATCCCTAATGAATAATGAATGTTTTGAATTTTAACCAAAAGTAATGTAGTTGCAAAATTATCCTTTTAGAGTCTTGTTTGGGCTCATGAGAGGAGTAGAAAAACATCAAAAATTTCAATCCTGAATGATTCTACCAAGAGAAGTGAGTGTTGATTCAAACAGCTGCTTTTTGCTATTGGGCCCTATTGAATAATGAATGTTTTGAATTTTCTGCAAAAGTAAAGTAGTTGCAAACTCATCCTTTTAGAAACTTGTTTGGGCTGTTGAGAGGAGTAGAAAAGCATCAAAAATTTCAATCCTGCCCGATTCTACCAAGAACTGTGATTGTACATTCAAAACACTGCTTTTTGCAATTAGACTCTATTGAATAAAGAATGTTTTGAATTTTCTCCAAAAGTAAAGTAGTTGCAAAATCATCCTTTTAGAAACTTGTTTGGGCTGTTGAGAGGAGTAGAAAAACATCAAAAATTTCAATCCTGCTCGATTATACCAAGAAATGTGAGTGTTCATTCAAACCGCTGCTTTTTGCGATTGGGTTCTATTGAATAATGAATGTTTTGAATTTTCTGCAAAAGTAAAGTAGTTCCAAACTAATCCTTCTAGAGTCTTGTTTGGGCTCATGAGCGGATTAGAAAAAGGTTAAACGTTTCAATCCTGCATGATTCTACCAACAAATGTGAGTGTTTATTCAAACCGCTGCTTTTTGCTATTGAATAATGAATGTTTTGAATTTTCTCCAAAAGTAAAGTAGTTGCAAGCTCATCCTTTTAGAGACTTGTTTGGGCTCATGAGAGGAGTAGAAAAACATCAAAAATTTCAGTCCTGAACAATTCTACCAAGAGATGTGAGTGTTCATTCAAACAGCTGCTTTTTGCTATTGGGCCCTATTGAATAATGAATGTTTTGAATTTTCTGCAAAAGTAAAGTAGTTGCAAACTCATCCTTTTAGAAACTTGTTTGTGCTGTTGAGAGGAGTAGAAAAACATCAAAAATTTCAATTCTGCACGATTTTATCAAGAACTGTGATTGTTCATTCAAAACGCTGCTTTTTGCTATTAGACCCTATTGAATAATGAATGTTTTGAATTTTCTGCAAAAGTAAAGTAGTTGCAAACTCATCCTTCTATAGTATTGTTTGGGCTCATGAGAGTAGAAAAACGTCAAAAATTTCAATCCTGCACGATTCTACCAAAAAATGTGAGTACATTCAAACCGATGCTTTTTGCTATTGATCCCTAATGAATAATGAATGTTTTGAATTTTAACCAAAAGTAAAGTAGTTGCAAACTTATCCTTTTAGAGTCTTGTTTGGGCTCATGAGAGGAGTAGAAAAACATCAAAAATTTCAATCCTGAACGATTCTACCAAGAGATGTGAGTGTTCATTCAAACAGCTGCTTTTTGCTATTGGGCCCTATTGAATAATGAATGTTTTGAATTTTCTGCAAAAGTAAAGTAGTTGCAAACTCATCCTTTGAGAAACTTGTTTGGGCTGTTGAGTGGAGTAGAAAAGCATCAAAAATTTCAATCCTGCCCGATTCTACCAAGAACTGTGATTGTACATTCAAAACACTGCTTTTTGCAATTAGACTCTATTGAATAAAGAATGTTTTGAATTTTCTCCAAAAGTAAAGTTGTTGCAAACTCATCCTTTTAGAAACTTGTTTGGGCTGTTGAGAGGAGTAGAAAAACATCAAAAATTTCAATCCTGCTCGATTATACCAAGAAATGTGAGTGTTCATTCAAACCGCTGCTTTTTGCGATTGGGTCCTATTGAATAATTAATGTTTTGAATTTTCTGCAAAAGAAAAGTAGTTCCAAACTCATCCTTCTAGAGTCTTGTTTGGGCTCATGAGAGGATTAGAAAAAGGTTAAAAATTTCAATCCTGCATGATTCTACCAAGAAATGTGAGTGTTTATTCAAACCGCTGCTTTTTGCTATTGAATAATGAATGTTTTGAATTTTCTCCAAAAGTAAAGTAGTTGCAAGCTCATCCTTTTTGAGTCTTGTTTGGGCTCATGAGAGGAGTAGAAAAACATCAAAAATTTCAGTCCTGAACAATTCTACCAAGAGATGTGAGTGTTCATTCAAACAGCTGCTTTTTGCTATTGGGCCCTTTTGAATAATGAATGTTTTGAATTTTCTGCAAAAGTAAAGTAGTTGCAAACTCATCCTTTTAGAAACATGTTTGGGCTGATGAGAGGAGTTGAAAAACATCAAAAATTTCAATTCTGCATGATTCTATCAAGAACTGTGATTGTTCATTCAAAACGCTGCTTTTTGCGATTAGACCCTATTGAATAATGAATGTTTTGAATTTTCTGCAAAAGTAAAGTAGTTGCAAACTCATCCTTTTAGAAACTTGTTTGGGCTGTTGAGAGGAGTAGAAAAACATCAAAAATTTCAATTCTGCACGATTCTATCAAGAACTGTGATTGTTCATTCAAAACGCTGCTTTTTGCTATTAGACCCTATTGAATAATGAATGTTTTGAATTTTCTGCAAAAGTAAAGTAGTTGCAAACGCATCCTTTTATAGTATTGTTTGGGCTCATGAGAGTAGAAAAACGTCAAAAATTTCAATCCTGCACGATTCTACCAAAAAATGTGAGTACATTCAAACCGCTGCTTTTTGCTATTGATCCCTAATGAATAATGAATGTTTTGAATTTTAACCAAAAGTAAAGTAGTTGCAAACTTATCCTTTTAGAGTCTTGTTTGGGCTCATGAGAGGAGTAGAAAAACATCAAAAATTTCAATCCTGAACGATTCTACCAAGAGATGTGAGTGTTCATTCAAACAGCTGCTTTTTGCTATTGGGCCCTATTGAATAATGAATGTTTTGAATTTTCTGCAAAAGTAAAGTAGTTGAAAACTCATCCTTTTAGAAACTTGTTTGGGCTGTTGAGAGGAGTAGAAAAGCATCAAAAATTTCAATCCTGCCCGATTCTACCAAGAACTGTGATTGTACATTCAAAACACTGCTTTTTGCAATTAGACTCTATTGAATAAAGAATGTTTTGAATTTTCTCCAAAAGTAAAGTAGTTGCAAACTCATCCTTTTAGAAACTTGTTTGGGCTGTTGAGCGGAGTAGAAAAACATCAAAAATTTCAATCCTGCTCGATTATACCAAGAAATGTGAGTGTTCATTCAAACCGCTGCTTTTTGCGATTGGGTCCTATTGAATAATGAATGTTTTGAATTTTCTGCAAAAGTAAAGTAGTTCCAAACTCATCCTTCTAGAGTCTTGTTTGGGCTCATGAGAGGATTAGAAAAAGGTTAAAAATTTCAATCCTGCATGATTCTACCAAGAAATGTGAGTGTTTATTCAAACCGCTGCTTTTTGCTATTGAATAATGAATGTTTTGAATTTTCTCCAAAAGTAAAGTAGTTGCAAACTCATCCTTTTAGAAACTTGTTTGGGCTCATGAGAAAAGTAGAAAAACATCAAAAATATAAATCCTGCTCGATTCTACCAAGAAATGTGAGTGTTCTTTCAAACCGCTGCTTTTTGCTATTGGGCCCTCTTGAATAATGAATGTTTTGAATTATCTCCAAAAGTTAAGTAGTTGCAAACTCATCCTTTTAGAAACTTGTTTGGGCTGTTGAGAGGAGTAGAAAAACGTCAAAAATATAAATCCTGAACAATTCTACCAAGAAATTTGAGTGTTTATTCAAACCGCTGCTTTTTGCTATTGGGCCCTATTGAATAATGAATGTTTTGAATTTTCCGCAAAAGTAAAGTAGTTGCAAACCCATCCTTATAGAGACTTGTTTGGGCTCATGAGAGGAGTAGAAAAACGTCAAAAAATCCAATCCTGCACGATTCTATTGAGAAATGTGAGTGTTCATTCAAACCGCTGCTTTTTGCTATTGGGCCTTATTGAATAATGAATGTTTTGAATTTTCTTCAAAAGTAAAGTAGTTGCAAACTCATTCTTTTAGAAACTTGTTTGGGCTGTTGAGCGGAGTAGAAAAACATCAAAAATTTCAATCCTGCACGATTTTACCAAGAAATGTGATTGTTCATTCAAAAAGCTGCTTTTTGCCATTGGGCTCTATTGAATAATGAATGTTTTGAATTTTCTCCAAAAGTAAAGTAGTTGCAAGCTCATCTTTTAGAGTCTTGTTTGGGCTCATGAGAGGAGTAGAAAAACATTAAAAATTTCAATCCCCAACGATTCTACCAAGAGATGTGAGTGTTCATTCAAACCGCTGCTTTTTGCTATTGGTCCCTATTGAATAATGAATATTTTGAATTTTCTCCAAAAGTAAAGTAGTTGCAAACTCATCCTTTTAGAAACTTGTTTGGGCTGTTGAGAGGATTAGAAAAACATCAGCATTTTCTATCCTGCACGATTCTACCAAGAAATGTGATTGTTCATTCAAAACGCTGCTTTTTGCTATTGGGCGTTATTGAATAATGAATGTTTTGAATTTTCTCCAAAAGTAAAGTAGTTGCAAACTCATCCTTTTAGAAACTTGTTTGGGCTGTTGAGAGGAGTAGAAAAACATCAAAAATTTCAATACTGAACAATTCTACCAAGAGATGTGAGTGTTCATTCAAACTGCTGCTTTTTGCTATTGGGCGTTATTGAATAATGAATGTTTTGAATTTTCTCCAAAAGTAAAGTAATTGCAAACTCATCCTTTTAGAAACTTCTTTGGGCTGTTGAGCGGAGTAGAGAAACATGAAAAATTTAAATCCTGCACGATTCTACCAAGGAATGTGAGTGTTCATTTAAACCGCTGATTTTTGCTATTTTGGGCCCTATTGAATAATGAATGTTTTGAATTTTCTCCAAAAGTAAAGTAGTTGCAAACTCATCCTCTTAGAAACTTGTTTGGGCTGTTGAGAGGAGTAAAAAAACATCAAAAATTTCAATCCTGCACGATTCTACCAAGAAATATGTTTGTTCATTGAAAACGCTGCTTTTTGCTATTGGGCTCTATTGAATAATGAATGTTTTGAATTTTCTCCAAAAGTAAAGTAGTTGCAAGCTCATCCTTTTAGAGTCTTGTTTGGGCTCATGAGAGAAGTAGAAAAACATCAAAAATTTCAATCCTGAACGATTCTACCAAGAGATGTGAGTGTTCATTCAAACAGCTGCTTTTTGCTATTGGGCCCTACTGAATAATGAATGTTTTGAATTTTCCGCAAAAGTAAAGGAGTTGCAAACCCATCCTTATAGAGACTTGTTTGGGCTCATGAGAGGAGTAGAAATACGTCAAAAAATCCAATCCTGCACAATTCTACCGAGAAATGTGAGTGTTCATTCAAACCGCTGCTTTTTGCTATTGGGCCTTATTGAATAATGAATGTTTTGAATTTTCTTCAAAAGTAAAGTAGTTGCAAACTCATCCTTTTAGAAACTTGTTTGGGCTGTTGAGAGGAGTAGAAAAACATCAAAAATTTCAATCCTGCACGATTCTACCAAGAAATGTGAGTGTTCATTCAAACCGCTGGTTTTTGCTATTTTGGGCCCTATTGAATAATGAATGTTTTGAATTTTCTCCAAAAGTAAAGTAGTTGCAAACTCATCCTCTTAGAAACTTGTTTGGGCTGTTGAGAGGAGTAAAAAAACATCAAAAATTTCAATCATGCACGATTCTACCAAGAAATGTGATTTTTCATTCAAACCGCTGATTTTTGCTATTGTGCCCTATTGAATAATGAATGTTTTGAACTTTCTCCAAAACTAAACTAGTTGCAAACTCATACTTCTAGAGTCTTGTTTGGGCTCAGGAGAGGAGTAGAAAAACATCACAAATTTCAATCCTGAACGATTCTACCAAGAGATGTGAGTGTTCATTCAAACAGCTGCTTTTTGCTATTGTGCCCTATTGAATAATGAATGTTTTGAATTTTCTGCAAAAGTAAAGTAGTTGCAAACCATCCTTCTAGAGTCTTGTTTGGGCTCATGAGAGGAGTATAAAAACGTCAAAAATTCCAATCCTGCAAGATTATACCGAGAAATGTGAGTGTTCATTCAAACCGCTGCTATTTGCTTTTGGGCCTTCTTGAATAATGAATGTTTTGAATTTTCTGCAAAAGTAAAGTAATTGCAAACTCATCCTTTTAGAAACGTGTTTGGGCTGTTGAGCGGACTAGGAAAACATGAAAAATTTCAATCCTGCTGTCATGGTATGCCTAGGTTACTTTAGGCAAAAACCCCGGGACCCCTGCGATGTCCCTCAGACTAGGGGAACCCTGTCTGTCCCTCTACCCAGGGTTTACACTGAAGGTGTGCCTGCCTGAGCCTCCACCCTGTCCCTGTCTCCTGTCCAGCCCTAAGCTGAACCCACCACCCTCCACCCAGTGAGGGGACCAGACCCCACAAATACGTATGGACAGGGGTAAAAGAAACACCACACAGTTAATACACAAGGGAATACAATAATGTGCAAGGGCAACCAAATATATATATAACAGATTGGAGAAAGAACCACTGAGGGATATACTGCACCAGATATCAGACGCTCCAACACCACCACTGCTGACCGGTATTGCTAGCACTAGGCTAAAGCTATAGTCGGCGACGCCCATAGTCAGGACGAACTATTTAAAGACCAAGGGCGTGGCCCAGCCCTCAGCCAGCATGACAACCTGGCTAACCCTATCCCGACTGGAACAGAATACCCAACAGGGTATTACCGCTGTCTGCCGGACACCCTGGTGTGAACAGTGTCCGACATGACAGTACCCCGCCTTCTACGAGGGACCTCCGGAACCTCACCATGTCGAGGACCTGGCTTGTCCGGATGGCGACGATGGAACATAGTAACCAGTCGATCAGCATGAATGTCAGAGGCCGGCACTCATGTCCTCTCCTCAGGACCATAGCCACGCCAGTGGACCAGGTACTGTAGAGTGCGACGCACAACCCTAGAGTCCACTACTTTGGACACCTCAAATTCCAACGCGCCATCCACCAAGACGGGAGGTGGTGGCCCGGGGGAACCATCCACCAAACCCACGACCTTCTTTAGCAATGCTTTGTGAAATACATTATGAATCTTATACACAGCCGGCAACTCCAAACGAAATGCCACTGGGTTGATCACTGCGGAGATTCTAAATGGGCCAATGAACCTGGGACCCAACTTAAGTGACGGTATCTTGAGCTTAATGTTCCTAGTAGATAACCACACCCAATCACCCACACACAGGTCCGGACCTGGCACACGTCTGCAGTCAGCCACCCGTTTGTACCTGGAACCCACCTTCAACAAGCGCTGCTTGACTCTCCTCCAAACAGACGACAATTGAGCTCCCAACTGGTCCTCTTCAGGGACGCCAACTGAGCACCCCTGACGCAAGGTGCAAAATTGAGGATGTTGACCATACACACAAAAAAAAGGAGATTCCCCAGACGATTCCTGGCAATGGTTGTTTATTCCGAATTCTGCCAGAGGAAGAAACGCTGACCACTCTTCCTGATTGTCGGAAATAAAGCAGCGCAAGTATTGCTCCAGGTTTTGGTTCATCCGCTCAGTCTGTCCATTCGACTGAGGGTGGAAAGCCGATGAATGAGATAATTTGATTCCAAGGCGAGAACAAAAAGCTCTCCAAAACTTTGCCACAAACTGCGTACCTCGATCAGACACAATATCAGACGGGACACCATGAAGTCTGACCACCTCGCGAATAAATATCTGAGCAAGAGTCTTAGCATTGGGCAAAGACGGTAAAGCAACGAAATGTGACATTTTGGAGAACCTATCAACAATTACCAAAATGACCGAGTTCCCTGCCGAGGCGGGCAAGTCAGTAATAAAATCCATGGAAATCTCAGTCCATGGCTTACTGGGCACCCCGAGAGGCTGCAAGCTACCAGCGGGACGGGAACGAGGAGTCTTGGCCCGTGCGCACGTGGTACAGGCAGCCACATATGAGGCCACATCCTGCCGGATTTTAGGCCACCAAAAACGACGCAACACCAGTTCCAGAGTGCTCTTAACCCCTGGATGACCTGCCAGTACCGTGTCGTGATGTTCGCCCAACACTCTAGAGCGTAGATGTAGTGGCACAAAAGATTTATTAGCAGGCAACCCCGGCGGTACCACCTCCTGAGCCTCCGCAATCTCTGCCTCAATCTCTGTCGTGATGGCAGATACCACCACACCCTTTTGGAGAATAGGCACCGGCTCTTCACATAACTCTCCACCCGGAAAACACCTGGATAAAGCGTCTGCCTTAACATTCTTCGACCCAGGTCGATAGGTAACAATGAAGTTGAACCGGGTGAAGAATAATGCCCAGTGAGCCTGTCTGGAGGACAGGCGCTTAGCAGATTCTAAATAAAGCAAATTCTTATGGTCGGTTATCACAGTAATCTGATGAACAGCCCCCTCCAAGAAGTGTCGCCACTCCTCAAATGCCAATTTGATGGCCAATAGTTCCCTGTTGCCAATATCATAATTACGCTCCGCAGGCGACAGCTTCTTGGAGAAGAAGGCACACGGATGCAACTTGGCCCAAGAAGGGCCCTGAGACAGTACAGCCCCCACTCCAACCTCTGACGCATCCACCTCCACGACAAACGGTAAGGAGACATCGGGCTGCACCAGAATGGGCGCTGAGGCAAAACTATTCTTGAGGAATTCAAATGCCTGTACCGCAGGCTCAGACCAGTCAGAAAAGTCGGTACCCTTCTTAGTCATGTCAGTCAGTGGTTTGGCAATCATAGAGAAGTTCTTAATAAATTTCCTATAGTAATTGGAGAAGCCAAGAAATCGCTGAAGCGCCTTAAGATTATCAGGCCGATCCCAATGTAGTACCACCTGCACCTTTGCGGTGTCCATCTTAAAACCTGAGGCGGAGATTATATAACCCAAGAACGGTAGCTCCTGTATGAAAAACACACATTTTTCAAGCTTGACATAGAGCCTGTTCTCTCTGAGTAACTGCAGAACCTGTCTAACATGCTCTATATGTGTATCATGGTCGCGAGAGAAAATGAGGATGTCGTCAAGATAAATTATAACAAACCTCCCCAACAACTGAGAGAAGACATCATTAATGAAGTGTTGAAAGACCGCCGGTGCCATAGTCAACCCAAACGGCATTACCAAACTCTCAAAGTGACCCTCAGGGGTATTGAACGCTGTCTTCCACTCATCCCCCTGACGGACTCTTATAAGATTGTACGCCCCCTGAGGTCCAGTTTGGAGAACCACCTGGCACCAACCACTTGGTTGAATAAATCGGGTATAAGTGGCATAGGGTAAGGATCACAGACCGTAATCTGGTTGAGTTCTCTGAAATCCAGACACGGGCGTAAACTGCCATCCTTCTTTTTAACAAAGAAGAAGCCAGCAGCCAGAGGAGAAGAGGAAGGTCTAATATGACCCTTGCTCAGGCTATCCGCAATGTATTCCTTGAGAGCTAGCCTCTCGGGACCTGAGATATTAAACATTCTAGCTTTAGGTAACTTGGCCCCTGGTTTCAACCTAATAGCACAGTCATAGGGGCGATGCGGTGGTAGTTCCGAACAACCCTTCTCAGAAAATACATCCGCATAATCCAGCAACGGCTCCGGGATACTGGGAGTCAAAGCGGAAATACATGTAGCCAGGCACCTCTCCTGACACTCCCTGCTCCACTGAATTATGTCCTGGGTCTTCCAATCAATAACAGGATTATGCATTGACAACCATGGAAAGCCCAGAACCATCTGAGCCGGTAAGTTACTAAGCACCTTACAAGTTACCCGCTCTGAGTGTAATACTCCGATGTGGAGTTGTATATCCAACACACACTCTGTGATCTCCCCTTGAGACAACGGGGAAGCATTGATGGTAACCACCCGGATGGGGTTCGGCAATTTCTCCACCGGAAATCCCGCTGTATGCGCGAACCTCTCATCAATGAGATTGGCAGCTGAGCCACTATCAATAAATACTGTAATAGAGAGCATTTGCCCCCCAAGTACCACCCTAGCAGGGAGCATACACTGGGAAACCATGACGGAGGATACACAAAGGCTCAGACTAGACTCCTCCAAACCCTCTGAGCCTATCAGTTTTCCGCCGGCGCGCCCTTCTTAGGTACCAGGGGGCAAGCGTTAATAAAATGTCCTCCTTTGCCACAAAAAAAACAGAGCCCCTGCCTTCTGTGCCAAGGACGTTTAGGCTTGTTACTCGGTGACTGTGCTATACCAGCGATCTGCATGGGTTCCACGGATTCACCCGCGGCAACCTCACCGACCACTCCCCCACCTCCCGGAGGCAACGAAACCAGCGCCCCCTGACGGAGACGTCGGTCTATGCGTACTACAAGTGCCATCGCAGCCTCCAGAGAGGCGGGAGTCTCGTACATTAGGAGAGTCTGTTTAACCCTTCCAGAAACCCCATGCAAAATTGACTTCTAAGCGCAGGGTCATTCCACTGCGTGTCCACCGCCCAGCGCCGGAATTCTGTGCAGTAATCCTCAGCTGGTCGATCACCCTGTGGCAGTGAGCGTATCTTAGACTCTGCTAAGTTTAATCTATCCGGATCGTCATAGATCAAACCCAGAGCAGAGAAAAAAAAATCTACAGATTCAAATGCCTGTGAGTCTGAAGGGAGTGAAAAGGCCCAGGCCTGTGGGTCACCACTCAGCAAAGAAATCACCAAGCACACGCGTTGAGCCTCATTACCTGAGGAATGTGGACGCATACGGAAATACAATTTGCATGATTCACGAAACACCGTGAACTTACCACGATCACCAGCAAATCGTTCAGGAAGGGGAAACTTGGGCTCAGCTGCCCTGGCTGCAGCCTCAGCAGGTACTGCAGGAGCTGACAGGCCTTGTTGCTGGACCGCCCCCCTGAGTTCAGTGACCTGTATGGATAGAGCCTCCAGCTGCTTGGTTAGGGAAAGTATAGGATCCATAGTAAGTAACCCCTATATTCCCTATCTATACCTTTTTTTTTTTTTTTTTCTCTCACTTTATTATTTGGGCCGACTATAATGTCATGGTATGCCAAGGTTACTTTAGGCAAAAACCCCGGGACCCCTGCGATGTCCCTAAGACTAGGGGAACCCTGTCTGTCCCTCTACCCAGGGTTTACACTGAAGGTGTGCCTGCCTGAGCCTCCACCCTGTCCCTGTCTCCTGTCCAGCCCTAAGCTGAACCCACCACCCTCCACCCAGTGAGGGGACCAGACCCCACAAATACGTATGGACAGGGGTAAAAGAAACACCACACAGTTAATACACAAGGGAATACAATAATGTGCAAGGGCAACCAAATATATATATAACAGATTGGAGAAAGAGCCACTGAGGGATATACTGCACCAGATATCAGACGCTCCAACACCACCACTGCTGACCGGTATTGCTAGCACTAGGCTAAAGCTATAGTCGGCGACGCCCATAGTCAGGACGAACTATTTAAAGACCAAGGGCGTGGCCCAGCCCTCAGCCAGCATGACAACCTGGTTAACCCTATCCCGACTGGAACAGAATACCCAACAGGGTATTACCGCTGTCTGCCGGACACCCTGGTGTGAACAGTGTCCGACATGACACCTGCATGATTCTACCAAGAAATGTGAGTGTTCATTCAAACCGCTGATTTTTGCTTTTTTGCGCCCTATTGAATAATGAATGTTTTAAATTTTCTCCAAAAGTAAAGTAGTTGCTAACTCATCCTCTTAGAAACTTGTTTGGGCTGTTGAGAGGAGTAAAAAAACATCAAAAATTTCAATCCTGCACGATTCTACCAAGAAATGTGATTGTTAATTCAAAACGCTGCTTTTTGCTATTGGGCTCTATTGTATAATGAATGCTTTGAATTTTCTCCAAAAGTAAAGTAGCTGCAAGCTCATCCTTTTAGAGTCTTGTTTGGGCTCATGAGAGGAGTAGAAAAACATTAAAAATTTCAATCCTGAACGATTCTACCAAGAGATGTGAGTGTTCATTCAAACCACTGCTGTTTGCTATTGGTCCCTATTGAATAATGAATATTTTGAATTTTCTCCAAAAGTAAAGTAGTTGCAAACTCATCCTTTTAGAAACTTGTTTGGGCTGTTGAGAGGAGTAGAAAAACATCAAAAATTTCAATACTGAACGATTCTACCAAGAGATGTGAGTGTTCATTCAAACCGCTGCTTTTTGCTATTGGGCGTTATTGAATAATGAATGTTTTGAATTTTATCCAAAAGTAAAGTAGTAGCAAACTCATCCTTTTAGAAAGTTGTTTGGGCTGTTGAGAGGAGTAGAAGAACATCAAAAATTTCAATCCTGCACGATTCTACCAAGAAATGTGAGTGTTCTTTCAAACCGCTGCTTTTTGCTATTGGTCCCTATTGAATAATGAACGTATTGAATTTTGTCCAAAAGTAAAGTAATTGCAAACTCATCCTTTTAGAAACTTCTTTGGGCTGTTGAGCAGAGTAGAGAAACACGAAAAATTTCAATCCTGCACGATTCTACCAAGAAATGTGAGTGTTCATTCAAACCGCTGATTTTTGCTATTTTGGGCCCAATTGAATAATGAATATTTTGAATTTTCTCCAAAAGTAAAGTAGTTGCAAACTCATCCTCTTAGAAACTTGTTTGGGCTGTTGAGATGAGTAAAAAAACATCAAAAATTTCAATCCTGCACGATTCTACCAAGAAATGTGTTTGTTCATTGAAAACGCTGCTTTTTGCTATTGGGCTCTATTGAATAATGAATGTTTTGAATTTTCTCCAAAAGTAAAGTAGTTGCAAGCTCATCCTTTTAGAGTCTTGTTTGGGCTCATGAGAGAAGTAGAAAAACATCAAAAATTTCAATCCTGAACCATTCTACCAAGAGATGTGAGTGTTCATTCAAACAGCTGCTTTTTGCTATTGGGCCCTATTGAATAATGAATGTTTTGAATTTTCCGCAAAAGTAAAGTAGTTGCAAACCCATCCTTATAGAGACTTGTTTGGGCTCATGAGAGGAGTAGAAAAAAGTCAAAAAATCCATTCCTGCACGATTCTACCGAGAAATGTGAGTGTTCATTCAAACCGCTGCTTTTTGCTATTGGGCCTTATTGAATAATGAATGTTTTGAATTTTCTTCAAAAGTAAAGTAGTTGCAAACTCATCCTTTTAGAAACTTGTTTGGGCTGTTGAGAGGAGTAGAAAAACATCAAAAATTTCAATCCTGCACTATTCTACCAAGAAATGTGAGTGTTCATTCAAACCGCTGGTTTTTGCTATTTTGGGCCCTATTGAATAATGAATGTTTTGAATTTTCTCCAAAAGTAAAGTAGTTGCAAACTCATCCTCTTAGAAACTTGTTTGGGCTGTTGAGAGGAGTAAAAAAACATCAAAAATTTCAATCCTGCACGATTCTACCAAGAAATGTGATTGTTCATTCAAACCGCTGATTTTTGCTATTGGGCCCTATTGAATAATGAATGTTTTGAACTTTCTCCAAAGCTAAACTAGTTGCAAACTCATACTTCTAGAGTCTTGTTTGGGCTCAGGAGAGGAGTAGAAAAACATCACAAATTTCAATCCTGAACGATTCTACCAAGAGATGTGAGTGTTCATTCAAAACGCTGCTTTTTGCTATTGGGCTCTATTGTATAATGAATGTTTTGAATTTTCTCCAAAAGTAAAGCAGTTGCAAGCTCATCCTTTTAGAGTCTTGTTTGGGCTCATGAGAGGAGTAGAAAAACATTAAAAATTTCAATCCTGAACGATTCTACCAAGAGATGTGAGTGTTCATTCAAACCACTGCTTTTTGCTATTGGTCCCTATTGAATAATGAATATTTTGAATTTTCTCCAAAAGTAAAGTAGTTGCAAACTCATCCTTTTAGAAACTTGTTTGGGCTGTTGAGTGGAGTAGAAAAACATCAAAAATTTCAATACTGAACGATTCTACCAAGAGATGTGAGTGTTCATTCAAACCGCTGCTTTTTGCTATTGGGCGTTATTGAATAATGAATGTTTTGAATTTTCTCCAAAGGTAAAGTAGTTGCAAACTCATCCTTTTAGAAAGTTGTTTGGGCTGTTGAGAGGAGTAGAAGAACATCAAAAATTTCAATCCTGCACGATTCTACCAAGAAATGTGAGTGTTCTTTCAAACCGCTGCTTTTTGCTATTGGTCCCTATTGAATAATGAATGTTTTGAATTTTCTCCAAAAGTAAAGTAATTGCAAACTCATCCTTTTAGAAACTTCTTTGGGCTGTTGAGCAGAGTAGAGAAACACGAAAAATTTCAATCCTGCACGATTCTACCAAGAAATGTGAGTGTTCATTCAAACCGCTGATTTTTGGTATTTTGGGCCCAATTGAATAATGAATGTTTTGAATTTTCTCCAAAAGTAAAGTAGTTGCAAACTCATCCTCTTAGAAACTTGTTTGGGCTGTTGAGATGAGTAAAAAAACATCAAAAATTTCAATCCTGCACGATTCTACCAAGAAATGTGTTTGTTCATTGAAAACGCTGCTTTTTGCTATTGGGCTCTATTGAATAATGAATGTTTTGAATTTTCTCCAAAAGTAAAGTAGTTGCAAGCTCATCCTTTTAGAGTCTTGTTTGGGCTCATGAGAGAAGTAGAAAAACATCAAAAATTTCAATCCTGAACCATTCTACCAAGAGATGTGAGTGTTCATTCAAACAGCTGCTTTTTGCTATTGGGCCCTATTGAATAATGAATGTTTTCAATTTTCCGCAAAAGTAAAGTAGTTGCAAACCCATCCTTATAGAGACTTGTTTGGGCTCATGAGAGGAGTAGAAAAACGTCAAAAAATCCAATCCTGCACGATTCTACCGAGAAATGTGAGTGTTCATTCAAACAGCTGCTTTTTGCTATTGGGCCTTATTGAATAATGAATGTTTTGAATTGTCTTCAAAAGTAAAGTAGTTGCAAACTCATCCTTTTAGAAACTTGTTTGGGCTGTTGAGAGGAGTAGAAAAACATCAAAAATTTCAATCCTGCACTATTCTACCAAGAAATGTGAGTGTTCATTCAAACCGCTGGTTTTTGCTATTTTGGGCCCTATTGAATAATGAATGTTTTGAATTTTCTCCAAAAGTAAAGTAGTTGCAAACTCATCCTCTTAGAAACTTGTTTGGGCTGTTGAGAGGAGTAAAAAAACATCAAAAATTTCAATCCTGCACGATTCTACCAAGAAATGTGATTGTTCATTCAAACCGCTGATTTTTGCTATTGGGCCCTATTGAATAATGAATGTTTTGAACTTTCTCCAAAACGAAACTAGGTGCAAACTCATACTTCTAGAGTCTTGTTTGGGCTCAGGAGAGGAGTAGAAAAACATCACAAATTTCAATCCTGAACGATTCTACCAAGAGATGTGAGTGTTCATTCAAACAGCTGCTTTTTGCTATTGGGCCCTATTGAATAATGAATGTTTTGAATTTTCTGCAAAAGTAAAGTAGTTGCAAACCATCCTTCTAGAGTCTTGTTTGGGCTCATGAAAGGAGTAGAAAAATGTCAAAAATTCCAATCCTGCAAGATTATACCGAGAAATGTGAGTGTTCATTCAAACCGCTGCTTTTTGCTATTGGGCCTTATTGAATAATGAATGTTTTGAATTTTCTGCAAAAGTAAAGTAGTTGCAAACTCATACTTCTAGAGTCTTGTTTGGGCTCAGGAGAGGAGTAGAAAAACATCACAAATTTCAATCCTGCACGATTCTACCAAGAAATGTGATTGTTCATTCAAAACGCTACTTTTTGCTATTGGGCTCTATTGAATAATGAATGTTTTGAAATTTCTCCAAAAGTAAAGTAGTTGCAAACTCATCCTTTTAGATTCTTGTTTGGGCTCATGAGAGGAGTAGAAAAACATCAAAAATTTCAATCCTGCACGATTATACCAAGAAATGTGAGTGTTCATTCAAACCGCTGCTTTTTGCTATTGAATAATGAATGTTTTGAATTTTCTCCAAAAGTAAAGTAGTTGCAAACTCATCCTTTTAGAAACTTTTTTGGGCTCATGAGAGGAGTATAAAAATATCAAAAATATAAATCCTGCTCGATTCTACCAAGAAATGTGAGTGTTCCTTCAAACGGCTGCTTTTTGCTATTGGGCCCTCTTGACTAATGAATGTTTTGAATTATCTCCAAAAGTAAAGTAGTTGCAAACTCATCCTTTTAGAAACTTGTTTGGGCTGTTGAGAGGAGTAGAAAAGCATCAAAAATTTCAATCCTGCACGATTCTACCATGAACCGAGATTGTTCATTCAAAACGCTGCTTTTTGCTATCAGACCCTATTGAATAATGAATGTTTTGAATTTTCTTCAAAAGTATAGTTGCAAACTCATCCTTCTAGAGTTTTGCTTGTGCTCATGAGAGGAGTAGAAAAACGTCAAAAATTTCAATCCTGCACGATTCTACCAAGAAATGTGAGTGTTCATTCAAACCGCTGCTTTTTGCTATTGGGCCTATTGAATAATGAATGTTTTGAATTTTCTCCAAAAGTAAAGTAGTTGCAAACTCATCGTTTTAGGCCGGTTTCACACTAGCGCATTTTCAACGCGCGCACGGCCGGGGGTAGCTCCGCCCCCGATCCGGCTCTCTGCCCGGCGTGCCCGCCCCTTCCTTGTAGCGCCGCCTCCTAGCGGACAGCGGCGCCTGCGATCGGCGCACCCTATCTTTAGCATAGGGTGCGCCGATCGTGCGCAGGTCGTGCGCTAGTTGCGCTTTGACCTGCGCTGCGCACTTTTGACGGTGCGCCGTGCGCACCAAAATCGAACTTTTCGGATTTTGGCGCGCACGGCGCACCGTCATAAGTGCGCTGCGCAGGTCAAAGCGCAACTAGCGCACGGCCTGCGCACGATCGGCGCACCCTATGCTAAAGATAGGGTGCGCCGATCGCAGGCGCCGCTGTCCGCTAGGAGGCGGTGCTACAAGGAAGGGGCGGGCACGCCGGGCAGAGAGCCGGATCGGGGGCGGAGCTACCCCCGGCCGTGCGCGCGTTGAAAATGCGCTAGTGTGAAACCGGCCTTAGAAACTTGTTTGGGCTGTTGAGAGGAGTAGAAAAACATCAAAAATTTCAATCCTGCACGATTCTACCAAGAAATGTGATTGTTCATTCAAAACGCTGCTTTTTGCTATTGGGCTCTATTGAATAATGAATGTTTAGAATTTTCTGCAAAAGTAAAGTAGTTGCAAACTCATCCTCTTAGAAACTTGTTTGGGCTGTTGAGAGGAGTAAAAAAACATCAAAAATTTCAATCCTGCACGATTCTACCAAGAAATGTGATTGTTCATTCAAACAGCTGCTTTTTGCTATTGGACCCTATTGAATAATGAAAGTTTTGAATTTTCTGCAAAAGTAAAGTAGTTGCAAACTCATCCTCTTAGAAACTTGTTTGGGCTGTTGAGAGGAGTAAAAAAACATCAAAAATTTCAATCCTGCACGATTCTACCAAGAAATGTGATTGTTCATTCAAAACGCTGCTTTTTGCTATTGGGCTCTATTGAATAATGAATGTTTTGAATTTTCTCCAAAAGTAAAGTAGTTGCAATCTCATCCTTTTAGAGTCTTGTTTGGGCTCATGAGAGGAGTAGAAAAACATCAAAAATTTCAATCCTGAACGAATCTACCAAGAGACGTGAATGTTCATTCAAACAGCTGCTTTTTGCTTTTGGGCCCTATTGAATAATGAATGTTTTGAATTTTCTGCAAAAGTAAAGTAGTTGCAAAGCCATCCTTACAGAGACATGTTTGGGCTCATGAGAGGAGTAGAAAAACGTCAAAAAATCCAATCCTGCTCGATTCTACCAAGAAATGTGATTGTTCATTCAAAACACTGCTTTTTGCTATTGGGCTCTATTGAATAATGACTGTTTTGAATTTTCTCCAAAAGTAAAGTAGTTGCAAGCTCATCCTTTTAGAGTCTTGTTTAGGCTCATGAGAGGAGTAGAAAAACATTAAAAATTTCAATCCTGATCGATTCTACCAAGAGATGTGAGTGTTCATTCAAACCGCTGCTTTTTGCTATTGGTCTCTATTGAATAATGAATATTTTGAATTTTCTCCAAAAGTAAAGTAGTTGCAAACTCATCCTTTTAGAAACTTGTTTGGGCTGTTGAGAGGAGTAGAAAAACATCAACATTTTCTATCCTGCACGATTCTACCAAGAAATGTGATTGTTCATTCAAAACGATGCTTTTTGCTATTGGGCTCTATTGAATAATGAATGTTTTGAATTTTCTCCAAAATTAAAGTAGTTGCAAGCTCATCCTTTTAGATTATTGTTTGGGCTCATGAGAGGAGTAATAAAATATCAAAAATTTCAATACTGAACGATTATACCAAGAGATGTGAGTGTTCATTCAAACCGCTGCTTTTTGCTATTGGGCGTTATTGAATAATGAATGTTTTGTATTTTCTCCAAAAGTAAAGTAGTTGCAAACTCATCCTTTTAGAAACTTGTTTGGGCTGTTGAGAGGAGTAGAAAAACATCAAAAATTTCAATCCTGCACGATTCTACCAAGAAATGTGAGTGTTCATTCAAACCGGTGCTTTTTGCTATTGGTCCCTATTGAATAATGAATGTTTTGAAATTTCTCCAAAAGTAAAGTAATTGCAAACTCATCCTTTTAGAAACTTGTTTGGGCTGTTAAGCGGAGTAGAAAAACATGAAAAATTTAAATCCTGCACGATTCTACCAAGAAATGTGAGTGTTCATTCAAACCGCTGATTTTTGCTATTTTGGGCCCTATTGAATAATGAATGTTTTGAATTTTCTCCAAAAGTAAAGTAGTTGCAAACTCATCCTTTTAGAAACTTGTTTGGGCTGTTGAGAGGAGTAAAAAAACATCAAAAATTTCAATCCTGCACGATTCTACCAAGAAATGTGATTGTTCATTCAAACAGCTGCTTTTTGCTATTGGACCCTATTGAATAATGAAAGTTTTGAATTTTCTGCAAAAGTAAAGTAGTTGCAAACTCATCCTCTTAGAAACTTGTTTGGGCTGTTGAGAGGAGTAAAAAAACATCAAAAATTTCAATCCTGCACGATTCTACCAAGAAATGTGATTGTTCATTCAAAACGCTGCTTTTTGCTATTGGGCTCTATTGAATAATGAATGTTTTGAATTTTCTCCAAAAGTAAAGTAGTTGCAATCTCATCCTTTTAGAGTCTTGTTTGGGCTCATGAGAGGAGTAGAAAAACATCAAAAATTTCAATCCTGAACGAATCTACCAAGAAATGTGATTGTTCATTCAAAACGCTGCTTTTTGCTATTGGGCTCTATTGAATAATGAATGTTTTGAATTTTCTCCAAAAGTAAAGTAGTTGCAATCTCATCCTTTTAGAGTCTTGTTTGGGCTCATGAGAGGAGTAGAAAAACATCAAAAATTTCAATCCTGAACGAATCTACCAAGAGACGTGAATGTTCATTCAAACAGCTGCTTTTTGCTTTTGGGCCCTATTGAATAATGAATGTTTTGAATTTTCTGCAAAAGTAAAGTAGTTGCAAAGCCATCCTTACAGAGACATGTTTGGGCTCATGAGAGGAGTAGAAAAACGTCAAAAAATCCAATCCTGCTCGATTCTACCAAAAAGTGTGATTGTACATTCAAAACACTGCTTTTTGCAATTAGACTCTATTGAATAAAGAATGTTTTGAATTTTCTCCAAAAGTAAAGAAATTGCAAACTCACCCTTTTAGAGTCTTGTTTGGGCTCATGAGAAGAGTAGAAAAACATCAAAAATTTCAATCCTGCACGATTATACCAAGATATGTGAGTGTTCATTCAAACCGCTGCTTTTTGCGATTGGGTCCTATTGAATAATGAATGTTTTGAATTTTCTGCAAAAGTAAAGTAGTTCCAAAATTATCCTTTTAGAGACTTGTTTGGGCTCATGAGAGGATCAGAAAAACGTTAAAAATTTCAATCCTGCATGATTCTACCAAGAAATGTGAGTTTTCATTCAAACCCCAGCTTTTTGCTATTGAATAATGAATGTTTTGAATTTTCTCCAAAAGTAAAGTAGTTGCAAACTCATCCTTTTAGAAACTTGTTTGGGCTCATGAGAGGAGTAGAAAAACATCAAAAATATAAATCCTGCTCGATTCTACCAAGAAATATGAGTGTTCCATCAAACCGCTGCTTTTTGCTATTGGGCCCTCTTGAATAATTAATGTTGTGAATTATCTCCAAAAGTTAAGTAGTTGCAAACTCATCCTTTTAGAAACTTGTTTGGGTTGTTGAGAGGAGTAGCAAAACATCAAAAAATTCAATCCTGCACGATTCTACCAAGAAATGTGATTGTTCATTCAAAACGCTGGTTTTTGCTATTAGACCCTATTGAATAATGAATGTTTTGAATTTTCTCCAAAAGTAAAGTAGTTGCAAACTCATCCTTCTACAGGCTTGTTTGGGCTCATGAGAGAAGTAGAAAAACGTCAAAAATTTCAATCCTGCACGATTCTACCAAGAAATGTGAGTGTTCATTCAAACCGCTGATTTTTGCTTTTTTGGGCCCTATTGAATAATGAATGTTTTAAATTTTCTCCAAAAGTAAAGTAGTTGCAAACTCATCCTCTTAGAAACTTGTTTGGGCTGTTGAGAGGAGTAAAAAAACATCAAAAATTTCAATCCTGCACGATTCTACCAAGAAATGTGATTGTTAATTCAAAACGCTGCTTTTTGCTATTGGGCTCTATCGTATAATGAATGTTTTGAATTTTCTCCAAAAGTAAAGTAGTTGCAAGCTCATCCTTTTAGAGTCTTGTTTGGGCTCATGAGAGGAGTAGAAAAACATTAAAAATTTCAATCCTGAACGATTCTACCAAGAGATGTGAGTGTTCATTCAAACCACTGCTTTTTGCTATTGGTCCCTATTGAATAATGAATATTTTGAATTTTCTCCAAAAGTAAAGTAGTTGCAAACTCATCCTTTTAGAAACTTGTTTGGGCTGTTGAGTGGAGTAGAAAAACATCAAAAATTTCAATACTGAACGATTCTACCAAGAGATGTGAGTGTTCATTCAAACCGCTGCTTTTTGCTATTGGGCGTTATTGAATAATGAATGTTTTGAATTTTCTCCAAAGGTAAAGTAGTTGCAAACTCATCCTTTTAGAAAGTTGTTTGGGCTGTTGAGAGGAGTAGAAGAACATCAAAAATTTCAATCCTGCACGATTCTACCAAGAAATGTGAGTGTTCTTTCAAACCGCTGCTTTTTGCTATTGGTCCCTATTGAATAATGAATGTTTTGAATTTTCTCCAAAAGTAAAGTAATTGCAAACTCATCCTTTTAGAAACTTCTTTGGGCTGTTGAGCAGAGTAGAGAAACACGAAAAATTTCAATCCTGCACGATTCTACCAAGAAATGTGAGTGTTCATTCAAACCGCTGATTTTTGGTATTTTGGGCCCAATTGAATAATGAATGTTTTGAATTTTCTCCAAAAGTAAAGTAGTTGCAAACTCATCCTCTTAGAAACTTGTTTGGGCTGTTGAGATGAGTAAAAAAACATCAAAAATTTCAATCCTGCACGATTCTACCAAGAAATGTGTTTGTTCATTGAAAACGCTGCTTTTTGCTATTGGGCTCTATTGAATAATGAATGTTTTGAATTTTCTCCAAAAGTAAAGTAGTTGCAAGCTCATCCTTTTAGAGTCTTGTTTGGGCTCATGAGAGAAGTAGAAAAACATCAAAAATTTCAATCCTGAACCATTCTACCAAGAGATGTGAGTGTTCATTCAAACAGCTGCTTTTTGCTATTGGGCCCTATTGAATAATGAATGTTTTGAATTTTCCGCAAAAGTAAAGTAGTTGCAAACCCATCCTTATAGAGACTTGTTTGGGCTCATGAGAGGAGTAGAAAAACGTCAAAAAATCCAATCCTGCACGATTCTACCGAGAAATGTGAGTGTTCATTCAAACAGCTGCTTTTTGCTATTGGGCCTTATTGAATAATGAATGTTTTGAATTGTCTTCAAAAGTAAAGTAGTTGCAAACTCATCCTTTTAGAAACTTGTTTGGGCTGTTGAGAGGAGTAGAAAAACATCAAAAATTTCAATGCTGCACTATTCTACCAAGAAATGTGAGTGTTCATTCAAACCGCTGGTTTTTGCTATTTTGGGCCCTATTGAATAATGAATGTTTTGAATTTTCTCCAAAAGTAAAGTAGTTGCAAACTCATCCTCTTAGAAACTTGTTTGGGCTGTTGAGAGGAGTAAAAAAACATCAAAAATTTCAATCCTGCACGATTCTACCAAGAAATGTGATTGTTCATTCAAACCGCTGATTTTTGCTATTGGGCCCTATTGAATAATGAATGTTTTGAACTTTCTCCAAAACGAAACTAGGTGCAAACTCATACTTCTAGAGTCTTGTTTGGGCTCAGGAGAGGAGTAGAAAAACATCACAAATTTCAATCCTGAACGATTCTACCAAGAGATGTGAGTGTTCATTCAAACAGCTGCTTTTTGCTATTGGGCCCTATTGAATAATGAATGTTTTGAATTTTCTGCAAAAGTAAAGTAGTTGCAAACCATCCTTCTAGAGTCTTGTTTGGGCTCATGAAAGGAGTAGAAAAACGTCAAAAATTCCAATCCTGCAAGATTATACCGAGAAATGTGAGTGTTCATTCAAACCGCTGCTTTTTGCTATTGGGCCTTATTGAATAATGAATGTTTTGAATTTTCTGCAAAAGTAAAGTAGTTGCAAACTCATACTTCTAGAGTCTTGTTTGGGCTCAGGAGAGGAGTAGAAAAACATCACAAATTTCAATCCTGCACGATTCTACCAAGAAATGTGATTGTTCATTCAAAACGCTGCTTTTTGCTATTGGGCTCTATTGAATAATGAATGTTTTGAAATTTCTCCAAAAGTAAAGTAGTTGCAAACTCATCCTTTTAGATTCTTGTTTGGGCTCATGAGAGGAGTAGAAAAACATCAAAAATTTCAATCCTGCACGATTATACCAAGAAATGTGAGTGTTCATTCAAACCGCTACTTTTTGCTATTGAATAATGAATGTTTTGAATTTTCTCCAAAAGTAAAGTAGTTGCAAACTCATCCTTTTAGAAACTTTTTTGGGCTCATGAGAGGAGTATAAAAATATCAAAAATATAAATACTGCTCGATTCTACCAAGAAATGTGAGTGTTCCTTCAAACGGCTGCTTTTTGCTATTGGGCCCTCTTGACTAATGAATGTTTTGAATTATCTCCAAAAGTAAAGTAGTTGCAAACTCATCCTTTTAGAAACTTGTTTGGGCTGTTGAGAGGAGTAGAAAAGCATCAAAAATTTCAATCCTGCACGATTCTACCATGAACCGAGATTGTTCATTCAAAACGCTGCTTTTTGCTATCAGACCCTATTGAATAATGAATGTTTTGAATTTTCTCCAAAAGTATAGTTGCAAACTCATCCTCCTAGAGTTTTGCTTGTGCTCATGAGAGGAGTAGAAAAACATCAAAAATTTCAATCCTGCACGATTCTACCAAGAAATGTGAGTGTTCATTCAAACCGCTGCTTTTTGCTATTGGGCCTATTGAATAATGAATGTTTTGAATTTTCTCCAAAAGTAAAGTAGTTGCAAACTCATCGTTTTAGAAACTTGTTTGGGCTGTTGAGAGGAGTAGAAAAACATCAAAAATTTCAATCCTGCACGATTCTACCAAGAAATGTGATTGTTCATTCAAAACGCTGCTTTTTGCTATTGGGCTCTATTGAATAATGAATGTTTAGAATTTTCTGCAAAAGTAAAGTAGTTGCAAACTCATCCTCTTAGAAACTTGTTTGGGCTGTTGAGAGGAGTAAGAAAACATCAAAAATTTCAATCCTGCACGATTCTACCAAGAAATGTGATTGTTCATTCAAACAGCTGCTTTTTGCTATTGGACCCTATTGAATAATGAAAGTTTTGAATTTTCTGCAAAAGTAAAGTAGTTGCAAACTCATCCTCTTAGAAACTTGTTTGGGTTGTTGAGAGGAGTAAAAAAACATCAAAAATTTCAATCCTGCACGATTCTACCAAGAAATGTGATTGTTCATTCAAAACGCTGCTTTTTGCTATTGGGCTCTATTGAATAATGAATGTTTTGAATTTTCTCCAAAAGTAAAGTAGTTGCAATCTCATCCTTTTAGAGTCTTGTTTGGGCTCATGAGAGCAGTAGAAAAACATCAAAAATTTCAATCCTGAACGAATCTACCAAGAGACGTGAATGTTCATTCAAACAGCTGCTTTTTGCTTTTGGGCCCTATTGAATAATGAATGTTTTGAATTTTCTGCAAAAGTAAAGTAGTTGCAAAGCCATCCTTACAGAGACATGTTTGGGCTCATGAGAGGAGTAGAAAAACGTCAAAAAATCCAATCCTGCTCGATTCTACCAAGAAATGTGATTGTTCATTCAAAACACTGCTTTTTGCTATTGGGCTCTATTGAATAATGACTGTTTTGAATTTTCTCCAAAAGTAAAGTAGTTGCAAGCTCATCCTTTTAGAGTCTTGTTTAGGCTCATGAGAGGAGTAGAAAAACATTAAAAATTTCAATCCTGATCGATTCTACCAAGAGATGTGAGTGTTCATTCAAACCGCTGCTTTTTGCTATTGGTCTCTATTGAATAATGAATATTTTGAATTTTCTCCAAAAGTAAAGTAGTTGCAAACTCATCCTTTTAGAAACTTGTTTGGGCTGTTGAGAGGAGTAGAAAAACATCAACATTTTCTATCCTGCACGATTCTACCAAGAAATGTGATTGTTCATTCAAAACGATGCTTTTTGCTATTGGGCTCTATTGAATAATGAATGTTTTGAATTTTCTCCAAAATTAAAGTAGTTACAAGCTCATCCTTTTAGATTATTGTTTGGGCTCATGAGAGGAGTAATAAAATATCAAAAATTTCAATACTGAACGATTATACCAAGAGATGTGAGTGTTCATTCAAACCGCTGCTTTTTGCTATTGGGCGTTATTGAATAATGAATGTTTTGAATTTTCTCCAAAAGTAAAGTAGTTGCAAACTCATCCTTTTAGAAACTTGTTTGGGCTGTTGAGAGGAGTAGAAAAACATCAAAAATTTCAATCCTGCACGATTCTACCAAGAAATGTGATTGTTCATTCAAAACGATGCTTTTTGCTATTGGGCTCTATTGAATAATGAATGTTTTGAATTTTCTCCAAAATTAAAGTAGTTACAAGCTCATCCTTTTAGATTATTGTTTGGGCTCATGAGAGGAGTAATAAAATATCAAAAATTTCAATACTGAACGATTATACCAAGAGATGTGAGTGTTCATTCAAACCGCTGCTTTTTGCTATTGGGCGTTATTGAATAATGAATGTTTTGAATTTTCTCCAAAAGTAAAGTAGTTGCAAACTCATCCTTTTAGAAACTTGTTTGGGCTGTTGAGAGGAGTAGAAAAACATCAAAAATTTCAATCCTGCACGATTCTACCAAGAAATGTGAGTGTTCATTCAAACCAGTGCTTTTTGCTATTGGTCCCTATTGAATAATGAATGTTTTGAAATTTCTCCAAAAGTAAAGTAATTGCAAACTCATCCTTTTAGAAACTTGTTTGGGCTGTTAAGCGGAGTAGAAAAACATGAAAAATTTAAATCCTGCACGATTCTACCAAGAAATGTGATTGTTCATTCAAACCGCTGATTTTTGCTATTTTGGGCCCTATTGAATAATGAATGTTTTGAATTTTCTCCAAAAGTAAAGTAGTTGCAAACTCATCCTTTTAGAAACTTGTTTGGGCTGTTGAGAGGAGTAAAAAAACATCAAAAATTTCAATCCTGCCCTATTCTACCAAAAAGTGTGATTGTACATTCAAAACACTGCTTTTTGCAATTAGACTCTATTGAATAAAGAATGTTTAGAATTTTCTCCAAAAGTAAAGAAATTGCAAACTCACCCTTTTAGAGTCTTGTGTGGGCTCATGAGAAGAGTAGAAAAACATCAAAAATTTCAATCCTGCACGATTATACGAAGATATGTGAGTGTTCATTCAAACCGCTGCTTTTTGCGATTGGGTCCTATGGAATAATGAATGTTTTGAATTTTCTGCAAAAGTAAAGTAGTTCCAAAATCATCCTTTTAGAGACTTGTTTGGGCTCATGAGAGGATCAGAAAAACGTTAAAAATTTCAATCCTGCATGATTCTACCAAGAAATGTGAGTTTTCATTCAAACCGCAGCTTTTTGCTATTGAATAATGAATGTTTTGAATTTTCTCCAAAAGTAAAGTAGTTGCAAACTCATCCTTTTAGAAACTTGTTTGGGCTCATGAGAGGAGTAGAAAAACATCAAAAATATAAATCCTGCTCGATTCTACCAAGAAATATGAGTGTTCCATCAAACCGCTGCTTTTTGCTATTGGGCCCTCTTGAATAATGAATGTTGTGAATTATCTCCAAAAGTTAAGTAGTTGCAAACTCATCCTTTTAGAAACTTGTTTGGGTTGTTGAGAGGAGTAGAAAAACATCAAAAAATTCAATCCTGCACGATTCTACCAAGAAATGTGATTGTTCATTCAAAACGCTGGTTTTTGCTATTAGACCCTATTGAATAATGAATGTTTTGAATTTTCTCCAAAAGTAAAGTAGTTGCAAACTCATCCTTCTACAGGCTTGTTTGGGCTCATGAGAGAAGTAGAAAAACGTCAAAAATTTCAATCCTGCACGATTCTACCAAGAAATGTGATTGTTCATTCAAACCGCTGATTTTTGCTTTTTTGGGCCCTATTGAATAATGAATGTTTTAAATTTTCTCCAAAAGTAAAGTAGTTGCAAACTCATCCTCTTAGAAACTTGTTTGGGCTGTTGAGAGGAGTAAAAAAACATCAAAAATTTCAATCCTGCACGATTCTACCAAGAAATGTGATTGTTAATTCAAAACGCTGCTTTTTGCTATTGGGCTCTATTGTATAATCAATGTTTTGAATTTTCTCCAAAAGTAAAGTAGTTGCAAGCTCATCCTTTTAGAGTCTTGTTTGGGCTCATGAGAGGAGTAGAAAAACATTAAAAATTTCAATCCTGAACGATTTTACCAAGAGATGTGAGTGTTCATTCAAACCACTGCTTTTTGCTATTGGTCCCTATTGAATAATGAATATTTTGAATTTTCTCCAAAAGTAATGTAGTTGCAAACTCATCCTTTTAGAAACTTGTTTGGGCTGTTGAGTGGAGTAGAAAAACATCAAAATTTTCAATACTGAACGATTCTACCAAGAGATGTGAGTGTTCATTCAAACCGCTGCTTTTTGCTATTGGGCGTTATTGAATAATGAATGTTTTGAATTTTCTCCAAAGGTAAAGTAGTTGCAAACTCATCCTTTTAGAAAGTTGTTTGGGCTGTTGAGAGGAGTAGAAGAACATCAAAAATTTCAATCCTGCACGATTCTACCAAGAAATGTGAGTGTTCTTTCAAACCGCTGCTTTTTGCTATTGGTCCCTATTGAATAATGAATGTTTTGAATTTTCTCCAAAAGTAAAGTAATTGCAAACTCATCCTTTTAGAAACTTCTTTGGGCTGTTGAGCAGAGTAGAGAAACACGAAAAATTTCAATCCTGCACGATTCTACCAAGAAATGTGAGTGTTCATTCAAACCGCTGATTTTTGGTGTTTTGGGCCCAATTGAATAATGAATGTTTTGAATTTTCTCCAAAAGTAAAGTAGTTGCAAACTCATCCTCTTAGAAACTTGTTTGGGCTGTTGAGATGAGTAAAAAAACATCAAAAATTTCAATCCTGCACGATTCTACCAAGAAATGTGAGTGTTCATTCAAACCGCTGGTTTTTGCTATTTTGGGCCCTATTGAATAATGAATGTTTTGAATTTTCTCCAAAAGTAAAGTAGTTGCAAGCTCATCCTTTTAGAGTCTTGTTTGGGCTCATGAGAGAAGTAGAAAAACATCAAAAATTTCAATCCTGAACCATTCTACCAAGAGATGTGAGTGTTCATTCAAACAGCTGCTTTTTGCTATTGGGCCTTATTGAATAATGAATGTTTTGAATTGTCTTCAAAAGTAAAGTAGTTGCAAACTCATCCTTTTAGAAACTTGTTTGGGCTGTTGAGAGGAGTAGAAAAACATCAAAAATTTCAATCCTGCACTATTCTACCAAGAAATGTGAGTGTTCATTCAAACCGCTGGTTTTTGCTATTTTGGGCCCTATTGAATAATGAATGTTTTGAATTTTCTCCAAAAGTAAAGTAGTTGCAAACTCATCCTCTTAGAAACATGTTTGGGCTGTTGAGAGGAGTAAAAAAACATCAAAAATTTCAATCCTGCACGATTCTACCAAGAAATGTGATTGTTCATTCAAACCGCTGATTTTTGCTATTGGGCCCTATTGAATAATGAATTTTTTGAACTTTCTCCAAATCGAAACTAGTTGCAAACTCATACTTCTAGAGTCTTGTTTGGGCTCTGGAGAGAAGTAGAAAAACATCACAAATTTCAATCCTGAACGATTCTACCAAGAGATGTGAGTGTTCATTCAAACAGCTGCTTTTTGCTATTGGGCCCTATTGAATAATGAATGTTTTGAATTTTCTGCAAAAGTAAAGTTGTTGCAAACTTATCCTTTTAGAAACTTGTTTGGGCTGTTTAGAGGAGTAGAAAAACATCAAAAATTTCAATCCTGCAAGATTCTACCAAGAACTGTGATTGTTCATTCAAAACGCTGCTTTTTGCTATTAGACCCTATTGAATAATGAATGTTTTGAATTTTCTGGAAAAGTAAAGCAGTTGCAAACTCATCCTTCTTTAGTCTTGTTTGGGCTCATGAGAGTAGAAAAACGTCAAAAATTTCAATCCTGCATGATTCCACCAAAAAATGTGAGTTCATTCAAACCGCTGCTTTTTGCAATTGATCCCTAATGAATAATGAATGTTTTGAATTTTAACCAAAAGTAAAGTAGTTGCAAACTTATGCTTTTAGAGTCTTGTTGGGCTCATGAGAGGAGTAGAAAAACATCAAAAATTTCAATCCTGAATGATTCTACCAAGAAATGTGAGTGTTCATTCAAACCGCTGGTTTTTGCTATTTTGGGCCCTATTGAATAATGAATGTTTTGAATTTTCTCCAAAAGTAAAGTAGTTGCAAGCTCATCCTTTTAGAGTCTTGTTTGGGCTCATGAGAGGAGTAGAAAAACATCAAAAATTTCAATCCTGAACGATTCTACCAAGAGATGTGAGTGTTCATTCAAACCGCTGATTTTTGGTGTTTTGGGCCCAATTGAATAATGAATGTTTTGAATTTTCTCCAAAAGTAAAGTAGTTGCAAACTCATCCTCTTAGAAACTTGTTTGGGCTGTTGAGATGAGTAAAAAAACATCAAAAATTTCAATCCTGCACGATTCTACCAAGAAATGTGAGTGTTCATTCAAACCGCTGGTTTTTGCTATTTTGGGCCCTATTGAATAATGAATGTTTTGAATTTTCTCCAAAAGTAAAGTAGTTGCAAGCTCATCCTTTTAGAGTCTTGTTTGGGCTCATGAGAGAAGTAGAAAAACATCAAAAATTTCAATCCTGAACCATTCTACCAAGAGATGTGAGTGTTCATTCAAACAGCTGCTTTTTGCTATTGGGCCTTATTGAATAATGAATGTTTTGAATTGTCTTCAAAAGTAAAGTAGTTGCAAACTCATCCTTTTAGAAACTTGTTTGGGCTGTTGAGAGGAGTAGAAAAACATCAAAAATTTCAATCCTGCACTATTCTACCAAGAAATGTGAGTGTTCATTCAAACCGCTGGTTTTTGCTATTTTGGGCCCTATTGAATAATGAATGTTTTGAATTTTCTCCAAAAGTAAAGTAGTTGCAAACTCATCCTCTTAGAAACATGTTTGGGCTGTTGAGAGGAGTAAAAAAACATCAAAAATTTCAATCCTGCACGATTCTACCAAGAAATGTGATTGTTCATTCAAACCGCTGATTTTTGCTATTGGGCCCTATTGAATAATGAATTTTTTGAACTTTCTCCAAATCGAAACTAGTTGCAAACTCATACTTCTAGAGTCTTGTTTGGGCTCTGGAGAGAAGTAGAAAAACATCACAAATTTCAATCCTGAACGATTCTACCAAGAGATGTGAGTGTTCATTCAAACAGCTGCTTTTTGCTATTGGGCCCTATTGAATAATGAATGTTTTGAATTTTCTGCAAAAGTAAAGTTGTTGCAAACTTATCCTTTTAGAAACTTGTTTGGGCTGTTTAGAGGAGTAGAAAAACATCAAAAATTTCAATCCTGCAAGATTCTACCAAGAACTGTGATTGTTCATTCAAAACGCTGCTTTTTGCTATTAGACCCTATTGAATAATGAATGTTTTGAATTTTCTGGAAAAGTAAAGCAGTTGCAAACTCATCCTTCTTTAGTCTTGTTTGGGCTCATGAGAGTAGAAAAACGTCAAAAATTTCAATCCTGCATGATTCCACCAAAAAATGTGAGTTCATTCAAACCGCTGCTTTTTGCAATTGATCCCTAATGAATAATGAATGTTTTGAATTTTAACCAAAAGTAAAGTAGTTGCAAACTTATGCTTTTAGAGTCTTGTTGGGCTCATGAGAGGAGTAGAAAAACATCAAAAATTTCAATCCTGAATGATTCTACCAAGAAATGTGAGTGTTCATTCAAACCGCTGGTTTTTGCTATTTTGGGCCCTATTGAATAATGAATGTTTTGAATTTTCTCCAAAAGTAAAGTAGTTGCAAGCTCATCCTTTTAGAGTCTTGTTTGGGCTCATGAGAGGAGTAGAAAAACATCAAAAATTTCAATCCTGAACGATTCTACCAAGAGATGTGAGTGTTCATTCAAACCGCTGCTTTTTGCTATTGGTCCCTATTGAATAATGAATATTTTGAATTTTCTCCAAAAGTAAAGTAGTTGCAAACTCATCCTTTTAGAAACTTGTTTGGGCTGTTGAGAGGAGTAGAAAAACAAGAACATTTTCTATCCTGCACGATTCTACCAGGAAATGTGATTGTTCATTCAAAACGCTGCTTTTTGCTAATGGGCAAATGAATGAATGTTTTGAATTTTCTCCAAAAGTAAAGTAGTTGCAAACTCATCCTTTTAGAGTCTTGTTTGGGCTCATGAGAGGAGTAGAAAAACATCAAAAATTTCAGTCCTGAACAATTCTACCAAGAGATGTGAGTGTTCATTCAAACAGCTGCTTTTTTCTATTGGGCCCTATTGAATAATGAATATTTTGAATTTTCTGCAAAAGTAAAGTAGTTGCAAACTCATCCTTTTAGAAACTTGTTTGGGCTGTTGAGAGGAGTAGAAAGACATCAAAAATTTCAATTCTGCACGATTCTATCAAGAGCTGTGATTGTTCATTCAAAACGCTGCTTTTTGCTGTTAGACCCTATTGAATAATGAATGTTTTGAATTTTCTGCAAAAGTAAAGTAGTTGCAAACTCATCATTCTATAGTATTGTTTGGGCTCATGAGAGTAGAAAAACATCAAAAATTTCAATCCTGCACCATTCTACCAAAAAATGTGAGTACATTCAAACCGCTGCTTCTTGCTATTGATCCCTAATGAATAATGAATGTTTTGAATTTTAACCAAAAGTAAAGTAGTTGCAAACTTATCCTTTTAGAGACTTGTTTGGGCTCATGAGAGGAGTAGAAAAACATCAAAAATTTCAATCCTGAACGATTCTACCAAGAGATGTGAGTGTTTATTCAAACCGCTGCTTTTTGCTATTGAATAATGAATGTTTTGAATTTTCTCCAAAAGTAAAGTAGTTGCAAACTCATCCTTTTAGAAACTTGTTTGGGCTCATGAGAGGAGTAGAAAAATATCAAAAATATAAATCCTGCTCGATTCTACCAAGAAATGTGAGTGTTCCTTCAAACGTCTGCTTTTTGCTATTGGGCCCTCTTGAATAATGAATGTTTTGAATTATCTCCAAAAGTAAAGTAGTTGCAAACTCATCCTTTTAGAAACTTGTTTGGGCTGTTGAGAGGAGTAGAAAAGCATCAAAAATTTCAATCCTGCACGATTCCACCAAAAAATGTGAGTTCATTCAAACCGCTGCTTTTTGCAATTGATCCCTAATGAATAATGAATGTTTTGAATTTTAACCAAAAGTAAAGTAGTTGCAAACTTATGCTTTTAGAGTCTTGTTGGGCTCATGAGAGGAGTAGAAAAACATCAAAAATTTCAATCCTGAATGATTCTACCAAGAAATGTGAGTGTTCATTCAAACCGCTGGTTTTTGCTATTTTGGGCCCTATTGCATAATGAATGTTTTGAATTTTCTCCAAAAGTAAAGTAGTTGCAAGCTCATCCTTTTAGAGTCTTGTTTGGGCTCATGAGAGGAGTAGAAAAACATCAAAAATTTCAATCCTGAACGATTCTACCAAGAGATGTGAGTGTTCCTTCAAACGTCTGCTTTTTGCTATTGGTCCCTATTGAATAATGAATATTTTGAATTTTCTCCAAAAGTAAAGTAGTTGCAAACTCATCCTTTTAGAAACTTGTTTGGGCTGTTGAGAGGAGTAGAAAAACAAGAACATTTTCTATCCTGCACGATTCTACCAGGAAATGTGATTGTTCATTCAAAACGCTGCTTTTTGCTAATGGGCAAATGAATGAATGTTTTGAATTTTCTCCAAAAGTAAAGTAGTTGCAAACTCATCCTTTTAGAGTCTTGTTTGGGCTCATGAGAGGAGTAGAAAAACATCAAAAATTTCAGTCCTGAACAATTCTACCAAGAGATGTGAGTGTTCATTCAAACAGCTGCTTTTTTCTATTGGGCCCTATTGAATAATGAATATTTTGAATTTTCTGCAAAAGTAAAGTAGTTGCAAACTCATCCTTTTAGAAACTTGTTTGGGCTGTTGAGAGGAGTAGAAAGACATCAAAAATTTCAATTCTGCACGATTCTATCAAGAGCTGTGATTGTTCATTCAAAACGCTGCTTTTTGCTGTTAGACCCTATTGAATAATGAATGTTTTGAATTTTCTGCAAAAGTAAAGTAGTTGCAAACTCATCATTCTATAGTATTGTTTGGGCTCATGAGAGTAGAAAAACATCAAAAATTTCAATCCTGCACCATTCTACCAAAAAATGTGAGTACATTCAAACCGCTGCTTCTTGCTATTGATCCCTAATGAATAATGAATGTTTTGAATTTTAACCAAAAGTAAAGTAGTTGCAAACTTATCCTTTTAGAGACTTGTTTGGGCTCATGAGAGGAGTAGAAAAACATCAAAAATTTCAATCCTGAACGATTCTACCAAGAGATGTGAGTGTTTATTCAAACCGCTGCTTTTTGCTATTGAATAATGAATGTTTTGAATTTTCTCCAAAAGTAAAGTAGTTGCAAACTCATCCTTTTAGAAACTTGTTTGGGCTCATGAGAGGAGTAGAAAAATATCAAAAATATAAATCCTGCTCGATTCTACCAAGAAATGTGAGTGTTCCTTCAAACGTCTGCTTTTTGCTATTGGGCCCTCTTGAATAATGAATGTTTTGAATTATCTCCAAAAGTAAAGTAGTTGCAAACTCATCCTTTTAGAAACTTGTTTGGGCTGTTGAGAGGAGTAGAAAAGCATCAAAAATTTCAATCCTGCACGATTCTACCATGAACCGAGATTGTTCATTCAAAACGCTGCTTTTTGCTATCAGACCCTATTGAATAATGAATGTTTTGAATTTTCTCCAAAAGTATAGTTGCAAACTCATCCTTCTAGAGTTTTGCTTGTGCTCATGAGAGGAGTAGAAAAACGTCAAAAATTTCAATCCTGCACGATTCTACCAAGAAATGTGAGTGTTCTTTCAAACCGCTGCTTTTTGCTATTGGGCCTATTGAATAATGAATGTTTTGAATTTTCTCCAAAAGTAAAGTAGTTGCAAACTCATCGTTTTAGAAACTTGTTTGGGCTGTTGAGAGGAGTAGAAAAACATCAAAAATTTCAATCCTGCACGATTCTACCAAGAAATGTGATTGTTCATTCAAAACGCTGCTTTTTGCTATTGGGTTCTATTGAATAATGAATGTTTTGAATTTTCTGCAAAAGTAAAGTAGTTGCAAACTCATCCTCTTATAAACTTGTTTGGGCTGTTGAGAGGAGTAAAAAAACATCAAAAATTTCAATCCTGCACTATTCTACCAAGAAATGTGATTGTTCATTCAAACAGCTGCTTTTTGCTATTGGACCCTATTGAATAATGAAAGTTTTGAATTTTCTGCAAAAGTAAAGTAGTTGCAAACTCATCCTCTTAGAAACTTGTTTGGGTTGTTGAGAGGAGTAAAAAAACATCAAAAATTTCAATCCTGCACGATTCTACCAAGAAATGTGTTTGTTCATTGAAAACGCTGCTTTTTGCTATTGGGCTCTATTGAATAATGAATGTTTTGAATTTTCTGCAAAAGTAAAGTAGTTGCAAACTCATACTTCTAGAGTCTTGTTTGGGCTCAGGAGAGGAGTAAAAAAACATCACAAATTTCAATCCTGCACGATTCTACCAAGAAATGTGATTGTTCATTCAAAACGCTACTTTTTGCTATTGGGCTCTATTGAATAATGAATGTTTTGAATTTTCTCCAAAAGTAAAGTAGTTGCAAGCTCATCCTTTTAAATTCTTGTTTGGGCTCATGAGAGGAGTAGAAAAACATCAAAAATTTCAATCCTGAACGATTCTACCAAGAGATGTGAGTGTTCATTCAAACAGCTGCTTTTTGATATTGGGCCCTATTGAATAATGAATGTTTTGAATTTTCTGCAAAGGTAAAGTAGTTGCCAACCATCCTTATAGAGACTTGTTTGGGCTCATGAGAGGAGTAGAAAAACGTCAAAAATTCCAATCTTGCACGATTATACCGAGAAATGTGAGTGTTCATTCAAACGGCTGGTTTTTGCTATTGGGTCTTATTGAATAATGAATGTTTTGAAATTTCTCCAAAAGTAAAGTAGTAGCAAACTCATCCTTTTAGATTCTTGTTTGGGCTCATGAGAGGAGTAGAAAAACATCAAAAATTTCTATCCTTTACCATTCTACCCAGAAATATGAGTGTTAATTCAAACCGCTGCTTTTTCCTATTGGGCCCTATTGAATAATGAATGTTTTTAATTTTCTCCAAAAGTAAAGTAGTTGCAAACTCATCCTTCTAGAGTCTTGTTTGGGCTCATGAGAGGAGTAGAAAAACATCAAAAATTTCAATCCTGAACGATTCTACCAAGAGATGTGAGTGTTCATTGAAACAGCTGCTTTTTGCTATTGGTCCCTATTGAATAATGAATGTTTTGAATTTCCTCCAAAAGTAAAGTAGTTGCAAACTCATCCTTTTAGAAACTTGCTTGGGCTGCACTATTCTACCAAGAAATGTGAGTGCTCATTCAAACCACTGCTTTTTGCTATTTTGGGCCCTATTGAATAATGAGTGTTTTGAATTTTCTCCAAAAGTAAAGGAGTTGCAAACTTATCCTTTTAGAAACTTGTTTGGGCTGTTGAGAGGAGTACAAAAACATCAAAAATTTCAATACTGCATGATTCTACCAAGAAATGTGATTGTTCATTCAAAACGCTGCTTTTTGCTATTGGGCTCTATTGAATAATGAATGTTTTGAATTTTCTCCAAAAGTAAAGTAGTTGCAAGCTTATCCTTTTAGAGTCTTGTTTGGGCTCATGAGAGGAGTAGAAAAACATCAAAAATTTCAATCCTGAACGATTGTACCAAGAAATGTGAGTGTTCATTCAAACAGCTGCTTTTTGCTATTGGGCACTATTGAATAATGAATGTTTTGAATTTTCCGCAAAAGTAAAGTAGTTGCAAACCCATCCTTATAGAGACTTGTTTGGGCTCATGAGAGGAGTAGAAAAATGTCAAAAAATCCAATCCTGCACGATTCTACCGATAAATGTGAGTGTTCATTCAAACTGCTGCTTTTTGCTATTGGGCCTAAATTGAATAATTAATGTTTTGAATTTTCTCCAAAAGTAAAGTAGTTGCAAACTCATCCTTTTAGAAACTTGTTTGGGCTGTTGAGAGGAGTAGAAAAACATCAAAAATTTCAATCCTGCACGATTCTATCAAGAAATGTGAGCGTTCATTCAAACCGCTGCTTTTTTACTATTGGTCCCTATTGAATAATGAATGTTTTGAATTTGCTCCAAAAGTAAAGTAATTGCAAACTCATCCTTTTAGAAACTTGTTTGGGCTGTTGAGCGGAGTAGAAAAACATGAAAAATTTCAATCCTGCACGATTCTACCAGGAAACGTGAGTGTTCATTCAAACCGCTGATTTTTGCTATTTTGGGCCCTATTGAATAATGAATGTTTTGAATTTTCTCCAAAAGTAAAGTAGTTGCAAACTCATCCTCTAAGAAACTTGTTTGGGCTGTTGATAGGAGTAAAAAAACATCAAAAATTTCAATCCTGCACGATTCTACCAAGAAATGTGATTGTTCATTCAAAACGCTGCTTTTTGCTATTGGGCTCTATTGAATAATGAATGTTTTGAATTTTCTCCAAAAGTAAAGTAGTTGCAAGCTCATCCTTTTAGAGTCTTGTTTAGGCTCATGAGAGGAGTAGAAAAACATCAAAAATTTCAATCCTGAACGATTCTACCAAGAGATGTGAGTGTTGATTCAAACCGCTGCTTTTTGCTATTGGTCCCTATTGAATAATGAATATTTTGAATTTTCTCCAAAAGTAAAGTAGTTGCAAACTCATCCTTTTAGAATCTTGTTTGGGCTGTTGAGAGGAGTAGAAAAACATCAACATTTTCTATCCTGCACGATTTTACCAAGAAATGTGATAGTTCATTCAAAACGCTGCTTTTTGCTAATGGGCAAATGAATGAATGTTTTGAATTTTCTCCAAAAGTAAAGTAGTTGCAAGCTCATCCTTTTAGAGTCTTGTTTGAGCTCATGAGAGGAGTAGAAAAACATCAAAAATTTCAATTCTGCACGATTCTACCAAGAGATGTGAGTGTTCATTCAAACAGCTGCTTTTTGCTATTGGGCCCTATTGAATAATGAATGTTTTGAATTTTCTGCAAAAGTAAAGTTGTTGCAAACTCATCCTTTTAGAAACTTGTTTGGGCTGTTGAGAGGAGTAGAAAAATATCAAAAATTTCAATCCTGCAAGATTCTACCAAGAACTGTGATTGTTCATTCAAAACGCTGCTTTTTACTACTAGACCCTATTGAATAATGAATGTTTTGAATTTTCTGGAAAAGTAAAGTAGTTACAAACTCATCCTTCTATAGTCTTGTTTGGGCTCATGAGAGTAGAAAAACGTCAAAAATTTCAATCCTGCACGATTCTACCAAAAAATGTGAGTTCATTCAAACCGCTGCTTTTTGCAATTGATCCCTAATGAATAATGAATGTTTTGAATTTTAAAAAAAAGTAAAGTAGTTGCAAACTTATGCTTTTAGAGTCTTGTTTGGGCTCATGAGAGGAGTAGAAAAACATCAAAAATTTCAATCCTGAACGATTCTACCAAGAGATGTGAGTGTTCATTCAAACAGCTGCTTTATGCTATTGGGCCCTATTGAACAATGAATGTTTTGAATTTTCTGCAAAAGTAAAGCAGTTGCAAACTCATCCTTTTAGAAACTTGTTTGGGCTCATGAGAGGAGTAGAAAAATATCAAAAATATAAATCCTGCTCAATTCTACCAAGAAATGTGAGTGTTCCTTCAAACGGCTGCTTTTTGCTATTGGGCCCTCTTGAATAATGAATGTTTTGAATTATCTCCAAAAGCAAAGTAGTTGCAAACTCATCCTTTTAAAAACTTGTTTGGGCTGTTGAGAGGAGTAGAAAAGCATCAAAAATTTCAATCCTGCACGATTCTACCATGAACCGAGATTGTTCATTCAAAACGCTGCTTTTTGCTATCAGACCCTATTGAATAATGAATGTTTTGAATTTTCTCCAAAAGTAAAGTAGTTGCAAACTGATCCTTTTAGAAACTTGTTTGAGCTCATGAGAGGAGTAGAAAAACATCAAAAATATAAATCCTGCTCGATTCAACCAAGAAATATGAATGTTCCTTCAAACCGCTGCTTTTTGCTATTGGGCCCTCTTGAATAATGAATGTTGTGAATTATCTCCAAAAGTTAAGTAGTTGCAAACTCATCCTTTTAGAAACTTGTTTGGGCTGTTGAGAGGAGTAGAAAAACATCAAAAAATTCAATCCTGCACGATTCTACCAAGAAATGTGAGTGTTCTTTCAAACCGCTGCTTTTTGCTATTGGTCCCTATTGAATAATGAATGTTTTGAATTTTCTCCAAAAGTAAAGTAATTGCAAACTCATCCTTTTAGAAACTTCTTTGGGCTGTTGAGCAGAGTAGAGAAACATGAAAAATTTCAATCCTGCACGATTCTACCAAGAAATGTGAGTGTTCATTCAATCCGCTGATTTTTGCTATTTTGGGCCCAATTGAATAATGAATGTTTTGAATTTTCTCCAAAAGTAAAGTAGTTGCAAACTCATCCTCTTAGAAACTTGTTTGGGCTGTTGAGAGGAGTAGAAAAACAAGAACATTTTCTATCCTGCACGATTCTACCAGGAAATGTGATTGTTCATTCAAAACGCTGCTTTTTGCTAATGGGCAAATGAATGAATGTTTTGAATTTTCTCCAAAAGTAAAGTAGTTGCAAACTCATCCTTTTAGAGTCTTGTTTGGGCTCATGAGAGGAGTAGAAAAACATCAAAAATTTCAGTCCTGAACAATTCTACCAAGAGATGTGAGTGTTCATTCAAACAGCTGCTTTTTTCTATTGGGCCCTATTGAATAATGAATATTTTGAATTTTCTGCAAAAGTAAAGTAGTTGCAAACTCATCCTTTTAGAAACTTGTTTGGGCTGTTGAGAGGAGTAGAAAAACATCAAAAATTTCAATTCTGCACGATTCTATCAAGAGCTGTGATTGTTCATTCAAAACGCTGCTTTTTGCTGTTAGACCCTATTGAGTAATGAATGTTTTGAATTTTCTGCAAAAGTAAAGTAGTTGCAAACTCATCATGCTATAGTATTGTTTGGGCTCATGAGAGTAGAAAAACATCAAAAATTTCAATCCTGCACCATTCTACCAAAAAATGTGAGTACATTCAAACCGCTGCTTTTTGCTATTGATCCCTAATGAATAATGAATGTTTTGAATTTTAACCAAAAGTAAAGTAGTTGCAAACTTATCCTTTTAGAGACTTGTTTGGGCTCATGAGAGGAGTAGAAAAACATCAAAAATTTCAATCCTGAACGATTCTACCAAGAGATGTGAGTGTTTATTCAAACCGCTGCTTTTTGCTATTGAATAATGAATGTTTTGAATTTTCTCCAAAAGTAAAGCAGTTGCAAACTCATCCTTTTAGAAACTTGTTTGGGCTCATGAGAGGAGTAGAAAAACATCAAAAATATAAATCCTGCTCGATTCTACCAAGAAATGTGAGTGTTCTTTCAAACCGCTGCTTTTTGCTATTGGGCCCTCTTGAATAATGAATGTTTTGAATTATCTCCAAAAGTTAAGTAGTTGCAAACTCATCCTTTTAGAAACTTGTTTGGGCTGTTGAGAGGAGTAGAAAAACGTCAAAAATATAAATCCTGCACAATTCTACCAAGAAATTTGAGTGTTTATTCAAACCGCTGCTTTTTGCTATTGGGCCCTATTGAATAATGAATGTTTTGAATTTTCCGCAAAAGTAAAGTAGTTGCAAACCCATCCTTATAGAGACTTGTTTGGGCTCATGAGAGGAGTAGAAAAACGTCAAAAAATCCAATCCTGCACGATTCTATTGAGAAATGTGAGTGTTCATTCAAACCGCTGCTTTTTGCTATTGGGCCTTATTGAATAATGAATGTTTTGAATTTTCTTCAAAAGTAAAGTAGTTGCAAACTCATTCTTTTAGAAACTTGTTTGGGCTGTTGAGAGGAGTAGAAAAACATCAAAAATTTCAATCCTGCACGATTCTACCAAGAAATGTGATTGTTCATTCAAAAAGCTGCTTTTTGCCATTGGGCTCTATTGAATAATGAATGTTTTGAATTTTCTCCAAAAGTAAAGTAATTGCAAACTCATCCTTTTAGAAACTTCTTTGGGCTGTTGAGCAGAGTAGAGAAACATGAAAAATTTCAATCCTGCACGATTCTACCAAGAAATGTGAGTGTTCATTCAATCCGCTGATTTTTGCTATTTTGGGCCCAATTGAATAATGAATGTTTTGAATTTTCTCCAAAAGTAAAGTAGTTGCAAACTCATCCTCTTAGAAACTTGTTTGGGCTGTTGAGAGGAGTAGAAAAACAAGAACATTTTCTATCCTGCACGATTCTACCAGGAAATGTGATTGTTCATTCAAAACGCTGCTTTTTGCTAATGGGCAAATGAATGAATGTTTTGAATTTTCTCCAAAAGTAAAGTAGTTGCAAACTCATCCTTTTAGAGTCTTGTTTGGGCTCATGAGAGGAGTAGAAAAACATCAAAAATTTCAGTCCTGAACAATTCTACCAAGAGATGTGAGTGTTCATTCAAACAGCTGCTTTTTTCTATTGGGCCCTATTGAATAATGAATATTTTGAATTTTCTGCAAAAGTAAAGTAGTTGCAAACTCATCCTTTTAGAAACTTGTTTGGGCTGTTGAGAGGAGTAGAAAAACATCAAAAATTTCAATTCTGCACGATTCTATCAAGAGCTGTGATTGTTCATTCAAAACGCTGCTTTTTGCTGTTAGACCCTATTGAGTAATGAATGTTTTGAATTTTCTGCAAAAGTAAAGTAGTTGCAAACTCATCATGCTATAGTATTGTTTGGGCTCATGAGAGTAGAAAAACATCAAAAATTTCAATCCTGCACCATTCTACCAAAAAATGTGAGTACATTCAAACCGCTGCTTTTTGCTATTGATCCCTAATGAATAATGAATGTTTTGAATTTTAACCAAAAGTAAAGTAGTTGCAAACTTATCCTTTTAGAGACTTGTTTGGGCTCATGAGAGGAGTAGAAAAACATCAAAAATTTCAATCCTGAACGATTCTACCAAGAGATGTGAGTGTTTATTCAAACCGCTGCTTTTTGCTATTGAATAATGAATGTTTTGAATTTTCTCCAAAAGTAAAGCAGTTGCAAACTCATCCTTTTAGAAACTTGTTTGGGCTCATGAGAGGAGTAGAAAAACATCAAAAATATAAATCCTGCTCGATTCTACCAAGAAATGTGAGTGTTCTTTCAAACCGCTGCTTTTTGCTATTGGGCCCTCTTGAATAATGAATGTTTTGAATTATCTCCAAAAGTTAAGTAGTTGCAAACTCATCCTTTTAGAAACTTGTTTGGGCTGTTGAGAGGAGTAGAAAAACGTCAAAAATATAAATCCTGCACAATTCTACCAAGAAATTTGAGTGTTTATTCAAACCGCTGCTTTTTGCTATTGGGCCCTATTGAATAATGAATGTTTTGAATTTTCCGCAAAAGTAAAGTAGTTGCAAACCCATCCTTATAGAGACTTGTTTGGGCTCATGAGAGGAGTAGAAAAACGTCAAAAAATCCAATCCTGCACGATTCTATTGAGAAATGTGAGTGTTCATTCAAACCGCTGCTTTTTGCTATTGGGCCTTATTGAATAATGAATGTTTTGAATTTTCTTCAAAAGTAAAGTAGTTGCAAACTCATTCTTTTAGAAACTTGTTTGGGCTGTTGAGAGGAGTAGAAAAACATCAAAAATTTCAATCCTGCACGATTCTACCAAGAAATGTGATTGTTCATTCAAAAAGCTGCTTTTTGCCATTGGGCTCTATTGAATAATGAATGTTTTGAATTTTCTCCAAAAGTAAAGTAGTTACAAGCTCATCCCTTTAGAGTCTTGTTTGGGCTCATGAGAGGAGTAGAAAAACATTAAAAATTTCAATCCTGAACGATTCTACCAAGAGATGTGAGTGTTCATTCAAACAGCTGCTTTTTGCTATTGGGCCTATTGAATAATGAATGTTTTGAATTTTCTGCAAAAGTAAAGTAGTTGCAAACTCATCCTTTTAGAAACTTGTTTGGGCTGTTGAGAGGAGAAGAAAAGCATCAAAAATTACAATCCTGCCCGATTCTACCAAGAACTGTGATTGTTCATTGAAAACACTGCTTTTGGCAATTAGACTCTATTGAATAAAGAATGTTTTGAATTTTCTCCAAAAGTAAAGTAGTTGCAAACTCATCCTTTTAGAAACTTGTTTGGGCTGTTGAGAGGAGTAGAAAAACATCAAAAATTTCAATCCTGCTCGATTATACGAAGAAATGTGAGTGTTCATTCAAACCGCTGCTTTTTGCGATTGGGTCCGATTGAATAATGAATGTTTTGAATTTTCTGCAAAAGTAAAGTAATTCCAAACTCATCCTTCTAGAGTCTTGTTTGGGATCCTGAGAGGATTAGAAAAAGTTAAAAATTTCAATCCTGCATGATTCTACCAAGAAATGTGAGTGTTTATTCAAACCGCTGCTTTTTGCTATTGAATAATGAATGTTTTGAATTTTCTCCAAAAGTAAAGTAGTTGCAAGCTCATCCTTTTAGAGTCTTGTTTGGGCTCATGAGAGGAGTAGAAAAACATCAAAAATTTCAGTCCTGAACAATTCTACCAAGAGATGTGAGTGTTCATTCAAACAACTGCTTTTTGCTATTGGGCCCTTTTGAATAATGAATGTTTTGAATTTTCTGCAAAAGTAAAGTAGTTGCAAACTCATCCTTTTAGAAACTTGTTTGGGCTGATGAGAGAAGTAGAAAAACATAAAAAATTTCAATTCTGCACGATTCTATCAAGAACTGTGATTGTTCATTCAAAACGCTGCTTTTTGCGATTAGACCCTATTGAATAATGAATGTTTTGAATTTTCTGCAAAAGTAAAGTAGTTGCAAACTCATCCTTTTAGAAAATTGTTTGGGCTGTTGAGAGGAGTAGAAAAACATCAAAAATTTCAATTCTGCACGATTCTTTCAAGAACTGTGATTGTTCATTCAAAACGCTGCTTTTTGCTACTAGACCCTATTGAATAATGAATGTTTTGAATTTTCTGCAAAAGTAAAGTAGTTGCAAACTCATCCTTCTATAGTATTGTTTGGGCTCATGAGAGTAGAAAAACGTCAAAAATTTCAATCCTGCACGATTCTACCAAAAAATGTGAGTACATTCAAACCGCTGCTTTTTGCTGTTGATCCCTAATGAATAATGAATGTTTTGAATTTTAACCAAAAGTAAAGTAATTGCAAACTCATCCTTTTAGAAACTTGTTTGGGCTGTTGAGCGGAGTAGAGAAACATGAAAAATTTAAATCCTGCACGATTCTACCAAGGAATGTGAGTGTTCATTTAAACCGCTGATTTTTGCTATTTTGGGCCCTATTGAATAATGAATGTTTTGAATTTTCTCCAAAAGTAAAGAAGTTGCAAACTCATCCTCTTAGAAACTTGTTTGGGCTGTTGAGAGGAGTAAAAAAACATCAAAAATTTCAATCCTGCACGATTCTACCAAGAAATGTGATTGTTCATTCAAAACGCTGCTTTTTGCTATTGGGCTCTATTGAATAATGAATGTTTTGAATTTTCTCCAAAAGTAAAGTAGTTGCAAGCTCATCCTTTTAGAGTCTTGTTTGGGCTCATGAGAGGAGTAGAAAAACATCAAAAATTTCAATCCTGAACGATTCTACCAAGAGATGTGAGTGTTCATTCAAACAGCTGCTTTTTGCTTTTGGGCCCTATTGAATAATGAATGTTTTGAATTTTCTGCAAAAGTAAAGTAGTTGCAAAGCCATCCTTACAGAGACATGTTTGGGCTCATGAGAGGAGTAGAAAAACGTCAAAAAATCCAATCCTGCTCGATTCTACCAAGAAATGTGATTGTTCATTCAAAACACTGCTTTTTGCTATTGGGCTCTATTGAATAATGACTGTTTTGAATTTTCTCCAAAAGTAAAGTAGTTGCAAGCTCATCCTTTTAGAGTCTTGTTTAGGCTCATGAGAGGAGTAGAAAAACATTAAAAATTTCAATCCTGATCGATTCTACCAAGAGATGTGAGTGTTCATTCAAACCGCTGCTTTTTGCTATTGGTCTCTATTGAATAATGAATATTTTGAATTTTCTCCAAAAGTAAAGTAGTTGCAAACTCATCCTTTTAGAAACTTGTTTGGGCTGTTGAGAGGAGTAGAAAAACATCAACATTTTCTATCCTGCACGATTCTACCAAGAAATGTGATTGTTCATTCAAAACGATGCTTTTTGCTATTGGGCTCTATTGAATAATGAATGTTTTGAATTTTCTCCAAAATTAAAGTAGTTGCAAGCTCATCCTTTTAGATTATTGTTTGGGCTCATGAGAGGAGTAATAAAATATCAAAAATTTCAATACTGAACGATTATACCAAGAGATGTGAGTGTTCATTCAAACCGCTGCTTTTTGCTATTGGGCGTTATTGAATAATGAATGTTTTGTATTTTCTCCAAAAGTAAAGTAGTTGCAAACTCATCCTTTTAGAAACTTGTTTGGGCTGTTGAGAGGAGTAGAAAAACATCAAAAATTTCAATCCTGCACGATTCTACCAAGAAATGTGAGTGTTCATTCAAACCGGTGCTTTTTGCTATTGGTCCCAATTGAATAATGAATGTTTTGAAATTTCTCCAAAAGTAAAGTAATTGCAAACTCATCCTTTTAGAAACTTGTTTGGGCTGTTAAGCGGAGTAGAAAAACATGAAAAATTTAAATCCTGCACGATTCTACCAAGAAATGTGAGTGTTCATTCAAACCGCTGATTTTTGCTATTTTGGGCCCTATTGAATAATGAATGTTTTGAATTTTCTCCAAAAGTAAAGTAGTTGCAAACTCATCCTTTTAGAAACTTGTTTGGGCTGTTGAGAGGAGTAAAAAAACATCAAAAATTTCAATCCTGCACGATTCTACCAAGAAATGTGATTGTTCATTCAAACAGCTGCTTTTTGCTATTGGACCCTATTGAATAATGAAAGTTTTGAATTTTCTGCAAAAGTAAAGTAGTTGCAAACTCATCCTCTTAGAAACTTGTTTGGGCTGTTGAGAGGAGTAAAAAAACATCAAAAATTTCAATCCTGCACGATTCTACCAAGAAATGTGATTGTTCATTCAAAACGCTGCTTTTTGCTATTGGGCTCTATTGAATAATGAATGTTTTGAATTTTCTCCAAAAGTAAAGTAGTTGCAATCTCATCCTTTTAGAGTCTTGTTTGGGCTCATGAGAGGAGTAGAAAAACATCAAAAATTTCAATCCTGAACGAATCTACCAAGAAATGTGATTGTTCATTCAAAACGCTGCTTTTTGCTATTGGGCTCTATTGAATAATGAATGTTTTGAATTTTCTCCAAAAGTAAAGTAGTTACAATCTCATCCTTTTAGAGTCTTGTTTGGGCTCATGAGAGGAGTAGAAAAACATCAAAAATTTCAATCCTGAACGAATCTACCAAGAGACGTGAATGTTCATTCAAACAGCTGCTTTTTGCTTTTGGGCCCTATTGAATAATGAATGTTTTGAATTTTCTGCAAAAGTAAAGTAGTTGCAAAGCCATCCTTACAGAGACATGTTTGGGCTCATGAGAGGAGTAGAAAAACGTCAAAAAATCCAATCCTGCTCGATTCTACCAAGAAATGTGATTTTTCATTCAAAACACTGCTTTTTGCTATTGGGCTCTATTGAATAATGACTGTTTTGAATTTTCTCCAAAAGTAAAGTAGTTGCAAGCTCATCCTTTTAGAGTCTTGTTTAGGCTCATGAGAGGAGTAGAAAAATATTAAAAATTTCAATCCTGATCGATTCTACCAAGAGATGTGAGTGTTCATTCAAACCGCTGCTTTTTGCTATTGGTCTCTATTGAATAATGAATATTTTGAATTTTATCCAAAAGTAAAGTAGTTGCAAACTCATCCTTTTAGAAACTTGTTTGGGCTGTTGAGAGGAGTAGAAAAACATCAACATTTTCTATCCTGCACGATTCTACCAAGAAATGTGATTGTTCATTCAAAACGATGCTTTTTGCTATTGGGCTCTATTGAATAATGAATGTTTTGAATTTTCTCCAAAATTAAAGTAGTTGCAAGCTCATCCTTTTAGATTATTGTTTGGGCTCATGAGAGGAGTAATAAAATATCAAAAATTTCAATACTGAACGATTATACCAAGAGATGTGAGTGTTCATTCAAACCGCTGCTTTTTGCTATTGGGCGTTATTGAATAATGAATGTTTTGAATTTTCTCCAAAAGTAAAGTAGTTGCAAGCTCATCCTTTTAGAAACTTGTTCGGGCTGTTGAAAGGAGTAGAAAAACATCAAAAATTTCAATCCTGCACGATTCTACCAAGAAATGTGAGTGTTCATTCAAACCGGTGCTTTTTGCTATTGGTCCCTATTGAATAATGAATGTTTTGAAATTTCTCCAAAAGTAAAGTAATTGCAAACTCTTCCTTTTAGAAACTTGTTTGGGCTGTTAAGCGGAGTAGAAAAACATGAAAAATTTAAATCCTGATCGATTCTACCAAGAAATGTGAGTGTTCATTCAAACCGCTGATTTTTGCTATTTTGGGCCCTATTGAATAATGAATGTTTTGAATTTTCTCCAAAAGTAAAGTAGTTGCAAACTCATCCTTTTAGAAACTTGTTTGGGCTGTTGAGAGGAGTAAAAAAACATCAAAAATTTCAATCCTGCCCGATTCTACCAAAAAGTGTGATTGTACATTCAAAACACTGCTTTTTGCAATTAGACTCTATTGAATAAAGAATGTTTTGAATTTTCTCCAAAAGTAAAGAAATTGCAAACTCACCCTTTTAGAGTCTTGTTTGGGCTCATGAGAAGAGTAGAAAAACATCAAAAATTTCAATCCTGCACGATTATACCAAGATATGTGAGTGTTCATTCAAACCGCTGCTTTTTGCGATTGGGTCCTATTGAATAATGAATGTTTTGAATTTTCTGCAAAAGTAAAGTAGTTCCAAAATCATCCTTTTAGAGACTTGTTTGGGCTCATGAGAGGATCAGAAAAACGTTAAAAATTTCAATCCTGCATGATTCTACCAAGAAATGTGAGTTTTCATTCAAACCCCAGCTTTTTGCTATTGAATAATGAATGTTTTGAATTTTCTCCAAAAGTAAAGTAGTTGCAAACTCATCCTTTTAGAAACTTGTTTGGGCTCATGAGAGGAGTAGAAAAACATCAAAAATATAAATCCTGCTCGATTCTACCAAGAAATATGAGTGTTCCATCAAACCGCTGCTTTTTGCTATTGGGCCCTCTTGAATAATTAATGTTGTGAATTATCTCCAAAAGTTAAGTAGTTGCAAACTCATCCTTTTAGAAACTTGTTTGGGTTGTTGAGAGGAGTAGCAAAACATCAAAAAATTCAATCCTGCACGATTCTACCAAGAAATGTGATTGTTCATTCAAAACGCTGGTTTTTGCTATTAGACCCTATTGAATAATGAATGTTTTGAATTTTCTCCAAAAGTAAAGTAGTTGCAAACTCATCCTTCTACAGGCTTGTTTGGGCTCATGAGAGAAGTAGAAAAACGTCAAAAATTTCAATCCTGCACGATTCTACCAAGAAATGTGAGTGTTCATTCAAACCGCTGATTTTTGCTTTTTTGGGCCCTATTGAATAATGAATGTTTTAAATTTTCTCCAAAAGTAAAGTAGTTGCAAACTCATCCTCTTAGAAACTTGTTTGGGCTGTTGAGAGGAGTAAAAAAACATCAAAAATTTCAATCCTGCACGATTCTACCAAGAAATGTGATTGTTAATTCAAAACGCTGCTTTTTGCTATTGGGCTCTATCGTATAATGAATGTTTTGAATTTTCTCCAAAAGTAAAGTAGTTGCAAGCTCATCCTTTTAGAGTCTTGTTTGGGCTCATGAGAGGAGTAGAAAAACATTAAAAATTTCAATCCTGAACGATTCTACCAAGAGATGTGAGTGTTCATTCAAACCACTGCTTTTTGCTATTGGTCCCTATTGAATAATGAATATTTTGAATTTTCTCCAAAAGTAAAGTAGTTGCAAACTCATCCTTTTAGAAACTTGTTTGGGCTGTTGAGTGGAGTAGAAAAACATCAAAAATTTCAATACTGAACGATTCTACCAAGAGATGTGAGTGTTCATTCAAACCGCTGCTTTTTGCTATTTGGCGTTATTGAATAATGAATGTTTTGAATTTTCTCCAAAGGTAAAGTAGTTGCAAACTCATCCTTTTAGAAAGTTGTTTGGGCTGTTGAGAGGAGTAGAAGAACATCAAAAATTTCAATCCTGCACGATTCTACCAAGAAATGTGAGTGTTCTTTCAAACCGCTGCTTTTTGCTATTGGTCCCTATTGAATAATGAATGTTTTGAATTTTCTCCAAAAGTAAAGTAATTGCAAACTCATCCTTTTAGAAACTTCTTTGGGCTGTTGAGCAGAGTAGAGAAACACGAAAAATTTCAATCCTGCACGATTCTACCAAGAAATGTGAGTGTTCATTCAAACCGCTGATTTTTGGTATTTTGGGCCCAATTGAATAATGAATGTTTTGAATTTTCTCCAAAAGTAAAGTAGTTGCAAACTCATCCTCTTAGAAACTTGTTTGGGCTGTTGAGATGAGTAAAAAAACATCAAAAATTTCAATCCTGCACGATTCTACCAAGAAATGTGTTTGTTCATTGAAAACGCTGCTTTTTGCTATTGGGCTCTATTGAATAATGAATGTTTTGAATTTTCTCCAAAAGTAAAGTAGTTGCAAGCTCATCCTTTTAGAGTCTTGTTTGGGCTCATGAGAGAAGTAGAAAAACATCAAAAATTTCAATCCTGAACCATTCTACCAAGAGATGTGAGTGTTCATTCAAACAGCTGCTTTTTGCTATTGGGCCCTATTGAATAATGAATGTTTTGAATTTTCCGCAAAAGTAAAGTAGTTGCAAACCCATCCTTATAGAGACTTGTTTGGGCTCATGAGAGGAGTAGAAAAACGTCAAAAAATCCAATCCTGCACGATTCTACCGAGAAATGTGAGTGTTCATTCAAACAGCTGCTTTTTGCTATTGGGCCTTATTGAATAATGAATGTTTTGAATTGTCTTCAAAAGTAAAGTAGTTGCAAACTCATCCTTTTAGAAACTTGTTTGGGCTGTTGAGAGGAGTAGAAAAACATCAAAAATTTCAATGCTGCACTATTCTACCAAGAAATGTGAGTGTTCATTCAAACCGCTGGTTTTTGCTATTTTGGGCCCTATTGAATAATGAATGTTTTGAATTTTCTCCAAAAGTAAAGTAGTTGCAAACTCATCCTCTTAGAAACTTGTTTGGGCTGTTGAGAGGAGTAAAAAAACATCAAAAATTTCAATCCTGCACGATTCTACCAAGAAATGTGATTGTTCATTCAAACCGCTGATTTTTGCTATTGGGCCCTATTGAATAATGAATGTTTTGAACTTTCTCCAAAACGAAACTAGGTGCAAACTCATACTTCTAGAGTCTTGTTTGGGCTCAGGAGAGGAGTAGAAAAACATCACAAATTTCAATCCTGAACGATTCTACCAAGAGATGTGAGTGTTCATTCAAACAGCTGCTTTTTGCTATTGGGCCCTATTGAATAATGAATGTTTTGAATTTTCTGCAAAAGTAAAGTAGTTGCAAACCATCCTTCTAGAGTCTTGTTTGGGCTCATGAAAGGAGTAGAAAAACGTCAAAAATTCCAATCCTGCAAGATTATACCGAGAAATGTGAGTGTTCATTCAAACCGCTGCTTTTTGCTATTGGGCCTTATTGAATAATGAATGTTTTGAATTTTCTGCAAAAGTAAAGTAGTTGCAAACTCATACTTCTAGAGTCTTGTTTGGGCTCAGGAGAGGAGTAGAAAAACATCACAAATTTCAATCCTGCACGATTCTACCAAGAAATGTGATTGTTCATTCAAAACGCTGCTTTTTGCTATTGGGCTCTATTGAATAATGAATGTTTTGAAATTTCTCCAAAAGTAAAGTAGTTGCAAACTCATCCTTTTAGATTCTTGTTTGGGCTCATGAGAGGAGTAGAAAAACATCAAAAATTTCAATCCTGCACGATTATACCAAGAAATGTGAGTGTTCATTCAAACCGCTACTTTTTGCTATTGAATAATGAATGTTTTGAATTTTCTCCAAAAGTAAAGTAGTTGCAAACTCATCCTTTTAGAAACTTTTTTGGGCTCATGAGAGGAGTATAAAAATATCAAAAATATAAATCCTGCTCGATTCTACCAAGAAATGTGAGTGTTCCTTCAAACGGCTGCTTTTTGCTATTGGGCCCTCTTGACTAATGAATGTTTTGAATTATCTCCAAAAGTAAAGTAGTTGCAAACTCATCCTTTTAGAAACTTGTTTGGGCTGTTGAGAGGAGTAGAAAAGCATCAAAAATTTCAATCCTGCACGATTCTACCATGAACCGAGATTGTTCATTCAAAACGCTGCTTTTTGCTATCAGACCCTATTGAATAATGAATGTTTTGAATTTTCTCCAAAAGTATAGTTGCAAACTCATCCTCCTAGAGTTTTGCTTGTGCTCATGAGAGGAGTAGAAAAACATCAAAAATTTCAATCCTGCACGATTCTACCAAGAAATGTGAGTGTTCATTCAAACCGCTGCTTTTTGCTATTGGGCCTATTGAATAATGAATGTTTTGAATTTTCTCCAAAAGTAAAGTAGTTGCAAACTCATCGTTTTAGAAACTTGTTTGGGCTGTTGAGAGGAGTAGAAAAACATCAAAAATTTCAATCCTGCACGATTCTACCAAGAAATGTGATTGTTCATTCAAAACGCTGCTTTTTGCTATTGGGCTCTATTGAATAATGAATGTTTAGAATTTTCTGCAAAAGTAAAGTAGTTGCAAACTCATCCTCTTAGAAACTTGTTTGGGCTGTTGAGAGGAGTAAGAAAACATCAAAAATTTCAATCCTGCACGATTCTACCAAGAAATGTGATTGTTCATTCAAACAGCTGCTTTTTGCTATTGGACCCTATTGAATAATGAAAGTTTTGAATTTTCTGCAAAAGTAAAGTAGTTGCAAACTCATCCTCTTAGAAACTTGTTTGGGTTGTTGAGAGGAGTAAAAAAACATCAAAAATTTCAATCCTGCACGATTCTACCAAGAAATGTGATTGTTCATTCAAAACGCTGCTTTTTGCTATTGGGCTCTATTGAATAATGAATGTTTTGAATTTTCTCCAAAAGTAAAGTAGTTGCAATCTCATCCTTTTATAGTCTTGTTTGGGCTCATGAGAGCAGTAGAAAAACATCAAAAATTTCAATCCTGAACGAATCTACCAAGAGACGTGAATGTTCATTCAAACAGCTGCTTTTTGCTTTTGGGCCCTATTGAATAATGAATGTTTTGAATTTTCTGCAAAAGTAAAGTAGTTGCAAAGCCATCCTTACAGAGACATGTTTGGGCTCATGAGAGGAGTAGAAAAACGTCAAAAAATCCAATCCTGCTCGATTCTACCAAGAAATGTGATTGTTCATTCAAAACACTGCTTTTTGCTATTGGGCTCTATTGAATAATGACTGTTTTGAATTTTCTCCAAAAGTAAAGTAGTTGCAAGCTCATCCTTTTAGAGTCTTGTTTAGGCTCATGAGAGGAGTAGAAAAACATTAAAAATTTCAATCCTGATCGATTCTACCAAGAGATGTGAGTGTTCATTCAAACCGCTGCTTTTTGCTATTGGTCTCTATTGAATAATGAATATTTTGAATTTTCTCCAAAAGTAAAGTAGTTGCAAACTCATCCTTTTAGAAACTTGTTTGGGCTGTTGAGAGGAGTAGAAAAACATCAACATTTTCTATCCTGCACGATTCTACCAAGAAATGTGATTGTTCATTCAAAACGATGCTTTTTGCTATTGGGCTCTATTGAATAATGAATGTTTTGAATTTTCTCCAAAATTAAAGTAGTTACAAGCTCATCCTTTTAGATTATTGTTTGGGCTCATGAGAGGAGTAATAAAATATCAAAAATTTCAATACTGAACGATTATACCAAGAGATGTGAGTGTTCATTCAAACCGCTGCTTTTTGCTATTGGGCGTTATTGAATAATGAATGTTTTGAATTTTCTCCAAAAGTAAAGTAGTTGCAAACTCATCCTTTTAGAAACTTGTTTGGGCTGTTGAGAGGAGTAGAAAAACATCAAAAATTTCAATCCTGCACGATTCTACCAAGAAATGTGATTGTTCATTCAAAACGATGCTTTTTGCTATTGGGCTCTATTGAATAATGAATGTTTTGAATTTTCTCCAAAATTAAAGTAGTTACAAGCTCATCCTTTTAGATTATTGTTTGGGCTCATGAGAGGAGTAATAAAATATCAAAAATTTCAATACTGAACGATTATACCAAGAGATGTGAGTGTTCATTCAAACCGCTGCTTTTTGCTATTGGGCGTTATTGAATAATGAATGTTTTGAATTTTCTCCAAAAGTAAAGTAGTTGCAAACTCATCCTTTTAGAAACTTGTTTGGGCTGTTGAGAGGAGTAGAAAAACATCAAAAATTTCAATCCTGCACGATTCTACCAAGAAATGTGAGTGTTCATTCAAACCGGTGCTTTTTGCTATTGGTCCCTATTGAATAATGAATGTTTTGAAATTTCTCCAAAAGTAAAGTAATTGCAAACTCATCCTTTTAGAAACTTGTTTGGGCTGTTAAGCGGAGTAGAAAAACATGAAAAATTTAAATCCTGCACGATTCTACCAAGAAATGTGATTGTTCATTCAAACCGCTGATTTTTGCTATTTTGGGCCCTATTGAATAATGAATGTTTTGAATTTTCTCCAAAAGTAAAGTAGTTGCAAACTCATCCTTTTAGAAACTTGTTTGGGCTGTTGAGAGGAGTAAAAAAACATCAAAAATTTCAATCCTGCCCTATTCTACCAAAAAGTGTGAGTGTACATTCAAAACACTGCTTTTTGCAATTAGACTCTATTGAATAAAGAATGTTTAGAATTTTCTCCAAAAGTAAAGAAATTGCAAACTCACCCTTTTAGAGTCTTGTGTGGGCTCATGAGAAGAGTAGAAAAACATCAAAAATTTCAATCCTGCACGATTATACGAAGATATGTGAGTGTTCATTCAAACCGCTGCTTTTTGCGATTGGGTCCTATTGAATAATGAATGTTTTGAATTTTCTGCAAAAGTAAAGTAGTTCCAAAATCATCCTTTTAGAGACTTGTTTGGGCTCATGAGAGGATCAGAAAAACGTTAAAAATTTCAATCCTGCATGATTCTACCAAGAAATGTGAGTTTTCATTCAAACCGCAGCTTTTTGCTATTGAATAATGAATGTTTTGAATTTTCTCCAAAAGTAAAGTAGTTGCAAACTCATCCTTTTAGAAACTTGTTTGGGCTCATGAGAGGAGTAGAAAAACATCAAAAATATAAATCCTGCTCGATTCTACCAAGAAATATGAGTGTTCCATCAAACCGCTGCTTTTTGCTATTGGGCCCTCTTGAATAATGAATGTTGTGAATTATCTCCAAAAGTTAAGTAGTTGCAAACTCATCCTTTTAGAAACTTGTTTGGGTTGTTGAGAGGAGTAGAAAAACATCAAAAAATTCAATCCTGCACGATTCTACCAAGAAATGTGATTGTTCATTCAAAACGCTGGTTTTTGCTATTAGACCCTATTGAATAATGAATGTTTTGAATTTTCTCCAAAAGTAAAGTAGTTGCAAACTCATCCTTCTACAGGCTTGTTTGGGCTCATGAGAGAAGTAGAAAAACGTCAAAAATTTCAATCCTGCACGATTCTACCAAGAAATGTGATTGTTCATTCAAACCGCTGATTTTTGCTTTTTTGGGCCCTATTGAATAATGAATGTTTTAAATTTTCTCCAAAAGTAAAGTAGTTGCAAACTCATCCTCTTAGAAACTTGTTTGGGCTGTTGAGAGGAGTAAAAAAACATCAAAAATTTCAATCCTGCACGATTCTACCAAGAAATGTGATTGTTAATTCAAAACGCTGCTTTTTGCTATTGGGCTCTATTGTATAATCAATGTTTTGAATTTTCTCCAAAAGTAAAGTAGTTGCAAGCTCATCCTTTTAGAGTCTTGTTTGGGCTCATGAGAGGAGTAGAAAAACATTAAAAATTTCAATCCTGAACGATTTTACCAAGAGATGTGAGTGTTCATTCAAACCACTGCTTTTTGCTATTGGTCCCTATTGAATAATGAATATTTTGAATTTTCTCCAAAAGTAATGTAGTTGCAAACTCATCCTTTTAGAAACTTGTTTGGGCTGTTGAGTGGAGTAGAAAAACATCAAAATTTTCAATACTGAACGATTCTACCAAGAGATGTGAGTGTTCATTCAAACCGCTGCTTTTTGCTATTGGGCGTTATTGAATAATGAATGTTTTGAATTTTCTCCAAAGGTAAAGTAGTTGCAAACTCATCCTTTTAGAAAGTTGTTTGGGCTGTTGAGAGGAGTAGAAGAACATCAAAAATTTCAATCCTGCACGATTCTACCAAGAAATGTGAGTGTTCTTTCAAACCGCTGCTTTTTGCTATTGGTCCCTATTGAATAATGAATGTTTTGAATTTTCTCCAAAAGTAAAGTAATTGCAAACTCATCCTTTTAGAAACTTCTTTGGGCTGTTGAGCAGAGTAGAGAAACACGAAAAATTTCAATCCTGCACGATTCTACCAAGAAATGTGAGTGTTCATTCAAACCGCTGAGTTTTGGTGTTTTGGGCCCAATTGAATAATGAATGTTTTGAATTTTCTCCAAAAGTAAAGTAGTTGCAAACTCATCCTCTTAGAAACTTGTTTGGGCTGTTGAGATGAGTAAAAAAACATCAAAAATTTCAATCCTGCACGATTCTACCAAGAAATGTGAGTGTTCATTCAAACCGCTGGTTTTTGCTATTTTGGGCCCTATTGAATAATGAATGTTTTGAATTTTCTCCAAAAGTAAAGTAGTTGCAAGCTCATCCTTTTAGAGTCTTGTTTGGGCTCATGAGAGAAGTAGAAAAACATCAAAAATTTCAATCCTGAACCATTCTACCAAGAGATGTGAGTGTTCATTCAAACAGCTGCTTTTTGCTATTGGGCCTTATTGAATAATGAATGTTTTGAATTGTCTTCAAAAGTAAAGTAGTTGCAAACTCATCCTTTTAGAAACTTGTTTGGGCTGTTGAGAGGAGTAGAAAAACATCAAAAATTTCAATCCTGCACTATTCTACCAAGAAATGTGAGTGTTCATTCAAACCGCTGGTTTTTGCTATTTTGGGCCCTATTGAATAATGAATGTTTTGAATTTTCTCCAAAAGTAAAGTAGTTGCAAACTCATCCTCTTAGAAACATGTTTGGGCTGTTGAGAGGAGTAAAAAAACATCAAAAATTTCAATCCTGCACGATTCTACCAAGAAATGTGATTGTTCATTCAAACCGCTGATTTTTGCTATTGGGCCCTATTGAATAATGAATTTTTTGAACTTTCTCCAAATCGAAACTAGTTGCAAACTCATACTTCTAGAGTCTTGTTTGGGCTCTGGAGAGAAGTAGAAAAACATCACAAATTTCAATCCTGAACGATTCTACCAAGGGATGTGAGTGTTCATTCAAACAGCTGCTTTTTGCTATTGGGCCCTATTGAATAATGAATGTTTTGAATTTTCTGCAAAAGTAAAGTTGTTGCAAACTTATCCTTTTAGAAACTTGTTTGGGCTGTTTAGAGGAGTAGAAAAACATCAAAAATTTCAATCCTGCAAGATTCTACCAAGAACTGTGATTGTTCATTCAAAACGCTGCTTTTTGCTATTAGACCCTATTGAATAATGAATGTTTTGAATTTTCTGGAAAAGTAAAGCAGTTGCAAACTCATCCTTCTTTAGTCTTGTTTGGGCTCATGAGAGTAGAAAAACGTCAAAAATTTCAATCCTGCATGATTCCACCAAAAAATGTGAGTTCATTCAAACCGCTGCTTTTTGCAATTGATCCCTAATGAATAATGAATGTTTTGAATTTTAACCAAAAGTAAAGTAGTTGCAAACTTATGCTTTTAGAGTCTTGTTGGGCTCATGAGAGGAGTAGAAAAACATCAAAAATTTCAATCCTGAATGATTCTACCAAGAAATGTGAGTGTTCATTCAAACCGCTGGTTTTTGCTATTTTGGGCCCTATTGAATAATGAATGTTTTGAATTTTCTCCAAAAGTAAAGTAGTTGCAAGCTCATCCTTTTAGAGTCTTGTTTGGGCTCATGAGAGGAGTAGAAAAACATCAAAAATTTCAATCCTGAACGATTCTACCAAGAGATGTGAGTGTTCATTCAAACCGCTGCTTTTTGCTATTGGTCCCTATTGAATAATGAATATTTTGAATTTTCTCCAAAAGTAAAGTAGTTGCAAACTCATCCTTTTAGAAACTTGTTTGGGCTGTTGAGAGGAGTAGAAAAACAAGAACATTTTCTATCCTGCACGATTCTACCAGGAAATGTGATTGTTCATTCAAAACGCTGCTTTTTGCTAATGGGCAAATGAATGAATGTTTTGAATTTTCTCCAAAAGTAAAGTAGTTGCAAACTCATCCTTTTAGAGTCTTGTTTGGGCTCATGAGAGGAGTAGAAAAACATCAAAAATTTCAGTCCTGAACAATTCTACCAAGAGATGTGAGTGTTCATTCAAACAGCTGCTTTTTTCTATTGGGCCCTATTGAATAATGAATATTTTGAATTTTCTGCAAAAGTAAAGTAGTTGCAAACTCATCCTTTTAGAAACTTGTTTGGGCTGTTGAGAGGAGTAGAAAAACATCAAAAATTTCAATTCTGCACGATTCTATCAAGAGCTGTGATTGTTCATTCAAAACGCTGCTTTTTGCTGTTAGACCCTATTGAATAATGAATGTTTTGAATTTTCTGCAAAAGTAAAGTAGTTGCAAACTCATCATTCTATAGTATTGTTTGGGCTCATGAGAGTAGAAAAACATCAAAAATTTCAATCCTGCACCATTCTACCAAAAAATGTGAGTACATTCAAACCGCTGCTTCTTGCTATTGATCCCTAATGAATAATGAATGTTTTGAATTTTAACCAAAAGTAAAGTAGTTGCAAACTTATCCTTTTAGAGACTTGTTTGGGCTCATGAGAGGAGTAGAAAAACATCAAAAATTTCAATCCTGAACGATTCTACCAAGAGATGTGAGTGTTTATTCAAACCGCTGCTTTTTGCTATTGAATAATGAATGTTTTGAATTTTCTCCAAAAGTAAAGTAGTTGCAAACTCATCCTTTTAGAAACTTGTTTGGGCTCATGAGAGGAGTAGAAAAATATCAAAAATATAAATCCTGCTCGATTCTACCAAGAAATGTGAGTGTTCCTTCAAACGTCTGCTTTTTGCTATTGGGCCCTCTTGAATAATGAATGTTTTGAATTATCTCCAAAAGTAAAGTAGTTGCAAACTCATCCTTTTAGAAACTTGTTTGGGCTGTTGAGAGGAGTAGAAAAGCATCAAAAATTTCAATCCTGCACGATTCTACCATGAACCGAGATTGTTCATTCAAAACGCTGCTTTTTGCTATCAGACCCTATTGAATAATGAATGTTTTGAATTTTCTCCAAAAGTATAGTTGCAAACTCATCCTTCTAGAGTTTTGCTTGTGCTCATGAGAGGAGTAGAAAAACGTCAAAAATTTCAATCCTGCACGATTCTACCAAGAAATGTGAGTGTTCTTTCAAACCGCTGCTTTTTGCTATTGGGCCTATTGAATAATGAATGTTTTGAATTTTCTCCAAAAGTAAAGTAGTTGCAAACTCATCGTTTTAGAAACTTGTTTGGGCTGTTGAGAGGAGTAGAAAAACATCAAAAATTTCAATCCTGCACGATTCTACCAAGAAATGTGATTGTTCATTCAAAACGCTGCTTTTTGCTATTGGGCTCTATTGAATAATGAATGTTTTGAATTTTCTGCAAAAGTAAAGTAGTTGCAAACTCATCCTCTTATAAACTTGTTTGGGCTGTTGAGAGGAGTAAAAAAACATCAAAAATTTCAATCCTGCACGATTCTACCAAGAAATGTGATTGTTCATTCAAACAGCTGCTTTTTGCTATTGGACCCTATTGAATAATGAAAGTTTTGAATTTTCTGCAAAAGTAAAGTAGTTGCAAACTCATCCTCTTAGAAACTTGTTTGGGTTGTTGAGAGGAGTAAAAAAACATCAAAAATTTCAATCCTGCACGATTCTACCAAGAAATGTGTTTGTTCATTGAAAACGCTGCTTTTTGCTATTGGGCTCTATTGAATAATGAATGTTTTGAATTTTCTGCAAAAGTAAAGTAGTTGCAAACTCATACTTCTAGAGTCTTGTTTGGGCTCAGGAGAGGAGTAGAAAAACATCACAAATTTCAATCCTGCACGATTCTACCAAGAAATGTGATTGTTCATTCAAAACGCTACTTTTTGCTATTGGGCTCTATTGAATAATGAATGTTTTGAATTTTCTCCAAAAGTAAAGTAGTTGCAAGCTCATCCTTTTAAATTCTTGTTTGGGCTCATGAGAGGAGTAGAAAAACATCAAAAATTTCAATCCTGAACGATTCTACCAAGGGATGTGAGTGTTCATTCAAACAGCTGCTTTTTGATATTGGGCCCTATTGAATAATGAATGTTTTGAATTTTCTGCAAAGGTAAAGTAGTTGCCAACCATCCTTATAGAGACTTGTTTGGGCTCATGAGAGGAGTAGAAAAACGTCAAAAATTCCAATCTTGCACGATTATACCGAGAAATGTGAGTGTTCATTCAAACGGCTGGTTTTTGCTATTGGGTCTTATTGAATAATGAATGTTTTGAAATTTCTCCAAAAGTAAAGTAGTAGCAAACTCATCCTTTTAGATTCTTGTTTGGGCTCATGAGAGGAGTAGAAAAACATCAAAAATTTCTATCCTTTACCATTCTACCCAGAAATATGAGTGTTAATTCAAACCGCTGCTTTTTCCTATTGGGCCCTATTGAATAATGAATGTTTTTAATTTTCTCCAAAAGTAAAGTAGTTGCAAACTCATCCTTCTAGAGTCTTGTTTGGGCTCATGAGAGGAGTAGAAAAACATCAAAAATTTCAATCCTGAACGATTCTACCAAGAGATGTGAGTGTTCATTGAAACAGCTGCTTTTTGCTATTGGTCCCTATTGAATAATGAATGTTTTGAATTTCCTCCAAAAGTAAAGTAGTTGCAAACTCATCCTTTTAGAAACTTGCTTGGGCTGCACTATTCTACCAAGAAATGTGAGTGCTCATTCAAACCACTGCTTTTTGCTATTTTGGGCCCTATTGAATAATGAGTGTTTTGAATTTTCTCCAAAAGTAAAGGAGTTGCAAACTTATCCTTTTAGAAACTTGTTTGGGCTGTTGAGAGGAGTACAAAAACATCAAAAATTTCAATACTGCATGATTCTACCAAGAAATGTGATTGTTCATTCAAAACGCTGCTTTTTGCTATTGGGCTCTATTGAATAATGAATGTTTTGAATTTTCTCCAAAAGTAAAGTAGTTGCAAGCTTATCCTTTTAGAGTCTTGTTTGGGCTCATGAGAGGAGTAGAAAAACATCAAAAATTTCAATCCTGAACGATTGTACCAAGAAATGTGAGTGTTCATTCAAACAGCTGCTTTTTGCTATTGGGCACTATTGAATAATGAATGTTTTGAATTTTCCGCAAAAGTAAAGTAGTTGCAAACCCATCCTTATAGAGACTTGTTTGGGCTCATGAGAGGAGTAGAAAAATGTCAAAAAATCCAATCCTGCACGATTCTACCGATAAATGTGAGTGTTCATTCAAACTGCTGCTTTTTGCTATTGGGCCTAAATTGAATAATTAATGTTTTGAATTTTCTCCAAAAGTAAAGTAGTTGCAAACTCATCCTTTTAGAAACTTGTTTGGGCTGTTGAGAGGAGTAGAAAAACATCAAAAATTTCAATCCTGCACGATTCTATCAAGAAATGTGAGCGTTCATTCAAACCGCTGCTTTTTTACTATTGGTCCCTATTGAATAATGAATGTTTTGAATTTGCTCCAAAAGTAAAGTAATTGCAAACTCATCCTTTTAGAAACTTGTTTGGGCTGTTGAGCGGAGTAGAAAAACATGAAAAATTTCAATCCTGCACGATTCTACCAGGAAACGTGAGTGTTCATTCAAACCGCTGATTTTTGCTATTTTGGGCCCTATTGAATAATGAATGTTTTGAATTTTCTCCAAAAGTAAAGTAGTTGCAAACTCATCCTCTAAGAAACTTGTTTGGGCTGTTGATAGGAGTAAAAAAACATCAAAAATTTCAATCCTGCACGATTCTACCAAGAAATGTGATTGTTCATTCAAAACGCTGCTTTTTGCTATTGGGCTCTATTGAATAATGAATGTTTTGAATTTTCTCCAAAAGTAAAGTAGTTGCAAGCTCATCCTTTTAGAGTCTTGTTTAGGCTCATGAGAGGAGTAGAAAAACATCAAAAATTTCAATCCTGAACGATTCTACCAAGAGATGTGAGTGTTGATTCAAACCGCTGCTTTTTGCTATTGGTCCCTATTGAATAATGAATATTTTGAATTTTCTCCAAAAGTAAAGTAGTTGCAAACTCATCCTTTTAGAATCTTGTTTGGGCTGTTGAGAGGAGTAGAAAAACATCAACATTTTCTATCCTGCACGATTTTACCAAGAAATGTGATAGTTCATTCAAAACGCTGCTTTTTGCTAATGGGCAAATGAATGAATGTTTTGAATTTTCTCCAAAAGTAAAGTAGTTGCAAGCTCATCCTTTTAGAGTCTTGTTTGAGCTCATGAGAGGAGTAGAAAAACATCAAAAATTTCAATTCTGCACGATTCTACCAAGAGATGTGAGTGTTCATTCAAACAGCTGCTTTTTGCTATTGGGCCCTATTGAATAATGAATGTTTTGAATTTTCTGCAAAAGTAAAGTTGTTGCAAACTCATCCTTTTAGAAACTTGTTTGGGCTGTTGAGAGGAGTAGAAAAATATCAAAAATTTCAATCCTGCAAGATTCTACCAAGAACTGTGATTGTTCATTCAAAACGCTGCTTTTTACTACTAGACCCTATTGAATAATGAATGTTTTGAATTTTCTGGAAAAGTAAAGTAGTTACAAACTCATCCTTCTATAGTCTTGTTTGGGCTCATGAGAGTAGAAAAACGTCAAAAATTTCAATCCTGCACGATTCTACCAAAAAATGTGAGTTCATTCAAACCGCTGCTTTTTGCAATTGATCCCTAATGAATAATGAATGTTTTGAATTTTAAAAAAAAGTAAAGTAGTTGCAAACTTATGCTTTTAGAGTCTTGTTTGGGCTCATGAGAGGAGTAGAAAAACATCAAAAATTTCAATCCTGAACGATTCTACCAAGAGATGTGAGTGTTCATTCAAACAGCTGCTTTATGCTATTGGGCCCTATTGAACAATGAATGTTTTGAATTTTCTGCAAAAGTAAAGCAGTTGCAAACTCATCCTTTTAGAAACTTGTTTGGGCTCATGAGAGGAGTAGAAAAATATCAAAAATATAAATCCTGCTCAATTCTACCAAGAAATGTGAGTGTTCCTTCAAACGGCTGCTTTTTGCTATTGGGCCCTCTTGAATAATGAATGTTTTGAATTATCTCCAAAAGCAAAGTAGTTGCAAACTCATCCTTTTAAAAACTTGTTTGGGCTGTTGAGAGGAGTAGAAAAGCATCAAAAATTTCAATCCTGCACGATTCTACCATGAACCGAGATTGTTCATTCAAAACGCTGCTTTTTGCTATCAGACCCTATTGAATAATGAATGTTTTGAATTTTCTCCAAAAGTAAAGTAGTTGCAAACTGATCCTTTTAGAAACTTGTTTGAGCTCATGAGAGGAGTAGAAAAACATCAAAAATATAAATCCTGCTCGATTCAACCAAGAAATATGAATGTTCCTTCAAACCGCTGCTTTTTGCTATTGGGCCCTCTTGAATAATGAATGTTGTGAATTATCTCCAAAAGTTAAGTAGTTGCAAACTCATCCTTTTAGAAACTTGTTTGGGCTGTTGAGAGGAGTAGAAAAACATCAAAAAATTCAATCCTGCACGATTCTACCAAGAAATGTGAGTGTTCTTTCAAACCGCTGCTTTTTGCTATTGGTCCCTATTGAATAATGAATGTTTTGAATTTTCTCCAAAAGTAAAGTAATTGCAAACTCACCCTTTTAGAAACTTCTTTGGGCTGTTGAGCAGAGTAGAGAAACATGAAAAATTTCAATCCTGCACGATTCTACCAAGAAATGTGAGTGTTCATTCAATCCGCTGATTTTTGCTATTTTGGGCCCAATTGAATAATGAATGTTTTGAATTTTCTCCAAAAGTAAAGTAGTTGCAAACTCATCCTCTTAGAAACTTGTTTGGGCTGTTGAGAGGAGTAGAAAAACAAGAACATTTTCTATCCTGCACGATTCTACCAGGAAATGTGATTGTTCATTCAAAACGCTGCTTTTTGCTAATGGGCAAATGAATGAATGTTTTGAATTTTCTCCAAAAGTAAAGTAGTTGCAAACTCATCCTTTTAGAGTCTTGTTTGGGCTCATGAGAGGAGTAGAAAAACATCAAAAATTTCAGTCCTGAACAATTCTACCAAGAGATGTGAGTGTTCATTCAAACAGCTGCTTTTTTCTATTGGGCCCTATTGAATAATGAATATTTTGAATTTTCTGCAAAAGTAAAGTAGTTGCAAACTCATCCTTTTAGAAACTTGTTTGGGCTGTTGAGAGGAGTAGAAAAACATCAAAAATTTCAATTCTGCACGATTCTATCAAGAGCTGTGATTGTTCATTCAAAACGCTGCTTTTTGCTGTTAGACCCTATTGAATAATGAATGTTTTGAATTTTCTGCAAAAGTAAAGTAGTTGCAAACTCATCATGCTATAGTATTGTTTGGGCTCATGAGAGTAGAAAAACATCAAAAATTTCAATCCTGCACCATTCTACCAAAAAATGTGAGTACATTCAAACCGCTGCTTTTTGCTATTGATCCCTAATGAATAATGAATGTTTTGAATTTTAACCAAAAGTAAAGTAGTTGCAAACTTATCCTTTTAGAGACTTGTTTGGGCTCATGAGAGGAGTAGAAAAACATCAAAAATTTCAATCCTGAACGATTCTACCAAGAGATGTGAGTGTTTATTCAAACCGCTGCTTTTTGCTATTGAATAATGAATGTTTTGAATTTTCTCCAAAAGTAAAGCAGTTGCAAACTCATCCTTTTAGAAACTTGTTTGGGCTCATGAGAGGAGTAGAAAAACATCAAAAATATAAATCCTGCTCGATTCTACCAAGAAATGTGAGTGTTCTTTCAAACCGCTGCTTTTTGCTATTGGGCCCTCTTGAATAATGAATGTTTTGAATTATCTCCAAAAGTTAAGTAGTTGCAAACTCATCCTTTTAGAAACTTGTTTGGGCTGTTGAGAGGAGTAGAAAAACGTCAAAAATATAAATCCTGCACAATTCTACCAAGAAATTTGAGTGTTTATTCAAACCGCTGCTTTTTGCTATTGGGCCCTATTGAATAATGAATGTTTTGAATTTTCCGCAAAAGTAAAGTAGTTGCAAACCCATCCTTATAGAGACTTGTTTGGGCTCATGAGAGGAGTAGAAAAACGTCAAAAAATCCAATCCTGCACGATTCTATTGAGAAATGTGAGTGTTCATTCAAACCGCTGCTTTTTGCTATTGGGCCTTATTGAATAATGAATGTTTTGAATTTTCTTCAAAAGTAAAGTAGTTGCAAACTCATTCTTTTAGAAACTTGTTTGGGCTGTTGAGAGGAGTAGAAAAACATCAAAAATTTCAATCCTGCACGATTCTACCAAGAAATGTGATTGTTCATTCAAAAAGCTGCTTTTTGCCATTGGGCTCTATTGAATAATGAATGTTTTGAATTTCCTCCAAAAGTAAAGTAGTTACAAGCTCATCCCTTTAGAGTCTTGTTTGGGCTCATGAGAGGAGTAGAAAAACATTAAAAATTTCATTCCTGAACGATTCTACCAAGAGATGTGAGTGTTCATTCAAACAGCTGCTTTTTGCTATTGGGCCTATTGAATAATGAATGTTTTGAATTTTCTGCAAAAGTAAAGTAGTTGCAAACTCATCCTTTTAGAAACTTGTTTGGGCTGTTGAGAGGAGAAGAAAAGCATCAAAAATTACAATCCTGCCCGATTCTACCAAGAACTGTGATTGTTCATTGAAAACACTGCTTTTTGCAATTAGACTCTATTGAATAAAGAATGTTTTGAATTTTCTCCAAAAGTAAAGTAGTTGCAAACTCATCCTTTTAGAAACTTGTTTGGGCTGTTGAGAGGAGTAGAAAAACATCAAAAATTTCAATCCTGCTCGATTATACGAAGAAATGTGAGTGTTCATTCAAACCGCTGCTTTTTGCGATTGGGTCCGATTGAATAATGAATGTTTTGAATTTTCTGCAAAAGTAAAGTAGTTCCAAACTCATCCTTCTAGAGTCTTGTTTGGGATCCTGAAAGGATTAGAAAAAGTTAAAAATTTCAATCCTGCATGATTCTACCAAGAAATGTGAGTGTTTATTCAAACCGCTGCTTTTTGCTATTGAATAATGAATGTTTTGAATTTTCTCCAAAAGTAAAGTAGTTGCAAGCTCATCCTTTTAGAGTCTTGTTTGGGCTCATGAGAGGAGTAGAAAAACATCAAAAATTTCAGTCCTGAACAATTCTACCAAGAGATGTGAGTGTTCATTCAAACAACTGCTTTTTGCTATTGGGCCCTTTTGAATAATGAATGTTTTGAATTTTCTGCAAAAGTAAAGTAGTTGCAAACTCATCCTTTTAGAAACTTGTTTGGGCTGATGAGAGAAGTAGAAAAACATAAAAAATTTCAATTCTGCACGATTCTATCAAGAACTGTGATTGTTCATTCAAAACGCTGCTTTTTGCGATTAGACCCTATTGAATAATGAATGTTTTGAATTTTCTGCAAAAGTAAAGTAGTTGCAAACTCATCCTTTTAGAAAATTGTTTGGGCTGTTGAGAGGAGTAGAAAAACATCAAAAATTTCAATTCTGCACGATTCTTTCAAGAACTGTGATTGTTCATTCAAAACGCTGCTTTTTGCTACTAGACCCTATTGAATAATGAATGTTTTGAATTTTCTGCAAAAGTAAAGTAGTTGCAAACTCATCCTTCTATAGTATTGTTTGGGCTCATGAGAGTAGAAAAACGTCAAAAATTTCAATCCTGCACGATTCTACCAAAAAATGTGAGTACATTCAAACCGCTGCTTTTTGCTATTGATCCCTAATGAATAATGAATGTTTTGAATTTTAACCAAAAGTAAAGTAATTGCAAACTCATCCTTTTAGAAACTTGTTTGGGCTGTTGAGCGGAGTAGAGAAACATGAAAAATTTAAATCCTGCACGATTCTACCAAGGAATGTGAGTGTTCATTTAAACCGCTGATTTTTGCTATTTTGGGCCCTATTGAATAATGAATGTTTTGAATTTTCTCCAAAAGTAAAGAAGTTGCAAACTCATCCTCTTAGAAACTTGTTTGGGCTGTTGAGAGGAGTAAAAAAACATCAAAAATTTCAATCCTGCACGATTCTACCAAGAAATGTGATTGTTCATTCAAAACGCTGCTTTTTGCTATTAGACCCTATTGAATAATGAATGTTTTGAATTTTCTCCAAAAGTAAAGTAGTTGCAAACTCATCCTTCTAGAGTTTTGCTTGGGCTCCTGAGAGGAGTAGAAAAACGTCAAAAATTTAAATCCTGCACAATTCTACCAAGAAATTTGAGTGTTTATTCAAACCGCTGCTTTTTGCTATTGGGCCCTATTGAATAATGAATGTTTTGATTTTTCCGCAAAAGTAAAGTAGTTGCAAACCCATCCTTATAGAGACTTGTTTGGTCTCATGAAAGGAGTAGAAAAACGTCAAAAAATCCAATCCTGCACGATTCTATTGAGAAATGTGAGTGTTCATTCAAACCGCTGCTTTTTGCTATTGGGCCTTATTGAATAATGAATGTTTTGAATTTTCTTCAAAAGTAAAGTAGTTGCAAACTCATCCTTTTACAAACTTGTTTGGGCTGTTGAGAGGAGTAGAAAAACATCAAAAATTTCAATCCTGCACGATTCTACCAAGAAATGTGTGTGTTCATTCAAACCGCTGCTTTTTGCTATTGGTCCCTATTGAATAATGAATGTTTTGAATTTTCTCCAAAAGTAAAGTAATTGCAAACTCATCCTTTTAGAAACTTGTTTGGGCTGTTGAGAGGAGTAGAAAAACATGAAAAATTTCAATCCTGCACGATTCTACCAAGAAATGTGAGTGTTCATTCAAACCGCTGGTTTTTGCTATTTTGGGCCCTATTGAATAATGAATGTTTTGAATTTTCTCCAAAAGTAAAGTAGTTGCAAGCTCATCCTTTTAGAGTCTTGTTTGGGCTCATGAGAGGAGTAGAAAAACATCAAAAATTTAAATCCTGAACGATTCTACCAAGAGATGTGAGTGTTCATTCAAACCGCTGCTTTTTGCTATTGGTCCCTATTGAGTAATGAATATTTTGAATTTTCTCCAAAAGTAAAGTAGTTGCAAACTCATCCTTTTAGAAACTTGTTTGGGCTGTTGAGAGGAGTAGAAAAACATCAACATTTTCTATCCTGCACGATTCTACCAAGAAATGTGATTGTTCATTCAAAACGCTGCTTTTTGCTAATGGGCAAATGAATGAATGTTTTGAATTTTCTCCAAAAGTAAAGTAGTTGCAAGCTCATCCTTTTAGAGTCTTGTTTGGGCTCATGAGAGGAGTAGAAAAACATCAAAAATTTCAGTCCTGAACAATTCTACCAAGAGATGTGAGTGTTCATTCAAACAGCTGCTTTTTTCTATTGGGCCCCATTGAATAATGAATATTTTGAATTTTCTGCAAAAGTAAAGTAGTTGCAAACTCATCCTTTTAGAAACTTGTTTGGGCTGTTGAGAGGAGTAGAAAAACATCAAAAATTTCAATTCTGCACGATTCTACCAAGAACTGTGATTGTACATTCAAAACACTGCTTTTTGCAATTAGACTCTATTGAATAAAGAATGTTTTGAATTTTCTCCAAAAGTAAAGTAGTTGCAAACTCATCCTTTTAGAAACTTGTTTGGGCTGTTGAGAGGAGTAGAAAAACATCAAAAATTTCAATCCTGCTCGATTATACCAAGAAATGTGAGTGTTCACTCAAACCGCTGCTTTTTGCGATTGGGTCCTATTGAATAATGAATGTTTTGAATTTTCTGCAAAAGTAAAGTAGTTCCAAACTCATCCTTCTAGAGTCTTGTTTGGGCTCATGAGAGGATTAGAAAAAGGTTAAAAATTTCAATCCTGCATGATTCTACCAAGAAATGTGAGTGTTTATTCAAACCGCTGCTTTTTGCTATTGAATAATGAATGTTTTGAATTTTCTCCAAAAGTAAAGTAGTTGCAAGCTCATCCTTTTAGAGTCTTGTTTGGGCTCATGAGAGGAGTAGAAAAACATCAAAAATTTCAGTCCTGAACAATTCTACCAAGAGATGTGAGTGTTCATTCAAACAGCTGCTTTTTGCTATTGAGCCCTATTGAATAATGAATGTTTTGAATTTTCTGCAAAAGTAAAGTAGTTGCAAACTCATCCTATTAGAAACTTGTTTGGGCTGTTGAGAGGAGTAGAAAAACATCAAAAATTTCAATTCTGCACGATTCTATCAAGAACTGTGATTGTTCATTCAAAAAGCTGCTTTTTGCTATTAGACCCTATTGAATAATGAATGTTTTGAATTTTCAGCAAAAGTAAAGTAGTTGCAAACTCATCCTTCTATAGTATTGTTTGTGCTCATGAGAGTAGAAAAACGTCAAAAATTTCAATCCTGCACGATTCCACCAAAAAATGTGAGTACATTCAAACCGTTGCTTTTTGCTATTGATCCCTAATGAATAATGAATGTTTTGAATTTTAACCAAAAGTAAAGTAGTTGCAAACTTATCCTTTCAGAGTCTTGCTTGGGCTCATGAGAGGAGTAGAAAAACATCAAAAATTTCAATCCTGAACGATTCTACCAAGAGATGTGAGTGTTCATTCAAACAGCTGCTTTATGCTATTGGGCCCTAAAGAATAATGAATGTTTTGAATTTTCTGCAAAAGTAAAGTAGTTGCAAACTCATCCTTTTAGAAACTTGTTTGGGCTGTTGAGAGGAGTAGAAAAACATCAAAAATTTCAATTCTGCACGATTCTATCAAGAACTGTGATTGTTCATTCAAAACGCTGCTTTTTGCTATTAGACCCTATTGAATAATGAATGTTTTGAATTTTCTGCAAAAGTAAAGTAGTTGCAAACTCATCCTTCTATAGTATTGTTTGGGCTCATGAGAGTAGAAAAACGTCAAAAATTTCAATCCTGCACGATTCTACCAAAAAATGTGAGTACATTCAAACCGCTGCTTTTTGCTATTGATCCCTAATGAATAATGAATGTTTTGAATTTTAACCAAAAGTAAAGTAGTTGCAAACTTATCCTTTTAGAGTCTTGTTTGGGCTCATGAAAGGAGTAGAAAAACATCAAAAATTTTAATCCTGAACGATTCTACCAAGAGATGTGAGTGTTCATTCAAACAGCTGCTTTTTGCTATTGGGCCCTATTGAATAATGAATGTTTTGAATTTTCTGCAAAAGTAAAGTAGTTGCAAACTCATCCTTTTAGAAACTTGTTTGGGCTGTTGAGAGGAGAAGAAAAGCATCAAAAATTACAATCCTGCCCGATTCTACCAAGAACTATGATTGTACATTCAAAACACTGCTTTTTGCAATTAGACTCTATTGAATAAAGAATGTTTTGAATTTTCTCCAAAAGTAAAGTAGTTACAAACTCATCCTTTTAGAAACTTGTTTGGGCTGTTGAGAGGAGTAGAAAAACATCAAAAATTTCAATCCTGCTCGATTATACCAAGAAATGTGAGTGTTCATTCAAACCGCTGCTTTTTGCGATTGGGTCCAATTGAATAATGAATGTTTTGAATTTTCTGCAAAAGTAAAGTAGTTCCAAACTCATCCTTCTAGAGTCTTGTTTGGGCTCATGAGAGGATTAGAAAAAGGTTAAAAATTTCAATCCTGCATGATTCTACCAAGAAATGTGAGTGTTTATTCAAACCGCTGCTTTTTGCTATTGAATAATGAATGTTTTGAATTTTCTGCAAAAGTAAAGTAGTTGCAAACTCATCCTCTTAGAAACTTGTTTGGGCTGTTGAGAGGAGAAGAAAAGCGTCAAAAATTACAATCCTGCCCGATTCTACCAAGAACTGTGATTGTACATTCAAAACACTGCTTTTTGCAATTAGACTCTATTGAATAAAGAATGTTTTGAATTTTCTCCAAAAGTAAAGTAGTTGCAAACTCATCCTTTTAGAAACTTGTTTGGGCTGTTGAGAGGAGTAGAAAAACATCAAAAATTTCAATCCTGCTCGATTATACCAAGAAATGTGTGTGTTCATTCAAACCGCTGCTTTTTGCGATTGGGTCCTCTTGAATAATGAATGTTTTGAATTTTCTGCAAAAGAAAAGTAGTTCCAAACTCATCCTTCTAGAGTCTTGTTTGGGCTCATGAGAGGATTAGAAAAAGGTTAAAAATTTCAATCCTGCATGATTCTACCAAGAAATGTGAGTGTTTATTCAAACCGCTGCTTTTTGCTATTGAATAATGAATGTTTTGAATTTTCTCCAAAAGTAAAGTAGTTGCAAGCTCATCCTTTTAGAGTCTTGTTTGGGCTCATGAGAGGAGTAGAAAAACATCAAAAATTTCAGTCCTGAGCAATTCTACCAAGAGATGTGTGTTCATTCAAAGAGCTGCTTTTTGCTATTGAGCCCTTTTGAATAATGAATGTTTTGAATTTTCTGCAAAAGTAAAGTAGTTGCAAACTCATCCTTTTAGAAACTTGTTTGGGCTGATGAGAGGAGTAGAAAAACATCAAAAATTTCAATTCTGCACGATTCTATCAAGAACTGTGATTGCTCATTCAAAACGCTGCTTTTTGCGATTAGACCCTATTGAATAATGAATGTTTTGAATTTTCTGCAAAAGTAAAGTAGTTGCAAACTCATCCTTTTAGAAACTTGTTTGGGCTGTTGAGAGGAGTAGAAAAACATCAAAAATTTCAATTCTGCATGATTCTATCAAGAACTGTGATTGTTCATTCAAAACGCTGCTTTTTGCTATTAGACCCTATTGAATAATGAATGTTTTGAATTTTCTGCAAAAGTAAAGTAGTTGCAAACTCATCCTTCTATAGTATTGTTTGGGCTCATGAGAGTAGAAAAACGTCAAAAATTTCAATCCTGCACGATTCTACCAAAAAATGTGAGTACATTCAAACCGCTGCTTTTTGCTATTGATCCCTAATGAATAATGAATGTTTTGAATTTTAACCAAAAGTAAAGTAGTTGCAAACTTATCCTTTTAGAGTCTTGTTTGGGCTCATGAGAGGAGTAGAAAAACATCAAAAATTTCAATCCTGAACGATTCTACCAAGAGATGTGAGTGTTCATTCAAACAGCTGCTTTTTGCTATTGGGCCCTATTGAATAATGAATGTTTTGAATTTTCTGCAAAAGTAAAGTAGTTGAAAACTCATCCTTTTAGAAACTTGTTTGGGCTGTTGAGAGGAGTAGAAAAGCATCAAAAATTTCAATCCTGCCCGATTCTACCAAGAACTGTGATTGTACATTCAAAACACTGCTTTTTGCAATTAGACTCTATTGAATAAAGAATGTTTTGAATTTTCTCCAAAAGTAAAGTAGTTGCAAACTCATCCTTTTAGAAACTTGTTTGGGCTGTTGAGCGGAGTAGAAAAACATCAAAAATTTCAATCCTGCTCGATTATACCAAGAAATGTGAGTGTTCATTCAAACCGCTGCTTTTTGCGATTGGGTCCTATTGAATAATGAATGTTTTGAATTTTCTGCAAAAGTAAAGTAGTTCCAAACTCATCCTTCTAGAGTCTTGTTTGGGCTCATGAGAGGATTAGAAAAAGGTTAAAAATTTCAATCCTGCATGATTCTACCAAGAAATGTGAGTGTTTATTCAAACCGCTGCATTTTGCTATTCAATAATGAATGTTTTGAATTTTCTCCAAAAGTAAAGTAGTTGCAAACTCATCCTTTTAGAAACTTGTTTGGGCTCATGAGAGGAGTAGAAAAACATCAAAAATATAAATCCTGCTCGATTCTACCAAGAAATGTGAGTGTTCTTTCAAACCGCTGCTTTTTGCTATTGGGCCCTCTTGAATAATGAATGTTTTGAATTATCTCCAAAAGTTAAGTAGTTGCAAACTCATCCTTTTAGAAACTTGTTTGGGCTGTTGAGAGGAGTAGAAAAACGTCAAAAATATAAATCCTGCACAATTCTACCAAGAAATTTGAGTGTTTATTCAAACCGCTGCTTTTTGCTATTGGGCCCTATTGAATAATGAATGTTTTGAATTTTCCACAAAAGTAAAGTAGTTGCAAACCCATCCTTATAGAGACTTGTTTGGGCTCATGAGAGGAGTAGAAAAACGTCAAAAAATCCAATCCTGCACGATTCTATTGAGAAATGTGAGTGTTCATTCAAACCTCTGCTTTTTGCTATTGGGCCTTATTGAATAATGAATGTTTTGAATTTTCTTCAAAAGTAAAGAAGTTGCAAACTCATTCTTTTAGAAACTTGTTTGGGCTGTTGAGAGGAGTAGAAAAACATCAAAAATTTCAATCCTGCACGATTCTACCAAGAAATGTGATTGTTCATTCAAAAAGCTGCTTTTTGCCATTGGGCTCTATTGAATAATGAATGTTTTGAATTTTCTCCAAAAGTAAAGTAGTTGCAAGCTCATCCTTTTAGAGTCTTGTTTGGGCTCATGAGAGGAGTAGAAAAACATTAAAAATTTCAATCCTGAACGATTCTACCAAGAGATGTGAGTGTTCATTCAAACAGCTGCTTTTTGCTATTGGGCCCTATTGAATAATGAATGTTTTGAATTTTCTGCAAAAGTAAAGTAGTTGAAAACTCATCCTTTTAGAAACTTGTTTGGGCTGTTGAGAGGAGTAGAAAAGCATCAAAAATTTCAATCCTGCCCGATTCTACCAAGAACTGTGATTGTACATTCAAAACACTGCTTTTTGCAATTAGACTCTATTGAATAAAGAATGTTTTGAATTTTCTCCAAAAGTAAAGTAGTTGCAAACTCATCCTTTTAGAAACTTGTTTGGGCTGTTGAGCGGAGTAGAAAAACATCAAAAATTTCAATCCTGCTCGATTATACCAAGAAATGTGAGTGTTCATTCAAACCGCTGCTTTTTGCGATTGGGTCCTATTGAATAATGAATGCTTTGAATTTTCTGCAAAAGTAAAGTAGTTCCAAACTCATCCTTCTAGAGTCTTGTTTGGGCTCATGAGAGGATTAGAAAAAGGTTAAAAATTTCAATCCTGCATGATTCTACCAAGAAATGTGAGTGTTTATTCAAACCGCTGCTTTTTGCTATTGAATAATGAATGTTTTGAATTTTCTCCAAAAGTAAAGTAGTTGCAAGCTCATCCTTTTAGAGTCTTGTTTGGGCTCATGAGAGGAGTAGAAAAACATCAAAAATTTCAGTCCTGAACAATTCTACCAAGAGATGTGAGTGTTCATTCAAACAGCTGCTTTTTGCTATTGGGCCATTTTGAATAATGAATGTTTTGAATTTTCTGCAAAAGTAAAGTAGTTGCAAACTCATCCTTTTAGAAACTTGTTTGGGCTGTTGAGAGGAGTAGAAAAACATCAAAAATTTCAATTCTGCACGATTCTATCAAGAACTGTGATTGTTCATTCAAAACGCTGCTTTTTGCTATTAGACCCTATTGAATAATGAATGTTTTGAATTTTCTGCAAAAGTAAAGTATTTGCAACCTCATCCTTCTATAGTATTGTTTGGGCTCATGAGAGTAGAAAAACGTCAAAAATTTCAATCCTGCACGATTCTACCAAAAAATGTGAGTACATTCAAACCGCTGCTTTTTGCTATTGATCCCTAATGAATAATGAATGTTTTGAATTTTAACCAAAAGTAAAGTAGTTGCCAACTTATCCTTTTAGAGTCTTGTTTGGGCTCATGAGAGGAGTAGAAAAACATCAAAAATTTCAATCCTGCCCGATTCTACCAAGAACTGTGATTGTACATTCAAAACACTGCTTTTTGCAATTAGACTCTATTGAATAAAGAATGTTTTGAATTTTCTCCAAAGTAAAGTAGTTGCAAACTCATCCTTTTAGAAACTTGTTTGGGCTGTTGAGCGGAGTAGAAAAACATCAAAAATTTCAATCCTGCTCGATTATACCAAGAAATGTGAGTGTTCATTCAAACCGCTGCTTTTTGCGATTGGGTCCTATTGAATAATGAATGTTTTGAATTTTCTGCAAAAGTAAAGTAGTTCCAAACTCATCCTTCTAGAGTTTTGTTTGGGCTCATGAGAGGATTAGAAAAAGGTTAAAAATTTCAATCCTGCATGATTCTACCAAGACATGTGAGTGTTTATTCAAACCGCTGCTTTTTGCTATTGAATAATGAATGTTTTGAATTTTCTCCAAAAGTAAAGTAGATGCAAACTCATCCTTTTAGAAACTTGTTTGGGCTCATGAGAGGAGTAGAAAAACATCAAAAATATAAATCCTGCTCGATTCTACCAAGAAATGTGAGTGTTCTTTCAAACCGCTGCTTTTTGCTATTGGGCCCTCTTGAATAATGAATGTTTTGAATTATCTCCAAAAGTTAAGTAGTTGCAAACTCATCCTTTTAGAAACTTGTTTGGGCTGTTGAGAGGAGTAGAAAAACGTCAAAAATATAAATCCTGCACAATTCTACCAAGAAATTTGAGTGTTTATTCAAACCGCTGCTTTTTGCTATTGGGCCCTATTGAATAATGAATGTTTTGAATTTTCCACAAAAGTAAAGTAGTTGCAAACCCATCCTTATAGAGACTTGTTTGGGCTCATGAGAGGAGTAGAAAAACGTCAAAAAATCCAATCCTGCACGATTCTATTGAGAAATGTGAGTGTTCATTCAAACCGCTGCTTTTTGCTATTGGGCCTTATTGAATATTGAATGTTTTGAATTTTCTTCAAAAGTAAAGTAGTTGCAAACTCATTCTTTTAGAAACTTGTTTGGGCTGTTGAGAGGAGTAGAAAAATATCAAAAATTTCAATCCTGCACGATTCTACCAAGAAATGTGATTGTTCATTCAAAAAGCTGCTTTTTGCCATTGGGCTCTATTGAATAATGAATGTTTTGAATTTTCTCCAAAAGTAAAGTAGTTGCAAGCTCATCCTTTTAGAGTCTTGTTTGGGCTCATGAGAGGAGTAGAAAAACATTAAAAATTTCAATCCTGAACGATTCTACCAAGAGATGTGAGTGTTCATTCAAACCGCTGCTTTTTGCTATTGGTCCCTATTGAATAATGAATATTTTGAAATTTCTCCAAAAGTAAAGTAGTTGCAAACTCATCCTTTTAGAAACTTGTTTGGGCTGTTGAGAGGATTAGAAAAACATCAACATTTTCTATCCTGCACGATTCTACCAAGAAATGTGATTGTTCATTCAAAACGCTGCTTTTTGCTATTGTGCTCTATTGAATAATGAATGTTTTGAATTTTCTCCAAAAGTAAAGTAGTTGCAAGCTCATACTTTTAGAGTCTTGTTTGGGCTCATGAGAGGAGTAGAAAAACATCAAAAATTTCAGTCCTGTACGATTCTACCAAGAGATGTGAGTGTTCATTCAAACAGCTGCTTTTTGCTATTGGGCCCTATTGAATAATGAATGTTTTGAATTTTCTGCAAAAGTAAAGTAGTTGCAAACTCATCCTTTTAGAAACTTGTTTGGGCTGTTGAGAGGAGTAGAAAAACATCAAAAATTTCAATTCTGCACGATTCTATCAAGAACTGTGATTGTTCATTCAAAACGCTGCTTTTTGCTATTAGACCCTATTGAATAATGAATGTTTTGAATTTTCTGCAAAAGTAAAGTAGTTGCAAACTCATCCTTCTATAGTATTGTTTGGGCTCATGAGAGTAGAAAATTGTCAAAAATTTCAATCCTGCACGATTCTACCAAAAAATGTGAGTACATTCAAACCGCTGCTTTTTGCTATTGATCCCTAATGAATAATGAATGTTTTGAATTTTAACCAAAAGTAAAGTAGTTGCAAACTTATCCTTTTAGAGTCTTGTTTGGGCTCATGAAAGGAGTAGAAAAACATCAAAAATTTCAATCCTGAACGATTCTACCAAGAGATGTGAGTGTTCATTCAAACAGCTGCTTTTTGCTATTGGGCCCTATTGAATAATGAATGTTTTGAATTTTCTGCAAAAGTAAAGTAGTTGCAAACTCATCCTTTTAGAAACTTGTTTGGGCTGTTGAGAGGAGAAGAAAAGCATCAAAAATTACAATCCTGCCCGATTCTACCAAGAACTATGATTGTACATTCAAAACACTGCTTTTTGCAATTAGACTCTATTGAATAAAGAATGTTTTGAATTTTCTCCAAAAGTAAAGTAGTTACAAACTCATCCTTTTAGAAACTTGTTTGGGCTGTTGAGAGGAGTAGAAAAACATCAAAAATTTCAATCCTGCTCGATTATACCAAGAAATGTGAGTGTTCATTCAAACCGCTGCTTTTTGCGATTGGGTCCAATTGAATAATGAATGTTTTGAATTTTCTGCAAAAGTAAAGTAGTTCCAAACTCATCCTTCTAGAGTCTTGTTTGGGCTCATGAGAGGATTAGAAAAAGGTTAAAAATTTCAATCCTGCATGATTCTACCAAGAAATGTGAGTGTTTATTCAAACCGCTGCTTTTTGCTATTGAATAATGAATGTTTTGAATTTTCTGCAAAAGTAAAGTAGTTGCAAACTCATCCTCTTAGAAACTTGTTTGGGCTGTTGAGAGGAGAAGAAAAGCATCAAAAATTACAATCCTGCCCGATTCTACCAAGAACTGTGATTGTACATTCAAAACACTGCTTTTTGCAATTAGACTCTATTGAATAAAGAATGTTTTGAATTTTCTCCAAAAGGAAAGTAGTTGCAAACTCATCCTTTTAGAAACTTGTTTGGGCTGTTGAGAGGAGTAGAAAAACATCAAAAATTTCAATCCTGCTCGATTATACCAAGAAATGTGTGTGTTCATTCAAACCGCTGCTTTTTGCGATTGGGTCCTCTTGAATAATGAATGTTTTGAATTTTCTGCAAAAGAAAAGTAGTTCCAAACTCATCCTTCTAGAGTCTTGTTTGGGCTCATGAGAGGATTAGAAAAAGGTTAAAAATTTCAATCCTGCATGATTCTACCAAGAAATGTGAGTGTTTATTCAAACCGCTGCTTTTTGCTATTGAATAATGAATGTTTTGAATTTTCTCCAAAAGTAAAGTAGTTGCAAGCTCATCCTTTTAGAGTCTTGTTTGGGCTCATGAGAGGAGTAGAAAAACATCAAAAATTTCAGTCCTGAGCAATTCTACCAAGAGATGTGTGTTCATTCAAAGAGCTGCTTTTTGCTATTGAGCCCTTTTGAATAATGAATGTTTTGAATTTTCTGCAAAAGTAAAGTAGTTGCAAACTCATCCTTTTAGAAACTTGTATGGGCTGATGAGAGGAGTAGAAAAACATCAAAAATTTCAATTCTGCACGATTCTATCAAGAACTGTGATTGCTCATTCAAAACGCTGCTTTTTGCGATTAGACCCTATTGAATAATGAATGTTTTGAATTTTCTGCAAAAGTAAAGTAGTTGCAAACTCATCCTTTTAGAAACTTGTTTGGGCTGTTGAGAGGAGTAGAAAAACATCAAAAATTTCAATTCTGCATGATTCTATCAAGAACTGTGATTGTTCATTCAAAACGCTGCTTTTTGCTATTAGACCCTATTGAATAATGAATGTTTTGAATTTTCTGCAAAAGTAAAGTAGTTGCAAACTCATCCTTCTATAGTATTGTTTGGGCTCATGAGAGTAGAAAAACATCAAAAATTTCAATCCTGCACGATTCTACCAAAAAATGTGAGTACATTCAAACCGCTGCTTTTTGCTATTGATCCCTAATGAATAATGAATGTTTTGAATTTTAACCAAAAGTAAAGTAGTTGCAAACTTATCCTTTTAGAGTCTTGTTTGGGCTCATGAGAGGAGTAGAAAAACATCAAAAATTTCAATCCTGAACGATTCTACCAAGAGATGTGAGTGTTCATTCAAACAGCTGCTTTTTGCTATTGGGCCCTATTGAATAATGAATGTTTTGAATTTTCTGCAAAAGTAAAGTAGTTGAAAACTCATCCTTTTAGAAACTTGTTTGGGCTGTTGAGAGGAGTAGAAAAGCATCAAAAATTTCAATCCTGCCCGATTCTACCAAGAACTGTGATTGCACATTCAAAACACTGCTTTTTGCAATTAGACTCTATTGAATAAAGAATGTTTTGAATTTTCTCCAAAAGTAAAGTAGTTACAAACTCATCCTTTTAGAAACTTGTTTGGGCTGTTGAGCGGAGTAGAAAAACATCAAAAATTTCAATCCTGCTCGATTATACCAAGAAATGTGAGTGTTCATTCAAACCGCTGCTTTTTGCGATTGGGTCCTATTGAATAATGAATGTTTTGAATTTTCTGCAAAAGTAAAGTAGTTCCAAACTCATCCTTCTAGAGTCTTGTTTGGGCTCATGAGAGGATTAGAAAAAGGTTAAAAATTTCCATCCTGCATGATTCTACCAAGAAATGTGAGTGTTTATTCAAACCGCTGCTTTTTGCTATTCAATAATGAATGTTTTGAATTTTCTCCAAAAGTAAAGTAGTTGCAAACTCATCCTTTTAGAAACTTGTTTGGGCTTATGAGAGGAGTAGAAAAACATCAAAAATATAAATCCTGCTCGATTCTACCAAGAAATGTGAGTGTTCTTTCAAACCGCTGCTTTTTGCTATTGGGCCCTCTTGAATAATGAATGTTTTGAATTATCTCCAAAAGTTAAGTAGTTGCAAACTCATCCTTTTAGAAACTTGTTTGGGCTGTTGAGAGGAGTAGAAAAACGTCAAAAATATAAATCCTGCACAATTCTACCAAGAAATTTGAGTGTTTATTCAAACCGCTGCTTTTTGCTATTGGGCCCTATTGAATAATGAATGTTTTGAATTTTCCGCAAAAGTAAAGTAGTTGCAAACCCATCCTTATAGAGACTTGTTTGGGCTCATGAGAGGAGTAGAAAAACGTCAAAAAATCCAATCCTGCACGATTCTATTGAGAAATGTGAGTGTTCATTCAAACCTCTGCTTTTTGCTATTGGGCCTTATTGAATAATGAATGTTTTGAATTTTCTTCAAAAGTAAAGAAGTTGCAAACTCATTCTTTTAGAAACTTGTTTGGGCTGTTGAGAGGAGTAGAAAAACATCAAAAATTTCAATCCTGCACGATTCTACCAAGAAATGTGATTGTTCATTCAAAAAGCTGCTTTTTGCCATTGGGCTCTATTGAATAATGAATGTTTTGAATTTTCTCCAAAAGTAAAGTAGTTGCAAGCTCATCCTTTTAGAGTCTTGTTTGGGCTCATGAGAGGAGTAGAAAAACATTAAAAATTTCAATCCTGAACGATTCTACCAAGAGATGTGAGTGTTCATTCAAACAGCTGCTTTTTGCTATGGGGCCCTATTGAATAATGAATGTTTTGAATTTTCTGCAAAAGTAAAGTAGTTGAAAACTCATCCTTTTAGAAACTTGTTTGGGCTGTTGAGAGGAGTAGAAAAGCATCAAAAATTTCAATCCTGCCCGATTCTACCAAGAACTGTGATTGTACATTCAAAACACTGCTTTTTGCAATTAGACTCTATTGAATAAAGAATGTTTTGAATTTTCTCCAAAAGTAAAGTAGTTGAAAACTCATCCTTTTAGAAACTTGTTTGGGCTGTTGAGCGGAGTAGAAAAACATCAAAAATTTCAATCCTGCTCGATTATACCAAGAAATGTGTGTGTTCATTCAAACCGCTGCTTTTTGCGATTGGGTCCTCTTGAATAATGAATGTTTTGAATTTTCTGCAAAAGAAAAGTAGTTCCAAACTCATCCTTCTAGAGTCTTGTTTGGGCTCATGAGAGGATTAGAAAAAGGTTAAAAATTTCAATCCTGCATGATTCTACCAAGAAATGTGAGTGTTTATTCAAACCGCTGCTTTTTGCTATTGAATAATGAATGTTTTGAATTTTCTCCAAAAGTAAAGTAGTTGCAAGCTCATCCTTTTAGAGTCTTGTTTGGGCTCATGAGAGGAGTAGAAAAACATCAAAAATTTCAGTCCTGACCAATTCTACCAAGAGATGTGAGTGTTCATTCAAACAGCTGCTTTTTGCTATTGGGCCCTTTTGAATAATGAATGTTTTGAATTTTCTGCAAAAGTAAAGTAGTTGCAAACTCATCCTTTTAGAAACTTGTTTGGGCTGTTGAGAGGAGTAGAAAAACATCAAAAATTTCAATTCTGCACGATTCTATCAAGAACTGTGATTGTTCATTCAAAACGCTGCTTTTTGCTATTAGACCCTATTGAATAATGAATGTTTTGAATTTTCTGCAAAAGTAAAGTAGTTGCAAACTCATCCTTCTATAGTATTGTTTGGGCTCATGAGAGTAGAAAAACGTCAAAAATTTCAATCCTGCACGATTCTACCAAAAAATGTGAGTACATTCAAACCGCTGCTTTTTGCTATTGATCCCTAATGAATAATGAATGTTTTGAATTTTAACCAAAAGTAAAGTAGTTGCAAACTTATCCTTTTAGAGTCTTGTTTGGGCTCATGAGAGGAGTAGAAAAACATCAAAAATTTCAATCCTGCCCGATTCTACCAAGAACTGTGATTGTACATTCAAAACACTGCTTTTTGCAATTAGACTCTATTGAATAAAGAATGTTTTGAATTTTCTCCAAAGTAAAGTAGTTGCAAACTCATCCTTTTAGAAACTTGTTTGGGCTGTTGAGCGGAGTAGAAAAACATCAAAAATTTCAATCCTGCTCGATTATACCAAGAAATGTGAGTGTTCATTCAAACCGCTGCTTTTTGCGATTGGGTCCTATTGAATAATGAATGTTTTGAATTTTCTGCAAAAGTAAAGTAGTTCCAAACTCATCCTTCTAGAGTTTTGTTTGGGCTCATGAGAGGATTAGAAAAAGGTTAAAAATTTCAATCCTGCATGATTCTACCAAGAAATGTGAGTGTTTATTCAAACCGCTGCTTTTTGCTATTGAATAATGAATGTTTTGAATTTTCTCCAAAAGTAAAGTAGTTGCAAACTCATCCTTTTAGAAACTTGTTTGGGCTCATGAGAGGAGTAGAAAAACATCAAAAATATAAATCCTGCTCGATTCTACCAAGAAATGTGAGTGTTCTTTCAAACCGCTGCTTTTTGCTATTGGGCCCTCTTGAATAATGAATGTTTTGAATTATCTCCAAAAGTTAAGTAGTTGCAAACTCATCCTTTTAGAAACTTGTTTGGGCTGTTGAGAGGAGTAGAAAAACATCAAAAATATAAATCCTGCACAATTCTACCAAGAAATTTGAGTGTTTATTCAAACCGCTGCTTTTTGCTATTGGGCCCTATTGAATAATGAATGTTTTGAATTTTCCACAAAAGTAAAGTAGTTGCAAACCCATCCTTATAGAGACTTGTTTGGGCTCATGAGAGGAGTAGAAAAATGTCAAAAAATCCAATCCTGCACGATTCTATTGAGAAATGTGAGTGTTCATTCAAACCGCTGCTTTTTGCTATTGGGCCTTATTGAATATTGAATGTTTTGAATTTTCTTCAAAAGTAAAGTAGTTGCAAACTCATTCTTCTAGAAACTTGTTTGGGCTGTTGAGAGGAGTAGAAAAACATCAAAAATTTCAATCCTGCACGATTCTACCAAGAAATGTGATTGTTCATTCAAAAAGCTGCTTTTTGCCATTGGGCTCTATTGAATAATGAATGTTTTGAATTTTCTCCAAAAGTAAAGTAGTTGCAAGCTCATCCTTTTAGAGTCTTGTTTGGGCTCATGAGAGGAGTAGAAAAACATTAAAAATTTCAATCCTGAACGATTCTACCAAGAGATGTGAGTGTTCATTCAAACCGCTGCTTTTTGCTATTGGTCCCTATTGAATAATGAATATTTTGAAATTTCTCCAAAAGTAAAGTAGTTGCAAACTCATCCTTTTAGAAACTTGTTTGGGCTGTTGAGAGGATTAGAAAAACATCAACATTTTCTATCCTGCACGATTCTACCAAGAAATGTGATTGTTCATTCAAAACGCTGCTTTTTGCTATTGGGCTCTATTGAATAATGAATGTTTTGAATTTTCTCCAAAAGTAAAGTAGTTGCAAGCTCATACTTTTAGAGTCTTGTTTGGGCTCATGAGAGGAGTAGAAAAACATCAAAAATTTCAATCCTGTACGATTCTACCAAGAGATGTGAGTGTTCATTCAAACAGCTGCTTTTTGCTATTGGGCCCTTTTGAATAATGAATGTTTTGAATTTTCCGCAAAAGTAAAGTAGTTGCAAACCCATCCTTATAGAGACTTGTTTGGGCTCATGAGAGGAGTAGAAAAACATCAAAAAATCCAATCCTGCACGATTCTACCGAGAAATGTGAGTGTTCATTCAAACCGCTGCTTTTTGCTATTCGGCCTTATTGAATAATGAATGTTTTGAATTTTCTTCAAAAGTAAAGTAGTTGCAAACTCATCCTTTTAGAAACTTGTTTGGGCTGTTGAGAGGAGTAGAAAAACATCAAAAATTTCAATCCTGCACGATTCTACCAAGAAATGTGTGTGTTCATTCAAACCGCTGCTTTTTGCTATTGGTCCCTATTGAATAATGAATTTTTTGAATTTTCTCCAAAATAAAGTAATTGCAAACTCATACTTTTAGAAACTTGTTTGGGCTGTTGAGAGGAGTAGAAAAACATCAAAAATTTCAATCCTGCACGATTCTACCAAGAAATGTGAGTGTTCATTCAAACCGCTGGTTTTTGCTATTTTGGGCCCTATTGAATAATGAATGTTTTGAATTTTATCCAAAAGTAAAGTAGTTGCAAACTCATCCTCTTAGAAACTTGTTTGGGCTGTTGAGAGGAGTAAAAAAACATCAAAAAATTTCAATCCTGCACGATTCTACCAAGAAATGTGATTGTTCATTCAAAAGGCAGCTTTTTTTCTATTGGGCTCTATTGAATAATGAATGTTTTGAATTTTCTCCAAAAGTAAAGTAGTTGCAAGCTCATCCTTTTAGAGTCTTGTTTGGGCTAATGAGAGTAGAAAAACATCAAAAATTTCAGTCCTGAACAATTCTACCAAGAGATGTGAGTGTTCATTCAAACAGCTGCTTTTTGCTATTGGGCCCTATTGAATAATGAATGTTTTGAATTTTCTGCAAAAGTAAAGTAGTTGCAAACTCATCCTTTTAGAAACTTGTTTGGGCTGTTGAGCGGAGTAGAAAAACATCAAAAATTTCAATTCTGCATGATTCTATCAAGAACTGTGATTGTTCATTCAAAACGCTGCTTTTTGCGATTAGACCCTATTGAATAATGAATGTTTTGAATTTTCTGTAAAAGTAAAGTAGTTGCAAACTCATCCTTTTAGAAACTTGTTTGGGCTGTTGAGAGGAGTAGAAAAACATCAAAAATTTCAATTCTGCATGATTCTATCAAGAACTTTGATTGTTCATTCAAAACGCTGCTTTTTGCTATTAGACTCTATTGAATAATGAATGTTTTGAATTTTCTGCAAAAGTAAATTAGTTGCAAACTCATCCTTCTATAGTATTGTTTGGGCTCAGGAGAGTAGAAAAACGTCAAAAATTTCAATCCTGCATGATTCTACCAAAAATGTGAGCACATTCAAACCGCTGCTTTTTGCTATTGATCCCTAATGAATAATGAATGTTTTGAATTTTAACCAAAAGTAAAGTAGTTGCAAACTTATCCTTTTAGAGTCTTGTTTGGGCTCATGAGAGGAGTAGAAAAACATCAAAAATTTCAATCCTGAACGATTCTACCAAGAGATGTGAGTGTTCATTCAAACCGCTGCTTTTTGCTATTGGGCCCTATTGAATAATGAATGTTTTGAATTTTCTGCAAAAGTAAAGTAGTTGCAAACTCATCCTTTTAGAAACTTGCTTGGGCTGTTGAGAGGAGTAGAAAAGCATCAAAAATTTCAATCCTGCCCGATTCTACCAAGAAATGTGATTGTACATTCAAAACACTGCTTTTTGCAATTAGACTCTATTGAATAAAGAATGTTTTGAATTTTCTGCAAAAGTAAAGTAGTTGCAAACTCATCCTTTTAGAAACTTGTTTGGGCTGTTGAGAGGAGTACAAAAACATCAAAAATTTCAATCCTGCTCGATTATACCAAGAAATGTGAGTGTTCATTCAAACCGCTGCTTTTTGCGATTGGGTCCTATTGAATAATGAATGTTTTGAATTTTCTGCAAAAGTAAAGTAGTTCCAAACTCATCCTTCTAGAGTCTTGTTTGGGCTTATGAGAGGATTAGAAAAAGTTTAAAAATTTCAATCCTGCATGATTCTACCAAGAAATGTGAGTGTTTATTCAAACCGCTGCTTTTTGCTATTGAATAATGAATGTTTTGAATTTTCTCCAAAAGTAAAGTAGTTGCAAACTCATCCTTTTAGAAAATTGTTTGGGCTCATGAGAGGAGTAGAAAAACATTAAAAATATAAATCCTGCTCGATTCTACCAAGAAATGTGAGTGTTCATTCAAACAGCTGCTTTTTGCCATTGGGCTCTATTGAATAATGAATGTTTTGAATTTTCTCCAAAAGTAAAGTAGTTGCAAGCTCATCCTTTTAGAGTCTTGTTTGGGCTCATGAGAGGAGTAGAAAAACATTAAAAATTTCAATCCTGAACGATTCTACCAAGAGATGTGAGTGTTCATTCAAACAGCTGCTTTTTGCTATTGGGCCCTATTGAATAATGAATGTTTTGAATTTTCTGCAAAAGTAAAGTAGTTGAAAACTCATCCTTTTAGAAACTTGTTTGGGCTGTTGAGAGGAGTAGAAAAGCATCAAAAATTTCAATCCTGCCCGATTCTACCAAGAACTGTGATTGTACATTCAAAACACTGCTTTTTGCAATTAGACTCTATTGAATAAAGAATGTTTTGAATTTTCTCCAAAAGTAAAGTAGTTGCAAACTCATCCTTTTAGAAACTTGTTTGGGCTGTTGAGCGGAGTAGAAAAACATCAAAAATTTCAATCCTGCTCGATTATACCAAGAAATGTGAGTGTTCATTCAAACCGCTGCTTTTTGCGATTGGGTCCTATTGAATAATGAATGCTTTGAATTTTCTGCAAAAGTAAAGTAGTTCCAAACTCATCCTTCTAGAGTCTTGTTTGGGCTCATGAGAGGATTAGAAAAAGGTTAAAAATTTCAATCCTGCATGATTCTACCAAGAAATGTGAGTGTTTATTCAAACCGCTGCTTTTTGCTATTGAATAATGAATGTTTTGAATTTTCTCCAAAAGTAAAGTAGTTGCAAGCTCATCCTTTTAGAGTCTTGTTTGGGCTCATGAGAGGAGTAGAAAAACATCAAAAATTTCAATCCTGCACGATTCTACCAAGAAATGTGAGTGTTCATTCAAACCGCTGGTTTTTGCTATTTTGGGCCCTATTGAATAATGAATGTTTTGAATTTTCTCCAAAAGTAAAGTAGTTGCAAACTCATCCTCTTAGAAACTTGTTTGGGCTGTTGAGAGGAGTAAAAAAACATCAAAAATTTCAATCCTGCACGATTCTACCAAGAAATGTGATTGTTCATTCAAAAGGCAGCTTTTTTTCTATTGGGCTCTATTGAATAATGAATGTTTTGAATTTTCTCCAAAAGTAAAGTAGTTGCAAGCTCATCCTTTTAGAGTCTTGTTTGGGCTAATGAGAGTAGAAAAACATCAAAAATTTCAGTCCTGAACAATTCTACCAAGAGATGTGAGTGTTCATTCAAACAGCTGCTTTTTGCTATTGGGCCCTATTGAATAATGAATGTTTTGAATTTTCTGCAAAAGTAAAGTAGTTGCAAACTCATCCTTTTAGAAACTTGTTTGGGCTGTTGAGCGGAGTAGAAAAACATCAAAAATTTCAATTCTGCATGATTCTATCAAGAACTGTGATTGTTCATTCAAAACGCTGCTTTTTGCGATTAGACCCTATTGAATAATGAATGTTTTGAATTTTCTGCAAAAGTAAAGTAGTTGCAAACTCATCCTTTTAGAAACTTGTTTGGGCTGTTGAGAGGAGTAGAAAAACATCAAAAATTTCAATTCTGCATGATTCTATCAAGAACTTTGATTGTTCATTCAAAACGCTGCTTTTTGCTATTAGATTCTATTGAATAATGAATGTTTTGAATTTTCTGCAAAAGTAAATTAGTTGCAAACTCATCCTTCTATAGTATTGTTTGGGCTCAGGAGAGTAGAAAAACGTCAAAAATTTCAATCCTGCATGATTCTACCAAAAATGTGAGTACATTCAAACCGCTGCTTTTTGCTATTGATCCCTAATGAATAATGAATGTTTTGAATTTTAACCAAAAGTAAAGTAGTTGCAAACTTATCCTTTTAGAGTCTTGTTTGGGCTCATGAGAGGAGTAGAAAAACATCAAAAATTTCAATCCTGAACGATTCTACCAAGAGATGTGAGTGTTCATTCAAACAGCTGCTTTTTGCTATTGGGCCCTATTGAATAATGAATGTTTTGAATTTTCTGCAAAAGTAAAGTAGTTGCAAACTCATCCTTTTAGAAACTTGTTTGGGCTGTTGAGAGGAGTAGAAAAGCATCAAAAATTTCAATCCTGCCCGATTCTACCAAGAAATGTGATTGTACATTCAAAACACTGCTTTTTGCAATTAGACTCTATTGAATAAAGAATGTTTTGAATTTTCTGCAAAAGTAAAGTAGTTGCAAACTCATCCTTTTAGAAACTTGTTTGGGCTGTTGAGAGGAGTAGAAAAACATCAAAAATTTCAATCCTGATCGATTATACCAAGAAATGTGAGTGTTCATTCAAACCGCTGCTTTTTGCGATTGGGTCCTATTGAATAATGAATGTTTTGAATTTTCTGCAAAAGTAAAGTAGTTCCAAACTCATCCTTCTAGAGTCTTGTTTGGGCTTATGAGAGGATTAGAAAAAGGTTAAAAATTTCAATCCTGCATGATTCTACCAAGAAATGTGAGTGTTTATTCAAACCGCTGCTTTTTGCTATTGAATAATGAATGTTTTGAATTTTCTCCAAAAGTAAAGTAGTTGCAAACTCATCCTTTTAGAAAATTGTTTGGGCTCATGAGAGGAGTAGAAAAACATCAAAAATATAAATCCTGCTCGATTCTACCAAGAAATGTGAGTGTTCATTCAAACAGCTGCTTTTTGCCATTGGGCTCTATTGAATAATGAATGTTTTGAATTTTCTCCAAAAGTAAAGTAGTTGCAAGCTCATCCTTTTAGAGTCTTGTTTGGGCTCATGAGAGGAGTAGAAAAACATTAAAAATTTCAATCCTGAACGATTCTACCAAGAGATGTGAGTGTTCATTCAAACAGCTGCTTTTTGCTATTGGGCCCTATTGAATAATGAATGTTTTGAATTTTCTGCAAAAGTAAAGTAGTTGAAAACTCATCCTTTTATAAACTTGTTTGGGCTGTTGAGAGGAGTAGAAAAGCATCAAAAATTTCAATCCTGCCCGATTCTACCAAGAACTGTGATTGTACATTCAAAACACTGCTTTTTGCAATTAGACTCTATTGAATAAAGAATGTTTTGAATTTTCTCCAAAAGTAAAGTAGTTGCAAACTCATCCTTTTAGAAACTTGTTTGGGCTGTTGAGCGGAGTAGAAAAACATCAAAAATTTCAATCCTGCACGATTCTACCAAGAAATGTGAGTGTTCTTTCAAACCGCTGCTTTTTGCTATTGGGCCCTCTTGAATAATGAATGTTTTGAATTATCTCCAAAAGTTAAGTAGTTGCAAACTCATCCTTTTAGAAACTTGTTTGGGCTGTTGAGAGGAGTAGAAAAACGTCAAAAATATAAATCCTGCACAATTCTACCAAGAAATTTGAGTGTTTATTCAAACCGCTGCTTTTTGCTATTGGGCCCTATTGAATAATGAATGTTTTGAATTTTCCGCAAAAGTAAAGTAGTTGCAAACCCATCCTTATAGAGACTTGTTTGGGCTCATGAGAGGAGTAGAAAAACGTCAAAAAATCCAATCCTGCACGATTCTATTGAGAAATGTGAGTGTTCATTCAAACCTCTGCTTTTTGCTATTGGGCCTTATTGAATAATGAATGTTTTGAATTTTCTTCAAAAGTAAAGAAGTTGCAAACTCATTCTTTTAGAAACTTGTTTGGGCTGTTGAGAGGAGTAGAAAAACATCAAAAATTTCAATCCTGCACGATTCTACCAAGAAATGTGATTGTTCATTCAAAAAGCTGCTTTTTGCCATTGGGCTCTATTGAATAATGAATGTTTTGAATTTTCTCCAAAAGTAAAGTAGTTGCAAGCTCATCCTTTTAGAGTCTTGTTTGGGCTCATGAGAGGAGTAGAAAAACATTAAAAATTTCAATCCTGAACGATTCTCCCAAGAGATGTGAGTGTTCATTCAAACAGCTGCTTTTTGCTATTGGGCCCTATTGAATAATGAATGTTTTGAATTTTCTGCAAAAGTAAAGTAGTTGAAAACTCATCCTTTTAGAAACTTGTTTGGGCTGTTGAGAGGAGTAGAAAAGCATCAAAAATTTCAATCCTGCCCGATTCTACCAAGAACTGTGATTGTACATTCAAAACACTGCTTTTTGCAATTAGACTCTATTGAATAAAGAATGTTTTGAATTTTCTCCAAAAGTAAAGTAGTTGCAAACTCATCCTTTTAGAAACTTGTTTGGGCTGTTGAGCGGAGTAGAAAAACATCAAAAATTTCAATCCTGCTCGATTATACCAAGAAATGTGAGTGTTCATTCAAACCGCTGCTTTTTGCGATTGGGTCCTATTGAATAATGAATGCTTTGAATTTTCTGCAAAAGTAAAGTAGTTCCAAACTCATCCTTCTAGAGTCTTGTTTGGGCTCATGAGAGGATTAGAAAAAGGTTAAAAATTTCAATCCTGCATGATTCTACCAAGAAATGTGAGTGTTTATTCAAACCGCTGCTTTTTGCTATTGAATAATGAATGTTTTGAATTTTCTCCAAAAGTAAAGTAGTTGCAAGCTCATCCTTTTAGAGTCTTGTTTGGGCTCATGAGAGGAGTAGAAAAACATCAAAAATTTCAGTCCTGAACAATTCTACCAAGAGATGTGAGTGTTCATTCAAACAGCTGCTTTTTGCTATTGGGCCCTTTTGAATAATGAATGTTTTGAATTTTCTGCAAAAGTAAAGTAGTTGCAAACTCATCCTTTTAGAAACTTGTTTGGGCTGTTGAGAGGAGTAGAAAAACATCAAAAATTTCAATTCTGCACGATTCTATCAAGAACTGTGATTGTTCATTCAAAACGCTGCTTTTTGCTATTAGACCCTATTGAATAATGAATGTTTTGAATTTTCTGCAAAAGTAAAGTAGTTGCAAACTCATCCTTCTATAGTATTGTTTGGGCTCATGAGAGTAGAAAAACGTCAAAAATTTCAATCCTGCACGATTCTACCAAAAAATGTGAGTACATTCAAACCGCTGCTTTTTGCTATTGATCCCTAATGAATAATGAATGTTTTGAATTTTAACCAAAAGTAAAGTAGTTGCAAACTTATCCTTTTAGAGTCTTGTTTGGGCTCATGAGAGGAGTAGAAAAACATCAAAAATTTCAATCCTGCCCGATTCTACCAAGAACTGTGATTGTACATTCAAAACACTGCTTTTTGCAATTAGACTCTATTGAATAAAGAATGTTTTGAATTTTCTCCAAAGGAAAGTAGTTGCAAACTCATCCTTTTAGAAACTTGTTTGGGCTGTTGAGCGGAGTAGAAAAACATCAAAAATTTCAATCCTGCTCGATTATACCAAGAAATGTGAGTGTTCATTCAAACCGCTGCTTTTTGCGATTGGGTCCTATTGAATAATGAATGTTTTGAATTTTCTGCAAAAGTAAAGTAGTTCCAAACTCATCCTTCTAGAGTTTTGTTTGGGCTCATGAGAGGATTAGAAAAAGGTTAAAAATTTCAATCCTGCATGATTCTACCAAGACATGTGAGTGTTTATTCAAACCGCTGCTTTTTGCTATTGAATAATGAATGTTTTGAATTTTCTCCAAAAGTAAAGTAGTTGCAAACTCATCCTTTTAGAAACTTGTTTGGGCTCATGAGAGGAGTAGAAAAACATCAAAAATATAAATCCTGCTCGATTCTACCAAGAAATGTGAGTGTTCTTTCAAACCGCTGCTTTTTGCTATTGGGCCCTCTTGAATAATGAATGTTTTGAATTATCTCCAAAAGTTAAGTAGTTGCAAACTCATCCTTTTAGAAACTTGTTTGGGCTGTTGAGAGGAGTAGAAAAACGTCAAAAATATAAATCCTGCACAATTCTACCAAGAAATTTGAGTGTTTATTCAAACCGCTGCTTTTTGCTATTGGGCCCTATTGAATAATGAATGTTTTGAATTTTCCACAAAAGTAAAGTAGTTGCAAACCCATCCTTATAGAGACTTGTTTGGGCTCATGAGAGGAGTAGAAAAACGTCAAAAAATCCAATCCTGCACGATTCTATTGAGAAATGTGAGTGTTCATTCAAACCGCTGCTTTTTGCTATTGGGCCTTATTGAATATTGAATGTTTTGAATTTTCTTCAAAAGTAAAGTAGTTGCAAACTCATTCTTTTAGAAACTTGTTTGGGCTGTTGAGAGGAGTAGAAAAACATCAAAAATTTCAATCCTGCACGATTCTACCAAGAAATGTGATTGTTCATTCAAAAAGCTGCTTTTTGCCATTGGGCTCTATTGAATAATGAATGTTTTGAATTTTCTCCAAAAGTAAAGTAGTTGCAAGCTCATCCTTTTAGAGTCTTGTTTGGGCTCATGAGAGGAGTAGAAAAACATTAAAAATTTCAATCCTGAACGATTCTACCAAGAGATGTGAGTGTTCATTCAAACCGCTGCTTTTTGCTATTGGTCCCTATTGAATAATGAATATTTTGAAATTTCTCCAAAAGTAAAGTAGTTGCAAACTCATCCTTTTAGAAACTTGTTTGGGCTGTTGAGAGGATTAGAAAAACATCAACATTTTCTATCCTGCACGATTCTACCAAGAAATGTGATTGTTCATTCAAAACGCTGCTTTTTGCTATTGGGCTCTATTGAATAATGAATGTTTTGAATTTTCTCCAAAAGTAAAGTAGTTGCAAGCTCATACTTTTAGAGTCTTGTTTGGGCTCATGAGAGGAGTAGAAAAACATCAAAAATTTCAATCCTGTACGATTCTACCAAGAGATGTGAGTGTTCATTCAAACAGCTGCTTTTTGCTATTGGGCCCTATTGAATAATGAATGTTTTGAATTTTCCGCAAAAGTAAAGTAGTTGCAAACCCATCCTTATAGAGACTTGTTTGGGCTCATGAGAGGAGTAGAAAAACATCAAAAAATCCAATCCTGCACGATTCTACCGAGAAATGTGAGTGTTCATTCAAACCGCTGCTTTTTGCTATTCGGCCTTATTGAATAATGAATGTTTTGAATTTTCTTCAAAAGTAAAGTAGTTGCAAACTCATCCTTTTAGAAACTTGTTTGGGATGTTGAGAGGAGTAGAAAAACATCAAAAATTTCAATCCTGCACGATTCTACCAAGAAATGTGTGTGTTCATTCAAACCGCTGCTTTTTGCTATTGGTCCCTATTGAATAATGAATTTTTTGAATTTTCTCCAAAATAAAGTAATTGCAAACTCATACTTTTAGAAACTTGTTTGGGCTGTTGAGCGGACTAGGAAAACATGAAAAATTTCAATCCTGCACGATTCTACCAAGAAATGTGAGTGTTCATTCAAACCGCTGATTTTTGCTTTTTTGGGCCCTATTGAATAATGAATGTTTTACATTTTCTCCAAAAGTAAAGTAGTTGCAAACTCATCCTCTTAGAAACTTGTTTGGGCTGTTGAGAGAAGTAAAAAAACATCAAAAATTTCAATCCTGCACGATTCTACGAAGAAATGTGTTTGTTCATTGAAAACGCTGCTTTTTGCTATTGGGCTCTATTGAATAATGAATGTTTTGAATTTTCTCCAAAAGTAAAGTAGTTGCAAGCTCATCGTTTTAGAGTCTTGTTTGGGCTCATGAGAGAAGTAGAAAAACATCAAAAATTTCAATCCTGAACGATTCTACCAAGAGATGTGAGTGTTCATTCAAACAGCTGCTTTTTGCTATTGTGCCCTATTGAATAATGAATGTTTTGAATTTTCCGCAAAAGTAAAGTAGTTGCAAACCCATCCTTATAGAGACTTGTTTGGGCTCATGAGAGGAGTAGAAAAACGTCAAAAAATCCAATCCTGCACGATTCTACCGAGAAATGTGAGTGTTCATTCAAACTGCTGCTTTTTGCTATTGGGCCTTATTGAATAATGAATGTTTTTAATTTTCTTCAAAAGTAAAGTAGTTGCAAACTCATCCTTTTAGAAACTTGTTTGGGCTGTTGAGAGGAGTAGAAAAACATCAAAAATTTCAATCCTGCACGATTCTACCAAGAAATGTGAGTGTTCATTCAAACCGCTGGTTTTTGCTATTTTGGGACCTATTGAATAATGAATGTTTTGAATTTTCTCCAAAAGTAAAGCAGTTGCAAACTCATCCTCTTAGAAACTTGTTTGGGCTGTTGAGAGGAGTAAAAAAACATCAAAAATTTCAATCCTGCACTATTCTACAAAGAAATGTGATTGTTCATTCAAACCGCTGATTTTTGATATTGGGCCCTATTGAATAATGAATGTTTTGAACTTTCTCCAAAACTAAACTAGTTGCAAACTCATACTTCTAGAGTCTTGTTTGGGCTCAGGAGAGGAGTAGAAAAACATCACAAATTTCAATCCTGAACGATTCTACCAAGAGATGTGAGTGTTCATTCAAACAGCTGCTTTTTGCTATTGGGCCCTATTGAATAATGAATGTTTTGAATTTTCTGCAAAAGTAAAGTAGTTGCAAACCATCCTTCTAGAGTCTTGTTTGGGCTCATGAGAGGAGTAGAAAAACGTCAAAAATTCCAATCCTGCAAGATTATACCGAGAAATGTGAGTGTTCATTCAAACCGCTGCTTTTTGCTATTGGGCCTTATTGAATAATGAATGTTTTGAATTTTCTGCAAAAGTAAAGTAGTTGCAAACTCCTACTTCTAGAGTCTTGTTTGGGCTCAGGAGAGGAGTAGAAAAACATCACAAATTTCAGTCCTGCACGATTCTACCAAGAAATGTGACTGTTCATTCAAAACGCTACTTTTTGCTATTGGGCTCTATTGAATAATGAATGTTTTGAATTTTCTGCAAAAGTAAAGTAGTTGCAAGCTCATCCTTTTAGATTCTTGTTTGGGCTCATGAGAGGAGTAGAAAAACATCAAAAATTTCAGTCCTGCACGATTCTACCAAGAAATGTGATTGTTCATTCAAAACGCTACTTTTTGCTATTGGGCTCTATTGAATAATGAATGTTTTGAATTTTCTGCAAAAGTAAAGTAGTTGCAAACCATCCTTATAGAGACTTGTTTGGGCTCATGAGCGGAGTAGAAAAACATCAAAAAATCCAATCCTGCACAATTCTATTGAGAAATGTGAGTGTTCATTCAAACCGCTGCTTTTTGCTATTGGGCTCTATTGAATAATGAATGTTTTGAGTTTTCTCCAAAAGTAAAGTAGTTGCAAACTCATCCTTTTAGAAACTTGTTTGGGCTGTTGAGAGGAGTAGAAAAACATCAAAAATTTCAATCCTGCACGATTCTACCAAGAAATGTGTGTGTTCATTCAAACCGCTGCTTTTTGCTATTGGTCCCTATTGAATAATGAATGTTTTGAATTTTCTCCAAAAGTAAAGTAAATGCAAACTCATCCTTTTAGAAACTTGTTTGGGCTGTTGAGAGGAGTAGAAAAACATCAAAAATTTCAATCCTGCACGATTCTACCAAGAAATGTGAGTGTTCATTCAAACCGCTGGTTTTTGCTATTTTGGGCCCTATTGAATAATGAATGTTTTGAATTTTCTCCAAAAGTAAAGTAGTTGCAAGCTCATCCTTTTAGAGTCTTGTTTGGGCTCATGAGAGGAGTAGAAAAACATCAAAAGTTTCAATCCTGAACGATTCTACCAAGAGATGTGAGTGTTCATTCAAACCGCTGCTTTTTGCTATTGGTCCCTATTGAATAATGAATATTTTGAATTTTCTCCAAAAGTAAAGTCGTTGGAAACTCATCCTTTTAGAAACTTGTTTGGGCTGTTGAGAGGAGTAGAAAAATATCAACATTTTCTATCCTGCACGATTCAACCAAGAAATGTGATTGTTCATTCAAAACGCTGCTTTTTGCTAATGGGCAAATGAATGAATGTTTTGAATTTTCTCCAAAAGTAAAGTAGTTGCAAGCTCATCCTTTTAGAGTCTTGTTTGGGCTCATGAGAGGAGTAGAAAAACATCAAAAATTTCAGTCCTGAACAATTCTACCAAGAGATGTGAGTGTTCATTCAAACAGCTGCTTTTTTCTATTGGGCCCTATTGAATAATGAATATTTTGAATTTTCTGCAAAAGTAAAGTAGTTGCAAACTCATCCTTTTAGAAACTTGTTTGGGCTGTTGAGAGGAGTAGAAAAACATCAAAAATTTCAATTCTGCACGATTCTATCAAGAACTGGGATTGTTCATTCAAAACGCTGCTTTTTGCTATTAGACCCTATTGAATAATGAATGTTTTGAATTTTCTGCAAAAGTAAAGTAGTTGCAAACTCATCCTTCTATAGTATTGTTTGGGCTCATGAGAGTAGAAAAACATCAAAAATTTCAATCCTGCACCATTCTACCAAAAAATGTGAGTACATTCAAACCGCTGCTTTTTGCTATTAATCCCTAATGAATAATGAATGTTTTGAATTTTAACCAAAAGTAATGTAGTTGCAAAATTATCCTTTTAGAGTCTTGTTTGGGCTCATGAGAGGAGTAGAAAAACATCAAAAATTTCAATCCTGAATGATTCTACCAAGAGAAGTGAGTGTTGATTCAAACAGCTGCTTTTTGCTATTGGGCCCTATTGAATAATGAATGTTTTGAATTTTCTGCAAAAGTAAAGTAGTTGCAAACTCATCCTTTTAGAAACTTGTTTGGGCTGTTGAGAGGAGTAGAAAAGCATCAAAAATTTCAATCCTGCCCGATTCTACCAAGAACTGTGATTGTACATTCAAAACACTGCTTTTTGCAATTAGACTCTATTGAATAAAGAATGTTTTGAATTTTCTCCAAAAGTAAAGTAGTTGCAAAATCATCCTTTTAGAAACTTGTTTGGGCTGTTGAGAGGAGTAGAAAAACATCAAAAATTTCAATCCTGCTCGATTATACCAAGAAATGTGAGTGTTCATTCAAACCGCTGCTTTTTGCGATTGGGTTCTATTGAATAATGAATGTTTTGAATTTTCTGCAAAAGTAAAGTAGTTCCAAACTAATCCTTCTAGAGTCTTGTTTGGGCTCATGAGCGGATTAGAAAAAGGTTAAACGTTTCAATCCTGCATGATTCTACCAACAAATGTGAGTGTTTATTCAAACCGCTGCTTTTTGCTATTGAATAATGAATGTTTTGAATTTTCTCCAAAAGTAAAGTAGTTGCAAGCTCATCCTTTTAGAGACTTGTTTGGGCTCATGAGAGGAGTAGAAAAACATCAAAAATTTCAGTCCTGAACAATTCTACCAAGAGATGTGAGTGTTCATTCAAACAGCTGCTTTTTGCTATTGGGCCCTATTGAATAATGAATGTTTTGAATTTTCTGCAAAAGTAAAGTAGTTGCAAACTCATCCTTTTAGAAACTTGTTTGTGCTGTTGAGAGGAGTAGAAAAACATCAAAAATTTCAATTCTGCACGATTTTATCAAGAACTGTGATTGTTCATTCAAAACGCTGCTTTTTGCTATTAGACCCTATTGAATAATGAATGTTTTGAATTTTCTGCAAAAGTAAAGTAGTTGCAAACTCATCCTTCTATAGTATTGTTTGGGCTCATGAGAGTAGAAAAACGTCAAAAATTTCAATCCTGCACGATTCTACCAAAAAATGTGAGTACATTCAAACCGATGCTTTTTGCTATTGATCCCTAATGAATAATGAATGTTTTGAATTTTAACCAAAAGTAAAGTAGTTGCAAACTTATCCTTTTAGAGTCTTGTTTGGGCTCATGAGAGGAGTAGAAAAACATCAAAAATTTCAATCCTGAACGATTCTACCAAGAGATGTGAGTGTTCATTCAAACAGCTGCTTTTTGCTATTGGGCCCTATTGAATAATGAATGTTTTGAATTTTCTGCAAAAGTAAAGTAGTTGCAAACTCATCCTTTGAGAAACTTGTTTGGGCTGTTGAGTGGAGTAGAAAAGCATCAAAAATTTCAATCCTGCCCGATTCTACCAAGAACTGTGATTGTACATTCAAAACACTGCTTTTTGCAATTAGACTCTATTGAATAAAGAATGTTTTGAATTTTCTCCAAAAGTAAAGTTGTTGCAAACTCATCCTTTTAGAAACTTGTTTGGGCTGTTGAGAGGAGTAGAAAAACATCAAAAATTTCAATCCTGCTCGATTATACCAAGAAATGTGAGTGTTCATTCAAACCGCTGCTTTTTGCGATTGGGTCCTATTGAATAATTAATGTTTTGAATTTTCTGCAAAAGAAAAGTAGTTCCAAACTCATCCTTCTAGAGTCTTGTTTGGGCTCATGAGAGGATTAGAAAAAGGTTAAAAATTTCAATCCTGCATGATTCTACCAAGAAATGTGAGTGTTTATTCAAACCGCTGCTTTTTGCTATTGAATAATGAATGTTTTGAATTTTCTCCAAAAGTAAAGTAGTTGCAAGCTCATCCTTTTTGAGTCTTGTTTGGGCTCATGAGAGGAGTAGAAAAATATCAAAAATTTCAGTCCTGAACAATTCTACCAAGAGATGTGAGTGTTCATTCAAACAGCTGCTTTTTGCTATTGGGCCCTTTTGAATAATGAATGTTTTGAATTTTCTGCAAAAGTAAAGTAGTTGCAAACTCATCCTTCTATAGTATTGTTTGGGCTCATGAGAGTAGAAAAACATCAAAAATTTCAATCCTGCACCATTCTACCAAAAAATGTGAGTACATTCAAACCGCTGCTTTTTGCTATTAATCCCTAATGAATAATGAATGTTTTGAATTTTAACCAAAAGTAATGTAGTTGCAAAATTATCCTTTTAGAGTCTTGTTTGGGCTCATGAGAGGAGTAGAAAAACATCAAAAATTTCAATCCTGAATGATTCTACCAAGAGAAGTGAGTGTTGATTCAAACAGCTGCTTTTTGCTATTGGGCCCTATTGAATAATGAATGTTTTGAATTTTCTGCAAAAGTAAAGTAGTTGCAAACTCATCCTTTTAGAAACTTGTTTGGGCTGTTGAGAGGAGTAGAAAAGCATCAAAAATTTCAATCCTGCCCGATTCTACCAAGAACTGTGATTGTACATTCAAAACACTGCTTTTTGCAATTAGACTCTATTGAATAAAGAATGTTTTGAATTTTCTCCAAAAGTAAAGTAGTTGCAAAATCATCCTTTTAGAAACTTGTTTGGGCTGTTGAGAGGAGTAGAAAAACATCAAAAATTTCAATCCTGCTCGATTATACCAAGAAATGTGAGTGTTCATTCAAACCGCTGCTTTTTGCGATTGGGTTCTATTGAATAATGAATGTTTTGAATTTTCTGCAAAAGTAAAGTAGTTCCAAACTAATCCTTCTAGAGTCTTGTTTGGGCTCATGAGCGGATTAGAAAAAGGTTAAACGTTTCAATCCTGCATGATTCTACCAACAAATGTGAGTGTTTATTCAAACCGCTGCTTTTTGCTATTGAATAATGAATGTTTTGAATTTTCTCCAAAAGTAAAGTAGTTGCAAGCTCATCCTTTTAGAGACTTGTTTGGGCTCATGAGAGGAGTAGAAAAACATCAAAAATTTCAGTCCTGAACAATTCTACCAAGAGATGTGAGTGTTCATTCAAACAGCTGCTTTTTGCTATTGGGCCCTATTGAATAATGAATGTTTTGAATTTTCTGCAAAAGTAAAGTAGTTGCAAACTCATCCTTTTAGAAACTTGTTTGTGCTGTTGAGAGGAGTAGAAAAACATCAAAAATTTCAATTCTGCACGATTTTATCAAGAACTGTGATTGTTCATTCAAAACGCTGCTTTTTGCTATTAGACCCTATTGAATAATGAATGTTTTGAATTTTCTGCAAAAGTAAAGTAGTTGCAAACTCATCCTTCTATAGTATTGTTTGGGCTCATGAGAGTAGAAAAACGTCAAAAATTTCAATCCTGCACGATTCTACCAAAAAATGTGAGTACATTCAAACCGATGCTTTTTGCTATTGATCCCTAATGAATAATGAATGTTTTGAATTTTAACCAAAAGTAAAGTAGTTGCAAACTTATCCTTTTAGAGTCTTGTTTGGGCTCATGAGAGGAGTAGAAAAACATCAAAAATTTCAATCCTGAACGATTCTACCAAGAGATGTGAGTGTTCATTCAAACAGCTGCTTTTTGCTATTGGGCCCTATTGAATAATGAATGTTTTGAATTTTCTGCAAAAGTAAAGTAGTTGCAAACTCATCCTTTGAGAAACTTGTTTGGGCTGTTGAGTGGAGTAGAAAAGCATCAAAAATTTCAATCCTGCCCGATTCTACCAAGAACTGTGATTGTACATTCAAAACACTGCTTTTTGCAATTAGACTCTATTGAATAAAGAATGTTTTGAATTTTCTCCAAAAGTAAAGTTGTTGCAAACTCATCCTTTTAGAAACTTGTTTGGGCTGTTGAGAGGAGTAGAAAAACATCAAAAATTTCAATCCTGCTCGATTATACCAAGAAATGTGAGTGTTCATTCAAACCGCTGCTTTTTGCGATTGGGTCCTATTGAATAATTAATGTTTTGAATTTTCTGCAAAAGAAAAGTAGTTCCAAACTCATCCTTCTAGAGTCTTGTTTGGGCTCATGAGAGGATTAGAAAAAGGTTAAAAATTTCAATCCTGCATGATTCTACCAAGAAATGTGAGTGTTTATTCAAACCGCTGCTTTTTGCTATTGAATAATGAATGTTTTGAATTTTCTCCAAAAGTAAAGTAGTTGCAAGCTCATCCTTTTTGAGTCTTGTTTGGGCTCATGAGAGGAGTAGAAAAATATCAAAAATTTCAGTCCTGAACAATTCTACCAAGAGATGTGAGTGTTCATTCAAACAGCTGCTTTTTGCTATTGGGCCCTTTTGAATAATGAATGTTTTGAATTTTCTGCAAAAGTAAAGTAGTTGCAAACTCATCCTTTTAGAAACATGTTTGGGCTGATGAGAGGAGTTGAAAAACATCAAAAATTTCAATTCTGCATGATTCTATCAAGAACTGTGATTGTTCATTCAAAACGCTGCTTTTTGCGATTAGACCCTATTGAATAATGAATGTTTTGAATTTTCTGCAAAAGTAAAGTAGTTGCAAACTCATCCTTTTAGAAACTTGTTTGGGCTGTTGAGAGGAGTAGAAAAACATCAAAAATTTCAATTCTGCACGATTCTATCAAGAACTGTGATTGTTCATTCAAAACGCTGCTTTTTGCTATTAGACCCTATTGAATAATGAATGTTTTGAATTTTCTGCAAAAGTAAAGTAGTTGCAAACGCATCCTTTTATAGTATTGTTTGGGCTCATGAGAGTAGAAAAACGTCAAAAATTTCAATCCTGCACGATTCTACCAAAAAATGTGAGTACATTCAAACCGCTGCTTTTTGCTATTGATCCCTAATGAATAATGAATGTTTTGAATTTTAACCAAAAGTAAAGTAGTTGCAAACTTATCCTTTTAGAGTCTTGTTTGGGCTCATGAGAGGAGTAGAAAAACATCAAAAATTTCAATCCTGAACGATTCTACCAAGAGATGTGAGTGTTCATTCAAACAGCTGCTTTTTGCTATTGGGCCCTATTGAATAATGAATGTTTTGAATTTTCTGCAAAAGTAAAGTAGTTGAAAACTCATCCTTTTAGAAACTTGTTTGGGCTGTTGAGAGGAGTAGAAAAGCATCAAAAATTTCAATCCTGCCCGATTCTACCAAGAACTGTGATTGTACATTCAAAACACTGCTTTTTGCAATTAGACTCTATTGAATAAAGAATGTTTTGAATTTTCTCCAAAAGTAAAGTAGTTGCAAACTCATCCTTTTAGAAACTTGTTTGGGCTGTTGAGCGGAGTAGAAAAACATCAAAAATTTCAATCCTGCTCGATTATACCAAGAAATGTGAGTGTTCATTCAAACCGCTGCTTTTTGCGATTGGGTCCTATTGAATAATGAATGTTTTGAATTTTCTGCAAAAGTAAAGTAGTTCCAAACTCATCCTTCTAGAGTCTTGTTTGGGCTCATGAGAGGATTAGAAAAAGGTTAAAAATTTCAATCCTGCATGATTCTACCAAGAAATGTGAGTGTTTATTCAAACCGCTGCTTTTTGCTATTGAATAATGAATGTTTTGAATTTTCTCCAAAAGTAAAGTAGTTGCAAACTCATCCTTTTAGAAACTTGTTTGGGCTCATGAGAAAAGTAGAAAAACATCAAAAATATAAATCCTGCTCGATTCTACCAAGAAATGTGAGTGTTCTTTCAATCCGCTGCTTTTTGCTATTGGGCCCTCTTGAATAATGAATGTTTTGAATTATCTCCAAAAGTTAAGTAGTTGCAAACTCATCCTTTTAGAAACTTGTTTGGGCTGTTGAGAGGAGTAGAAAAACGTCAAAAATATAAATCCTGAACAATTCTACCAAGAAATTTGAGTGTTTATTCAAACCGCTGCTTTTTGCTATTGGGCCCTATTGAATAATGAATGTTTTGAATTTTCCGCAAAAGTAAAGTAGTTGCAAACCCATCCTTATAAAGACTTGTTTGGGCTCATGAGAGGAGTAGAAAAACGTCAAAAAATCCAATCCTGCACGATTCTATTGAGAAATGTGAGTGTTCATTCAAACCGCTGCTTTTTGCTATTGGGCCTTATTGAATAATGAATGTTTTGAATTTTCTTCAAAAGTAAAGTAGTTGCAAACTCATTCTTTTAGAAACTTGTTTGGGCTGTTGAGCGGAGTAGAAAAACATCAAAAATTTCAATCCTGCACGATTTTACCAAGAAATGTGATTGTTCATTCAAAAAGCTGCTTTTTGCCATTGGGCTCTATTGAATAATGAATGTTTTGAATTTTCTCCAAAAGTAAAGTAGTTGCAAGCTCATCTTTTAGAGTCTTGTTTGGGCTCATGAGAGGAGTAGAAAAACATTAAAAATTTCAATCCCCAACGATTCTACCAAGAGATGTGAGTGTTCATTCAAACCGCTGCTTTTTGCTATTGGTCCCTATTGAATAATGAATATTTTGAATTTTCTCCAAAAGTAAAGTAGTTGCAAACTCATCCTTTTAGAAACTTGTTTGGGCTGTTGAGAGGATTAGAAAAACATCAGCATTTTCTATCCTGCACGATTCTACCAAGAAATGTGATTGTTCATTCAAAACGCTGCTTTTTGCTATTGGGCGTTATTGAATAATGAATGTTTTGAATTTTCTCCAAAAGTAAAGTAGTTGCAAACTCATCCTTTTAGAAACTTGTTTGGGCTGTTGAGAGGAGTAGAAAAACATCAAAAATTTCAATACTGAACAATTCTACCAAGAGATGTGAGTGTTCATTCAAACTGCTGCTTTTTGCTATTGGGCGTTATTGAATAATGAATGTTTTGAATTTTCTCCAAAAGTAAAGTAATTGCAAACTCATCCTTTTAGAAACTTCTTTGGGCTGTTGAGCGGAGTAGAGAAACATGAAAAATTTAAATCCTGCACGATTCTACCAAGGAATGTGAGTGTTCATTTAAACCGCTGATTTTTGCTATTTTGGGCCCTATTGAATAATGAATGTTTTGAATTTTCTCCAAAAGTAAAGTAGTTGCAAACTCATCCTCTTAGAAACTTGTTTGGGCTGTTGAGAGGAGTAAAAAAACATCAAAAATTTCAATCCTGCACGATTCTACCAAGAAATATGTTTGTTCATTGAAAACGCTGCTTTTTGCTATTGGGCTCTATTGAATAATGAATGTTTTGAATTTTCTCCAAAAGTAAAGTAGTTGCAAGCTCATCCTTTTAGAGTCTTGTTTGGGCTCATGAGAGAAGTAGAAAAACATCAAAAATTTCAATCCTGAACGATTCTACCAAGAGATGTGAGTGTTCATTCAAACAGCTGCTTTTTGCTATTGGGCCCTACTGAATAATGAATGTTTTGAATTTTCCGCAAAAGTAAAGGAGTTGCAAACCCATCCTTATAGAGACTTGTTTGGGCTCATGAGAGGAGTAGAAATACGTCAAAAAATCCAATCCTGCACAATTCTACCGAGAAATGTGAGTGTTCATTCAAACCGCTGCTTTTTGCTATTGGGCCTTATTGAATAATGAATGTTTTGAATTTTCTTCAAAAGTAAAGTAGTTGCAAACTCATCCTTTTAGAAACTTGTTTGGGCTGTTGAGAGGAGTAGAAAAACATCAAAAATTTCAATCCTGCACGATTCTACCAAGAAATGTGAGTGTTCATTCAAACCGCTGGTTTTTGCTATTTTGGGCCCTATTGAATAATGAATGTTTTGAATTTTCTCCAAAAGTAAAGTAGTTGCAAACTCATCCTCTTACAAACTTGTTTGGGCTGTTGAGAGGAGTAAAAAAACATCAAAAATTTCAATCATGCACGATTCTACCAAGAAATGTGGTTTTTCATTCAAACCGCTGATTTTTGCTATTGTGCCCTATTGAATAATGAATGTTTTGAACTTTCTCCAAAACTAAACTAGTTGCAAACTCATACTTCTAGAGTCTTGTTTGGGCTCAGGAGAGGAGTAGAAAAACATCACAAATTTCAATCCTGAACGATTCTACCAAGAGATGTGAGTGTTCATTCAAACAGCTGCTTTTTGCTATTGTGCCCTATTGAATAATGAATGTTTTGAATTTTCTGCAAAAGTAAAGTAGTTGCAAACCATCCTTCTAGAGTCTTGTTTGGACTCATGAGAGGAGTATAAAAACGTCAAAAATTCCAATCCTGCAAGATTATACCGAGAAATGTGAGTGTTCATTCAAACCGCTGCTATTTGCTTTTGGGCCTTCTTGAATAATGAATGTTTTGAATTTTCTGCAAAAGTAAAGTAATTGCAAACTCATCCTTTTAGAAACGTGTTTGGGCTGTTGAGCGGACTAGGAAAACATGAAAAATTTCAATCCTGCTGTCATGGTATGCCTAGGTTACTTTAGGCAAAAACCCCGGGACCCCTGCGATGTCCCTCAGACTAGGGGAACCCTGTCTGTCCCTCTACCCAGGGTTTACACTGAAGGTGTGCCTGCCTGAGCCTCCACCCTGTCCCTGTCTCCTGTCCAGCCCTAAGCTGAACCCACCACCCTCCACCCAGTGAGGGGACCAGACCCCACAAATACGTATGGACAGGGGTAAAAGAAACACCACACAGTTAATACACAAGGGAATACAATAATGTGCAAGGGCAACCAAATATATATATAACAGATTGGAGAAAGAACCACTGAGGGATATACTGCACCAGATATCAGACGCTCCAACACCACCACTGCTGACCGGTATTGCTAGCACTAGGCTAAAGCTATAGTCGGCGACGCCCATAGTCAGGACGAACTATTTAAAGACCAAGGGCGTGGCCCAGCCCTCAGCCAGCATGACAACCTGGCTAACCCTATCCCGACTGGAACAGAATACCCAACAGGGTATTACCGCTGTCTGCCGGACACCCTGGTGTGAACAGTGTCCGACATGACAGTACCCCGCCTTCTACGAGGGACCTCCGGAACCTCACCATGTCGAGGACCTGGCTTGTCCGGATGGCGACGATGGAACATAGTAACCAGTCGATCAGCATGAATGTCAGAGGCCGGCACTCATGTCCTCTCCTCAGGACCATAGCCACGCCAGTGGACCAGGTACTGTAGAGTGCGACGCACAACCCTAGAGTCCACTATTTTGGACACCTCAAATTCCAACGCGCCATCCACCAAGACGGGAGGTGGTGGCCCGGGGGAACCATCCACCAAACCCACGACCTTCTTTAGCAATGCTTTGTGAAATACATTATGAATCTTATACACAGCCGGCAACTCCAAACGAAATGCCACTGGGTTGATCACTGCGGAGATTCTAAATGGGCCAATGAACCTGGGACCCAACTTAAGTGACGGTATCTTGAGCTTAATGTTCCTAGTAGATAACCACACCCAATCACCCACACACAGGTCCGGACCTGGCACACGTCTGCAGTCAGCCACCCGTTTGTACCTGGAACCCACCTTCAACAAGCGCTGCTTGACTCTCCTCCAAACAGACGACAATTGAGCTCCCAACTGGTCCTCTTCAGGGACGCCAACTGAGCACCCCTGACGCAAGGTGCAAAATTGAGGATGTTGACCATACACACAAAAAAAAGGAGATTCCCCAGACGATTCCTGGCAATGGTTGTTTATTCCGAATTCTGCCAGAGGAAGAAACGCTGACCACTCTTCCTGATTGTCGGAAATAAAGCAGCGCAAGTATTGCTCCAGGTTTTGGTTCATCCGCTCAGTCTGTCCATTCGACTGAGGGTGGAAAGCCGATGAATGAGATAATTTGATTCCAAGGCGAGAACAAAAAGCTCTCCAAAACTTTGCCACAAACTGCGTACCTCGATCAGACACAATATCAGACGGGACACCATGAAGTCTGACCACCTCGCGAATAAATATCTGAGCAAGAGTCTTAGCATTGGGCAAAGACGGTAAAGCAACGAAATGTGACATTTTGGAGAACCTATCAACAATTACCAAAATGACCGAGTTCCCTGCCGAGGCGGGCAAGTCAGTAATAAAATCCATGGAAATCTCAGTCCATGGCTTACTGGGCACCCCGAGAGGCTGCAAGCTACCAGCGGGACGGGAACGAGGAGTCTTGGCCCGTGCGCACGTGGTACAGGCAGCCACATATGAGGCCACATCCTGCCGGATTTTAGGCCACCAAAAACGACGCAACACCAGTTCCAGAGTGCTCTTAACCCCTGGATGACCTGCCAGTACCGTGTCGTGATGTTCGCCCAACACTCTAGAGCGTAGATGTAGTGGCACAAAAGATTTATTAGCAGGCAACCCCGGCGGTACCACCTCCTGAGCCTCCGCAATCTCTGCCTCAATCTCTGTCGTGATGGCAGATACCACCACACCCTTTTGGAGAATAGGCACCGGCTCTTCACATAACTCTCCACCCGGAAAACACCTGGATAAAGCGTCTGCCTTAACATTCTTCGACCCAGGTCGATAGGTAACAATGAAGTTGAACCGGGTGAAGAATAATGCCCAGTGAGCCTGTCTGGAGGACAGGCGCTTAGCAGATTCTAAATAAAGCAAATTCTTATGGTCGGTTATCACAGTAATCTGATGAACAGCCCCCTCCAAGAAGTGTCGCCACTCCTCAAATGCCAATTTGATGGCCAATAGTTCCCTGTTGCCAATATCATAATTACGCTCCGCAGGCGACAGCTTCTTGGAGAAGAAGGCACACGGATGCAACTTGGCCCAAGAAGGGCCCTGAGACAGTACAGCCCCCACTCCAACCTCTGACGCATCCACCTCCACGACAAACGGTAAGGAGACATCGGGCTGCACCAGAATGGGCGCTGAGGCAAAACTATTCTTGAGGAATTCAAATGCCTGTACCGCAGGCTCAGACCAGTCAGAAAAGTCGGTACCCTTCTTAGTCATGTCAGTCAGTGGTTTGGCAATCATAGAGAAGTTCTTAATAAATTTCCTATAGTAATTGGAGAAGCCAAGAAATCGCTGAAGCGCCTTAAGATTATCAGGCCGATCCCAATGTAGTACCACCTGCACCTTTGCGGTGTCCATCTTAAAACCTGAGGCGGAGATTATATAACCCAAGAACGGTAGCTCCTGTATGAAAAACACACATTTTTCAAGCTTGACATAGAGCCTGTTCTCTCTGAGTAACTGCAGAACCTGTCTAACATGCTCTATATGTGTATCATGGTCGCGAGAGAAAATGAGGATGTCGTCAAGATAAATTATAACAAACCTCCCCAACAACTGAGAGAAGACATCATTAATGAAGTGTTGAAAGACCGCCGGTGCCATAGTCAACCCAAACGGCATTACCAAACTCTCAAAGTGACCCTCAGGGGTATTGAACGCTGTCTTCCACTCATCCCCCTGACGGACTCTTATAAGATTGTACGCCCCCTGAGGTCCAGTTTGGAGAACCACCTGGCACCAACCACTTGGTTGAATAAATCGGGTATAAGTGGCATAGGGTAAGGATCACAGACCGTAATCTGGTTGAGTTCTCTGAAATCCAGACACGGGCGTAAACTGCCATCCTTCTTTTTAACAAAGAAGAAGCCAGCAGCCAGAGGAGAAGAGGAAGGTCTAATATGACCCTTGCTCAGGCTATCCGCAATGTATTCCTTGAGAGCTAGCCTCTCGGGACCTGAGATATTAAACATTCTAGCTTTAGGTAACTTGGCCCCTGGTTTCAACCTAATAGCACAGTCATAGGGGCGATGCGGTGGTAGTTCCGAACAACCCTTCTCAGAAAATACATCCGCATAATCCAGCAACGGCTCCGGGATACTGGGAGTCAAAGCGGAAATACATGTAGCCAGGCACCTCTCCTGACACTCCCTGCTCCACTGAATTATGTCCTGGGTCTTCCAATCAATAACAGGATTATGCATTGACAACCATGGAAAGCCCAGAACCATCTGAGCCGGTAAGTTACTAAGCACCTTACAAGTTACCCGCTCTGAGTGTAATACTCCGATGTGGAGTTGTATATCCAACACACACTCTGTGATCTCCCCTTGAGACAACGGGGAAGCATTGATGGTAACCACCCGGATGGGGTTCGGCAATTTCTCCACCGGAAATCCCGCTGTATGCGCGAACCTCTCATCAATGAGATTGGCAGCTGAGCCACTATCAATAAATACTGTAATAGAGAGCATTTGCCCCCCAAGTACCACCCTAGCAGGGAGCATACACTGGGAAACCATGACGGAGGATACACAAAGGCTCAGACTAGACTCCTCCAAACCCTCTGAGCCTATCAGTTTTCCGCCGGCGCGCCCTTCTTAGGTACCAGGGGGCAAGCGTTAATAAAATGTCCTCCTTTGCCACAAAAAAAACAGAGCCCCTGCCTTCTGTGCCAAGGACGTTTAGGCTTGTTACTCGGTGACTGTGCTATACCAGCGATCTGCATGGGTTCCACGGATTCACCCGCGGCAACCTCACCGACCACTCCCCCACCTCCCGGAGGCAACGAAACCAGCGCCCCCTGACGGAGACGTCGGTCTATGCGTACTACAAGTGCCATCGCAGCCTCCAGAGAGGCGGGAGTCTCGTACATTAGGAGAGTCTGTTTAACCCTTCCAGAAACCCCATGCAAAATTGACTTCTAAGCGCAGGGTCATTCCACTGCGTGTCCACCGCCCAGCGCCGGAATTCTGTGCAGTAATCCTCAGCTGGTCGATCACCCTGTGGCAGTGAGCGTATCTTAGACTCTGCTAAGTTTAATCTATCCGGATCGTCATAGATCAAACCCAGAGCAGAGAAAAAAAAATCTACAGATTCAAATGCCTGTGAGTCTGAAGGGAGTGAAAAGGCCCAGGCCTGTGGGTCACCACTCAGCAAAGAAATCACCAAGCCCACGCGTTGAGCCTCATTACCTGAGGAATGTGGACGCATACGGAAATACAATTTGCATGATTCACGAAACACCGTGAACTTACCACGATCACCAGCAAATCGTTCAGGAAGGGGAAACTTGGGCTCAGCTGCCCTGGCTGCAGCCTCAGCAGGTACTGCAGGAGCTGACAGGCCTTGTTGCTGGACCGCCCCCCTGAGTTCAGTGACCTGTATGGATAGAGCCTCCAGCTGCTTGGTTAGGGAAAGTATAGGATCCATAGTAAGTAACCCCTATATTCCCTATCTATACCTTTTTTTTTTTTTTTTTCTCTCACTTTATTATTTGGGCCGACTATAATGTCATGGTATGCCAAGGTTACTTTAGGCAAAAACCCCGGGACCCCTGCGATGTCCCTAAGACTAGGGGAACCCTGTCTGTCCCTCTACCCAGGGTTTACACTGAAGGTGTGCCTGCCTGAGCCTCCACCCTGTCCCTGTCTCCTGTCCAGCCCTAAGCTGAACCCACCACCCTCCACCCAGTGAGGGGACCAGACCCCACAAATACGTATGGACAGGGGTAAAAGAAACACCACACAGTTAATACACAAGGGAATACAATAATGTGCAAGGGCAACCAAATATATATATAACAGATTGGAGAAAGAGCCACTGAGGGATATACTGCACCAGATATCAGACGCTCCAACACCACCACTGCTGACCGGTATTGCTAGCACTAGGCTAAAGCTATAGTCGGCGACGCCCATAGTCAGGACGAACTATTTAAAGACCAAGGGCGTGGCCCAGCCCTCAGCCAGCATGACAACCTGGTTAACCCTATCCCGACTGGAACAGAATACCCAACAGGGTATTACCGCTGTCTGCCGGACACCCTGGTGTGAACAGTGTCCGACATGACACCTGCATGATTCTACCAAGAAATGTGAGTGTTCATTCAAACCGCTGATTTTTGCTTTTTTGCGCCCTATTGAATAATGAATGTTTTAAATTTTCTCCAAAAGTAAAGTAGTTGCTAACTCATCCTCTTAGAAACTTGTTTGGGCTGTTGAGAGGAGTAAAAAAACATCAAAAATTTCAATCCTGCACGATTCTACCAAGAAATGTGATTGTTAATTCAAAACGCTGCTTTTTGCTATTGGGCTCTATTGTATAATGAATGCTTTGAATTTTCTCCAAAAGTAAAGTAGCTGCAAGCTCATCCTTTTAGAGTCTTGTTTGGGCTCATGAGAGGAGTAGAAAAACATTAAAAATTTCAATCCTGAACGATTCTACCAAGAGATGTGAGTGTTCATTCAAACCACTGCTGTTTGCTATTGGTCCCTATTGAATAATGAATATTTTGAATTTTCTCCAAAAGTAAAGTAGTTGCAAACTCATCCTTTTAGAAACTTGTTTGGGCTGTTGAGAGGAGTAGAAAAACATCAAAAATTTCAATACTGAACGATTCTACCAAGAGATGTGAGTGTTCATTCAAACCGCTGCTTTTTGCTATTGGGCGTTATTGAATAATGAATGTTTTGAATTTTATCCAAAAGTAAAGTAGTAGCAAACTCATCCTTTTAGAAAGTTGTTTGGGCTGTTGAGAGGAGTAGAAGAACATCAAAAATTTCAATCCTGCACGATTCTACCAAGAAATGTGAGTGTTCTTTCAAACCGCTGCTTTTTGCTATTGGTCCCTATTGAATAATGAACGTATTGAATTTTGTCCAAAAGTAAAGTAATTGCAAACTCATCCTTTTAGAAACTTCTTTGGGCTGTTGAGCAGAGTAGAGAAACACGAAAAATTTCAATCCTGCACGATTCTACCAAGAAATGTGAGTGTTCATTCAAACCGCTGATTTTTGCTATTTTGGGCCCAATTGAATAATGAATATTTTGAATTTTCTCCAAAAGTAAAGTAGTTGCAAACTCATCCTCTTAGAAACTTGTTTGGGCTGTTGAGATGAGTAAAAAAACATCAAAAATTTCAATCCTGCACGATTCTACCAAGAAATGTGTTTGTTCATTGAAAACGCTGCTTTTTGCTATTGGGCTCTATTGAATAATGAATGTTTTGAATTTTCTCCAAAAGTAAAGTAGTTGCAAGCTCATCCTTTTAGAGTCTTGTTTGGGCTCATGAGAGAAGTAGAAAAACATCAAAAATTTCAATCCTGAACCATTCTACCAAGAGATGTGAGTGTTCATTCAAACAGCTGCTTTTTGCTATTGGGCCCTATTGAATAATGAATGTTTTGAATTTTCCGCAAAAGTAAAGTAGTTGCAAACCCATCCTTATAGAGACTTGTTTGGGCTCATGAGAGGAGTAGAAAAAAGTCAAAAAATCCATTCCTGCACGATTCTACCGAGAAATGTGAGTGTTCATTCAAACCGCTGCTTTTTGCTATTGGGCCTTATTGAATAATGAATGTTTTGAATTTTCTTCAAAAGTAAAGTAGTTGCAAACTCATCCTTTTAGAAACTTGTTTGGGCTGTTGAGAGGAGTAGAAAAACATCAAAAATTTCAATCCTGCACTATTCTACCAAGAAATGTGAGTGTTCATTCAAACCGCTGGTTTTTGCTATTTTGGGCCCTATTGAATAATGAATGTTTTGAATTTTCTCCAAAAGTAAAGTAGTTGCAAACTCATCCTCTTAGAAACTTGTTTGGGCTGTTGAGAGGAGTAAAAAAACATCAAAAATTTCAATCCTGCACGATTCTACCAAGAAATGTGATTGTTCATTCAAACCGCTGATTTTTGCTATTGGGCCCTATTGAATAATGAATGTTTTGAACTTTCTCCAAAGCTAAACTAGTTGCAAACTCATACTTCTAGAGTCTTGTTTGGGCTCAGGAGAGGAGTAGAAAAACATCACAAATTTCAATCCTGAACGATTCTACCAAGAGATGTGAGTGTTCATTCAAAACGCTGCTTTTTGCTATTGGGCTCTATTGTATAATGAATGTTTTGAATTTTCTCCAAAAGTAAAGCAGTTGCAAGCTCATCCTTTTAGAGTCTTGTTTGGGCTCATGAGAGGAGTAGAAAAACATTAAAAATTTCAATCCTGAACGATTCTACCAAGAGATGTGAGTGTTCATTCAAACCACTGCTTTTTGCTATTGGTCCCTATTGAATAATGAATATTTTGAATTTTCTCCAAAAGTAAAGTAGTTGCAAACTCATCCTTTTAGAAACTTGTTTGGGCTGTTGAGTGGAGTAGAAAAACATCAAAAATTTCAATACTGAACGATTCTACCAAGAGATGTGAGTGTTCATTCAAACCGCTGCTTTTTGCTATTGGGCGTTATTGAATAATGAATGTTTTGAATTTTCTCCAAAGGTAAAGTAGTTGCAAACTCATCCTTTTAGAAAGTTGTTTGGGCTGTTGAGAGGAGTAGAAGAACATCAAAAATTTCAATCCTGCACGATTCTACCAAGAAATGTGAGTGTTCTTTCAAACCGCTGCTTTTTGCTATTGGTCCCTATTGAATAATGAATGTTTTGAATTTTCTCCAAAAGTAAAGTAATTGCAAACTCATCCTTTTAGAAACTTCTTTGGGCTGTTGAGCAGAGTAGAGAAACACGAAAAATTTCAATCCTGCACGATTCTACCAAGAAATGTGAGTGTTCATTCAAACCGCTGATTTTTGGTATTTTGGGCCCAATTGAATAATGAATGTTTTGAATTTTCTCCAAAAGTAAAGTAGTTGCAAACTCATCCTCTTAGAAACTTGTTTGGGCTGTTGAGATGAGTAAAAAAACATCAAAAATTTCAATCCTGCACGATTCTACCAAGAAATGTGTTTGTTCATTGAAAACGCTGCTTTTTGCTATTGGGCTCTATTGAATAATGAATGTTTTGAATTTTCTCCAAAAGTAAAGTAGTTGCAAGCTCATCCTTTTAGAGTCTTGTTTGGGCTCATGAGAGAAGTAGAAAAACATCAAAAATTTCAATCCTGAACCATTCTACCAAGAGATGTGAGTGTTCATTCAAACAGCTGCTTTTTGCTATTGGGCCCTATTGAATAATGAATGTTTTCAATTTTCCGCAAAAGTAAAGTAGTTGCAAACCCATCCTTATAGAGACTTGTTTGGGCTCATGAGAGGAGTAGAAAAACGTCAAAAAATCCAATCCTGCACGATTCTACCGAGAAATGTGAGTGTTCATTCAAACAGCTGCTTTTTGCTATTGGGCCTTATTGAATAATGAATGTTTTGAATTGTCTTCAAAAGTAAAGTAGTTGCAAACTCATCCTTTTAGAAACTTGTTTGGGCTGTTGAGAGGAGTAGAAAAACATCAAAAATTTCAATCCTGCACTATTCTACCAAGAAATGTGAGTGTTCATTCAAACCGCTGGTTTTTGCTATTTTGGGCCCTATTGAATAATGAATGTTTTGAATTTTCTCCAAAAGTAAAGTAGTTGCAAACTCATCCTCTTAGAAACTTGTTTGGGCTGTTGAGAGGAGTAAAAAAACATCAAAAATTTCAATCCTGCACGATTCTACCAAGAAATGTGATTGTTCATTCAAACCGCTGATTTTTGCTATTGGGCCCTATTGAATAATGAATGTTTTGAACTTTCTCCAAAACGAAACTAGGTGCAAACTCATACTTCTAGAGTCTTGTTTGGGCTCAGGAGAGGAGTAGAAAAACATCACAAATTTCAATCCTGAACGATTCTACCAAGAGATGTGAGTGTTCATTCAAACAGCTGCTTTTTGCTATTGGGCCCTATTGAATAATGAATGTTTTGAATTTTCTGCAAAAGTAAAGTAGTTGCAAACCATCCTTCTAGAGTCTTGTTTGGGCTCATGAAAGGAGTAGAAAAATGTCAAAAATTCCAATCCTGCAAGATTATACCGAGAAATGTGAGTGTTCATTCAAACCGCTGCTTTTTGCTATTGGGCCTTATTGAATAATGAATGTTTTGAATTTTCTGCAAAAGTAAAGTAGTTGCAAACTCATACTTCTAGAGTCTTGTTTGGGCTCAGGAGAGGAGTAGAAAAACATCACAAATTTCAATCCTGCACGATTCTACCAAGAAATGTGATTGTTCATTCAAAACGCTACTTTTTGCTATTGGGCTCTATTGAATAATGAATGTTTTGAAATTTCTCCAAAAGTAAAGTAGTTGCAAACCCATCCTTTTAGATTCTTGTTTGGGCTCATGAGAGGAGTAGAAAAACATCAAAAATTTCAATCCTGCACGATTATACCAAGAAATGTGAGTGTTCATTCAAACCGCTGCTTTTTGCTATTGAATAATGAATGTTTTGAATTTTCTCCAAAAGTAAAGTAGTTGCAAACTCATCCTTTTAGAAACTTTTTTGGGCTCATGAGAGGAGTATAAAAATATCAAAAATATAAATCCTGCTCGATTCTACCAAGAAATGTGAGTGTTCCTTCAAACGGCTGCTTTTTGCTATTGGGCCCTCTTGACTAATGAATGTTTTGAATTATCTCCAAAAGTAAAGTAGTTGCAAACTCATCCTTTTAGAAACTTGTTTGGGCTGTTGAGAGGAGTAGAAAAGCATCAAAAATTTCAATCCTGCACGATTCTACCATGAACCGAGATTGTTCATTCAAAACGCTGCTTTTTGCTATCAGACCCTATTGAATAATGAATGTTTTGAATTTTCTTCAAAAGTATAGTTGCAAACTCATCCTTCTAGAGTTTTGCTTGTGCTCATGAGAGGAGTAGAAAAACGTCAAAAATTTCAATCCTGCACGATTCTACCAAGAAATGTGAGTGTTCATTCAAACCGCTGCTTTTTGCTATTGGGCCTATTGAATAATGAATGTTTTGAATTTTCTCCAAAAGTAAAGTAGTTGCAAACTCATCGTTTTAGGCCGGTTTCACACTAGCGCATTTTCAACGCGCGCACGGCCGGGGGTAGCTCCGCCCCCGATCCGGCTCTCTGCCCGGCGTGCCCGCCCCTTCCTTGTAGCGCCGCCTCCTAGCGGACAGCGGCGCCTGCGATCGGCGCACCCTATCTTTAGCATAGGGTGCGCCGATCGTGCGCAGGTCGTGCGCTAGTTGCGCTTTGACCTGCGCTGCGCACTTTTGACGGTGCGCCGTGCGCACCAAAATCGAACTTTTCGGATTTTGGCGCGCACGGCGCACCGTCATAAGTGCGCTGCGCAGGTCAAAGCGCAACTAGCGCACGGCCTGCGCACGATCGGCGCACCCTATGCTAAAGATAGGGTGCGCCGATCGCAGGCGCCGCTGTCCGCTAGGAGGCGGTGCTACAAGGAAGGGGCGGGCACGCCGGGCAGAGAGCCGGATCGGGGGCGGAGCTACCCCCGGCCGTGCGCGCGTTGAAAATGCGCTAGTGTGAAACCGGCCTTAGAAACTTGTTTGGGCTGTTGAGAGGAGTAGAAAAACATCAAAAATTTCAATCCTGCACGATTCTACCAAGAAATGTGATTGTTCATTCAAAACGCTGCTTTTTGCTATTGGGCTCTATTGAATAATGAATGTTTAGAATTTTCTGCAAAAGTAAAGTAGTTGCAAACTCATCCTCTTAGAAACTTGTTTGGGCTGTTGAGAGGAGTAAAAAAACATCAAAAATTTCAATCCTGCACGATTCTACCAAGAAATGTGATTGTTCATTCAAACAGCTGCTTTTTGCTATTGGACCCTATTGAAAAATGAAAGTTTTGAATTTTCTGCAAAAGTAAAGTAGTTGCAAACTCATCCTCTTAGAAACTTGTTTGGGCTGTTGAGAGGAGTAAAAAAACATCAAAAATTTCAATCCTGCACGATTCTACCAAGAAATGTGATTGTTCATTCAAAACGCTGCTTTTTGCTATTGGGCTCTATTGAATAATGAATGTTTTGAATTTTCTCCAAAAGTAAAGTAGTTGCAATCTCATCCTTTTAGAGTCTTGTTTGGGCTCATGAGAGGAGTAGAAAAACATCAAAAATTTCAATCCTGAACGAATCTACCAAGAGACGTGAATGTTCATTCAAACAGCTGCTTTTTGCTTTTGGGCCCTATTGAATAATGAATGTTTTGAATTTTCTGCAAAAGTAAAGTAGTTGCAAAGCCATCCTTACAGAGACATGTTTGGGCTCATGAGAGGAGTAGAAAAACGTCAAAAAATCCAATCCTGCTCGATTCTACCAAGAAATGTGATTGTTCATTCAAAACACTGCTTTTTGCTATTGGGCTCTATTGAATAATGACTGTTTTGAATTTTCTCCAAAAGTAAAGTAGTTGCAAGCTCATCCTTTTAGAGTCTTGTTTAGGCTCATGAGAGGAGTAGAAAAACATTAAAAATTTCAATCCTGATCGATTCTACCAAGAGATGTGAGTGTTCATTCAAACCGCTGCTTTTTGCTATTGGTCTCTATTGAATAATGAATATTTTGAATTTTCTCCAAAAGTAAAGTAGTTGCAAACTCATCCTTTTAGAAACTTGTTTGGGCTGTTGAGAGGAGTAGAAAAACATCAACATTTTCTATCCTGCACGATTCTACCAAGAAATGTGATTGTTCATTCAAAACGATGCTTTTTGCTATTGGGCTCTATTGAATAATGAATGTTTTGAATTTTCTCCAAAATTAAAGTAGTTGCAAGCTCATCCTTTTAGATTATTGTTTGGGCTCATGAGAGGAGTAATAAAATATCAAAAATTTCAATACTGAACGATTATACCAAGAGATGTGAGTGTTCATTCAAACCGCTGCTTTTTGCTATTGGGCGTTATTGAATAATGAATGTTTTGTATTTTCTCCAAAAGTAAAGTAGTTGCAAACTCATCCTTTTAGAAACTTGTTTGGGCTGTTGAGAGGAGTAGAAAAACATCAAAAATTTCAATCCTGCACGATTCTACCAAGAAATGTGAGTGATCATTCAAACCGGTGCTTTTTGCTATTGGTCCCTATTGAATAATGAATGTTTTGAAATTTCTCCAAAAGTAAAGTAATTGCAAACTCATCCTTTTAGAAACTTGTTTGGGCTGTTAAGCGGAGTAGAAAAACATGAAAAATTTAAATCCTGCACGATTCTACCAAGAAATGTGAGTGTTCATTCAAACCGCTGATTTTTGCTATTTTGGGCCCTATTGAATAATGAATGTTTTGAATTTTCTCCAAAAGTAAAGTAGTTGCAAACTCATCCTTTTAGAAACTTGTTTGGGCTGTTGAGAGGAGTAAAAAAACATCAAAAATTTCAATCCTGCACGATTCTACCAAGAAATGTGATTGTTCATTCAAACAGCTGCTTTTTGCTATTGGACCCTATTGAATAATGAAAGTTTTGAATTTTCTGCAAAAGTAAAGTAGTTGCAAACTCATCCTCTTAGAAACTTGTTTGGGCTGTTGAGAGGAGTAAAAAAACATCAAAAATTTCAATCCTGCACGATTCTACCAAGAAATGTGATTGTTCATTCAAAACGCTGCTTTTTGCTATTGGGCTCTATTGAATAATGAATGTTTTGAATTTTCTCCAAAAGTAAAGTAGTTGCAATCTCATCCTTTTAGAGTCTTGTTTGGGCTCATGAGAGGAGTAGAAAAACATCAAAAATTTCAATCCTGAACGAATCTACCAAGAAATGTGATTGTTCATTCAAAACGCTGCTTTTTGCTATTGGGCTCTATTGAATAATGAATGTTTTGAATTTTCTCCAAAAGTAAAGTAGTTGCAATCTCATCCTTTTAGAGTCTTGTTTGGGCTCATGAGAGGAGTAGAAAAACATCAAAAATTTCAATCCTGAACGAATCTACCAAGAGACGTGAATGTTCATTCAAACAGCTGCTTTTTGCTTTTGGGCCCTATTGAATAATGAATGTTTTGAATTTTCTGCAAAAGTAAAGTAGTTGCAAAGCCATCCTTACAGAGACATGTTTGGGCTCATGAGAGGAGTAGAAAAACGTCAAAAAATCCAATCCTGCTCGATTCTACCAAAAAGTGTGATTGTACATTCAAAACACTGCTTTTTGCAATTAGACTCTATTGAATAAAGAATGTTTTGAATTTTCTCCAAAAGTAAAGAAATTGCAAACTCACCCTTTTAGAGTCTTGTTTGGGCTCATGAGTAGAGTAGAAAAACATCAAAAATTTCAATCCTGCACGATTATACCAAGATATGTGAGTGTTCATTCAAACCGCTGCTTTTTGCGATTGGGTCCTATTGAATAATGAATGTTTTGAATTTTCTGCAAAAGTAAAGTAGTTCCAAAATCATCCTTTTAGAGACTTGTTTGGGCTCATGAGAGGATCAGAAAAACGTTAAAAATTTCAATCCTGCACGATTCTACCAAGAAATGTGAGTTTTCATTCAAACCCCAGCTTTTTGCTATTGAATAATGAATGTTTTGAATTTTCTCCAAAAGTAAAGTAGTTGCAAACTCATCCTTTTAGAAACTTGTTTGGGCTCATGAGAGGAGTAGAAAAACATCAAAAATATAAATCCTGCTCGATTCTACCAAGAAATATGAGTGTTCCATCAAACCGCTGCTTTTTGCTATTGGGCCCTCTTGAATAATTAATGTTGTGAATTATCTCCAAAAGTTAAGTAGTTGCAAACTCATCCTTTTAGAAACTTGTTTGGGTTGTTGAGAGGAGTAGCAAAACATCAAAAAATTCAATCCTGCACGATTCTACCAAGAAATGTGATTGTTCATTCAAAACGCTGGTTTTTGCTATTAGACCCTATTGAATAATGAATGTTTTGAATTTTCTCCAAAAGTAAAGTAGTTGCAAACTCATCCTTCTACAGGCTTGTTTGGGCTCATGAGAGAAGTAGAAAAACGTCAAAAATTTCAATCCTGCACGATTCTACCAAGAAATGTGAGTGTTCATTCAAACCGCTGATTTTTGCTTTTTTGGGCCCTATTGAATAATGAATGTTTTAAATTTTCTCCAAAAGTAAAGTAGTTGCAAACTCATCCTCTTAGAAACTTGTTTGGGCTGTTGAGAGGAGTAAAAAAACATCAAAAATTTCAATCCTGCACGATTCTACCAAGAAATGTGATTGTTAATTCAAAACGCTGCTTTTTGCTATTGGGCTCTATCGTATAATGAATGTTTTGAATTTTCTCCAAAAGTAAAGTAGTTGCAAGCTCATCCTTTTAGAGTCTTGTTTGGGCTCATGAGAGGAGTAGAAAAACATTAAAAATTTCAATCCTGAACGATTCTACCAAGAGATGTGAGTGTTCATTCAAACCACTGCTTTTTGCTATTGGTCCCTATTGAATAATGAATATTTTGAATTTTCTCCAAAAGTAAAGTAGTTGCAAACTCATCCTTTTAGAAACTTGTTTGGGCTGTTGAGTGGAGTAGAAAAACATCAAAAATTTCAATACTGAACGATTCTACCAAGAGATGTGAGTGTTCATTCAAACCGCTGCTTTTTGCTATTGGGCGTTATTGAATAATGAATGTTTTGAATTTTCTCCAAAGGTAAAGTAGTTGCAAACTCATCCTTTTAGAAAGTTGTTTGGGCTGTTGAGAGGAGTAGAAGAACATCAAAAATTTCAATCCTGCACGATTCTACCAAGAAATGTGAGTGTTCTTTCAAACCGCTGCTTTTTGCTATTGGTCCCTATTGAATAATGAATGTTTTGAATTTTCTCCAAAAGTAAAGTAATTGCAAACTCATCCTTTTAGAAACTTCTTTGGGCTGTTGAGCAGAGTAGAGAAACACGAAAAATTTCAATCCTGCACGATTCTACCAAGAAATGTGAGTGTTCATTCAAACCGCTGATTTTTGGTATTTTGGGCCCAATTGAATAATGAATGTTTTGAATTTTCTCCAAAAGTAAAGTAGTTGCAAACTCATCCTCTTAGAAACTTGTTTGGGCTGTTGAGATGAGTAAAAAAACATCAAAAATTTCAATCCTGCACGATTCTACCAAGAAATGTGTTTGTTCATTGAAAACGCTGCTTTTTGCTATTGGGCTCTATTGAATAATGAATGTTTTGAATTTTCTCCAAAAGTAAAGTAGTTGCAAGCTCATCCTTTTAGAGTCTTGTTTGGGCTCATGAGAGAAGTAGAAAAACATCAAAAATTTCAATCCTGAACCATTCTACCAAGAGATGTGAGTGTTCATTCAAACAGCTGCTTTTTGCTATTGGGCCCTATTGAATAATGAATGTTTTGAATTTTCCGCAAAAGTAAAGTAGTTGCAAACCCATCCTTATAGAGACTTGTTTGGGCTCATGAGAGGAGTAGAAAAACGTCAAAAAATCCAATCCTGCACGATTCTACCGAGAAATGTGAGTGTTCATTCAAACAGCTGCTTTTTGCTATTGGGCCTTATTGAATAATGAATGTTTTGAATTGTCTTCAAAAGTAAAGTAGTTGCAAACTCATCCTTTTAGAAACTTGTTTGGGCTGTTGAGAGGAGTAGAAAATCATCAAAAATTTCAATGCTGCACTATTCTACCAAGAAATGTGAGTGTTCATTCAAACCGCTGGTTTTTGCTATTTTGGGCCCTATTGAATAATGAATGTTTTGAATTTTCTCCAAAAGTAAAGTAGTTGCAAACTCATCCTCTTAGAAACTTGTTTGGGCTGTTGAGAGGAGTAAAAAAACATCAAAAATTTCAATCCTGCACGATTCTACCAAGAAATGTGATTGTTCATTCAAACCGCTGATTTTTGCTATTGGGCCCTATTGAATAATGAATGTTTTGAACTTTCTCCAAAACGAAACTAGGTGCAAACTCATACTTCTAGAGTCTTGTTTGGGCTCAGGAGAGGAGTAGAAAAACATCACAAATTTCAATCCTGAACGATTCTACCAAGAGATGTGAGTGTTCATTCAAACAGCTGCTTTTTGCTATTGGGCCCTATTGAATAATGAATGTTTTGAATTTTCTGCAAAAGTAAAGTAGTTGCAAACCATCCTTCTAGAGTCTTGTTTGGGCTCATGAAAGGAGTAGAAAAACGTCAAAAATTCCAATCCTGCAAGATTATACCGAGAAATGTGAGTGTTCATTCAAACCGCTGCTTTTTGCTATTGGGCCTTATTGAATAATGAATGTTTTGAATTTTCTGCAAAAGTAAAGTAGTTGCAAACTCATACTTCTAGAGTCTTGTTTGGGCTCAGGAGAGGAGTAGAAAAACATCACAAATTTCAATCCTGCACGATTCTACCAAGAAATGTGATTGTTCATTCAAAACGCTGCTTTTTGCTATTGGGCTCTATTGAATAATGAATGTTTTGAAATTTCTCCAAAAGTAAAGTAGTTGCAAACTCATCCTTTTAGATTCTTGTTTGGGCTCATGAGAGGAGTAGAAAAACATCAAAAATTTCAATCCTGCACGATTATACCAAGAAATGTGAGTGTTCATTCAAACCGCTACTTTTTGCTATTGAATAATGAATGTTTTGAATTTTCTCCAAAAGTAAAGTAGTTGCAAACTCATCCTTTTAGAAACTTTTTTGGGCTCATGAGAGGAGTATAAAAATATCAAAAATATAAATCCTGCTCGATTCTACAAAGAAATGTGAGTGTTCCTTCAAACGGCTGCTTTTTGCTATTGGGCCCTCTTGACTAATGAATGTTTTGAATTATCTCCAAAAGTAAAGTAGTTGCAAACTCATCCTTTTAGAAACTTGTTTGGGCTGTTGAGAGGAGTAGAAAAGCATCAAAAATTTCAATCCTGCACGATTCTACCATGAACCGAGATTGTTCATTCAAAACGCTGCTTTTTGCTATCAGACCCTATTGAATAATGAATGTTTTGAATTTTCTCCAAAAGTATAGTTGCAAACTCATCCTCCTAGAGTTTTGCTTGTGCTCATGAGAGGAGTAGAAAAACATCAAAAATTTCAATCCTGCACGATTCTACCAAGAAATGTGAGTGTTCATTCAAACCGCTGCTTTTTGCTATTGGGCCTATTGAATAATGAATGTTTTGAATTTTCTCCAAAAGTAAAGTAGTTGCAAACTCATCGTTTTAGAAACTTGTTTGGGCTGTTGAGAGGAGTAGAAAAACATCAAAAATTTCAATCCTGCACGATTCTACCAAGAAATGTGATTGTTCATTCAAAACGCTGCTTTTTGCTATTGGGCTCTATTGAATAATGAATGTTTAGAATTTTCTGCAAAAGTAAAGTAGTTGCAAACTCATCCTCTTAGAAACTTGTTTGGGCTGTTGAGAGGAGTAAGAAAACATCAAAAATTTCAATCCTGCACGATTCTACCAAGAAATGTGATTGTTCATTCAAACAGCTGCTTTTTGCTATTGGACCCTATTGAATAATGAAAGTTTTGAATTTTCTGCAAAAGTAAAGTAGTTGCAAACTCATCCTCTTAGAAACTTGTTTGGGTTGTTGAGAGGAGTAAAAAAACATCAAAAATTTCAATCCTGCACGATTCTACCAAGAAATGTGATTGTTCATTCAAAACGCTGCTTTTTGCTATTGGGCTCTATTGAATAATGAATGTTTTGAATTTTCTCCAAAAGTAAAGTAGTTGCAATCTCATCCTTTTAGAGTCTTGTTTGGGCTCATGAGAGCAGTAGAAAAACATCAAAAATTTCAATCCTGAACGAATCTACCAAGAGACGTGAATGTTCATTCAAACAGCTGCTTTTTGCTTTTGGGCCCTATTGAATAATGAATGTTTTGAATTTTCTGCAAAAGTAAAGTAGTTGCAAAGCCATCCTTACAGAGACATGTTTGGGCTCATGAGAGGAGTAGAAAAACGTCAAAAAATCCAATCCTGCTCGATTCTACCAAGAAATGTGATTGTTCATTCAAAACACTGCTTTTTGCTATTGGGCTCTATTGAATAATGACTGTTTTGAATTTTCTCCAAAAGTAAAGTAGTTGCAAGCTCATCCTTTTAGAGTCTTGTTTAGGCTCATGAGAGGAGTAGAAAAACATTAAAAATTTCAATCCTGATCGATTCTACCAAGAGATGTGAGTGTTCATTCAAACCGCTGCTTTTTGCTATTGGTCTCTATTGAATAATGAATATTTTGAATTTTCTCCAAAAGTAAAGTAGTTGCAAACTCATCCTTTTAGAAACTTGTTTGGGCTGTTGAGAGGAGTAGAAAAACATCAACATTTTCTATCCTGCACGATTCTACCAAGAAATGTGATTGTTCATTCAAAACGATGCTTTTTGCTATTGGGCTCTATTGAATAATGAATGTTTTGAATTTTCTCCAAAATTAAAGTAGTTACAAGCTCATCCTTTTAGATTATTGTTTGGGCTCATGAGAGGAGTAATAAAATATCAAAAATTTCAATACTGAACGATTATACCAAGAGATGTGAGTGTTCATTCAAACCGCTGCTTTTTGCTATTGGGCGTTATTGAATAATGAATGTTTTGAATTTTCTCCAAAAGTAAAGTAGTTGCAAACTCATCCTTTTAGAAACTTGTTTGGGCTGTTGAGAGGAGTAGAAAAACATCAAAAATTTCAATCCTGCACGATTCTACCAAGAAATGTGATTGTTCATTCAAAACGATGCTTTTTGCTATTGGGCTCTATTGAATAATGAATGTTTTGAATTTTCTCCAAAATTAAAGTAGTTACAAGCTCATCCTTTTAGATTATTGTTTGGGCTCATGAGAGGAGTAATAAAATATCAAAAATTTCAATACTGAACGATTATACCAAGAGATGTGAGTGTTCATTCAAACCGCTGCTTTTTGCTATTGGGCGTTATTGAATAATGAATGTTTTGAATTTTCTCCAAAAGTAAAGTAGTTGCAAACTCATCCTTTTAGAAACTTGTTTGGGCTGTTGAGAGGAGTAGAAAAACATCAAAAATTTCAATCCTGCACGATTCTACCAAGAAATGTGAGTGTTCATTCAAACCGGTGCTTTTTGCTATTGGTCCCTATTGAATAATGAATGTTTTGAAATTTCTCCAAAAGTAAAGTAATTGCAAACTCATCCTTTTAGAAACTTGTTTGGGCTGTTAAGCGGAGTAGAAAAACATGAAAAATTTAAATCCTGCACGATTCTACCAAGAAATGTGATTGTTCATTCAAACCGCTGATTTTTGCTATTTTGGGCCCTATTGAATAATGAATGTTTTGAATTTTCTCCAAAAGTAAAGTAGTTGCAAACTCATCCTTTTAGAAACTTGTTTGGGCTGTTGAGAGGAGTAAAAAAACATCAAAAATTTCAATCCTGCCCTATTCTACCAAAAAGTGTGATTGTACATTCAAAACACTGCTTTTTGCAATTAGACTCTATTGAATAAAGAATGTTTAGAATTTTCTCCAAAAGTAAAGAAATTGCAAACTCACCCTTTTAGAGTCTTGTGTGGGCTCATGAGAAGAGTAGAAAAACATCAAAAATTTCAATCCTGCACGATTATACGAAGATATGTGAGTGTTCATTCAAACCGCTGCTTTTTGCGATTGGGTCCTATTGAATAATGAATGTTTTGAATTTTCTGCAAAAGTAAAGTAGTTCCAAAATCATCCTTTTAGAGACTTGTTTGGGCTCATGAGAGGATCAGAAAAACGTTAAAAATTTCAATCCTGCATGATTCTACCAAGAAATGTGAGTTTTCATTCAAACCGCAGCTTTTTGCTATTGAATAATGAATGTTTTGAATTTTCTCCAAAAGTAAAGTAGTTGCAAACTCATCCTTTTAGAAACTTGTTTGGGCTCATGAGAGGAGTAGAAAAACATCAAAAATATAAATCCTGCTCGATTCTACCAAGAAATATGAGTGTTCCATCAAACCGCTGCTTTTTGCTATTGGGCCCTCTTGAATAATGAATGTTGTGAATTATCTCCAAAAGTTAAGTAGTTGCAAACTCATCCTTTTAGAAACTTGTTTGGGTTGTTGAGAGGAGTAGAAAAACATCAAAAAATTCAATCCTGCACGATTCTACCAAGAAATGTGATTGTTCATTCAAAACGCTGGTTTTTGCTATTAGACCCTATTGAATAATGAATGTTTTGAATTTTCTCCAAAAGTAAAGTAGTTGCAAACTCATCCTTCTACAGGCTTGTTTGGGCTCATGAGAGAAGTAGAAAAACGTCAAAAATTTCAATCCTGCACGATTCTACCAAGAAATGTGATTGTTCATTCAAACCGCTGATTTTTGCTTTTTTGGGCCCTATTGAATAATGAATGTTTTAAATTTTCTCCAAAAGTAAAGTAGTTGCAAACTCATCCTCTTAGAAACTTGTTTGGGCTGTTGAGAGGAGTAAAAAAACATCAAAAATTTCAATCCTGCACGATTCTACCAAGAAATGTGATTGTTAATTCAAAACGCTGCTTTTTGCTATTGGGCTCTATTGTATAATCAATGTTTTGAATTTTCTCCAAAAGTAAAGTAGTTGCAAGCTCATCCTTTTAGAGTCTTGTTTGGGCTCATGAGAGGAGTAGAAAAACATTAAAAATTTCAATCCTGAACGATTTTACCAAGAGATGTGAGTGTTCATTCAAACCACTGCTTTTTGCTATTGGTCCCTATTGAATAATGAATATTTTGAATTTTCTCCAAAAGTAATGTAGTTGCAAACTCATCCTTTTAGAAACTTGTTTGGGCTGTTGAGTGGAGTAGAAAAACATCAAAATTTTCAATACTGAACGATTCTACCAAGAGATGTGAGTGTTCATTCAAACCGCTGCTTTTTGCTATTGGGCGTTATTGAATAATGAATGTTTTGAATTTTCTCCAAAGGTAAAGTAGTTGCAAACTCATCCTTTTAGAAAGTTGTTTGGGCTGTTGAGAGGAGTAGAAGAACATCAAAAATTTCAATCCTGCACGATTCTACCAAGAAATGTGAGTGTTCTTTCAAACCGCTGCTTTTTGCTATTGGTCCCTATTGAATAATGAATGTTTTGAATTTTCTCCAAAAGTAAAGTAATTGCAAACTCATCCTTTTAGAAACTTCTTTGGGCTGTTGAGCAGAGTAGAAAAACATGAAAAATTTAAATCCTGCACGATTCTACCAAGAAATGTGATTGTTCATTCAAACCGCTGATTTTTGCTATTTTGGGCCCTATTGAATAATGAATGTTTTGAATTTTCTCCAAAAGTAAAGTAGTTGCAAACTCATCCTTTTAGAAACTTGTTTGGGCTGTTGAGAGGAGTAAAAAAACATCAAAAATTTCAATCCTGCCCTATTCTACCAAAAAGTGTGATTGTACATTCAAAACACTGCTTTTTGCAATTAGACTCTATTGAATAAAGAATGTTTAGAATTTTCTCCAAAAGTAAAGAAATTGCAAACTCACCCTTTTAGAGTCTTGTGTGGGCTCATGAGAAGAGTAGAAAAACATCAAAAATTTCAATCCTGCACGATTATACGAAGATATGTGAGTGTTCATTCAAACCGCTGCTTTTTGCGATTGGGTCCTATTGAATAATGAATGTTTTGAATTTTCTGCAAAAGTAAAGTAGTTCCAAAATCATCCTTTTAGAGACTTGTTTGGGCTCATGAGAGGATCAGAAAAACGTTAAAAATTTCAATCCTGCATGATTCTACCAAGAAATGTGAGTTTTCATTCAAACCGCAGCTTTTTGCTATTGAATAATGAATGTTTTGAATTTTCTCCAAAAGTAAAGTAGTTGCAAACTCATCCTTTTAGAAACTTGTTTGGGCTCATGAGAGGAGTAGAAAAACATCAAAAATATAAATCCTGCTCGATTCTACCAAGAAATATGAGTGTTCCATCAAACCGCTGCTTTTTGCTATTGGGCCCTCTTGAATAATGAATGTTGTGAATTATCTCCAAAAGTTAAGTAGTTGCAAACTCATCCTTTTAGAAACTTGTTTGGGTTGTTGAGAGGAGTAGAAAAACATCAAAAAATTCAATCCTGCACGATTCTACCAAGAAATGTGATTGTTCATTCAAAACGCTGGTTTTTGCTATTAGACCCTATTGAATAATGAATGTTTTGAATTTTCTCCAAAAGTAAAGTAGTTGCAAACTCATCCTTCTACAGGCTTGTTTGGGCTCATGAGAGAAGTAGAAAAACGTCAAAAATTTCAATCCTGCACGATTCTACCAAGAAATGTGATTGTTCATTCAAACCGCTGATTTTTGCTTTTTTGGGCCCTATTGAATAATGAATGTTTTAAATTTTCTCCAAAAGTAAAGTAGTTGCAAACTCATCCTCTTAGAAACTTGTTTGGGCTGTTGAGAGGAGTAAAAAAACATCAAAAATTTCAATCCTGCACGATTCTACCAAGAAATGTGATTGTTAATTCAAAACGCTGCTTTTTGCTATTGGGCTCTATTGTATAATCAATGTTTTGAATTTTCTCCAAAAGTAAAGTAGTTGCAAGCTCATCCTTTTAGAGTCTTGTTTGGGCTCATGAGAGGAGTAGAAAAACATTAAAAATTTCAATCCTGAACGATTTTACCAAGAGATGTGAGTGTTCATTCAAACCACTGCTTTTTGCTATTGGTCCCTATTGAATAATGAATATTTTGAATTTTCTCCAAAAGTAATGTAGTTGCAAACTCATCCTTTTAGAAACTTGTTTGGGCTGTTGAGTGGAGTAGAAAAACATCAAAATTTTCAATACTGAACGATTCTACCAAGAGATGTGAGTGTTCATTCAAACCGCTGCTTTTTGCTATTGGGCGTTATTGAATAATGAATGTTTTGAATTTTCTCCAAAGGTAAAGTAGTTGCAAACTCATCCTTTTAGAAAGTTGTTTGGGCTGTTGAGAGGAGTAGAAGAACATCAAAAATTTCAATCCTGCACGATTCTACCAAGAAATGTGAGTGTTCTTTCAAACCGCTGCTTTTTGCTATTGGTCCCTATTGAATAATGAATGTTTTGAATTTTCTCCAAAAGTAAAGTAATTGCAAACTCATCCTTTTAGAAACTTCTTTGGGCTGTTGAGCAGAGTAGAGAAACACGAAAAATTTCAATCCTGCACGATTCTACCAAGAAATGTGAGTGTTCATTCAAACCGCTGATTTTTGGTGTTTTGGGCCCAATTGAATAATGAATGTTTTGAATTTTCTCCAAAAGTAAAGTAGTTGCAAACTCATCCTCTTAGAAACTTGTTTGGGCTGTTGAGATGAGTAAAAAAACATCAAAAATTTCAATCCTGCACGATTCTACCAAGAAATGTGAGTGTTCATTCAAACCGCTGGTTTTTGCTATTTTGGGCCCTATTGAATAATGAATGTTTTGAATTTTCTCCAAAAGTAAAGTAGTTGCAAGCTCATCCTTTTAGAGTCTTGTTTGGGCTCATGAGAGAAGTAGAAAAACATCAAAAATTTCAATCCTGAACCATTCTACCAAGAGATGTGAGTGTTCATTCAAACAGCTGCTTTTTGCTATTGGGCCTTATTGAATAATGAATGTTTTGAATTGTCTTCAAAAGTAAAGTAGTTGCAAACTCATCCTTTTAGAAACTTGTTTGGGCTGTTGAGAGTAGAAAAACATCAAAAATTTCAATCCTGCACTATTCTACCAAGAAATGTGAGTGTTCATTCAAACCGCTGGTTTTTGCTATTTTGGGCCCTATTGAATAATGAATGTTTTGAATTTTCTCCAAAAGTAAAGTAGTTGCAAACTCATCCTCTTAGAAACATGTTTGGGCTGTTGAGAGGAGTAAAAAAACATCAAAAATTTCAATCCTGCACGATTCTACCAAGAAATGTGATTGTTCATTCAAACCGCTGATTTTTGCTATTGGGCCCTATTGAATAATGAATTTTTTGAACTTTCTCCAAATCGAAACTAGTTGCAAACTCATACTTCTAGAGTCTTGTTTGGGCTCTGGAGAGAAGTAGAAAAACATCACAAATTTCAATCCTGAACGATTCTACCAAGAGATGTGAGTGTTCATTCAAACAGCTGCTTTTTGCTATTGGGCCCTATTGAATAATGAATGTTTTGAATTTTCTGCAAAAGTAAAGTTGTTGCAAACTTATCCTTTTAGAAACTTGTTTGGGCTGTTTAGAGGAGTAGAAAAACATCAAAAATTTCAATCCTGCAAGATTCTACCAAGAACTGTGATTGTTCATTCAAAACGCTGCTTTTTGCTATTAGACCCTATTGAATAATGAATGTTTTGAATTTTCTGGAAAAGTAAAGCAGTTGCAAACTCATCCTTCTTTAGTCTTGTTTGGGCTCATGAGAGTAGAAAAACGTCAAAAATTTCAATCCTGCATGATTCCACCAAAAAATGTGAGTTCATTCAAACCGCTGCTTTTTGCAATTGATCCCTAATGAATAATGAATGTTTTGAATTTTAACCAAAAGTAAAGTAGTTGCAAACTTATGCTTTTAGAGTCTTGTTGGGCTCATGAGAGGAGTAGAAAAACATCAAAAATTTCAATCCTGAATGATTCTACCAAGAAATGTGAGTGTTCATTCAAACCGCTGGTTTTTGCTATTTTGGGCCCTATTGAATAATGAATGTTTTGAATTTTCTCCAAAAGTAAAGTAGTTGCAAGCTCATCCTTTTAGAGTCTTGTTTGGGCTCATGAGAGGAGTAGAAAAACATCAAAAATTTCAATCCTGAACGATTCTACCAAGAGATGTGAGTGTTCATTCAAACCGCTGCTTTTTGCTATTGGTCCCTATTGAATAATGAATATTTTGAATTTTCTCCAAAAGTAAAGTAGTTGCAAACTCATCCTTTTAGAAACTTGTTTGGGCTGTTGAGAGGAGTAGAAAAACAAGAACATTTTCTATCCTGCACGATTCTACCAGGAAATGTGATTGTTCATTCAAAACGCTGCTTTTTGCTAATGGGCAAATGAATGAATGTTTTGAATTTTCTCCAAAAGTAAAGTAGTTGCAAACTCATCCTTTTAGAGTCTTGTTTGGGCTCATGAGAGGAGTAGAAAAACATCAAAAATTTCAGTCCTGAACAATTCTACCAAGAGATGTGAGTGTTCATTCAAACAGCTGCTTTTTTCTATTGGGCCCTATTGAATAATGAATATTTTGAATTTTCTGCAAAAGTAAAGTAGTTGCAAACTCATCCTTTTAGAAACTTGTTTGGGCTGTTGAGAGGAGTAGAAAAACATCAAAAATTTCAATTCTGCACGATTCTATCAAGAGCTGTGATTGTTCATTCAAAACGCTGCTTTTTGCTGTTAGACCCTATTGAATAATGAATGTTTTGAATTTTCTGCAAAAGTAAAGTAGTTGCAAACTCATCATTCTATAGTATTGTTTGGGCTCATGAGAGTAGAAAAACATCAAAAATTTCAATCCTGCACCATTCTACCAAAAAATGTGAGTACATTCAAACCGCTGCTTCTTGCTATTGATCCCTAATGAATAATGAATGTTTTGAATTTTAACCAAAAGTAAAGTAGTTGCAAACTTATCCTTTTAGAGACTTGTTTGGGCTCATGAGAGGAGTAGAAAAACATCAAAAATTTCAATCCTGAACGATTCTACCAAGAGATGTGAGTGTTTATTCAAACCGCTGCTTTTTGCTATTGAATAATGAATGTTTTGAATTTTCTCCAAAAGTAAAGTAGTTGCAAACTCATCCTTTTAGAAACTTGTTTGGGCTCATGAGAGGAGTAGAAAAATATCAAAAATATAAATCCTGCTCGATTCTACCAAGAAATGTGAGTGTTCCTTCAAACGTCTGCTTTTTGCTATTGGGCCCTCTTGAATAATGAATGTTTTGAATTATCTCCAAAAGTAAAGTAGTTGCAAACTCATCCTTTTAGAAACTTGTTTGGGCTGTTGAGAGGAGTAGAAAAGCATCAAAAATTTCAATCCTGCACGATTCTACCATGAACCGAGATTGTTCATTCAAAACGCTGCTTTTTGCTATCAGACCCTATTGAATAATGAATGTTTTGAATTTTCTCCAAAAGTATAGTTGCAAACTCATCCTTCTAGAGTTTTGCTTGTGCTCATGAGAGGAGTAGAAAAACGTCAAAAATTTCAATCCTGCACGATTCTACCAAGAAATGTGAGTGTTCTTTCAAACCGCTGCTTTTTGCTATTGGGCCTATTGAATAATGAATGTTTTGAATTTTCTCCAAAAGTAAAGTAGTTGCAAACTCATCGTTTTAGAAACTTGTTTGGGCTGTTGAGAGGAGTAGAAAAACATCAAAAATTTCAATCCTGCACGATTCTACCAAGAAATGTGATTGTTCATTCAAAACGCTGCTTTTTGCTATTGGGCTCTATTGAATAATGAATGTTTTGAATTTTCTGCAAAAGTAAAGTAGTTGCAAACTCATCCTCTTATAAACTTGTTTGGGCTGTTGAGAGGAGTAAAAAAACATCAAAAATTTCAATCCTGCACGATTCTACCAAGAAATGTGATTGTTCATTCAAACAGCTGCTTTTTGCTATTGGACCCTATTGAATAATGAAAGTTTTGAATTTTCTGCAAAAGTAAAGTAGTTGCAAACTCATCCTCTTAGAAACTTGTTTGGGTTGTTGAGAGGAGTAAAAAAACATCAAAAATTTCAATCCTGCACGATTCTACCAAGAAATGTGTTTGTTCATTGAAAACGCTGCTTTTTGCTATTGGGCTCTATTGAATAATGAATGTTTTGAATTTTCTGCAAAAGTAAAGTAGTTGCAAACTCATACTTCTAGAGTCTTGTTTGGGCTCAGGAGAGGAGTAGAAAAACATCACAAATTTCAATCCTGCACGATTCTACCAAGAAATGTGATTGTTCATTCAAAACGCTACTTTTTGCTATTGGGCTCTATTGAATAATGAATGTTTTGAATTTTCTCCAAAAGTAAAGTAGTTGCAAGCTCATCCTTTTAAATTCTTGTTTGGGCTCATGAGAGGAGTAGAAAAACATCAAAAATTTCAATCCTGAACGATTCTACCAAGGGATGTGAGTGTTCATTCAAACAGCTGCTTTTTGATATTGGGCCCTATTGAATAATGAATGTTTTGAATTTTCTGCAAAGGTAAAGTAGTTGCCAACCATCCTTATAGAGACTTGTTTGGGCTCATGAGAGGAGTAGAAAAACGTCAAAAATTCCAATCTTGCACGATTACACCGAGAAATGTGAGTGTTCATTCAAACGGCTGGTTTTTGCTATTGGGTCTTATTGAATAATGAATGTTTTGAAATTTCTCCAAAAGTAAAGTAGTAGCAAACTCATCCTTTTAGATTCTTGTTTGGGCTCATGAGAGGAGTAGAAAAACATCAAAAATTTCTATCCTTTACCATTCTACCCAGAAATATGAGTGTTAATTCAAACCGCTGCTTTTTCCTATTGGGCCCTATTGAATAATGAATGTTTTTAATTTTCTCCAAAAGTAAAGTAGTTGCAAACTCATCCTTCTAGAGTCTTGTTTGGGCTCATGAGAGGAGTAGAAAAACATCAAAAATTTCAATCCTGAACGATTCTACCAAGAGATGTGAGTGTTCATTGAAACAGCTGCTTTTTGCTATTGGTCCCTATTGAATAATGAATGTTTTGAATTTCCTCCAAAAGTAAAGTAGTTGCAAACTCATCCTTTTAGAAACTTGCTTGGGCTGCACTATTCTACCAAGAAATGTGAGTGCTCATTCAAACCACTGCTTTTTGCTATTTTGGGCCCTATTGAATAATGAGTGTTTTGAATTTTCTCCAAAAGTAAAGGAGTTGCAAACTTATCCTTTTAGAAACTTGTTTGGGCTGTTGAGAGGAGTACAAAAACATCAAAAATTTCAATACTGCATGATTCTACCAAGAAATGTGATTGTTCATTCAAAACGCTGCTTTTTGCTATTGGGCTCTATTGAATAATGAATGTTTTGAATTTTCTCCAAAAGTAAAGTAGTTGCAAGCTTATCCTTTTAGAGTCTTGTTTGGGCTCATGAGAGGAGTAGAAAAACATCAAAAATTTCAATCCTGAACGATTGTACCAAGAAATGTGAGTGTTCATTCAAACAGCTGCTTTTTGCTATTGGGCACTATTGAATAATGAATGTTTTGAATTTTCCGCAAAAGTAAAGTAGTTGCAAACCCATCCTTATAGAGACTTGTTTGGGCTCATGAGAGGAGTAGAAAAATGTCAAAAAATCCAATCCTGCACGATTCTACCGATAAATGTGAGTGTTCATTCAAACTGCTGCTTTTTGCTATTGGGCCTAAATTGAATAATTAATGTTTTGAATTTTCTCCAAAAGTAAAGTAGTTGCAAACTCATCCTTTTAGAAACTTGTTTGGGCTGTTGAGAGGAGTAGAAAAACATCAAAAATTTCAATCCTGCACGATTCTATCAAGAAATGTGAGCGTTCATTCAAACCGCTGCTTTTTTACTATTGGTCCCTATTGAATAATGAATGTTTTGAATTTGCTCCAAAAGTAAAGTAATTGCAAACTCATCCTTTTAGAAACTTGTTTGGGCTGTTGAGCGGAGTAGAAAAACATGAAAAATTTCAATCCTGCACGATTCTACCAGGAAACGTGAGTGTTCATTCAAACCGCTGATTTTTGCTATTTTGGGCCCTATTGAATAATGAATGTTTTGAATTTTCTCCAAAAGTAAAGTAGTTGCAAACTCATCCTCTAAGAAACTTGTTTGGGCTGTTGATAGGAGTAAAAAAACATCAAAAATTTCAATCCTGCACGATTCTACCAAGAAATGTGATTGTTCATTCAAAACGCTGCTTTTTGCTATTGGGCTCTATTGAATAATGAATGTTTTGAATTTTCTCCAAAAGTAAAGTAGTTGCAAGCTCATCCTTTTAGAGTCTTGTTTAGGCTCATGAGAGGAGTAGAAAAACATCAAAAATTTCAATCCTGAACGATTCTACCAAGAGATGTGAGTGTTGATTCAAACCGCTGCTTTTTGCTATTGGTCCCTATTGAATAATGAATATTTTGAATTTTCTCCAAAAGTAAAGTAGTTGCAAACTCATCCTTTTAGAATCTTGTTTGGGCTGTTGAGAGGAGTAGAAAAACATCAACATTTTCTATCCTGCACGATTTTACCAAGAAATGTGATAGTTCATTCAAAACGCTGCTTTTTGCTAATGGGCAAATGAATGAATGTTTTGAATTTTCTCCAAAAGTAAAGTAGTTGCAAGCTCATCCTTTTAGAGTCTTGTTTGAGCTCATGAGAGGAGTAGAAAAACATCAAAAATTTCAATTCTGCACGATTCTACCAAGAGATGTGAGTGTTCATTCAAACAGCTGCTTTTTGCTATTGGGCCCTATTGAATAATGAATGTTTTGAATTTTCTGCAAAAGTAAAGTTGTTGCAAACTCATCCTTTTAGAAACTTGTTTGGGCTGTTGAGAGGAGTAGAAAAATATCAAAAATTTCAATCCTGCAAGATTCTACCAAGAACTGTGATTGTTCATTCAAAACGCTGCTTTTTACTACTAGACCCTATTGAATAATGAATGTTTTGAATTTTCTGGAAAAGTAAAGTAGTTACAAACTCATCCTTCTATAGTCTTGTTTGGGCTCATGAGAGTAGAAAAACGTCAAAAATTTCAATCCTGCACGATTCTACCAAAAAATGTGAGTTCATTCAAACCGCTGCTTTTTGCAATTGATCCCTAATGAATAATGAATGTTTTGAATTTTAAAAAAAAGTAAAGTAGTTGCAAACTTATGCTTTTAGAGTCTTGTTTGGGCTCATGAGAGGAGTAGAAAAACATCAAAAATTTCAATCCTGAACGATTCTACCAAGAGATGTGAGTGTTCATTCAAACAGCTGCTTTATGCTATTGGGCCCTATTGAACAATGAATGTTTTGAATTTTCTGCAAAAGTAAAGCAGTTGCAAACTCATCCTTTTAGAAACTTGTTTGGGCTCATGAGAGGAGTAGAAAAATATCAAAAATATAAATCCTGCTCAATTCTACCAAGAAATGTGAGTGTTCCTTCAAACGGCTGCTTTTTGCTATTGGGCCCTCTTGAATAATGAATGTTTTGAATTATCTCCAAAAGCAAAGTAGTTGCAAACTCATCCTTTTAAAAACTTGTTTGGGCTGTTGAGAGGAGTAGAAAAGCATCAAAAATTTCAATCCTGCACGATTCTACCATGAACCGAGATTGTTCATTCAAAACGCTGCTTTTTGCTATCAGACCCTATTGAATAATGAATGTTTTGAATTTTCTCCAAAAGTAAAGTAGTTGCAAACTGATCCTTTTAGAAACTTGTTTGAGCTCATGAGAGGAGTAGAAAAACATCAAAAATATAAATCCTGCTCGATTCAACCAAGAAATATGAATGTTCCTTCAAACCGCTGCTTTTTGCTATTGGGCCCTCTTGAATAATGAATGTTGTGAATTATCTCCAAAAGTTAAGTAGTTGCAAACTCATCCTTTTAGAAACTTGTTTGGGCTGTTGAGAGGAGTAGAAAAACATCAAAAAATTCAATCCTGCACGATTCTACCAAGAAATGTGAGTGTTCTTTCAAACCGCTGCTTTTTGCTATTGGTCCCTATTGAATAATGAATGTTTTGAATTTTCTCCAAAAGTAAAGTAATTGCAAACTCATCCTTTTAGAAACTTCTTTGGGCTGTTGAGCAGAGTAGAGAAACATGAAAAATTTCAATCCTGCACGATTCTACCAAGAAATGTGAGTGTTCATTCAATCCGCTGAATTTTGCTATTTTGGGCCCAATTGAATAATGAATGTTTTGAATTTTCTCCAAAAGTAAAGTAGTTGCAAACTCATCCTCTTAGAAACTTGTTTGGGCTGTTGAGAGGAGTAGAAAAACAAGAACATTTTCTATCCTGCACGATTCTACCAGGAAATGTGATTGTTCATTCAAAACGCTGCTTTTTGCTAATGGGCAAATGAATGAATGTTTTGAATTTTCTCCAAAAGTAAAGTAGTTGCAAACTCATCCTTTTAGAGTCTTGTTTGGGCTCATGAGAGGAGTAGAAAAACATCAAAAATTTCAGTCCTGAACAATTCTACCAAGAGATGTGAGTGTTCATTCAAACAGCTGCTTTTTTCTATTGGGCCCTATTGAATAATGAATATTTTGAATTTTCTGCAAAAGTAAAGTAGTTGCAAACTCATCCTTTTAGAAACTTGTTTGGGCTGTTGAGAGGAGTAGAAAAACATCAAAAATTTCAATTCTGCACGATTCTATCAAGAGCTGTGATTGTTCATTCAAAACGCTGCTTTTTGCTGTTAGACCCTATTGAATAATGAATGTTTTGAATTTTCTGCAAAAGTAAAGTAGTTGCAAACTCATCATGCTATAGTATTGTTTGGGCTCATGAGAGTAGAAAAACATCAAAAATTTCAATCCTGCACCATTCTACCAAAAAATGTGAGTACATTCAAACCGCTGCTTTTTGCTATTGATCCCTAATGAATAATGAATGTTTTGAATTTTAACCAAAAGTAAAGTAGTTGCAAACTTATCCTTTTAGAGACTTGTTTGGGCTCATGAGAGGAGTAGAAAAACATCAAAAATTTCAATCCTGAACGATTCTACCAAGAGATGTGAGTGTTTATTCAAACCGCTGCTTTTTGCTATTGAATAATGAATGTTTTGAATTTTCTCCAAAAGTAAAGCAGTTGCAAACTCATCCTTTTAGAAACTTGTTTGGGCTCATGAGAGGAGTAGAAAAACATCAAAAATATAAATCCTGCTCGATTCTACCAAGAAATGTGAGTGTTCTTTCAAACCGCTGCTTTTTGCTATTGGGCCCTCTTGAATAATGAATGTTTTGAATTATCTCCAAAAGTTAAGTAGTTGCAAACTCATCCTTTTAGAAACTTGTTTGGGCTGTTGAGAGGAGTAGAAAAACGTCAAAAATATAAATCCTGCACAATTCTACCAAGAAATTTGAGTGTTTATTCAAACCGCTGCTTTTTGCTATTGGGCCCTATTGAATAATGAATGTTTTGAATTTTCCGCAAAAGTAAAGTAGTTGCAAACCCATCCTTATAGAGACTTGTTTGGGCTCATGAGAGGAGTAGAAAAACGTCAAAAAATCCAATCCTGCACGATTCTATTGAGAAATGTGAGTGTTCATTCAAACCGCTGCTTTTTGCTATTGGGCCTTATTGAATAATGAATGTTTTGAATTTTCTTCAAAAGTAAAGTAGTTGCAAACTCATTCTTTTAGAAACTTGTTTGGGCTGTTGAGAGGAGTAGAAAAACATCAAAAATTTCAATCCTGCACGATTCTACCAAGAAATGTGATTGTTCATTCAAAAAGCTGCTTTTTGCCATTGGGCTCTATTGAATAATGAATGTTTTGAATTTCCTCCAAAAGTAAAGTAGTTACAAGCTCATCCCTTTAGAGTCTTGTTTGGGCTCATGAGAGGAGTAGAAAAACATTAAAAATTTCATTCCTGAACGATTCTACCAAGAGATGTGAGTGTTCATTCAAACAGCTGCTTTTTGCTATTGGGCCTATTGAATAATGAATGTTTTGAATTTTCTGCAAAAGTAAAGTAGTTGCAAACTCATCCTTTTAGAAACTTGTTTGGGCTGTTGAGAGGAGAAGAAAAGCATCAAAAATTACAATCCTGCCCGATTCTACCAAGAACTGTGATTGTTCATTGAAAACACTGCTTTTTGCAATTAGACTCTATTGAATAAAGAATGTTTTGAATTTTCTCCAAAAGTAAAGTAGTTGCAAACTCATCCTTTTAGAAACTTGTTTGGGCTGTTGAGAGGAGTAGAAAAACATCAAAAATTTCAATCCTGCTCGATTATACGAAGAAATGTGAGTGTTCATTCAAACCGCTGCTTTTTGCGATTGGGTCCGATTGAATAATGAATGTTTTGAATTTTCTGCAAAAGTAAAGTAGTTCCAAACTCATCCTTCTAGAGTCTTGTTTGGGATCCTGAGAGGATTAGAAAAAGTTAAAAATTTCAATCCTGCATGATTCTACCAAGAAATGTGAGTGTTTATTCAAACCGCTGCTTTTTGCTATTGAATAATGAATGTTTTGAATTTTCTCCAAAAGTAAAGTAGTTGCAAGCTCATCCTTTTAGAGTCTTGTTTGGGCTCATGAGAGGAGTAGAAAAACATCAAAAATTTCAGTCCTGAACAATTCTACCAAGAGATGTGAGTGTTCATTCAAACAACTGCTTTTTGCTATTGGGCCCTTTTGAATAATGAATGTTTTGAATTTTCTGCAAAAGTAAAGTAGTTGCAAACTCATCCTTTTAGAAACTTGTTTGGGCTGATGAGAGAAGTAGAAAAACATAAAAAATTTCAATTCTGCACGATTCTATCAAGAACTGTGATTGTTCATTCAAAACGCTGCTTTTTGCGATTAGACCCTATTGAATAATGAATGTTTTGAATTTTCTGCAAAAGTAAAGTAGTTGCAAACTCATCCTTTTAGAAAATTGTTTGGGCTGTTGAGAGGAGTAGAAAAACATCAAAAATTTCAATTCTGCACGATTCTTTCAAGAACTGTGATTGTTCATTCAAAACGCTGCTTTTTGCTACTAGACCCTATTGAATAATGAATGTTTTGAATTTTCTGCAAAAGTAAAGTAGTTGCAAACTCATCCTTCTATAGTATTGTTTGGGCTCATGAGAGTAGAAAAACGTCAAAAATTTCAATTCTGCACGATTCTACCAAAAAATGTGAGTACATTCAAACCGCTGCTTTTTGCTATTGATCCCTAATGAATAATGAATGTTTTGAATTTTAACCAAAAGTAAAGTAATTGCAAACTCATCCTTTTAGAAACTTGTTTGGGCTGTTGAGCGGAGTAGAGAAACATGAAAAATTTAAATCCTGCACGATTCTACCAAGGAATGTGAGTGTTCATTTAAACCGCTGATTTTTGCTATTTTGGGCCCTATTGAATAATGAATGTTTTGAATTTTCTCCAAAAGTAAAGAAGTTGCAAACTCATCCTCTTAGAAACTTGTTTGGGCTGTTGAGAGGAGTAAAAAAACATCAAAAATTTCAATCCTGCACGATTCTACCAAGAAATGTGATTGTTCATTCAAAACGCTGCTTTTTGCTATTAGACCCTATTGAATAATGAATGTTTTGAATTTTCTCCAAAAGTAAAGTAGTTGCAAACTCATCCTTCTAGAGTTTTGCTTGGGCTCCTGAGAGGAGTAGAAAAACGTCAAAAATTTAAATCCTGCACAATTCTACCAAGAAATTTGAGTGTTTATTCAAACCGCTGCTTTTTGCTATTGGGCCCTATTGAATAATGAATGTTTTGATTTTTCCGCAAAAGTAAAGTAGTTGCAAACCCATCCTTATAGAGACTTGTTTGGTCTCATGAAAGGAGTAGAAAAACGTCAAAAAATCCAATCCTGCACGATTCTATTGAGAAATGTGAGTGTTCATTCAAACCGCTGCTTTTTGCTATTGGGCCTTATTGAATAATGAATGTTTTGAATTTTCTTCAAAAGTAAAGTAGTTGCAAACTCATCCTTTTACAAACTTGTTTGGGCTGTTGAGAGGAGTAGAAAAACATCAAAAATTTCAATCCTGCACGATTCTACCAAGAAATGTGTGTGTTCATTCAAACCGCTGCTTTTTGCTATTGGTCCCTATTGAATAATGAATGTTTTGAATTTTCTCCAAAAGTAAAGTAATTGCAAACTCATCCTTTTAGAAACTTGTTTGGGCTGTTGAGAGGAGTAGAAAAACATGAAAAATTTCAATCCTGCACGATTCTACCAAGAAATGTGAGTGTTCATTCAAACCGCTGGTTTTTGCTATTTTGGGCCCTATTGAATAATGAATGTTTTGAATTTTCTCCAAAAGTAAAGTAGTTGCAAGCTCATCCTTTTAGAGTCTTGTTTGGGCTCATGAGAGGAGTAGAAAAACATCAAAAATTTAAATCCTGAACGATTCTACCAAGAGATGTGAGTGTTCATTCAAACCGCTGCTTTTTGCTATTGGTCCCTATTGAGTAATGAATATTTTGAATTTTCTCCAAAAGTAAAGTAGTTGCAAACTCATCCTTTTAGAAACTTGTTTGGGCTGTTGAGAGGAGTAGAAAAACATCAACATTTTCTATCCTGCACGATTCTACCAAGAAATGTGATTGTTCATTCAAAACGCTGCTTTTTGCTAATGGGCAAATGAATGAATGTTTTGAATTTTCTCCAAAAGTAAAGTAGTTGCAAGCTCATCCTTTTAGAGTCTTGTTTGGGCTCATGAGAGGAGTAGAAAAACATCAAAAATTTCAGTCCTGAACAATTCTACCAAGAGATGTGAGTGTTCATTCAAACAGCTGCTTTTTTCTATTGGGCCCCATTGAATAATGAATATTTTGAATTTTCTGCAAAAGTAAAGTAGTTGCAAACTCATCCTTTTAGAAACTTGTTTGGGCTGTTGAGAGGAGTAGAAAAACATCAAAAATTTCAATTCTGCACGATTCTACCAAGAACTGTGATTGTACATTCAAAACACTGCTTTTTGCAATTAGACTCTATTGAATAAAGAATGTTTTGAATTTTCTCCAAAAGTAAAGTAGTTGCAAACTCATCCTTTTAGAAACTTGTTTGGGCTGTTGAGAGGAGTAGAAAAACATCAAAAATTTCAATCCTGCTCGATTATACCAAGAAATGTGAGTGTTCACTCAAACCGCTGCTTTTTGCGATTGGGTCCTATTGAATAATGAATGTTTTGAATTTTCTGCAAAAGTAAAGTAGTTCCAAACTCATCCTTCTAGAGTCTTGTTTGGGCTCATGAGAGGATTAGAAAAAGGTTAAAAATTTCAATCCTGCATGATTCTACCAAGAAATGTGAGTGTTTATTCAAACCGCTGCTTTTTGCTATTGAATAATGAATGTTTTGAATTTTCTCCAAAAGTAAAGTAGTTGCAAGCTCATCCTTTTAGAGTCTTGTTTGGGCTCATGAGAGGAGTAGAAAAACATCAAAAATTTCAGTCCTGAACAATTCTACCAAGAGATGTGAGTGTTCATTCAAACAGCTGCTTTTTGCTATTGAGCCCTATTGAATAATGAATGTTTTGAATTTTCTGCAAAAGTAAAGTAGTTGCAAACTCATCCTATTAGAAACTTGTTTGGGCTGTTGAGAGGAGTAGAAAAACATCAAAAATTTCAATTCTGCACGATTCTATCAAGAACTGTGATTGTTCATTCAAAAAGCTGCTTTTTGCTATTAGACCCTATTGAATAATGAATGTTTTGAATTTTCAGCAAAAGTAAAGTAGTTGCAAACTCATCCTTCTATAGTATTGTTTGTGCTCATGAGAGTAGAAAAACGTCAAAAATTTCAATCCTGCACGATTCCACCAAAAAATGTGAGTACATTCAAACCGTTGCTTTTTGCTATTGATCCCTAATGAATAATGAATGTTTTGAATTTTAACCAAAAGTAAAGTAGTTGCAAACTTATCCTTTCAGAGTCTTGCTTGGGCTCATGAGAGGAGTAGAAAAACATCAAAAATTTCAATCCTGAACGATTCTACCAAGAGATGTGAGTGTTCATTCAAACAGCTGCTTTATGCTATTGGGCCCTAAAGAATAATGAATGTTTTGAATTTTCTGCAAAAGTAAAGTAGTTGCAAACTCATCCTTTTAGAAACTTGTTTGGGCTGTTGAGAGGAGTAGAAAAACATCAAAAATTTCAATTCTGCACGATTCTATCAAGAACTGTGATTGTTCATTCAAAACGCTGCTTTTTGCTATTAGACCCTATTGAATAATGAATGTTTTGAATTTTCTGCAAAAGTAAAGTAGTTGCAAACTCATCCTTCTATAGTATTGTTTGGGCTCATGAGAGTAGAAAAACGTCAAAAATTTCAATCCTGCACGATTCTACCAAAAAATGTGAGTACATTCAAACCGCTGCTTTTTGCTATTGATCCCTAATGAATAATGAATGTTTTGAATTTTAACCAAAAGTAAAGTAGTTGCAAACTTATCCTTTTAGAGTCTTGTTTGGGCTCATGAAAGGAGTAGAAAAACATCAAAAATTTTAATCCTGAACGATTCTACCAAGAGATGTGAGTGTTCATTCAAACAGCTGCTTTTTGCTATTGGGCCCTATTGAATAATGAATGTTTTGAATTTTCTGCAAAAGTAAAGTAGTTGCAAACTCATCCTTTTAGAAACTTGTTTGGGCTGTTGAGAGGAGAAGAAAAGCATCAAAAATTACAATCCTGCCCGATTCTACCAAGAACTATGATTGTACATTCAAAACACTGCTTTTTGCAATTAGACTCTATTGAATAAAGAATGTTTTGAATTTTCTCCAAAAGTAAAGTAGTTACAAACTCATCCTTTTAGAAACTTGTTTGGGCTGTTGAGAGGAGTAGAAAAACATCAAAAATTTCAATCCTGCTCGATTATACCAAGAAATGTGAGTGTTCATTCAAACCGCTGCTTTTTGCGATTGGGTCCAATTGAATAATGAATGTTTTGAATTTTCTGCAAAAGTAAAGTAGTTCCAAACTCATCCTTCTAGAGTCTTGTTTGGGCTCATGAGAGGATTAGAAAAAGGTTAAAAATTTCAATCCTGCATGATTCTACCAAGAAATGTGAGTGTTTATTCAAACCGCTGCTTTTTGCTATTGAATAATGAATGTTTTGAATTTTCTGCAAAAGTAAAGTAGTTGCAAACTCATCCTCTTAGAAACTTGTTTGGGCTGCTGAGAGGAGAAGAAAAGCATCAAAAATTACAATCCTGCCCGATTCTACCAAGAACTGTGATTGTACATTCAAAACACTGCTTTTTGCAATTAGACTCTATTGAATAAAGAATGTTTTGAATTTTCTCCAAAAGTAAAGTAGTTGCAAACTCATCCTTTTAGAAACTTGTTTGGGCTGTTGAGAGGAGTAGAAAAACATCAAAAATTTCAATCCTGCTCGATTATACCAAGAAATGTGTGTGTTCATTCAAACCGCTGCTTTTTGCGATTGGGTCCTCTTGAATAATGAATGTTTTGAATTTTCTGCAAAAGAAAAGTAGTTCCAAACTCATCCTTCTAGAGTCTTGTTTGGGCTCATGAGAGGATTAGAAAAAGGTTAAAAATTTCAATCCTGCATGATTCTACCAAGAAATGTGAGTGTTTATTCAAACCGCTGCTTTTTGCTATTGAATAATGAATGTTTTGAATTTTCTCCAAAAGTAAAGTAGTTGCAAGCTCATCCTTTTAGAGTCTTGTTTGGGCTCATGAGAGGAGTAGAAAAACATCAAAAATTTCAGTCCTGAGCAATTCTACCAAGAGATGTGTGTTCATTCAAAGAGCTGCTTTTTGCTATTGAGCCCTTTTGAATAATGAATGTTTTGAATTTTCTGCAAAAGTAAAGTAGTTGCAAACTCATCCTTTTAGAAACTTGTTTGGGCTGATGAGAGGAGTAGAAAAACATCAAAAATTTCAATTCTGCACGATTCTATCAAGAACTGTGATTGCTCATTCAAAACGCTGCTTTTTGCGATTAGACCCTATTGAATAATGAATGTTTTGAATTTTCTGCAAAAGTAAAGTAGTTGCAAACTCATCCTTTTAGAAACTTGTTTGGGCTGTTGAGAGGAGTAGAAAAACATCAAAAATTTCAATTCTGCATGATTCTATCAAGAACTGTGATTGTTCATTCAAAACGCTGCTTTTTGCTATTAGACCCTATTGAATAATGAATGTTTTGAATTTTCTGCAAAAGTAAAGTAGTTGCAAACTCATCCTTCTATAGTATTGTTTGGGCTCATGAGAGTAGAAAAACGTCAAAAATTTCAATCCTGCACGATTCTACCAAAAAATGTGAGTACATTCAAACCGCTGCTTTTTGCTATTGATCCCTAATGAATAATGAATGTTTTGAATTTTAACCAAAAGTAAAGTAGTTGCAAACTTATCCTTTTAGAGTCTTGTTTGGGCTCATGAGAGGAGTAGAAAAACATCAAAAATTTCAATCCTGAACGATTCTACCAAGAGATGTGAGTGTTCATTCAAACAGCTGCTTTTTGCTATTGGGCCCTATTGAATAATGAATGTTTTGAATTTTCTGCAAAAGTAAAGTAGTTGAAAACTCATCCTTTTAGAAACTTGTTTGGGCTGTTGAGAGGAGTAGAAAAGCATCAAAAATTTCAATCCTGCCCGATTCTACCAAGAACTGTGATTGTACATTCAAAACACTGCTTTTTGCAATTAGACTCTATTGAATAAAGAATGTTTTGAATTTTCTCCAAAAGTAAAGTAGTTGCAAACTCATCCTTTTAGAAACTTGTTTGGGCTGTTGAGCGGAGTAGAAAAACATCAAAAATTTCAATCCTGCTCGATTATACCAAGAAATGTGAGTGTTCATTCAAACCGCTGCTTTTTGCGATTGGGTCCTATTGAATAATGAATGTTTTGAATTTTCTGCAAAAGTAAAGTAGTTCCAAACTCATCCTTCTAGAGTCTTGTTTGGGCTCATGAGAGGATTAGAAAAAGGTTAAAAATTTCAATCCTGCATGATTCTACCAAGAAATGTGAGTGTTTATTCAAACCGCTGCATTTTGCTATTCAATAATGAATGTTTTGAATTTTCTCCAAAAGTAAAGTAGTTGCAAACTCATCCTTTTAGAAACTTGTTTGGGCTCATGAGAGGAGTAGAAAAACATCAAAAATATAAATCCTGCTCGATTCTACCAAGAAATGTGAGTGTTCTTTCAAACCGCTGCTTTTTGCTATTGGGCCCTCTTGAATAATGAATGTTTTGAATTATCTCCAAAAGTTAAGTAGTTGCAAACTCATCCTTTTAGAAACTTGTTTGGGCTGTTGAGAGGAGTAGAAAAACGTCAAAAATATAAATCCTGCACAATTCTACCAAGAAATTTGAGTGTTTATTCAAACCGCTGCTTTTTGCTATTGGGCCCTATTGAATAATGAATGTTTTGAATTTTCCACAAAAGTAAAGTAGTTGCAAACCCATCCTTATAGAGACTTGTTTGGGCTCATGAGAGGAGTAGAAAAACGTCAAAAAATCCAATCCTGCACGATTCTATTGAGAAATGTGAGTGTTCATTCAAACCTCTGCTTTTTGCTATTGGGCCTTATTGAATAATGAATGTTTTGAATTTTCTTCAAAAGTAAAGAAGTTGCAAACTCATTCTTTTAGAAACTTGTTTGGGCTGTTGAGAGGAGTAGAAAAACATCAAAAATTTCAATCCTGCACGATTCTACCAAGAAATGTGATTGTTCATTCAAAAAGCTGCTTTTTGCCATTGGGCTCTATTGAATAATGAATGTTTTGAATTTTCTCCAAAAGTAAAGTAGTTGCAAGCTCATCCTTTTAGAGTCTTGTTTGGGCTCATGAGAGGAGTAGAAAAACATTAAAAATTTCAATCCTGAACGATTCTACCAAGAGATGTGAGTGTTCATTCAAACAGCTGCTTTTTGCTATTGGGCCCTATTGAATAATGAATGTTTTGAATTTTCTGCAAAAGTAAAGTAGTTGAAAACTCATCCTTTTAGAAACTTGTTTGGGCTGTTGAGAGGAGTAGAAAAGCATCAAAAATTTCAATCCTGCCCGATTCTACCAAGAACTGTGATTGTACATTCAAAACACTGCTTTTTGCAATTAGACTCTATTGAATAAAGAATGTTTTGAATTTTCTCCAAAAGTAAAGTAGTTGCAAACTCATCCTTTTAGAAACTTGTTTGGGCTGTTGAGCGGAGTAGAAAAACATCAAAAATTTCAATCCTGCTCGATTATACCAAGAAATGTGAGTGTTCATTCAAACCGCTGCTTTTTGCGATTGGGTCCTATTGAATAATGAATGCTTTGAATTTTCTGCAAAAGTAAAGTAGTTCCAAACTCATCCTTCTAGAGTCTTGTTTGGGCTCATGAGAGGATTAGAAAAAGGTTAAAAATTTCAATCCTGCATGATTCTACCAAGAAATGTGAGTGTTTATTCAAACCGCTGCTTTTTGCTATTGAATAATGAATGTTTTGAATTTTCTCCAAAAGTAAAGTAGTTGCAAGCTCATCCTTTTAGAGTCTTGTTTGGGCTCATGAGAGGAGTAGAAAAACATCAAAAATTTCAGTCCTGAACAATTCTACCAAGAGATGTGAGTGTTCATTCAAACAGCTGCTTTTTGCTATTGGGCCATTTTGAATAATGAATGTTTTGAATTTTCTGCAAAAGTAAAGTAGTTGCAAACTCATCCTTTTAGAAACTTGTTTGGGCTGTTGAGAGGAGTAGAAAAACATCAAAAATTTCAATTCTGCACGATTCTATCAAGAACTGTGATTGTTCATTCAAAACGCTGCTTTTTGCTATTAGACCCTATTGAATAATGAATGTTTTGAATTTTCTGCAAAAGTAAAGTATTTGCAACCTCATCCTTCTATAGTATTGTTTGGGCTCATGAGAGTAGAAAAACGTCAAAAATTTCAATCCTGCACGATTCTACCAAAAAATGTGAGTACATTCAAACCGCTGCTTTTTGCTATTGATCCCTAATGAATAATGAATGTTTTGAATTTTAACCAAAAGTAAAGTAGTTGCCAACTTATCCTTTTAGAGTCTTGTTTGGGCTCATGAGAGGAGTAGAAAAACATCAAAAATTTCAATCCTGCCCGATTCTACCAAGAACTGTGATTGTACATTCAAAACACTGCTTTTTGCAATTAGACTCTATTGAATAAAGAATGTTTTGAATTTTCTCCAAAGTAAAGTAGTTGCAAACTCATCCTTTTAGAAACTTGTTTGGGCTGTTGAGCGGAGTAGAAAAACATCAAAAATTTCAATCCTGCTCGATTATACCAAGAAATGTGAGTGTTCATTCAAACCGCTGCTTTTTGCGATTGGGTCCTATTGAATAATGAATGTTTTGAATTTTCTGCAAAAGTAAAGTAGTTCCAAACTCATCCTTCTAGAGTTTTGTTTGGGCTCATGAGAGGATTAGAAAAAGGTTAAAAATTTCAATCCTGCATGATTCTACCAAGACATGTGAGTGTTTATTCAAACCGCTGCTTTTTGCTATTGAATAATGAATGTTTTGAATTTTCTCCAAAAGTAAAGTAGATGCAAACTCATCCTTTTAGAAACTTGTTTGGGCTCATGAGAGGAGTAGAAAAACATCAAAAATATAAATCCTGCTCGATTCTACCAAGAAATGTGAGTGTTCTTTCAAACCGCTGCTTTTTGCTATTGGGCCCTCTTGAATAATGAATGTTTTGAATTATCTCCAAAAGTTAAGTAGTTGCAAACTCATCCTTTTAGAAACTTGTTTGGGCTGTTGAGAGGAGTAGAAAAACGTCAAAAATATAAATCCTGCACAATTCTACCAAGAAATTTGAGTGTTTATTCAAACCGCTGCTTTTTGCTATTGGGCCCTATTGAATAATGAATGTTTTGAATTTTCCACAAAAGTAAAGTAGTTGCAAACCCATCCTTATAGAGACTTGTTTGGGCTCATGAGAGGAGTAGAAAAACGTCAAAAAATCCAATCCTGCACGATTCTATTGAGAAATGTGAGTGTTCATTCAAACCGCTGCTTTTTGCTATTGGGCCTTATTGAATATTGAACGTTTTGAATTTTCTTCAAAAGTAAAGTAGTTGCAAACTCATTCTTTTAGAAACTTGTTTGGGCTGTTGAGAGGAGTAGAAAAATATCAAAAATTTCAATCCTGCACGATTCTACCAAGAAATGTGATTGTTCATTCAAAAAGCTGCTTTTTGCCATTGGGCTCTATTGAATAATGAATGTTTTGAATTTTCTCCAAAAGTAAAGTAGTTGCAAGCTCATCCTTTTAGAGTCTTGTTTGGGCTCATGAGAGGAGTAGAAAAACATTAAAAATTTCAATCCTGAACGATTCTACCAAGAGATGTGAGTGTTCATTCAAACCGCTGCTTTTTGCTATTGGTCCCTATTGAATAATGAATATTTTGAAATTTCTCCAAAAGTAAAGTAGTTGCAAACTCATCCTTTTAGAAACTTGTTTGGGCTGTTGAGAGGATTAGAAAAACATCAACATTTTCTATCCTGCACGATTCTACCAAGAAATGTGATTGTTCATTCAAAACGCTGCTTTTTGCTATTGTGCTCTATTGAATAATGAATGTTTTGAATTTTCTCCAAAAGTAAAGTAGTTGCAAGCTCATACTTTTAGAGTCTTGTTTGGGCTCATGAGAGGAGTAGAAAAACATCAAAAATTTCAGTCCTGTACGATTCTACCAAGAGATGTGAGTGTTCATTCAAACAGCTGCTTTTTGCTATTGGGCCCTATTGAATAATGAATGTTTTGAATTTTCTGCAAAAGTAAAGTAGTTGCAAACTCATCCTTTTAGAAACTTGTTTGGGCTGTTGAGAGGAGTAGAAAAACATCAAAAATTTCAATTCTGCACGATTCTATCAAGAACTGTGATTGTTCATTCAAAACGCTGCTTTTTGCTATTAGACCCTATTGAATAATGAATGTTTTGAATTTTCTGCAAAAGTAAAGTAGTTGCAAACTCATCCTTCTATAGTATTGTTTGGGCTCATGAGAGTAGAAAAACGTCAAAAATTTCAATCCTGCACGATTCTACCAAAAAATGTGAGTACATTCAAACCGCTGCTTTTTGCTATTGATCCCTAATGAATAATGAATGTTTTGAATTTTAACCAAAAGTAAAGTAGTTGCAAACTTATCCTTTTAGAGTCTTGTTTGGGCTCATGAAAGGAGTAGAAAAACATCAAAAATTTCAATCCTGAACGATTCTACCAAGAGATGTGAGTGTTCATTCAAACAGCTGCTTTTTGCTATTGGGCCCTATTGAATAATGAATGTTTTGAATTTTCTGCAAAAGTAAAGTAGTTGCAAACTCATCCTTTTAGAAACTTGTTTGGGCTGTTGAGAGGAGAAGAAAAGCATCAAAAATTACAATCCTGCCCGATTCTACCAAGAACTATGATTGTACATTCAAAACACTGCTTTTTGCAATTAGACTCTATTGAATAAAGAATGTTTTGAATTTTCTCCAAAAGTAAAGTAGTTACAAACTCATCCTTTTAGAAACTTGTTTGGGCTGTTGAGAGGAGTAGAAAAACATCAAAAATTTCAATCCTGCTCGATTATACCAAGAAATGTGAGTGTTCATTCAAACCGCTGCTTTTTGCGATTGGGTCCAATTGAATAATGAATGTTTTGAATTTTCTGCAAAAGTAAAGTAGTTCCAAACTCATCCTTCTAGAGTCTTGTTTGGGCTCATGAGAGGATTAGAAAAAGGTTAAAAATTTCAATCCTGCATGATTCTACCAAGAAATGTGAGTGTTTATTCAAACCGCTGCTTTTTGCTATTGAATAATGAATGTTTTGAATTTTCTGCAAAAGTAAAGTAGTTGCAAACTCATCCTCTTAGAAACTTGTTTGGGCTGTTGAGAGGAGAAGAAAAGCATCAAAAATTACAATCCTGCCCGATTCTACCAAGAACTGTGATTGTACATTCAAAACACTGCTTTTTGCAATTAGACTCTATTGAATAAAGAATGTTTTGAATTTTCTCCAAAAGGAAAGTAGTTGCAAACTCATCCTTTTAGAAACTTGTTTGGGCTGTTGAGAGGAGTAGAAAAACATCAAAAATTTCAATCCTGCTCGATTATACCAAGAAATGTGTGTGTTCATTCAAACCGCTGCTTTTTGCGATTGGGTCCTCTTGAATAATGAATGTTTTGAATTTTCTGCAAAAGAAAAGTAGTTCCAAACTCATCCTTCTAGAGTCTTGTTTGGGCTCATGAGAGGATTAGAAAAAGGTTAAAAATTTCAATCCTGCATGATTCTACCAAGAAATGTGAGTGTTTATTCAAACCGCTGCTTTTTGCTATTGAATAATGAATGTTTTGAATTTTCTCCAAAAGTAAAGTAGTTGCAAGCTCATCCTTTTAGAGTCTTGTTTGGGCTCATGAGAGGAGTAGAAAAACATCAAAAATTTCAGTCCTGAGCAATTCTACCAAGAGATGTGTGTTCATTCAAAGAGCTGCTTTTTGCTATTGAGCCCTTTTGAATAATGAATGTTTTGAATTTTCTGCAAAAGTAAAGTAGTTGCAAACTCATCCTTTTAGAAACTTGTTTGGGCTGATGAGAGGAGTAGAAAAACATCAAAAATTTCAATTCTGCACGATTCTATCAAGAACTGTGATTGCTCATTCAAAACGCTGCTTTTTGCGATTAGACCCTATTGAATAATGAATGTTTTGAATTTTCTGCAAAAGTAAAGTAGTTGCAAACTCATCCTTTTAGAAACTTGTTTGGGCTGTTGAGAGGAGTAGAAAAACATCAAAAATTTCAATTCTGCATGATTCTATCAAGAACTGTGATTGTTCATTCAAAACGCTGCTTTTTGCTATTAGACCCTATTGAATAATGAATGTTTTGAATTTTCTGCAAAAGTAAAGTAGTTGCAAACTCATCCTTCTATAGTATTGTTTGGGCTCATGAGAGTAGAAAAACATCAAAAATTTCAATCCTGCACGATTCTACCAAAAAATGTGAGTACATTCAAACCGCTGCTTTTTGCTATTGATCCCTAATGAATAATGAATGTTTTGAATTTTAACCAAAAGTAAAGTAGTTGCAAACTTATCCTTTTAGAGTCTTGTTTGGGCTCATGAGAGGAGTAGAAAAACATCAAAAATTTCAATCCTGAACGATTCTACCAAGAGATGTGAGTGTTCATTCAAACAGCTGCTTTTTGCTATTGGGCCCTATTGAATAATGAATGTTTTGAATTTTCTGCAAAAGTAAAGTAGTTGAAAACTCATCCTTTTAGAAACTTGTTTGGGCTGTTGAGAGGAGTAGAAAAGCATCAAAAATTTCAATCCTGCCCGATTCTACCAAGAACTGTGATTGCACATTCAAAACACTGCTTTTTGCAATTAGACTCTATTGAATAAAGAATGTTTTGAATTTTCTCCAAAAGTAAAGTAGTTACAAACTCATCCTTTTAGAAACTTGTTTGGGCTGTTGAGCAGAGTAGAAAAACATCAAAAATTTCAATCCTGCTCGATTATACCAAGAAATGTGAGTGTTCATTCAAACCGCTGCTTTTTGCGATTGGGTCCTATTGAATAATGAATGTTTTGAATTTTCTGCAAAAGTAAAGTAGTTCCAAACTCATCCTTCTAGAGTCTTGTTTGGGCTCATGAGAGGATTAGAAAAAGGTTAAAAATTTCCATCCTGCATGATTCTACCAAGAAATGTGAGTGTTTATTCAAACCGCTGCTTTTTGCTATTCAATAATGAATGTTTTGAATTTTCTCCAAAAGTAAAGTAGTTGCAAACTCATCCTTTTAGAAACTTGTTTGGGCTTATGAGAGGAGTAGAAAAACATCAAAAATATAAATCCTGCTCGATTCTACCAAGAAATGTGAGTGTTCTTTCAAACCGCTGCTTTTTGCTATTGGGCCCTCTTGAATAATGAATGTTTTGAATTATCTCCAAAAGTTAAGTAGTTGCAAACTCATCCTTTTAGAAACTTGTTTGGGCTGTTGAGAGGAGTAGAAAAACGTCAAAAATATAAATCCTGCACAATTCTACCAAGAAATTTGAGTGTTTATTCAAACCGCTGCTTTTTGCTATTGGGCCCTATTGAATAATGAATGTTTTGAATTTTCCGCAAAAGTAAAGTAGTTGCAAACCCATCCTTATAGAGACTTGTTTGGGCTCATGAGAGGAGTAGAAAAACGTCAAAAAATCCAATCCTGCACGATTCTATTGAGAAATGTGAGTGTTCATTCAAACCTCTGCTTTTTGCTATTGGGCCTTATTGAATAATGAATGTTTTGAATTTTCTTCAAAAGTAAAGAAGTTGCAAACTCATTCTTTTAGAAACTTGTTTGGGCTGTTGAGAGGAGTAGAAAAACATCAAAAATTTCAATCCTGCACGATTCTACCAAGAAATGTGATTGTTCATTCAAAAAGCTGCTTTTTGCCATTGGGCTCTATTGAATAATGAATGTTTTGAATTTTCTCCAAAAGTAAAGTAGTTGCAAGCTCATCCTTTTAGAGTCTTGTTTGGGCTCATGAGAGGAGTAGAAAAACATTAAAAATTTCAATCCTGAATGATTCTACCAAGAGATGTGAGTGTTCATTCAAACAGCTGCTTTTTGCTATGGGGCCCTATTGAATAATGAATGTTTTGAATTTTCTGCAAAAGTAAAGTAGTTGAAAACTCAACCTTTTAGAAACTTGTTTGGGCTGTTGAGCAGAGTAGAAAAACATCAAAAATTTCAATCCTGCTCGATTATACCAAGAAATGTGTGTGTTCATTCAAACCGCTGCTTTTTGCGATTGGGTCCTCTTGAATAATGAATGTTTTGAATTTTCTGCAAAAGAAAAGTAGTTCCAAACTCATCCTTCTAGAGTCTTGTTTGGGCTCATGAGAGGATTAGAAAAAGGTTAAAAATTTCAATCCTGCATGATTCTACCAAGAAATGTGAGTGTTTATTCAAACCGCTGCTTTTTGCTATTGAATAATGAATGTTTTGAATTTTCTCCAAAAGTAAAGTAGTTGCAAGCTCATCCTTTTAGAGTCTTGTTTGGGCTCATGAGAGGAGTAGAAAAACATCAAAAATTTCAGTCCTGACCAATTCTACCAAGAGATGTGAGTGTTCATTCAAACAGCTGCTTTTTGCTATTGGGCCCTTTTGAATAATGAATGTTTTGAATTTTCTGCAAAAGTAAAGTAGTTGCAAACTCATCCTTTTAGAAACTTGTTTGGGCTGTTGAGAGGAGTAGAAAAACATCAAAAATTTCAATTCTGCACGATTCTATCAAGAACTGTGATTGTTCATTCAAAACGCTGCTTTTTGCTATTAGACCCTATTGAATAATGAATGTTTTGAATTTTCTGCAAAAGTAAAGTAGTTGCAAACTCATCCTTCTATAGTATTGTTTGGGCTCATGAGAGTAGAAAAACGTCAAAAATTTCAATCCTGCACGATTCTACCAAAAAATGTGAGTACATTCAAACCGCTGCTTTTTGCTATTGATCCCTAATGAATAATGAATGTTTTGAATTTTAACCAAAAGTAAAGTAGTTGCAAACTTATCCTTTTAGAGTCTTGTTTGGGCTCATGAGAGGAGTAGAAAAACATCAAAAATTTCAATCCTGCCCGATTCTACCAAGAACTGTGATTGTACATTCAAAACACTGCTTTTTGCAATTAGACTCTATTGAATAAAGAATGTTTTGAATTTTCTCCAAAGTAAAGTAGTTGCAAACTCATCCTTTTAGAAACTTGTTTGGGCTGTTGAGCGGAGTAGAAAAACATCAAAAATTTCAATCCTGCTCGATTATACCAAGAAATGTGAGTGTTCATTCAAACCGCTGCTTTTTGCGATTGGGTCCTATTGAATAATGAATGTTTTGAATTTTCTGCAAAAGTAAAGTAGTTCCAAACTCATCCTTCTAGAGTTTTGTTTGGGCTCATGAGAGGATTAGAAAAAGGTTAAAAATTTCAATCCTGCATGATTCTACCAAGAAATGTGAGTGTTTATTCAAACCGCTGCTTTTTGCTATTGAATAATGAATGTTTTGAATTTTCTCCAAAAGTAAAGTAGTTGCAAACTCATCCTTTTAGAAACTTGTTTGGGCTCATGAGAGGAGTAGAAAAACATCAAAAATATAAATCCTGCTCGATTCTACCAAGAAATGTGAGTGTTCTTTCAAACCGCTGCTTTTTGCTATTGGGCCCTCTTGAATAATGAATGTTTTGAATTATCTCCAAAAGTTAAGTAGTTGCAAACTCATCCTTTTAGAAACTTGTTTGGGCTGTTGAGAGGAGTAGAAAAACGTCAAAAATATAAATCCTGCACAATTCTACCAAGAAATTTGAGTGTTTATTCAAACCGCTGCTTTTTGCTATTGGGCCCTATTGAATAATGAATGTTTTGAATTTTCCACAAAAGTAAAGTAGTTGCAAACCCATCCTTATAGAGACTTGTTTGGGCTCATGAGAGGAGTAGAAAAATGTCAAAAAATCCAATCCTGCACGATTCTATTGAGAAATGTGAGTGTTCATTCAAACCGCTGCTTTTTGCTATTGGGCCTTATTGAATATTGAATGTTTTGAATTTTCTTCAAAAGTAAAGTAGTTGCAAACTCATTCTTCTAGAAACTTGTTTGGGCTGTTGAGAGGAGTAGAAAAACATCAAAAATTTCAATCCTGCACGATTCTACCAAGAAATGTGATTGTTCATTCAAAAAGCTGCTTTTTGCCATTGGGCTCTATTGAATAATGAATGTTTTGAATTTTCTCCAAAAGTAAAGTAGTTGCAAGCTCATCCTTTTAGAGTCTTGTTTGGGCTCATGAGAGGAGTAGAAAAACATTAAAAATTTCAATCCTGAACGATTCTACCAAGAGATGTGAGTGTTCATTCAAACCGCTGCTTTTTGCTATTGGTCCCTATTGAATAATGAATATTTTGAAATTTCTCCAAAAGTAAAGTAGTTGCAAACTCATCCTTTTAGAAACTTGTTTGGGCTGTTGAGAGGATTAGAAAAACATCAACATTTTCTATCCTGCACGATTCTACCAAGAAATGTGATTGTTCATTCAAAACGCTGCTTTTTGCTATTGGGCTCTATTGAATAATGAATGTTTTGAATTTTCTCCAAAAGTAAAGTAGTTGCAAGCTCATACTTTTAGAGTCTTGTTTGGGCTCATGAGACGAGTACAAAAACATCAAAAATTTCAATCCTGTACGATTCTACCAAGAGATGTGAGTGTTCATTCAAACAGCTGCTTTTTGCTATTGGGCCCTTTTGAATAATGAATGTTTTGAATTTTCCGCAAAAGTAAAGTAGTTGCAAACCCATCCTTATAGAGACTTGTTTGGGCTCATGAGAGGAGTAGAAAAACATCAAAAAATCCAATCCTGCACGATTCTACCGAGAAATGTGAGTGTTCATTCAAACCGCTGCTTTTTGCTATTCGGCCTTATTGAATAATGAATGTTTTGAATTTTCTTCAAAAGTAAAGTAGTTGCAAACTCATCCTTTTAGAAACTTGTTTGGGCTGTTGAGAGGAGTAGAAAAACATCAAAAATTTCAATCCTGCACGATTCTACCAAGAAATGTGTGTGTTCATTCAAACCGCTGCTTTTTGCTATTGGTCCCTATTGAATAATGAATTTTTCGAATTTTCTCCAAAATAAAGTAATTGCAAACTCATACTTTTAGAAACTTGTTTGGGCTGTTGAGAGGAGTAGAAAAACATCAAAAATTTCAATCCTGCACGATTCTACCAAGAAATGTGAGTGTTCATTCAAACCGCTGGTTTTTGCTATTTTGGGCCCTATTGAATAATGAATGTTTTGAATTTTATCCAAAAGTAAAGTAGTTGCAAACTCATCCTCTTAGAAACTTGTTTGGGCTGTTGAGAGGAGTAAAAAAACATCAAAAAATTTCAATCCTGCACGATTCTACCAAGAAATGTGATTGTTCATTCAAAAGGCAGCTTTTTTTCTATTGGGCTCTATTGAATAATGAATGTTTTGAATTTTCTCCAAAAGTAAAGTAGTTGCAAGCTCATCCTTTTAGAGTCTTGTTTGGGCTAATGAGAGTAGAAAAACATCAAAAATTTCAGTCCTGAACAATTCTACCAAGAGATGTGAGTGTTCATTCAAACAGCTGCTTTTTGCTATTGGGCCCTATTGAATAATGAATGTTTTGAATTTTCTGCAAAAGTAAAGTAGTTGCAAACTCATCCTTTTAGAAACTTGTTTGGGCTGTTGAGCGGAGTAGAAAAACATCAAAAATTTCAATTCTGCATGATTCTATCAAGAACTGTGATTGTTCATTCAAAACGCTGCTTTTTGCGATTAGACCCTATTGAATAATGAATGTTTTGAATTTTCTGTAAAAGTAAAGTAGTTGCAAACTCATCCTTTTAGAAACTTGTTTGGGCTGTTGAGAGGAGTAGAAAAACATCAAAAATTTCAATTCTGCATGATTCTATCAAGAACTTTGATTGTTCATTCAAAACGCTGCTTTTTGCTATTAGACTCTATTGAATAATGAATGTTTTGAATTTTCTGCAAAAGTAAATTAGTTGCAAACTCATCCTTCTATAGTATTGTTTGGGCTCAGGAGAGTAGAAAAACGTCAAAAATTTCAATCCTGCATGATTCTACCAAAAATGTGAGCACATTCAAACCGCTGCTTTTTGCTATTGATCCCTAATGAATAATGAATGTTTTGAATTTTAACCAAAAGTAAAGTAGTTGCAAACTTATCCTTTTAGAGTCTTGTTTGGGCTCATGAGAGGAGTAGAAAAACATCAAAAATTTCAATCCTGAACGATTCTACCAAGAGATGTGAGTGTTCATTCAAACAGCTGCTTTTTGCTATTGGGCCCTATTGAATAATGAATGTTTTGAATTTTCTGCAAAAGTAAAGTAGTTGCAAACTCATCCTTTTAGAAACTTGTTTGGGCTGTTGAGAGGAGTAGAAAAGCATCAAAAATTTCAATCCTGCCCGATTCTACCAAGAAATGTGATTGTACATTCAAAACACTGCTTTTTGCAATTAGACTCTATTGAATAAAGAATGTTTTGAATTTTCTGCAAAAGTAAAGTAGTTGCAAACTCATCCTTTTAGAAACTTGTTTGGGCTGTTGAGAGGAGTACAAAAACATCAAAAATTTCAATCCTGCTCGATTATACCAAGAAATGTGAGTGTTCATTCAAACCGCTGCTTTTTGCGATTGGGTCCTATTGAATAATGAATGTTTTGAATTTTCTGCAAAAGTAAAGTAGTTCCAAACTCATCCTTCTAGAGTCTTGTTTGGGCTTATGAGAGGATTAGAAAAAGGTTAAAAATTTCAATCCTGCATGATTCTACCAAGAAATGTGAGTGTTTATTCAAACCGCTGCTTTTTGCTATTGAATAATGAATGTTTTGAATTTTCTCCAAAAGTAAAGTAGTTGCAAACTCATCCTTTTAGAAAATTGTTTGGGCTCATGAGAGGAGTAGAAAAACATCAAAAATATAAATCCTGCTCGATTCTACCAAGAAATGTGAGTGTTCATTCAAACAGCTGCTTTTTGCCATTGGGCTCTATTGAATAATGAATGTTTTGAATTTTCTCCAAAAGTAAAGTAGTTGCAAGCTCATCCTTTTAGAGTCTTGTTTGGGCTCATGAGAGGAGTAGAAAAACATTAAAAATTTCAATCCTGAACGATTCTACCAAGAGATGTGAGTGTTCATTCAAACAGCTGCTTTTTGCTATTGGGCCCTATTGAATAATGAATGTTTTGAATTTTCTGCAAAAGTAAAGTAGTTGAAAACTCATCCTTTTAGAAACTTGTTTGGGCTGTTGAGAGGAGTAGAAAAGCATCAAAAATTTCAATCCTGCCCGATTCTACCAAGAACTGTGATTGTACATTCAAAACACTGCTTTTTGCAATTAGACTCTATTGAATAAAGAATGTTTTGAATTTTCTCCAAAAGTAAAGTAGTTGCAAACTCATCCTTTTAGAAACTTGTTTGGGCTGTTGAGCGGAGTAGAAAAACATCAAAAATTTCAATCCTGCTCGATTATACCAAGAAATGTGAGTGTTCATTCAAACCGCTGCTTTTTGCGATTGGGTCCTATTGAATAATGAATGCTTTGAATTTTCTGCAAAAGTAAAGTAGTTCCAAACTCATCCTTCTAGAGTCTTGTTTGGGCTCATGAGAGGATTAGAAAAAGGTTAAAAATTTCAATCCTGCATGATTCTACCAAGAAATGTGAGTGTTTATTCAAACCGCTGCTTTTTGCTATTGAATAATGAATGTTTTGAATTTTCTCCAAAAGTAAAGTAGTTGCAAGCTCATCCTTTTAGAGTCTTGTTTGGGCTCATGAGAGGAGTAGAAAAACATCAAAAATTTCAATCCTGCACGATTCTACCAAGAAATGTGAGTGTTCATTCAAACCGCTGGTTTTTGCTATTTTGGGCCCTATTGAATAATGAATGTTTTGAATTTTCTCCAAAAGTAAAGTAGTTGCAAACTCATCCTCTTAGAAACTTGTTTGGGCTGTTGAGAGGAGTAAAAAAACATCAAAAATTTCAATCCTGCACGATTCTACCAAGAAATATGTTTGTTCATTGAAAACGCTGCTTTTTGCTATTGGGCTCTATTGAATAATGAATGTTTTGAATTTTCTCCAAAAGTAAAGTAGTTGCAAGCTCATCCTTTTAGAGTCTTGTTTGGGCTCATGAGAGAAGTAGAAAAACATCAAAAATTTCAATCCTGAACGATTCTACCAAGAGATGTGAGTGTTCATTCAAACAGCTGCTTTTTGCTATTGGGCCCTACTGAATAATGAATGTTTTGAATTTTCCGCAAAAGTAAAGGAGTTGCAAACCCATCCTTATAGAGACTTGTTTGGGCTCATGAGAGGAGTAGAAATACGTCAAAAAATCCAATCCTGCACAATTCTACCGAGAAATGTGAGTGTTCATTCAAACCGCTGCTTTTTGCTATTGGGCCTTATTGAATAATGAATGTTTTGAATTTTCTTCAAAAGTAAAGTAGTTGCAAACTCATCCTTTTAGAAACTTGTTTGGGCTGTTGAGAGGAGTAGAAAAACATCAAAAATTTCAATCCTGCACGATTCTACCAAGAAATGTGAGTGTTCATTCAAACCGCTGGTTTTTGCTATTTTGGGCCCTATTGAATAATGAATGTTTTGAATTTTCTCCAAAAGTAAAGTAGTTGCAAACTCATCCTCTTAGAAACTTGTTTGGGCTGTTGAGAGGAGTAAAAAAACATCAAAAATTTCAATCATGCACGATTCTACCAAGAAATGTGATTTTTCATTCAAACCGCTGATTTTTGCTATTGTGCCCTATTGAATAATGAATGTTTTGAACTTTCTCCAAAACTAAACTAGTTGCAAACTCATACTTCTAGAGTCTTGTTTGGGCTCAGGAGAGGAGTAGAAAAACATCACAAATTTCAATCCTGAACGATTCTACCAAGAGATGTGAGTGTTCATTCAAACAGCTGCTTTTTGCTATTGTGCCCTATTGAATAATGAATGTTTTGAATTTTCTGCAAAAGTAAAGTAGTTGCAAACCATCCTTCTAGAGTCTTGTTTGGGCTCATGAGAGGAGTATAAAAACGTCAAAAATTCCAATCCTGCAAGATTATACCGAGAAATGTGAGTGTTCATTCAAACCGCTGCTATTTGCTTTTGGGCCTTCTTGAATAATGAATGTTTTGAATTTTCTGCAAAAGTAAAGTAATTGCAAACTCATCCTTTTAGAAACGTGTTTGGGCTGTTGAGCGGACTAGGAAAACATGAAAAATTTCAATCCTGCTGTCATGGTATGCCTAGGTTACTTTAGGCAAAAACCCCGGGACCCCTGCGATGTCCCTCAGACTAGGGGAACCCTGTCTGTCCCTCTACCCAGGGTTTACACTGAAGGTGTGCCTGCCTGAGCCTCCACCCTGTCCCTGTCTCCTGTCCAGCCCTAAGCTGAACCCACCACCCTCCACCCAGTGAGGGGACCAGACCCCACAAATACGTATGGACAGGGGTAAAAGAAACACCACACAGTTAATACACAAGGGAATACAATAATGTGCAAGGGCAACCAAATATATATATAACAGATTGGAGAAAGAACCACTGAGGGATATACTGCACCAGATATCAGACGCTCCAACACCACCACTGCTGACCGGTATTGCTAGCACTAGGCTAAAGCTATAGTCGGCGACGCCCATAGTCAGGACGAACTATTTAAAGACCAAGGGCGTGGCCCAGCCCTCAGCCAGCATGACAACCTGGCTAACCCTATCCCGACTGGAACAGAATACCCAACAGGGTATTACCGCTGTCTGCCGGACACCCTGGTGTGAACAGTGTCCGACATGACAGTACCCCGCCTTCTACGAGGGACCTCCGGAACCTCACCATGTCGAGGACCTGGCTTGTCCGGATGGCGACGATGGAACATAGTAACCAGTCGATCAGCATGAATGTCAGAGGCCGGCACTCATGTCCTCTCCTCAGGACCATAGCCACGCCAGTGGACCAGGTACTGTAGAGTGCGACGCACAACCCTAGAGTCCACTACTTTGGACACCTCAAATTCCAACGCGCCATCCACCAAGACGGGAGGTGGTGGCCCGGGGGAACCATCCACCAAACCCACGACCTTCTTTAGCAATGCTTTGTGAAATACATTATGAATCTTATACACAGCCGGCAACTCCAAACGAAATGCCACTGGGTTGATCACTGCGGAGATTCTAAATGGGCCAATGAACCTGGGACCCAACTTAAGTGACGGTATCTTGAGCTTAATGTTCCTAGTAGATAACCACACCCAATCACCCACACACAGGTCCGGACCTGGCACACGTCTGCAGTCAGCCACCCGTTTGTACCTGGAACCCACCTTCAACAAGCGCTGCTTGACTCTCCTCCAAACAGACGACAATTGAGCTCCCAACTGGTCCTCTTCAGGGACGCCAACTGAGCACCCCTGACGCAAGGTGCAAAATTGAGGATGTTGACCATACACACAAAAAAAAGGAGATTCCCCAGACGATTCCTGGCAATGGTTGTTTATTCCGAATTCTGCCAGAGGAAGAAACGCTGACCACTCTTCCTGATTGTCGGAAATAAAGCAGCGCAAGTATTGCTCCAGGTTTTGGTTCATCCGCTCAGTCTGTCCATTCGACTGAGGGTGGAAAGCCGATGAATGAGATAATTTGATTCCAAGGCGAGAACAAAAAGCTCTCCAAAACTTTGCCACAAACTGCGTACCTCGATCAGACACAATATCAGACGGGACACCATGAAGTCTGACCACCTCGCGAATAAATATCTGAGCAAGAGTCTTAGCATTGGGCAAAGACGGTAAAGCAACGAAATGTGACATTTTGGAGAACCTATCAACAATTACCAAAATGACCGAGTTCCCTGCCGAGGCGGGCAAGTCAGTAATAAAATCCATGGAAATCTCAGTCCATGGCTTACTGGGCACCCCGAGAGGCTGCAAGCTACCAGCGGGACGGGAACGAGGAGTCTTGGCCCGTGCGCACGTGGTACAGGCAGCCACATATGAGGCCACATCCTGCCGGATTTTAGGCCACCAAAAACGACGCAACACCAGTTCCAGAGTGCTCTTAACCCCTGGATGACCTGCCAGTACCGTGTCGTGATGTTCGCCCAACACTCTAGAGCGTAGATGTAGTGGCACAAAAGATTTATTAGCAGGCAACCCCGGCGGTACCACCTCCTGAGCCTCCGCAATCTCTGCCTCAATCTCTGTCGTGATGGCAGATACCACCACACCCTTTTGGAGAATAGGCACCGGCTCTTCACATAACTCTCCACCCGGAAAACACCTGGATAAAGCGTCTGCCTTAACATTCTTCGACCCAGGTCGATAGGTAACAATGAAGTTGAACCGGGTGAAGAATAATGCCCAGTGAGCCTGTCTGGAGGACAGGCGCTTAGCAGATTCTAAATAAAGCAAATTCTTATGGTCGGTTATCACAGTAATCTGATGAACAGCCCCCTCCAAGAAGTGTCGCCACTCCTCAAATGCCAATTTGATGGCCAATAGTTCCCTGTTGCCAATATCATAATTACGCTCCGCAGGCGACAGCTTCTTGGAGAAGAAGGCACACGGATGCAACTTGGCCCAAGAAGGGCCCTGAGACAGTACAGCCCCCACTCCAACCTCTGACGCATCCACCTCCACGACAAACGGTAAGGAGACATCGGGCTGCACCAGAATGGGCGCTGAGGCAAAACTATTCTTGAGGAATTCAAATGCCTGTACCGCAGGCTCAGACCAGTCAGAAAAGTCGGTACCCTTCTTAGTCATGTCAGTCAGTGGTTTGGCAATCATAGAGAAGTTCTTAATAAATTTCCTATAGTAATTGGAGAAGCCAAGAAATCGCTGAAGCGCCTTAAGATTATCAGGCCGATCCCAATGTAGTACCACCTGCACCTTTGCGGTGTCCATCTTAAAACCTGAGGCGGAGATTATATAACCCAAGAACGGTAGCTCCTGTATGAAAAACACACATTTTTCAAGCTTGACATAGAGCCTGTTCTCTCTGAGTAACTGCAGAACCTGTCTAACATGCTCTATATGTGTATCATGGTCGCGAGAGAAAATGAGGATGTCGTCAAGATAAATTATAACAAACCTCCCCAACAACTGAGAGAAGACATCATTAATGAAGTGTTGAAAGACCGCCGGTGCCATAGTCAACCCAAACGGCATTACCAAACTCTCAAAGTGACCCTCAGGGGTATTGAACGCTGTCTTCCACTCATCCCCCTGACGGACTCTTATAAGATTGTACGCCCCCTGAGGTCCAGTTTGGAGAACCACCTGGCACCAACCACTTGGTTGAATAAATCGGGTATAAGTGGCATAGGGTAAGGATCACAGACCGTAATCTGGTTGAGTTCTCTGAAATCCAGACACGGGCGTAAACTGCCATCCTTCTTTTTAACAAAGAAGAAGCCAGCAGCCAGAGGAGAAGAGGAAGGTCTAATATGACCCTTGCTCAGGCTATCCGCAATGTATTCCTTGAGAGCTAGCCTCTCGGGACCTGAGATATTAAACATTCTAGCTTTAGGTAACTTGGCCCCTGGTTTCAACCTAATAGCACAGTCATAGGGGCGATGCGGTGGTAGTTCCGAACAACCCTTCTCAGAAAATACATCCGCATAATCCAGCAACGGCTCCGGGATACTGGGAGTCAAAGCGGAAATACATGTAGCCAGGCACCTCTCCTGACACTCCCTGCTCCACTGAATTATGTCCTGGGTCTTCCAATCAATAACAGGATTATGCATTGACAACCATGGAAAGCCCAGAACCATCTGAGCCGGTAAGTTACTAAGCACCTTACAAGTTACCCGCTCTGAGTGTAATACTCCGATGTGGAGTTGTATATCCAACACACACTCTGTGATCTCCCCTTGAGACAACGGGGAAGCATTGATGGTAACCACCCGGATGGGGTTCGGCAATTTCTCCACCGGAAATCCCGCTGTATGCGCGAACCTCTCATCAATGAGATTGGCAGCTGAGCCACTATCAATAAATACTGTAATAGAGAGCATTTGCCCCCCAAGTACCACCCTAGCAGGGAGCATACACTGGGAAACCATGACGGAGGATACACAAAGGCTCAGACTAGACTCCTCCAAACCCTCTGAGCCTATCAGTTTTCCGCCGGCGCGCCCTTCTTAGGTACCAGGGGGCAAGCGTTAATAAAATGTCCTCCTTTGCCACAAAAAAAACAGAGCCCCTGCCTTCTGTGCCAAGGACGTTTAGGCTTGTTACTCGGTGACTGTGCTATACCAGCGATCTGCATGGGTTCCACGGATTCACCCGCGGCAACCTCACCGACCACTCCCCCACCTCCCGGAGGCAACGAAACCAGCGCCCCCTGACGGAGACGTCGGTCTATGCGTACTACAAGTGCCATCGCAGCCTCCAGAGAGGCGGGAGTCTCGTACATTAGGAGAGTCTGTTTAACCCTTCCAGAAACCCCATGCAAAATTGACTTCTAAGCGCAGGGTCATTCCACTGCGTGTCCACCGCCCAGCGCCGGAATTCTGTGCAGTAATCCTCAGCTGGTCGATCACCCTGTGGCAGTGAGCGTATCTTAGACTCTGCTAAGTTTAATCTATCCGGATCGTCATAGATCAAACCCAGAGCAGAGAAAAAAAAATCTACAGATTCAAATGCCTGTGAGTCTGAAGGGAGTGAAAAGGCCCAGGCCTGTGGGTCACCACTCAGCAAAGAAATCACCAAGCCCACGCGTTGAGCCTCATTACCTGAGGAATGTGGACGCATACGGAAATACAATTTGCATGATTCACGAAACACCGTGAACTTACCACGATCACCAGCAAATCGTTCAGGAAGGGGAAACTTGGGCTCAGCTGCCCTGGCTGCAGCCTCAGCAGGTACTGCAGGAGCTGACAGGCCTTGTTGCTGGACCGCCCCCCTGAGTTCAGTGACCTGTATGGATAGAGCCTCCAGCTGCTTGGTTAGGGAAAGTATAGGATCCATAGTAAGTAACCCCTATATTCCCTATCTATACCTTTTTTTTTTTTTTTTTCTCTCACTTTATTATTTGGGCCGACTATAATGTCATGGTATGCCAAGGTTACTTTAGGCAAAAACCCCGGGACCCCTGCGATGTCCCTAAGACTAGGGGAACCCTGTCTGTCCCTCTACCCAGGGTTTACACTGAAGGTGTGCCTGCCTGAGCCTCCACCCTGTCCCTGTCTCCTGTCCAGCCCTAAGCTGAACCCACCACCCTCCACCCAGTGAGGGGACCAGACCCCACAAATACGTATGGACAGGGGTAAAAGAAACACCACACAGTTAATACACAAGGGAATACAATAATGTGCAAGGGCAACCAAATATATATATAACAGATTGGAGAAAGAGCCACTGAGGGATATACTGCACCAGATATCAGACGCTCCAACACCACCACTGCTGACCGGTATTGCTAGCACTAGGCTAAAGCTATAGTCGGCGACGCCCATAGTCAGGACGAACTATTTAAAGACCAAGGGCGTGGCCCAGCCCTCAGCCAGCATGACAACCTGGTTAACCCTATCCCGACTGGAACAGAATACCCAACAGGGTATTACCGCTGTCTGCCGGACACCCTGGTGTGAACAGTGTCCGACATGACACCTGCATGATTCTACCAAGAAATGTGAGTGTTCATTCAAACCGCTGATTTTTGCTTTTTTGCGCCCTATTGAATAATGAATGTTTTAAATTTTCTCCAAAAGTAAAGTAGTTGCTAACTCATCCTCTTAGAAACTTGTTTGGGCTGTTGAGAGGAGTAAAAAAACATCAAAAATTTCAATCCTGCACGATTCTACCAAGAAATGTGATTGTTAATTCAAAACGCTGCTTTTTGCTATTGGGCTCTATTGTATAATGAATGCTTTGAATTTTCTCCAAAAGTAAAGTAGCTGCAAGCTCATCCTTTTAGAGTCTTGTTTGGGCTCATGAGAGGAGTAGAAAAACATTAAAAATTTCAATCCTGAACGATTCTACCAAGAGATGTGAGTGTTCATTCAAACCACTGCTGTTTGCTATTGGTCCCTATTGAATAATGAATATTTTGAATTTTCTCCAAAAGTAAAGTAGTTGCAAACTCATCCTTTTAGAAACTTGTTTGGGCTGTTGAGAGGAGTAGAAAAACATCAAAAATTTCAATACTGAACGATTCTACCAAGAGATGTGAGTGTTCATTCAAACCGCTGCTTTTTGCTATTGGGCGTTATTGAATAATGAATGTTTTGAATTTTATCCAAAAGTAAAGTAGTAGCAAACTCATCCTTTTAGAAAGTTGTTTGGGCTGTTGAGAGGAGTAGAAGAACATCAAAAATTTCAATCCTGCACGATTCTACCAAGAAATGTGAGTGTTCTTTCAAACCGCTGCTTTTTGCTATTGGTCCCTATTGAATAATGAACGTATTGAATTTTGTCCAAAAGTAAAGTAATTGCAAACTCATCCTTTTAGAAACTTCTTTGGGCTGTTGAGCAGAGTAGAGAAACACGAAAAATTTCAATCCTGCACGATTCTACCAAGAAATGTGAGTGTTCATTCAAACCGCTGATTTTTGCTATTTTGGGCCCAATTGAATAATGAATATTTTGAATTTTCTCCAAAAGTAAAGTAGTTGCAAACTCATCCTCTTAGAAACTTGTTTGGGCTGTTGAGATGAGTAAAAAAACATCAAAAATTTCAATCCTGCACGATTCTACCAAGAAATGTGTTTGTTCATTGAAAACGCTGCTTTTTGCTATTGGGCTCTATTGAATAATGAATGTTTTGAATTTTCTCCAAAAGTAAAGTAGTTGCAAGCTCATCCTTTTAGAGTCTTGTTTGGGCTCATGAGAGAAGTAGAAAAACATCAAAAATTTCAATCCTGAACCATTCTACCAAGAGATGTGAGTGTTCATTCAAACAGCTGCTTTTTGCTATTGGGCCCTATTGAATAATGAATGTTTTGAATTTTCCGCAAAAGTAAAGTAGTTGCAAACCCATCCTTATAGAGACTTGTTTGGGCTCATGAGAGGAGTAGAAAAAAGTCAAAAAATCCATTCCTGCACGATTCTACCGAGAAATGTGAGTGTTCATTCAAACCGCTGCTTTTTGCTATTGGGCCTTATTGAATAATGAATGTTTTGAATTTTCTTCAAAAGTAAAGTAGTTGCAAACTCATCCTTTTAGAAACTTGTTTGGGCTGTTGAGAGGAGTAGAAAAACATCAAAAATTTCAATCCTGCACTATTCTACCAAGAAATGTGAGTGTTCATTCAAACCGCTGGTTTTTGCTATTTTGGGCCCTATTGAATAATGAATGTTTTGAATTTTCTCCAAAAGTAAAGTAGTTGCAAACTCATCCTCTTAGAAACTTGTTTGGGCTGTTGAGAGGAGTAAAAAAACATCAAAAATTTCAATCCTGCACGATTCTACCAAGAAATGTGATTGTTCATTCAAACCGCTGATTTTTGCTATTGGGCCCTATTGAATAATGAATGTTTTGAACTTTCTCCAAAGCTAAACTAGTTGCAAACTCATACTTCTAGAGTCTTGTTTGGGCTCAGGAGAGGAGTAGAAAAACATCACAAATTTCAATCCTGAACGATTCTACCAAGAGATGTGAGTGTTCATTCAAAACGCTGCTTTTTGCTATTGGGCTCTATTGTATAATGAATGTTTTGAATTTTCTCCAAAAGTAAAGCAGTTGCAAGCTCATCCTTTTAGAGTCTTGTTTGGGCTCATGAGAGGAGTAGAAAAACATTAAAAATTTCAATCCTGAACGATTCTACCAAGAGATGTGAGTGTTCATTCAAACCACTGCTTTTTGCTATTGGTCCCTATTGAATAATGAATATTTTGAATTTTCTCCAAAAGTAAAGTAGTTGCAAACTCATCCTTTTAGAAACTTGTTTGGGCTGTTGAGTGGAGTAGAAAAACATCAAAAATTTCAATACTGAACGATTCTACCAAGAGATGTGAGTGTTCATTCAAACCGCTGCTTTTTGCTATTGGGCGTTATTGAATAATGAATGTTTTGAATTTTCTCCAAAGGTAAAGTAGTTGCAAACTCATCCTTTTAGAAAGTTGTTTGGGCTGTTGAGAGGAGTAGAAGAACATCAAAAATTTCAATCCTGCACGATTCTACCAAGAAATGTGAGTGTTCTTTCAAACCGCTGCTTTTTGCTATTGGTCCCTATTGAATAATGAATGTTTTGAATTTTCTCCAAAAGTAAAGTAATTGCAAACTCATCCTTTTAGAAACTTCTTTGGGCTGTTGAGCAGAGTAGAGAAACACGAAAAATTTCAATCCTGCACGATTCTACCAAGAAATGTGAGTGTTCATTCAAACCGCTGATTTTTGGTATTTTGGGCCCAATTGAATAATGAATGTTTTGAATTTTCTCCAAAAGTAAAGTAGTTGCAAACTCATCCTCTTAGAAACTTGTTTGGGCTGTTGAGATGAGTAAAAAAACATCAAAAATTTCAATCCTGCACGATTCTACCAAGAAATGTGTTTGTTCATTGAAAACGCTGCTTTTTGCTATTGGGCTCTATTGAATAATGAATGTTTTGAATTTTCTCCAAAAGTAAAGTAGTTGCAAGCTCATCCTTTTAGAGTCTTGTTTGGGCTCATGAGAGAAGTAGAAAAACATCAAAAATTTCAATCCTGAACCATTCTACCAAGAGATGTGAGTGTTCATTCAAACAGCTGCTTTTTGCTATTGGGCCCTATTGAATAATGAATGTTTTCAATTTTCCGCAAAAGTAAAGTAGTTGCAAACCCATCCTTATAGAGACTTGTTTGGGCTCATGAGAGGAGTAGAAAAACGTCAAAAAATCCAATCCTGCACGATTCTACCGAGAAATGTGAGTGTTCATTCAAACAGCTGCTTTTTGCTATTGGGCCTTATTGAATAATGAATGTTTTGAATTGTCTTCAAAAGTAAAGTAGTTGCAAACTCATCCTTTTAGAAACTTGTTTGGGCTGTTGAGAGGAGTAGAAAAACATCAAAAATTTCAATCCTGCACTATTCTACCAAGAAATGTGAGTGTTCATTCAAACCGCTGGTTTTTGCTATTTTGGGCCCTATTGAATAATGAATGTTTTGAATTTTCTCCAAAAGTAAAGTAGTTGCAAACTCATCCTCTTAGAAACTTGTTTGGGCTGTTGAGAGGAGTAAAAAAACATCAAAAATTTCAATCCTGCACGATTCTACCAAGAAATGTGATTGTTCATTCAAACCGCTGATTTTTGCTATTGGGCCCTATTGAATAATGAATGTTTTGAACTTTCTCCAAAACGAAACTAGGTGCAAACTCATACTTCTAGAGTCTTGTTTGGGCTCAGGAGAGGAGTAGAAAAACATCACAAATTTCAATCCTGAACGATTCTACCAAGAGATGTGAGTGTTCATTCAAACAGCTGCTTTTTGCTATTGGGCCCTATTGAATAATGAATGTTTTGAATTTTCTGCAAAAGTAAAGTAGTTGCAAACCATCCTTCTAGAGTCTTGTTTGGGCTCATGAAAGGAGTAGAAAAATGTCAAAAATTCCAATCCTGCAAGATTATACCGAGAAATGTGAGTGTTCATTCAAACCGCTGCTTTTTGCTATTGGGCCTTATTGAATAATGAATGTTTTGAATTTTCTGCAAAAGTAAAGTAGTTGCAAACTCATACTTCTAGAGTCTTGTTTGGGCTCAGGAGAGGAGTAGAAAAACATCACAAATTTCAATCCTGCACGATTCTACCAAGAAATGTGATTGTTCATTCAAAACGCTACTTTTTGCTATTGGGCTCTATTGAATAATGAATGTTTTGAAATTTCTCCAAAAGTAAAGTAGTTGCAAACCCATCCTTTTAGATTCTTGTTTGGGCTCATGAGAGGAGTAGAAAAACATCAAAAATTTCAATCCTGCACGATTATACCAAGAAATGTGAGTGTTCATTCAAACCGCTGCTTTTTGCTATTGAATAATGAATGTTTTGAATTTTCTCCAAAAGTAAAGTAGTTGCAAACTCATCCTTTTAGAAACTTTTTTGGGCTCATGAGAGGAGTATAAAAATATCAAAAATATAAATCCTGCTCGATTCTACCAAGAAATGTGAGTGTTCCTTCAAACGGCTGCTTTTTGCTATTGGGCCCTCTTGACTAATGAATGTTTTGAATTATCTCCAAAAGTAAAGTAGTTGCAAACTCATCCTTTTAGAAACTTGTTTGGGCTGTTGAGAGGAGTAGAAAAGCATCAAAAATTTCAATCCTGCACGATTCTACCATGAACCGAGATTGTTCATTCAAAACGCTGCTTTTTGCTATCAGACCCTATTGAATAATGAATGTTTTGAATTTTCTTCAAAAGTATAGTTGCAAACTCATCCTTCTAGAGTTTTGCTTGTGCTCATGAGAGGAGTAGAAAAACGTCAAAAATTTCAATCCTGCACGATTCTACCAAGAAATGTGAGTGTTCATTCAAACCGCTGCTTTTTGCTATTGGGCCTATTGAATAATGAATGTTTTGAATTTTCTCCAAAAGTAAAGTAGTTGCAAACTCATCGTTTTAGGCCGGTTTCACACTAGCGCATTTTCAACGCGCGCACGGCCGGGGGTAGCTCCGCCCCCGATCCGGCTCTCTGCCCGGCGTGCCCGCCCCTTCCTTGTAGCGCCGCCTCCTAGCGGACAGCGGCGCCTGCGATCGGCGCACCCTATCTTTAGCATAGGGTGCGCCGATCGTGCGCAGGTCGTGCGCTAGTTGCGCTTTGACCTGCGCTGCGCACTTTTGACGGTGCGCCGTGCGCACCAAAATCGAACTTTTCGGATTTTGGCGCGCACGGCGCACCGTCATAAGTGCGCTGCGCAGGTCAAAGCGCAACTAGCGCACGGCCTGCGCACGATCGGCGCACCCTATGCTAAAGATAGGGTGCGCCGATCGCAGGCGCCGCTGTCCGCTAGGAGGCGGTGCTACAAGGAAGGGGCGGGCACGCCGGGCAGAGAGCCGGATCGGGGGCGGAGCTACCCCCGGCCGTGCGCGCGTTGAAAATGCGCTAGTGTGAAACCGGCCTTAGAAACTTGTTTGGGCTGTTGAGAGGAGTAGAAAAACATCAAAAATTTCAATCCTGCACGATTCTACCAAGAAATGTGATTGTTCATTCAAAACGCTGCTTTTTGCTATTGGGCTCTATTGAATAATGAATGTTTAGAATTTTCTGCAAAAGTAAAGTAGTTGCAAACTCATCCTCTTAGAAACTTGTTTGGGCTGTTGAGAGGAGTAAAAAAACATCAAAAATTTCAATCCTGCACGATTCTACCAAGAAATGTGATTGTTCATTCAAACAGCTGCTTTTTGCTATTGGACCCTATTGAAAAATGAAAGTTTTGAATTTTCTGCAAAAGTAAAGTAGTTGCAAACTCATCCTCTTAGAAACTTGTTTGGGCTGTTGAGAGGAGTAAAAAAACATCAAAAATTTCAATCCTGCACGATTCTACCAAGAAATGTGATTGTTCATTCAAAACGCTGCTTTTTGCTATTGGGCTCTATTGAATAATGAATGTTTTGAATTTTCTCCAAAAGTAAAGTAGTTGCAATCTCATCCTTTTAGAGTCTTGTTTGGGCTCATGAGAGGAGTAGAAAAACATCAAAAATTTCAATCCTGAACGAATCTACCAAGAGACGTGAATGTTCATTCAAACAGCTGCTTTTTGCTTTTGGGCCCTATTGAATAATGAATGTTTTGAATTTTCTGCAAAAGTAAAGTAGTTGCAAAGCCATCCTTACAGAGACATGTTTGGGCTCATGAGAGGAGTAGAAAAACGTCAAAAAATCCAATCCTGCTCGATTCTACCAAGAAATGTGATTGTTCATTCAAAACACTGCTTTTTGCTATTGGGCTCTATTGAATAATGACTGTTTTGAATTTTCTCCAAAAGTAAAGTAGTTGCAAGCTCATCCTTTTAGAGTCTTGTTTAGGCTCATGAGAGGAGTAGAAAAACATTAAAAATTTCAATCCTGATCGATTCTACCAAGAGATGTGAGTGTTCATTCAAACCGCTGCTTTTTGCTATTGGTCTCTATTGAATAATGAATATTTTGAATTTTCTCCAAAAGTAAAGTAGTTGCAAACTCATCCTTTTAGAAACTTGTTTGGGCTGTTGAGAGGAGTAGAAAAACATCAACATTTTCTATCCTGCACGATTCTACCAAGAAATGTGATTGTTCATTCAAAACGATGCTTTTTGCTATTGGGCTCTATTGAATAATGAATGTTTTGAATTTTCTCCAAAATTAAAGTAGTTGCAAGCTCATCCTTTTAGATTATTGTTTGGGCTCATGAGAGGAGTAATAAAATATCAAAAATTTCAATACTGAACGATTATACCAAGAGATGTGAGTGTTCATTCAAACCGCTGCTTTTTGCTATTGGGCGTTATTGAATAATGAATGTTTTGTATTTTCTCCAAAAGTAAAGTAGTTGCAAACTCATCCTTTTAGAAACTTGTTTGGGCTGTTGAGAGGAGTAGAAAAACATCAAAAATTTCAATCCTGCACGATTCTACCAAGAAATGTGAGTGATCATTCAAACCGGTGCTTTTTGCTATTGGTCCCTATTGAATAATGAATGTTTTGAAATTTCTCCAAAAGTAAAGTAATTGCAAACTCATCCTTTTAGAAACTTGTTTGGGCTGTTAAGCGGAGTAGAAAAACATGAAAAATTTAAATCCTGCACGATTCTACCAAGAAATGTGAGTGTTCATTCAAACCGCTGATTTTTGCTATTTTGGGCCCTATTGAATAATGAATGTTTTGAATTTTCTCCAAAAGTAAAGTAGTTGCAAACTCATCCTTTTAGAAACTTGTTTGGGCTGTTGAGAGGAGTAAAAAAACATCAAAAATTTCAATCCTGCACGATTCTACCAAGAAATGTGATTGTTCATTCAAACAGCTGCTTTTTGCTATTGGACCCTATTGAATAATGAAAGTTTTGAATTTTCTGCAAAAGTAAAGTAGTTGCAAACTCATCCTCTTAGAAACTTGTTTGGGCTGTTGAGAGGAGTAAAAAAACATCAAAAATTTCAATCCTGCACGATTCTACCAAGAAATGTGATTGTTCATTCAAAACGCTGCTTTTTGCTATTGGGCTCTATTGAATAATGAATGTTTTGAATTTTCTCCAAAAGTAAAGTAGTTGCAATCTCATCCTTTTAGAGTCTTGTTTGGGCTCATGAGAGGAGTAGAAAAACATCAAAAATTTCAATCCTGAACGAATCTACCAAGAAATGTGATTGTTCATTCAAAACGCTGCTTTTTGCTATTGGGCTCTATTGAATAATGAATGTTTTGAATTTTCTCCAAAAGTAAAGTAGTTGCAATCTCATCCTTTTAGAGTCTTGTTTGGGCTCATGAGAGGAGTAGAAAAACATCAAAAATTTCAATCCTGAACGAATCTACCAAGAGACGTGAATGTTCATTCAAACAGCTGCTTTTTGCTTTTGGGCCCTATTGAATAATGAATGTTTTGAATTTTCTGCAAAAGTAAAGTAGTTGCAAAGCCATCCTTACAGAGACATGTTTGGGCTCATGAGAGGAGTAGAAAAACGTCAAAAAATCCAATCCTGCTCGATTCTACCAAAAAGTGTGATTGTACATTCAAAACACTGCTTTTTGCAATTAGACTCTATTGAATAAAGAATGTTTTGAATTTTCTCCAAAAGTAAAGAAATTGCAAACTCACCCTTTTAGAGTCTTGTTTGGGCTCATGAGTAGAGTAGAAAAACATCAAAAATTTCAATCCTGCACGATTATACCAAGATATGTGAGTGTTCATTCAAACCGCTGCTTTTTGCGATTGGGTCCTATTGAATAATGAATGTTTTGAATTTTCTGCAAAAGTAAAGTAGTTCCAAAATCATCCTTTTAGAGACTTGTTTGGGCTCATGAGAGGATCAGAAAAACGTTAAAAATTTCAATCCTGCACGATTCTACCAAGAAATGTGAGTTTTCATTCAAACCCCAGCTTTTTGCTATTGAATAATGAATGTTTTGAATTTTCTCCAAAAGTAAAGTAGTTGCAAACTCATCCTTTTAGAAACTTGTTTGGGCTCATGAGAGGAGTAGAAAAACATCAAAAATATAAATCCTGCTCGATTCTACCAAGAAATATGAGTGTTCCATCAAACCGCTGCTTTTTGCTATTGGGCCCTCTTGAATAATTAATGTTGTGAATTATCTCCAAAAGTTAAGTAGTTGCAAACTCATCCTTTTAGAAACTTGTTTGGGTTGTTGAGAGGAGTAGCAAAACATCAAAAAATTCAATCCTGCACGATTCTACCAAGAAATGTGATTGTTCATTCAAAACGCTGGTTTTTGCTATTAGACCCTATTGAATAATGAATGTTTTGAATTTTCTCCAAAAGTAAAGTAGTTGCAAACTCATCCTTCTACAGGCTTGTTTGGGCTCATGAGAGAAGTAGAAAAACGTCAAAAATTTCAATCCTGCACGATTCTACCAAGAAATGTGAGTGTTCATTCAAACCGCTGATTTTTGCTTTTTTGGGCCCTATTGAATAATGAATGTTTTAAATTTTCTCCAAAAGTAAAGTAGTTGCAAACTCATCCTCTTAGAAACTTGTTTGGGCTGTTGAGAGGAGTAAAAAAACATCAAAAATTTCAATCCTGCACGATTCTACCAAGAAATGTGATTGTTAATTCAAAACGCTGCTTTTTGCTATTGGGCTCTATCGTATAATGAATGTTTTGAATTTTCTCCAAAAGTAAAGTAGTTGCAAGCTCATCCTTTTAGAGTCTTGTTTGGGCTCATGAGAGGAGTAGAAAAACATTAAAAATTTCAATCCTGAACGATTCTACCAAGAGATGTGAGTGTTCATTCAAACCACTGCTTTTTGCTATTGGTCCCTATTGAATAATGAATATTTTGAATTTTCTCCAAAAGTAAAGTAGTTGCAAACTCATCCTTTTAGAAACTTGTTTGGGCTGTTGAGTGGAGTAGAAAAACATCAAAAATTTCAATACTGAACGATTCTACCAAGAGATGTGAGTGTTCATTCAAACCGCTGCTTTTTGCTATTGGGCGTTATTGAATAATGAATGTTTTGAATTTTCTCCAAAGGTAAAGTAGTTGCAAACTCATCCTTTTAGAAAGTTGTTTGGGCTGTTGAGAGGAGTAGAAGAACATCAAAAATTTCAATCCTGCACGATTCTACCAAGAAATGTGAGTGTTCTTTCAAACCGCTGCTTTTTGCTATTGGTCCCTATTGAATAATGAATGTTTTGAATTTTCTCCAAAAGTAAAGTAATTGCAAACTCATCCTTTTAGAAACTTCTTTGGGCTGTTGAGCAGAGTAGAGAAACACGAAAAATTTCAATCCTGCACGATTCTACCAAGAAATGTGAGTGTTCATTCAAACCGCTGATTTTTGGTATTTTGGGCCCAATTGAATAATGAATGTTTTGAATTTTCTCCAAAAGTAAAGTAGTTGCAAACTCATCCTCTTAGAAACTTGTTTGGGCTGTTGAGATGAGTAAAAAAACATCAAAAATTTCAATCCTGCACGATTCTACCAAGAAATGTGTTTGTTCATTGAAAACGCTGCTTTTTGCTATTGGGCTCTATTGAATAATGAATGTTTTGAATTTTCTCCAAAAGTAAAGTAGTTGCAAGCTCATCCTTTTAGAGTCTTGTTTGGGCTCATGAGAGAAGTAGAAAAACATCAAAAATTTCAATCCTGAACCATTCTACCAAGAGATGTGAGTGTTCATTCAAACAGCTGCTTTTTGCTATTGGGCCCTATTGAATAATGAATGTTTTGAATTTTCCGCAAAAGTAAAGTAGTTGCAAACCCATCCTTATAGAGACTTGTTTGGGCTCATGAGAGGAGTAGAAAAACGTCAAAAAATCCAATCCTGCACGATTCTACCGAGAAATGTGAGTGTTCATTCAAACAGCTGCTTTTTGCTATTGGGCCTTATTGAATAATGAATGTTTTGAATTGTCTTCAAAAGTAAAGTAGTTGCAAACTCATCCTTTTAGAAACTTGTTTGGGCTGTTGAGAGGAGTAGAAAAACATCAAAAATTTCAATGCTGCACTATTCTACCAAGAAATGTGAGTGTTCATTCAAACCGCTGGTTTTTGCTATTTTGGGCCCTATTGAATAATGAATGTTTTGAATTTTCTCCAAAAGTAAAGTAGTTGCAAACTCATCCTCTTAGAAACTTGTTTGGGCTGTTGAGAGGAGTAAAAAAACATCAAAAATTTCAATCCTGCACGATTCTACCAAGAAATGTGATTGTTCATTCAAACCGCTGATTTTTGCTATTGGGCCCTATTGAATAATGAATGTTTTGAACTTTCTCCAAAACGAAACTAGGTGCAAACTCATACTTCTAGAGTCTTGTTTGGGCTCAGGAGAGGAGTAGAAAAACATCACAAATTTCAATCCTGAACGATTCTACCAAGAGATGTGAGTGTTCATTCAAACAGCTGCTTTTTGCTATTGGGCCCTATTGAATAATGAATGTTTTGAATTTTCTGCAAAAGTAAAGTAGTTGCAAACCATCCTTCTAGAGTCTTGTTTGGGCTCATGAAAGGAGTAGAAAAACGTCAAAAATTCCAATCCTGCAAGATTATACCGAGAAATGTGAGTGTTCATTCAAACCGCTGCTTTTTGCTATTGGGCCTTATTGAATAATGAATGTTTTGAATTTTCTGCAAAAGTAAAGTAGTTGCAAACTCATACTTCTAGAGTCTTGTTTGGGCTCAGGAGAGGAGTAGAAAAACATCACAAATTTCAATCCTGCACGATTCTACCAAGAAATGTGATTGTTCATTCAAAACGCTGCTTTTTGCTATTGGGCTCTATTGAATAATGAATGTTTTGAAATTTCTCCAAAAGTAAAGTAGTTGCAAACTCATCCTTTTAGATTCTTGTTTGGGCTCATGAGAGGAGTAGAAAAACATCAAAAATTTCAATCCTGCACGATTATACCAAGAAATGTGAGTGTTCATTCAAACCGCTACTTTTTGCTATTGAATAATGAATGTTTTGAATTTTCTCCAAAAGTAAAGTAGTTGCAAACTCATCCTTTTAGAAACTTTTTTGGGCTCATGAGAGGAGTATAAAAATATCAAAAATATAAATCCTGCTCGATTCTACAAAGAAATGTGAGTGTTCCTTCAAACGGCTGCTTTTTGCTATTGGGCCCTCTTGACTAATGAATGTTTTGAATTATCTCCAAAAGTAAAGTAGTTGCAAACTCATCCTTTTAGAAACTTGTTTGGGCTGTTGAGAGGAGTAGAAAAGCATCAAAAATTTCAATCCTGCACGATTCTACCATGAACCGAGATTGTTCATTCAAAACGCTGCTTTTTGCTATCAGACCCTATTGAATAATGAATGTTTTGAATTTTCTCCAAAAGTATAGTTGCAAACTCATCCTCCTAGAGTTTTGCTTGTGCTCATGAGAGGAGTAGAAAAACATCAAAAATTTCAATCCTGCACGATTCTACCAAGAAATGTGAGTGTTCATTCAAACCGCTGCTTTTTGCTATTGGGCCTATTGAATAATGAATGTTTTGAATTTTCTCCAAAAGTAAAGTAGTTGCAAACTCATCGTTTTAGAAACTTGTTTGGGCTGTTGAGAGGAGTAGAAAAACATCAAAAATTTCAATCCTGCACGATTCTACCAAGAAATGTGATTGTTCATTCAAAACGCTGCTTTTTGCTATTGGGCTCTATTGAATAATGAATGTTTAGAATTTTCTGCAAAAGTAAAGTAGTTGCAAACTCATCCTCTTAGAAACTTGTTTGGGCTGTTGAGAGGAGTAAGAAAACATCAAAAATTTCAATCCTGCACGATTCTACCAAGAAATGTGATTGTTCATTCAAACAGCTGCTTTTTGCTATTGGACCCTATTGAATAATGAAAGTTTTGAATTTTCTGCAAAAGTAAAGTAGTTGCAAACTCATCCTCTTAGAAACTTGTTTGGGTTGTTGAGAGGAGTAAAAAAACATCAAAAATTTCAATCCTGCACGATTCTACCAAGAAATGTGATTGTTCATTCAAAACGCTGCTTTTTGCTATTGGGCTCTATTGAATAATGAATGTTTTGAATTTTCTCCAAAAGTAAAGTAGTTGCAATCTCATCCTTTTAGAGTCTTGTTTGGGCTCATGAGAGCAGTAGAAAAACATCAAAAATTTCAATCCTGAACGAATCTACCAAGAGACGTGAATGTTCATTCAAACAGCTGCTTTTTGCTTTTGGGCCCTATTGAATAATGAATGTTTTGAATTTTCTGCAAAAGTAAAGTAGTTGCAAAGCCATCCTTACAGAGACATGTTTGGGCTCATGAGAGGAGTAGAAAAACGTCAAAAAATCCAATCCTGCTCGATTCTACCAAGAAATGTGATTGTTCATTCAAAACACTGCTTTTTGCTATTGGGCTCTATTGAATAATGACTGTTTTGAATTTTCTCCAAAAGTAAAGTAGTTGCAAGCTCATCCTTTTAGAGTCTTGTTTAGGCTCATGAGAGGAGTAGAAAAACATTAAAAATTTCAATCCTGATCGATTCTACCAAGAGATGTGAGTGTTCATTCAAACCGCTGCTTTTTGCTATTGGTCTCTATTGAATAATGAATATTTTGAATTTTCTCCAAAAGTAAAGTAGTTGCAAACTCATCCTTTTAGAAACTTGTTTGGGCTGTTGAGAGGAGTAGAAAAACATCAACATTTTCTATCCTGCACGATTCTACCAAGAAATGTGATTGTTCATTCAAAACGATGCTTTTTGCTATTGGGCTCTATTGAATAATGAATGTTTTGAATTTTCTCCAAAATTAAAGTAGTTACAAGCTCATCCTTTTAGATTATTGTTTGGGCTCATGAGAGGAGTAATAAAATATCAAAAATTTCAATACTGAACGATTATACCAAGAGATGTGAGTGTTCATTCAAACCGCTGCTTTTTGCTATTGGGCGTTATTGAATAATGAATGTTTTGAATTTTCTCCAAAAGTAAAGTAGTTGCAAACTCATCCTTTTAGAAACTTGTTTGGGCTGTTGAGAGGAGTAGAAAAACATCAAAAATTTCAATCCTGCACGATTCTACCAAGAAATGTGATTGTTCATTCAAAACGATGCTTTTTGCTATTGGGCTCTATTGAATAATGAATGTTTTGAATTTTCTCCAAAATTAAAGTAGTTACAAGCTCATCCTTTTAGATTATTGTTTGGGCTCATGAGAGGAGTAATAAAATATCAAAAATTTCAATACTGAACGATTATACCAAGAGATGTGAGTGTTCATTCAAACCGCTGCTTTTTGCTATTGGGCGTTATTGAATAATGAATGTTTTGAATTTTCTCCAAAAGTAAAGTAGTTGCAAACTCATCCTTTTAGAAACTTGTTTGGGCTGTTGAGAGGAGTAGAAAAACATCAAAAATTTCAATCCTGCACGATTCTACCAAGAAATGTGAGTGTTCATTCAAACCGGTGCTTTTTGCTATTGGTCCCTATTGAATAATGAATGTTTTGAAATTTCTCCAAAAGTAAAGTAATTGCAAACTCATCCTTTTAGAAACTTGTTTGGGCTGTTAAGCGGAGTAGAAAAACATGAAAAATTTAAATCCTGCACGATTCTACCAAGAAATGTGATTGTTCATTCAAACCGCTGATTTTTGCTATTTTGGGCCCTATTGAATAATGAATGTTTTGAATTTTCTCCAAAAGTAAAGTAGTTGCAAACTCATCCTTTTAGAAACTTGTTTGGGCTGTTGAGAGGAGTAAAAAAACATCAAAAATTTCAATCCTGCCCTATTCTACCAAAAAGTGTGATTGTACATTCAAAACACTGCTTTTTGCAATTAGACTCTATTGAATAAAGAATGTTTAGAATTTTCTCCAAAAGTAAAGAAATTGCAAACTCACCCTTTTAGAGTCTTGTGTGGGCTCATGAGAAGAGTAGAAAAACATCAAAAATTTCAATCCTGCACGATTATACGAAGATATGTGAGTGTTCATTCAAACCGCTGCTTTTTGCGATTGGGTCCTATTGAATAATGAATGTTTTGAATTTTCTGCAAAAGTAAAGTAGTTCCAAAATCATCCTTTTAGAGACTTGTTTGGGCTCATGAGAGGATCAGAAAAACGTTAAAAATTTCAATCCTGCATGATTCTACCAAGAAATGTGAGTTTTCATTCAAACCGCAGCTTTTTGCTATTGAATAATGAATGTTTTGAATTTTCTCCAAAAGTAAAGTAGTTGCAAACTCATCCTTTTAGAAACTTGTTTGGGCTCATGAGAGGAGTAGAAAAACATCAAAAATATAAATCCTGCTCGATTCTACCAAGAAATATGAGTGTTCCATCAAACCGCTGCTTTTTGCTATTGGGCCCTCTTGAATAATGAATGTTGTGAATTATCTCCAAAAGTTAAGTAGTTGCAAACTCATCCTTTTAGAAACTTGTTTGGGTTGTTGAGAGGAGTAGAAAAACATCAAAAAATTCAATCCTGCACGATTCTACCAAGAAATGTGATTGTTCATTCAAAACGCTGGTTTTTGCTATTAGACCCTATTGAATAATGAATGTTTTGAATTTTCTCCAAAAGTAAAGTAGTTGCAAACTCATCCTTCTACAGGCTTGTTTGGGCTCATGAGAGAAGTAGAAAAACGTCAAAAATTTCAATCCTGCACGATTCTACCAAGAAATGTGATTGTTCATTCAAACCGCTGATTTTTGCTTTTTTGGGCCCTATTGAATAATGAATGTTTTAAATTTTCTCCAAAAGTAAAGTAGTTGCAAACTCATCCTCTTAGAAACTTGTTTGGGCTGTTGAGAGGAGTAAAAAAACATCAAAAATTTCAATCCTGCACGATTCTACCAAGAAATGTGATTGTTAATTCAAAACGCTGCTTTTTGCTATTGGGCTCTATTGTATAATCAATGTTTTGAATTTTCTCCAAAAGTAAAGTAGTTGCAAGCTCATCCTTTTAGAGTCTTGTTTGGGCTCATGAGAGGAGTAGAAAAACATTAAAAATTTCAATCCTGAACGATTTTACCAAGAGATGTGAGTGTTCATTCAAACCACTGCTTTTTGCTATTGGTCCCTATTGAATAATGAATATTTTGAATTTTCTCCAAAAGTAATGTAGTTGCAAACTCATCCTTTTAGAAACTTGTTTGGGCTGTTGAGTGGAGTAGAAAAACATCAAAATTTTCAATACTGAACGATTCTACCAAGAGATGTGAGTGTTCATTCAAACCGCTGCTTTTTGCTATTGGGCGTTATTGAATAATGAATGTTTTGAATTTTCTCCAAAGGTAAAGTAGTTGCAAACTCATCCTTTTAGAAAGTTGTTTGGGCTGTTGAGAGGAGTAGAAGAACATCAAAAATTTCAATCCTGCACGATTCTACCAAGAAATGTGAGTGTTCTTTCAAACCGCTGCTTTTTGCTATTGGTCCCTATTGAATAATGAATGTTTTGAATTTTCTCCAAAAGTAAAGTAATTGCAAACTCATCCTTTTAGAAACTTCTTTGGGCTGTTGAGCAGAGTAGAGAAACACGAAAAATTTCAATCCTGCACGATTCTACCAAGAAATGTGAGTGTTCATTCAAACCGCTGATTTTTGGTGTTTTGGGCCCAATTGAATAATGAATGTTTTGAATTTTCTCCAAAAGTAAAGTAGTTGCAAACTCATCCTCTTAGAAACTTGTTTGGGCTGTTGAGATGAGTAAAAAAACATCAAAAATTTCAATCCTGCACGATTCTACCAAGAAATGTGAGTGTTCATTCAAACCGCTGGTTTTTGCTATTTTGGGCCCTATTGAATAATGAATGTTTTGAATTTTCTCCAAAAGTAAAGTAGTTGCAAGCTCATCCTTTTAGAGTCTTGTTTGGGCTCATGAGAGAAGTAGAAAAACATCAAAAATTTCAATCCTGAACCATTCTACCAAGAGATGTGAGTGTTCATTCAAACAGCTGCTTTTTGCTATTGGGCCTTATTGAATAATGAATGTTTTGAATTGTCTTCAAAAGTAAAGTAGTTGCAAACTCATCCTTTTAGAAACTTGTTTGGGCTGTTGAGAGTAGAAAAACATCAAAAATTTCAATCCTGCACTATTCTACCAAGAAATGTGAGTGTTCATTCAAACCGCTGGTTTTTGCTATTTTGGGCCCTATTGAATAATGAATGTTTTGAATTTTCTCCAAAAGTAAAGTAGTTGCAAACTCATCCTCTTAGAAACATGTTTGGGCTGTTGAGAGGAGTAAAAAAACATCAAAAATTTCAATCCTGCACGATTCTACCAAGAAATGTGATTGTTCATTCAAACCGCTGATTTTTGCTATTGGGCCCTATTGAATAATGAATTTTTTGAACTTTCTCCAAATCGAAACTAGTTGCAAACTCATACTTCTAGAGTCTTGTTTGGGCTCTGGAGAGAAGTAGAAAAACATCACAAATTTCAATCCTGAACGATTCTACCAAGAGATGTGAGTGTTCATTCAAACAGCTGCTTTTTGCTATTGGGCCCTATTGAATAATGAATGTTTTGAATTTTCTGCAAAAGTAAAGTTGTTGCAAACTTATCCTTTTAGAAACTTGTTTGGGCTGTTTAGAGGAGTAGAAAAACATCAAAAATTTCAATCCTGCAAGATTCTACCAAGAACTGTGATTGTTCATTCAAAACGCTGCTTTTTGCTATTAGACCCTATTGAATAATGAATGTTTTGAATTTTCTGGAAAAGTAAAGCAGTTGCAAACTCATCCTTCTTTAGTCTTGTTTGGGCTCATGAGAGTAGAAAAACGTCAAAAATTTCAATCCTGCATGATTCCACCAAAAAATGTGAGTTCATTCAAACCGCTGCTTTTTGCAATTGATCCCTAATGAATAATGAATGTTTTGAATTTTAACCAAAAGTAAAGTAGTTGCAAACTTATGCTTTTAGAGTCTTGTTGGGCTCATGAGAGGAGTAGAAAAACATCAAAAATTTCAATCCTGAATGATTCTACCAAGAAATGTGAGTGTTCATTCAAACCGCTGGTTTTTGCTATTTTGGGCCCTATTGAATAATGAATGTTTTGAATTTTCTCCAAAAGTAAAGTAGTTGCAAGCTCATCCTTTTAGAGTCTTGTTTGGGCTCATGAGAGGAGTAGAAAAACATCAAAAATTTCAATCCTGAACGATTCTACCAAGAGATGTGAGTGTTCATTCAAACCGCTGCTTTTTGCTATTGGTCCCTATTGAATAATGAATATTTTGAATTTTCTCCAAAAGTAAAGTAGTTGCAAACTCATCCTTTTAGAAACTTGTTTGGGCTGTTGAGAGGAGTAGAAAAACAAGAACATTTTCTATCCTGCACGATTCTACCAGGAAATGTGATTGTTCATTCAAAACGCTGCTTTTTGCTAATGGGCAAATGAATGAATGTTTTGAATTTTCTCCAAAAGTAAAGTAGTTGCAAACTCATCCTTTTAGAGTCTTGTTTGGGCTCATGAGAGGAGTAGAAAAACATCAAAAATTTCAGTCCTGAACAATTCTACCAAGAGATGTGAGTGTTCATTCAAACAGCTGCTTTTTTCTATTGGGCCCTATTGAATAATGAATATTTTGAATTTTCTGCAAAAGTAAAGTAGTTGCAAACTCATCCTTTTAGAAACTTGTTTGGGCTGTTGAGAGGAGTAGAAAAACATCAAAAATTTCAATTCTGCACGATTCTATCAAGAGCTGTGATTGTTCATTCAAAACGCTGCTTTTTGCTGTTAGACCCTATTGAATAATGAATGTTTTGAATTTTCTGCAAAAGTAAAGTAGTTGCAAACTCATCATTCTATAGTATTGTTTGGGCTCATGAGAGTAGAAAAACATCAAAAATTTCAATCCTGCACCATTCTACCAAAAAATGTGAGTACATTCAAACCGCTGCTTCTTGCTATTGATCCCTAATGAATAATGAATGTTTTGAATTTTAACCAAAAGTAAAGTAGTTGCAAACTTATCCTTTTAGAGACTTGTTTGGGCTCATGAGAGGAGTAGAAAAACATCAAAAATTTCAATCCTGAACGATTCTACCAAGAGATGTGAGTGTTTATTCAAACCGCTGCTTTTTGCTATTGAATAATGAATGTTTTGAATTTTCTCCAAAAGTAAAGTAGTTGCAAACTCATCCTTTTAGAAACTTGTTTGGGCTCATGAGAGGAGTAGAAAAATATCAAAAATATAAATCCTGCTCGATTCTACCAAGAAATGTGAGTGTTCCTTCAAACGTCTGCTTTTTGCTATTGGGCCCTCTTGAATAATGAATGTTTTGAATTATCTCCAAAAGTAAAGTAGTTGCAAACTCATCCTTTTAGAAACTTGTTTGGGCTGTTGAGAGGAGTAGAAAAGCATCAAAAATTTCAATCCTGCACGATTCTACCATGAACCGAGATTGTTCATTCAAAACGCTGCTTTTTGCTATCAGACCCTATTGAATAATGAATGTTTTGAATTTTCTCCAAAAGTATAGTTGCAAACTCATCCTTCTAGAGTTTTGCTTGTGCTCATGAGAGGAGTAGAAAAACGTCAAAAATTTCAATCCTGCACGATTCTACCAAGAAATGTGAGTGTTCTTTCAAACCGCTGCTTTTTGCTATTGGGCCTATTGAATAATGAATGTTTTGAATTTTCTCCAAAAGTAAAGTAGTTGCAAACTCATCGTTTTAGAAACTTGTTTGGGCTGTTGAGAGGAGTAGAAAAACATCAAAAATTTCAATCCTGCACGATTCTACCAAGAAATGTGATTGTTCATTCAAAACGCTGCTTTTTGCTATTGGGCTCTATTGAATAATGAATGTTTTGAATTTTCTGCAAAAGTAAAGTAGTTGCAAACTCATCCTCTTATAAACTTGTTTGGGCTGTTGAGAGGAGTAAAAAAACATCAAAAATTTCAATCCTGCACGATTCTACCAAGAAATGTGATTGTTCATTCAAACAGCTGCTTTTTGCTATTGGACCCTATTGAATAATGAAAGTTTTGAATTTTCTGCAAAAGTAAAGTAGTTGCAAACTCATCCTCTTAGAAACTTGTTTGGGTTGTTGAGAGGAGTAAAAAAACATCAAAAATTTCAATCCTGCACGATTCTACCAAGAAATGTGTTTGTTCATTGAAAACGCTGCTTTTTGCTATTGGGCTCTATTGAATAATGAATGTTTTGAATTTTCTGCAAAAGTAAAGTAGTTGCAAACTCATACTTCTAGAGTCTTGTTTGGGCTCAGGAGAGGAGTAGAAAAACATCACAAATTTCAATCCTGCACGATTCTACCAAGAAATGTGATTGTTCATTCAAAACGCTACTTTTTGCTATTGGGCTCTATTGAATAATGAATGTTTTGAATTTTCTCCAAAAGTAAAGTAGTTGCAAGCTCATCCTTTTAAATTCTTGTTTGGGCTCATGAGAGGAGTAGAAAAACATCAAAAATTTCAATCCTGAACGATTCTACCAAGGGATGTGAGTGTTCATTCAAACAGCTGCTTTTTGATATTGGGCCCTATTGAATAATGAATGTTTTGAATTTTCTGCAAAGGTAAAGTAGTTGCCAACCATCCTTATAGAGACTTGTTTGGGCTCATGAGAGGAGTAGAAAAACGTCAAAAATTCCAATCTTGCACGATTACACCGAGAAATGTGAGTGTTCATTCAAACGGCTGGTTTTTGCTATTGGGTCTTATTGAATAATGAATGTTTTGAAATTTCTCCAAAAGTAAAGTAGTAGCAAACTCATCCTTTTAGATTCTTGTTTGGGCTCATGAGAGGAGTAGAAAAACATCAAAAATTTCTATCCTTTACCATTCTACCCAGAAATATGAGTGTTAATTCAAACCGCTGCTTTTTCCTATTGGGCCCTATTGAATAATGAATGTTTTTAATTTTCTCCAAAAGTAAAGTAGTTGCAAACTCATCCTTCTAGAGTCTTGTTTGGGCTCATGAGAGGAGTAGAAAAACATCAAAAATTTCAATCCTGAACGATTCTACCAAGAGATGTGAGTGTTCATTGAAACAGCTGCTTTTTGCTATTGGTCCCTATTGAATAATGAATGTTTTGAATTTCCTCCAAAAGTAAAGTAGTTGCAAACTCATCCTTTTAGAAACTTGCTTGGGCTGCACTATTCTACCAAGAAATGTGAGTGCTCATTCAAACCACTGCTTTTTGCTATTTTGGGCCCTATTGAATAATGAGTGTTTTGAATTTTCTCCAAAAGTAAAGGAGTTGCAAACTTATCCTTTTAGAAACTTGTTTGGGCTGTTGAGAGGAGTACAAAAACATCAAAAATTTCAATACTGCATGATTCTACCAAGAAATGTGATTGTTCATTCAAAACGCTGCTTTTTGCTATTGGGCTCTATTGAATAATGAATGTTTTGAATTTTCTCCAAAAGTAAAGTAGTTGCAAGCTTATCCTTTTAGAGTCTTGTTTGGGCTCATGAGAGGAGTAGAAAAACATCAAAAATTTCAATCCTGAACGATTGTACCAAGAAATGTGAGTGTTCATTCAAACAGCTGCTTTTTGCTATTGGGCACTATTGAATAATGAATGTTTTGAATTTTCCGCAAAAGTAAAGTAGTTGCAAACCCATCCTTATAGAGACTTGTTTGGGCTCATGAGAGGAGTAGAAAAATGTCAAAAAATCCAATCCTGCACGATTCTACCGATAAATGTGAGTGTTCATTCAAACTGCTGCTTTTTGCTATTGGGCCTAAATTGAATAATTAATGTTTTGAATTTTCTCCAAAAGTAAAGTAGTTGCAAACTCATCCTTTTAGAAACTTGTTTGGGCTGTTGAGAGGAGTAGAAAAACATCAAAAATTTCAATCCTGCACGATTCTATCAAGAAATGTGAGCGTTCATTCAAACCGCTGCTTTTTTACTATTGGTCCCTATTGAATAATGAATGTTTTGAATTTGCTCCAAAAGTAAAGTAATTGCAAACTCATCCTTTTAGAAACTTGTTTGGGCTGTTGAGCGGAGTAGAAAAACATGAAAAATTTCAATCCTGCACGATTCTACCAGGAAACGTGAGTGTTCATTCAAACCGCTGATTTTTGCTATTTTGGGCCCTATTGAATAATGAATGTTTTGAATTTTCTCCAAAAGTAAAGTAGTTGCAAACTCATCCTCTAAGAAACTTGTTTGGGCTGTTGATAGGAGTAAAAAAACATCAAAAATTTCAATCCTGCACGATTCTACCAAGAAATGTGATTGTTCATTCAAAACGCTGCTTTTTGCTATTGGGCTCTATTGAATAATGAATGTTTTGAATTTTCTCCAAAAGTAAAGTAGTTGCAAACTCATCCTTCTAGAGTCTTGTTTGGGCTCATGAGAGGAGTAGAAAAACATCAAAAATTTCAATCCTGAACGATTCTACCAAGAGATGTGAGTGTTCATTGAAACAGCTGCTTTTTGCTATTGGTCCCTATTGAATAATGAATGTTTTGAATTTCCTCCAAAAGTAAAGTAGTTGCAAACTCATCCTTTTAGAAACTTGCTTGGGCTGCACTATTCTACCAAGAAATGTGAGTGCTCATTCAAACCACTGCTTTTTGCTATTTTGGGCCCTATTGAATAATGAGTGTTTTGAATTTTCTCCAAAAGTAAAGGAGTTGCAAACTTATCCTTTTAGAAACTTGTTTGGGCTGTTGAGAGGAGTACAAAAACATCAAAAATTTCAATACTGCATGATTCTACCAAGAAATGTGATTGTTCATTCAAAACGCTGCTTTTTGCTATTGGGCTCTATTGAATAATGAATGTTTTGAATTTTCTCCAAAAGTAAAGTAGTTGCAAGCTTATCCTTTTAGAGTCTTGTTTGGGCTCATGAGAGGAGTAGAAAAACATCAAAAATTTCAATCCTGAACGATTGTACCAAGAAATGTGAGTGTTCATTCAAACAGCTGCTTTTTGCTATTGGGCACTATTGAATAATGAATGTTTTGAATTTTCCGCAAAAGTAAAGTAGTTGCAAACCCATCCTTATAGAGACTTGTTTGGGCTCATGAGAGGAGTAGAAAAATGTCAAAAAATCCAATCCTGCACGATTCTACCGATAAATGTGAGTGTTCATTCAAACTGCTGCTTTTTGCTATTGGGCCTAAATTGAATAATTAATGTTTTGAATTTTCTCCAAAAGTAAAGTAGTTGCAAACTCATCCTTTTAGAAACTTGTTTGGGCTGTTGAGAGGAGTAGAAAAACATCAAAAATTTCAATCCTGCACGATTCTATCAAGAAATGTGAGCGTTCATTCAAACCGCTGCTTTTTTACTATTGGTCCCTATTGAATAATGAATGTTTTGAATTTGCTCCAAAAGTAAAGTAATTGCAAACTCATCCTTTTAGAAACTTGTTTGGGCTGTTGAGCGGAGTAGAAAAACATGAAAAATTTCAATCCTGCACGATTCTACCAGGAAACGTGAGTGTTCATTCAAACCGCTGATTTTTGCTATTTTGGGCCCTATTGAATAATGAATGTTTTGAATTTTCTCCAAAAGTAAAGTAGTTGCAAACTCATCCTCTAAGAAACTTGTTTGGGCTGTTGATAGGAGTAAAAAAACATCAAAAATTTCAATCCTGCACGATTCTACCAAGAAATGTGATTGTTCATTCAAAACGCTGCTTTTTGCTATTGGGCTCTATTGAATAATGAATGTTTTGAATTTTCTCCAAAAGTAAAGTAGTTGCAAGCTCATCCTTTTAGAGTCTTGTTTAGGCTCATGAGAGGAGTAGAAAAACATCAAAAATTTCAATCCTGAACGATTCTACCAAGAGATGTGAGTGTTGATTCAAACCGCTGCTTTTTGCTATTGGTCCCTATTGAATAATGAATATTTTGAATTTTCTCCAAAAGTAAAGTAGTTGCAAACTCATCCTTTTAGAATCTTGTTTGGGCTGTTGAGAGGAGTAGAAAAACATCAACATTTTCTATCCTGCACGATTTTACCAAGAAATGTGATAGTTCATTCAAAACGCTGCTTTTTGCTAATGGGCAAATGAATGAATGTTTTGAATTTTCTCCAAAAGTAAAGTAGTTGCAAGCTCATCCTTTTAGAGTCTTGTTTGAGCTCATGAGAGGAGTAGAAAAACATCAAAAATTTCAATTCTGCACGATTCTACCAAGAGATGTGAGTGTTCATTCAAACAGCTGCTTTTTGCTATTGGGCCCTATTGAATAATGAATGTTTTGAATTTTCTGCAAAAGTAAAGTTGTTGCAAACTCATCCTTTTAGAAACTTGTTTGGGCTGTTGAGAGGAGTAGAAAAATATCAAAAATTTCAATCCTGCAAGATTCTACCAAGAACTGTGATTGTTCATTCAAAACGCTGCTTTTTACTACTAGACCCTATTGAATAATGAATGTTTTGAATTTTCTGGAAAAGTAAAGTAGTTACAAACTCATCCTTCTATAGTCTTGTTTGGGCTCATGAGAGTAGAAAAACGTCAAAAATTTCAATCCTGCACGATTCTACCAAAAAATGTGAGTTCATTCAAACCGCTGCTTTTTGCAATTGATCCCTAATGAATAATGAATGTTTTGAATTTTAAAAAAAAGTAAAGTAGTTGCAAACTTATGCTTTTAGAGTCTTGTTTGGGCTCATGAGAGGAGTAGAAAAACATCAAAAATTTCAATCCTGAACGATTCTACCAAGAGATGTGAGTGTTCATTCAAACAGCTGCTTTATGCTATTGGGCCCTATTGAACAATGAATGTTTTGAATTTTCTGCAAAAGTAAAGCAGTTGCAAACTCATCCTTTTAGAAACTTGTTTGGGCTCATGAGAGGAGTAGAAAAATATCAAAAATATAAATCCTGCTCAATTCTACCAAGAAATGTGAGTGTTCCTTCAAACGGCTGCTTTTTGCTATTGGGCCCTCTTGAATAATGAATGTTTTGAATTATCTCCAAAAGCAAAGTAGTTGCAAACTCATCCTTTTAAAAACTTGTTTGGGCTGTTGAGAGGAGTAGAAAAGCATCAAAAATTTCAATCCTGCACGATTCTACCATGAACCGAGATTGTTCATTCAAAACGCTGCTTTTTGCTATCAGACCCTATTGAATAATGAATGTTTTGAATTTTCTCCAAAAGTAAAGTAGTTGCAAACTGATCCTTTTAGAAACTTGTTTGAGCTCATGAGAGGAGTAGAAAAACATCAAAAATATAAATCCTGCTCGATTCAACCAAGAAATATGAATGTTCCTTCAAACCGCTGCTTTTTGCTATTGGGCCCTCTTGAATAATGAATGTTGTGAATTATCTCCAAAAGTTAAGTAGTTGCAAACTCATCCTTTTAGAAACTTGTTTGGGCTGTTGAGAGGAGTAGAAAAACATCAAAAAATTCAATCCTGCACGATTCTACCAAGAAATGTGAGTGTTCTTTCAAACCGCTGCTTTTTGCTATTGGTCCCTATTGAATAATGAATGTTTTGAATTTTCTCCAAAAGTAAAGTAATTGCAAACTCATCCTTTTAGAAACTTCTTTGGGCTGTTGAGCAGAGTAGAGAAACATGAAAAATTTCAATCCTGCACGATTCTACCAAGAAATGTGAGTGTTCATTCAATCCGCTGAATTTTGCTATTTTGGGCCCAATTGAATAATGAATGTTTTGAATTTTCTCCAAAAGTAAAGTAGTTGCAAACTCATCCTCTTAGAAACTTGTTTGGGCTGTTGAGAGGAGTAGAAAAACAAGAACATTTTCTATCCTGCACGATTCTACCAGGAAATGTGATTGTTCATTCAAAACGCTGCTTTTTGCTAATGGGCAAATGAATGAATGTTTTGAATTTTCTCCAAAAGTAAAGTAGTTGCAAACTCATCCTTTTAGAGTCTTGTTTGGGCTCATGAGAGGAGTAGAAAAACATCAAAAATTTCAGTCCTGAACAATTCTACCAAGAGATGTGAGTGTTCATTCAAACAGCTGCTTTTTTCTATTGGGCCCTATTGAATAATGAATATTTTGAATTTTCTGCAAAAGTAAAGTAGTTGCAAACTCATCCTTTTAGAAACTTGTTTGGGCTGTTGAGAGGAGTAGAAAAACATCAAAAATTTCAATTCTGCACGATTCTATCAAGAGCTGTGATTGTTCATTCAAAACGCTGCTTTTTGCTGTTAGACCCTATTGAATAATGAATGTTTTGAATTTTCTGCAAAAGTAAAGTAGTTGCAAACTCATCATGCTATAGTATTGTTTGGGCTCATGAGAGTAGAAAAACATCAAAAATTTCAATCCTGCACCATTCTACCAAAAAATGTGAGTACATTCAAACCGCTGCTTTTTGCTATTGATCCCTAATGAATAATGAATGTTTTGAATTTTAACCAAAAGTAAAGTAGTTGCAAACTTATCCTTTTAGAGACTTGTTTGGGCTCATGAGAGGAGTAGAAAAACATCAAAAATTTCAATCCTGAACGATTCTACCAAGAGATGTGAGTGTTTATTCAAACCGCTGCTTTTTGCTATTGAATAATGAATGTTTTGAATTTTCTCCAAAAGTAAAGCAGTTGCAAACTCATCCTTTTAGAAACTTGTTTGGGCTCATGAGAGGAGTAGAAAAACATCAAAAATATAAATCCTGCTCGATTCTACCAAGAAATGTGAGTGTTCTTTCAAACCGCTGCTTTTTGCTATTGGGCCCTCTTGAATAATGAATGTTTTGAATTATCTCCAAAAGTTAAGTAGTTGCAAACTCATCCTTTTAGAAACTTGTTTGGGCTGTTGAGAGGAGTAGAAAAACGTCAAAAATATAAATCCTGCACAATTCTACCAAGAAATTTGAGTGTTTATTCAAACCGCTGCTTTTTGCTATTGGGCCCTATTGAATAATGAATGTTTTGAATTTTCCGCAAAAGTAAAGTAGTTGCAAACCCATCCTTATAGAGACTTGTTTGGGCTCATGAGAGGAGTAGAAAAACGTCAAAAAATCCAATCCTGCACGATTCTATTGAGAAATGTGAGTGTTCATTCAAACCGCTGCTTTTTGCTATTGGGCCTTATTGAATAATGAATGTTTTGAATTTTCTTCAAAAGTAAAGTAGTTGCAAACTCATTCTTTTAGAAACTTGTTTGGGCTGTTGAGAGGAGTAGAAAAACATCAAAAATTTCAATCCTGCACGATTCTACCAAGAAATGTGATTGTTCATTCAAAAAGCTGCTTTTTGCCATTGGGCTCTATTGAATAATGAATGTTTTGAATTTCCTCCAAAAGTAAAGTAGTTACAAGCTCATCCCTTTAGAGTCTTGTTTGGGCTCATGAGAGGAGTAGAAAAACATTAAAAATTTCATTCCTGAACGATTCTACCAAGAGATGTGAGTGTTCATTCAAACAGCTGCTTTTTGCTATTGGGCCTATTGAATAATGAATGTTTTGAATTTTCTGCAAAAGTAAAGTAGTTGCAAACTCATCCTTTTAGAAACTTGTTTGGGCTGTTGAGAGGAGAAGAAAAGCATCAAAAATTACAATCCTGCCCGATTCTACCAAGAACTGTGATTGTTCATTGAAAACACTGCTTTTTGCAATTAGACTCTATTGAATAAAGAATGTTTTGAATTTTCTCCAAAAGTAAAGTAGTTGCAAACTCATCCTTTTAGAAACTTGTTTGGGCTGTTGAGAGGAGTAGAAAAACATCAAAAATTTCAATCCTGCTCGATTATACGAAGAAATGTGAGTGTTCATTCAAACCGCTGCTTTTTGCGATTGGGTCCGATTGAATAATGAATGTTTTGAATTTTCTGCAAAAGTAAAGTAGTTCCAAACTCATCCTTCTAGAGTCTTGTTTGGGATCCTGAGAGGATTAGAAAAAGTTAAAAATTTCAATCCTGCATGATTCTACCAAGAAATGTGAGTGTTTATTCAAACCGCTGCTTTTTGCTATTGAATAATGAATGTTTTGAATTTTCTCCAAAAGTAAAGTAGTTGCAAGCTCATCCTTTTAGAGTCTTGTTTGGGCTCATGAGAGGAGTAGAAAAACATCAAAAATTTCAGTCCTGAACAATTCTACCAAGAGATGTGAGTGTTCATTCAAACAACTGCTTTTTGCTATTGGGCCCTTTTGAATAATGAATGTTTTGAATTTTCTGCAAAAGTAAAGTAGTTGCAAACTCATCCTTTTAGAAACTTGTTTGGGCTGATGAGAGAAGTAGAAAAACATAAAAAATTTCAATTCTGCACGATTCTATCAAGAACTGTGATTGTTCATTCAAAACGCTGCTTTTTGCGATTAGACCCTATTGAATAATGAATGTTTTGAATTTTCTGCAAAAGTAAAGTAGTTGCAAACTCATCCTTTTAGAAAATTGTTTGGGCTGTTGAGAGGAGTAGAAAAACATCAAAAATTTCAATTCTGCACGATTCTTTCAAGAACTGTGATTGTTCATTCAAAACGCTGCTTTTTGCTACTAGACCCTATTGAATAATGAATGTTTTGAATTTTCTGCAAAAGTAAAGTAGTTGCAAACTCATCCTTCTATAGTATTGTTTGGGCTCATGAGAGTAGAAAAACGTCAAAAATTTCAATCCTGCACGATTCTACCAAAAAATGTGAGTACATTCAAACCGCTGCTTTTTGCTATTGATCCCTAATGAATAATGAATGTTTTGAATTTTAACCAAAAGTAAAGTAATTGCAAACTCATCCTTTTAGAAACTTGTTTGGGCTGTTGAGCGGAGTAGAGAAACATGAAAAATTTAAATCCTGCACGATTCTACCAAGGAATGTGAGTGTTCATTTAAACCGCTGATTTTTGCTATTTTGGGCCCTATTGAATAATGAATGTTTTGAATTTTCTCCAAAAGTAAAGAAGTTGCAAACTCATCCTCTTAGAAACTTGTTTGGGCTGTTGAGAGGAGTAAAAAAACATCAAAAATTTCAATCCTGCACGATTCTACCAAGAAATGTGATTGTTCATTCAAAACGCTGCTTTTTGCTATTAGACCCTATTGAATAATGAATGTTTTGAATTTTCTCCAAAAGTAAAGTAGTTGCAAACTCATCCTTCTAGAGTTTTGCTTGGGCTCCTGAGAGGAGTAGAAAAACGTCAAAAATTTAAATCCTGCACAATTCTACCAAGAAATTTGAGTGTTTATTCAAACCGCTGCTTTTTGCTATTGGGCCCTATTGAATAATGAATGTTTTGATTTTTCCGCAAAAGTAAAGTAGTTGCAAACCCATCCTTATAGAGACTTGTTTGGTCTCATGAAAGGAGTAGAAAAACGTCAAAAAATCCAATCCTGCACGATTCTATTGAGAAATGTGAGTGTTCATTCAAACCGCTGCTTTTTGCTATTGGGCCTTATTGAATAATGAATGTTTTGAATTTTCTTCAAAAGTAAAGTAGTTGCAAACTCATCCTTTTACAAACTTGTTTGGGCTGTTGAGAGGAGTAGAAAAACATCAAAAATTTCAATCCTGCACGATTCTACCAAGAAATGTGTGTGTTCATTCAAACCGCTGCTTTTTGCTATTGGTCCCTATTGAATAATGAATGTTTTGAATTTTCTCCAAAAGTAAAGTAATTGCAAACTCATCCTTTTAGAAACTTGTTTGGGCTGTTGAGAGGAGTAGAAAAACATGAAAAATTTCAATCCTGCACGATTCTACCAAGAAATGTGAGTGTTCATTCAAACCGCTGGTTTTTGCTATTTTGGGCCCTATTGAATAATGAATGTTTTGAATTTTCTCCAAAAGTAAAGTAGTTGCAAGCTCATCCTTTTAGAGTCTTGTTTGGGCTCATGAGAGGAGTAGAAAAACATCAAAAATTTAAATCCTGAACGATTCTACCAAGAGATGTGAGTGTTCATTCAAACCGCTGCTTTTTGCTATTGGTCCCTATTGAGTAATGAATATTTTGAATTTTCTCCAAAAGTAAAGTAGTTGCAAACTCATCCTTTTAGAAACTTGTTTGGGCTGTTGAGAGGAGTAGAAAAACATCAACATTTTCTATCCTGCACGATTCTACCAAGAAATGTGATTGTTCATTCAAAACGCTGCTTTTTGCTAATGGGCAAATGAATGAATGTTTTGAATTTTCTCCAAAAGTAAAGTAGTTGCAAGCTCATCCTTTTAGAGTCTTGTTTGGGCTCATGAGAGGAGTAGAAAAACATCAAAAATTTCAGTCCTGAACAATTCTACCAAGAGATGTGAGTGTTCATTCAAACAGCTGCTTTTTTCTATTGGGCCCCATTGAATAATGAATATTTTGAATTTTCTGCAAAAGTAAAGTAGTTGCAAACTCATCCTTTTAGAAACTTGTTTGGGCTGTTGAGAGGAGTAGAAAAACATCAAAAATTTCAATTCTGCACGATTCTACCAAGAACTGTGATTGTACATTCAAAACACTGCTTTTTGCAATTAGACTCTATTGAATAAAGAATGTTTTGAATTTTCTCCAAAAGTAAAGTAGTTGCAAACTCATCCTTTTAGAAACTTGTTTGGGCTGTTGAGAGGAGTAGAAAAACATCAAAAATTTCAATCCTGCTCGATTATACCAAGAAATGTGAGTGTTCACTCAAACCGCTGCTTTTTGCGATTGGGTCCTATTGAATAATGAATGTTTTGAATTTTCTGCAAAAGTAAAGTAGTTCCAAACTCATCCTTCTAGAGTCTTGTTTGGGCTCATGAGAGGATTAGAAAAAGGTTAAAAATTTCAATCCTGCATGATTCTACCAAGAAATGTGAGTGTTTATTCAAACCGCTGCTTTTTGCTATTGAATAATGAATGTTTTGAATTTTCTCCAAAAGTAAAGTAGTTGCAAGCTCATCCTTTTAGAGTCTTGTTTGGGCTCATGAGAGGAGTAGAAAAACATCAAAAATTTCAGTCCTGAACAATTCTACCAAGAGATGTGAGTGTTCATTCAAACAGCTGCTTTTTGCTATTGAGCCCTATTGAATAATGAATGTTTTGAATTTTCTGCAAAAGTAAAGTAGTTGCAAACTCATCCTATTAGAAACTTGTTTGGGCTGTTGAGAGGAGTAGAAAAACATCAAAAATTTCAATTCTGCACGATTCTATCAAGAACTGTGATTGTTCATTCAAAAAGCTGCTTTTTGCTATTAGACCCTATTGAATAATGAATGTTTTGAATTTTCAGCAAAAGTAAAGTAGTTGCAAACTCATCCTTCTATAGTATTGTTTGTGCTCATGAGAGTAGAAAAACGTCAAAAATTTCAATCCTGCACGATTCCACCAAAAAATGTGAGTACATTCAAACCGTTGCTTTTTGCTATTGATCCCTAATGAATAATGAATGTTTTGAATTTTAACCAAAAGTAAAGTAGTTGCAAACTTATCCTTTCAGAGTCTTGCTTGGGCTCATGAGAGGAGTAGAAAAACATCAAAAATTTCAATCCTGAACGATTCTACCAAGAGATGTGAGTGTTCATTCAAACAGCTGCTTTATGCTATTGGGCCCTAAAGAATAATGAATGTTTTGAATTTTCTGCAAAAGTAAAGTAGTTGCAAACTCATCCTTTTAGAAACTTGTTTGGGCTGTTGAGAGGAGTAGAAAAACATCAAAAATTTCAATTCTGCACGATTCTATCAAGAACTGTGATTGTTCATTCAAAACGCGGCTTTTTGCTATTAGACCCTATTGAATAATGAATGTTTTGAATTTTCTGCAAAAGTAAAGTAGTTGCAAACTCATCCTTCTATAGTATTGTTTGGGCTCATGAGAGTAGAAAAACGTCAAAAATTTCAATCCTGCACGATTCTACCAAAAAATGTGAGTACATTCAAACCGCTGCTTTTTGCTATTGATCCCTAATGAATAATGAATGTTTTGAATTTTAACCAAAAGTAAAGTAGTTGCAAACTTATCCTTTTAGAGTCTTGTTTGGGCTCATGAAAGGAGTAGAAAAACATCAAAAATTTTAATCCTGAACGATTCTACCAAGAGATGTGAGTGTTCATTCAAACAGCTGCTTTTTGCTATTGGGCCCTATTGAATAATGAATGTTTTGAATTTTCTGCAAAAGTAAAGTAGTTGCAAACTCATCCTTTTAGAAACTTGTTTGGGCTGTTGAGAGGAGAAGAAAAGCATCAAAAATTACAATCCTGCCCGATTCTACCAAGAACTATGATTGTACATTCAAAACACTGCTTTTTGCAATTAGACTCTATTGAATAAAGAATGTTTTGAATTTTCTCCAAAAGTAAAGTAGTTACAAACTCATCCTTTTAGAAACTTGTTTGGGCTGTTGAGAGGAGTAGAAAAACATCAAAAATTTCAATCCTGCTCGATTATACCAAGAAATGTGAGTGTTCATTCAAACCGCTGCTTTTTGCGATTGGGTCCAATTGAATAATGAATGTTTTGAATTTTCTGCAAAAGTAAAGTAGTTCCAAACTCATCCTTCTAGAGTCTTGTTTGGGCTCATGAGAGGATTAGAAAAAGGTTAAAAATTTCAATCCTGCATGATTCTACCAAGAAATGTGAGTGTTTATTCAAACCGCTGCTTTTTGCTATTGAATAATGAATGTTTTGAATTTTCTGCAAAAGTAAAGTAGTTGCAAACTCATCCTCTTAGAAACTTGTTTGGGCTGTTGAGAGGAGAAGAAAAGCATCAAAAATTACAATCCTGCCCGATTCTACCAAGAACTGTGATTGTACATTCAAAACACTGCTTTTTGCAATTAGACTCTATTGAATAAAGAATGTTTTGAATTTTCTCCAAAAGTAAAGTAGTTGCAAACTCATCCTTTTAGAAACTTGTTTGGGCTGTTGAGAGGAGTAGAAAAACATCAAAAATTTCAATCCTGCTCGATTATACCAAGAAATGTGTGTGTTCATTCAAACCGCTGCTTTTTGCGATTGGGTCCTCTTGAATAATGAATGTTTTGAATTTTCTGCAAAAGAAAAGTAGTTCCAAACTCATCCTTCTAGAGTCTTGTTTGGGCTCATGAGAGGATTAGAAAAAGGTTAAAAATTTCAATCCTGCATGATTCTACCAAGAAATGTGAGTGTTTATTCAAACCGCTGCTTTTTGCTATTGAATAATGAATGTTTTGAATTTTCTCCAAAAGTAAAGTAGTTGCAAGCTCATCCTTTTAGAGTCTTGTTTGGGCTCATGAGAGGAGTAGAAAAACATCAAAAATTTCAGTCCTGAGCAATTCTACCAAGAGATGTGTGTTCATTCAAAGAGCTGCTTTTTGCTATTGAGCCCTTTTGAATAATGAATGTTTTGAATTTTCTGCAAAAGTAAAGTAGTTGCAAACTCATCCTTTTAGAAACTTGTTTGGGCTGATGAGAGGAGTAGAAAAACATCAAAAATTTCAATTCTGCACGATTCTATCAAGAACTGTGATTGCTCATTCAAAACGCTGCTTTTTGCGATTAGACCCTATTGAATAATGAATGTTTTGAATTTTCTGCAAAAGTAAAGTAGTTGCAAACTCATCCTTTTAGAAACTTGTTTGGGCTGTTGAGAGGAGTAGAAAAACATCAAAAATTTCAATTCTGCATGATTCTATCAAGAACTGTGATTGTTCATTCAAAACGCTGCTTTTTGCTATTAGACCCTATTGAATAATGAATGTTTTGAATTTTCTGCAAAAGTAAAGTAGTTGCAAACTCATCCTTCTATAGTATTGTTTGGGCTCATGAGAGTAGAAAAACGTCAAAAATTTCAATCCTGCACGATTCTACCAAAAAATGTGAGTACATTCAAACCGCTGCTTTTTGCTATTGATCCCTAATGAATAATGAATGTTTTGAATTTTAACCAAAAGTAAAGTAGTTGCAAACTTATCCTTTTAGAGTCTTGTTTGGGCTCATGAGAGGAGTAGAAAAACATCAAAAATTTCAATCCTGAACGATTCTACCAAGAGATGTGAGTGTTCATTCAAACAGCTGCTTTTTGCTATTGGGCCCTATTGAATAATGAATGTTTTGAATTTTCTGCAAAAGTAAAGTAGTTGAAAACTCATCCTTTTAGAAACTTGTTTGGGCTGTTGAGAGGAGTAGAAAAGCATCAAAAATTTCAATCCTGCCCGATTCTACCAAGAACTGTGATTGTACATTCAAAACACTGCTTTTTGCAATTAGACTCTATTGAATAAAGAATGTTTTGAATTTTCTCCAAAAGTAAAGTAGTTGCAAACTCATCCTTTTAGAAACTTGTTTGGGCTGTTGAGCGGAGTAGAAAAACATCAAAAATTTCAATCCTGCTCGATTATACCAAGAAATGTGAGTGTTCATTCAAACCGCTGCTTTTTGCGATTGGGTCCTATTGAATAATGAATGTTTTGAATTTTCTGCAAAAGTAAAGTAGTTCCAAACTCATCCTTCTAGAGTCTTGTTTGGGCTCATGAGAGGATTAGAAAAAGGTTAAAAATTTCAATCCTGCATGATTCTACCAAGAAATGTGAGTGTTTATTCAAACCGCTGCATTTTGCTATTCAATAATGAATGTTTTGAATTTTCTCCAAAAGTAAAGTAGTTGCAAACTCATCCTTTTAGAAACTTGTTTGGGCTCATGAGAGGAGTAGAAAAACATCAAAAATATAAATCCTGCTCGATTCTACCAAGAAATGTGAGTGTTCTTTCAAACCGCTGCTTTTTGCTATTGGGCCCTCTTGAATAATGAATGTTTTGAATTATCTCCAAAAGTTAAGTAGTTGCAAACTCATCCTTTTAGAAACTTGTTTGGGCTGTTGAGAGGAGTAGAAAAACGTCAAAAATATAAATCCTGCACAATTCTACCAAGAAATTTGAGTGTTTATTCAAACCGCTGCTTTTTGCTATTGGGCCCTATTGAATAATGAATGTTTTGAATTTTCCACAAAAGTAAAGTAGTTGCAAACCCATCCTTATAGAGACTTGTTTGGGCTCATGAGAGGAGTAGAAAAACGTCAAAAAATCCAATCCTGCACGATTCTATTGAGAAATGTGAGTGTTCATTCAAACCTCTGCTTTTTGCTATTGGGCCTTATTGAATAATGAATGTTTTGAATTTTCTTCAAAAGTAAAGAAGTTGCAAACTCATTCTTTTAGAAACTTGTTTGGGCTGTTGAGAGGAGTAGAAAAACATCAAAAATTTCAATCCTGCACGATTCTACCAAGAAATGTGATTGTTCATTCAAAAAGCTGCTTTTTGCCATTGGGCTCTATTGAATAATGAATGTTTTGAATTTTCTCCAAAAGTAAAGTAGTTGCAAGCTCATCCTTTTAGAGTCTTGTTTGGGCTCATGAGAGGAGTAGAAAAACATTAAAAATTTCAATCCTGAACGATTCTACCAAGAGATGTGAGTGTTCATTCAAACAGCTGCTTTTTGCTATTGGGCCCTATTGAATAATGAATGTTTTGAATTTTCTGCAAAAGTAAAGTAGTTGAAAACTCATCCTTTTAGAAACTTGTTTGGGCTGTTGAGAGGAGTAGAAAAGCATCAAAAATTTCAATCCTGCCCGATTCTACCAAGAACTGTGATTGTACATTCAAAACACTGCTTTTTGCAATTAGACTCTATTGAATAAAGAATGTTTTGAATTTTCTCCAAAAGTAAAGTAGTTGCAAACTCATCCTTTTAGAAACTTGTTTGGGCTGTTGAGCGGAGTAGAAAAACATCAAAAATTTCAATCCTGCTCGATTATACCAAGAAATGTGAGTGTTCATTCAAACCGCTGCTTTTTGCGATTGGGTCCTATTGAATAATGAATGCTTTGAATTTTCTGCAAAAGTAAAGTAGTTCCAAACTCATCCTTCTAGAGTCTTGTTTGGGCTCATGAGAGGATTAGAAAAAGGTTAAAAATTTCAATCCTGCATGATTCTACCAAGAAATGTGAGTGTTTATTCAAACCGCTGCTTTTTGCTATTGAATAATGAATGTTTTGAATTTTCTCCAAAAGTAAAGTAGTTGCAAGCTCATCCTTTTAGAGTCTTGTTTGGGCTCATGAGAGGAGTAGAAAAACATCAAAAATTTCAGTCCTGAACAATTCTACCAAGAGATGTGAGTGTTCATTCAAACAGCTGCTTTTTGCTATTGGGCCATTTTGAATAATGAATGTTTTGAATTTTCTGCAAAAGTAAAGTAGTTGCAAACTCATCCTTTTAGAAACTTGTTTGGGCTGTTGAGAGGAGTAGAAAAACATCAAAAATTTCAATTCTGCACGATTCTATCAAGAACTGTGATTGTTCATTCAAAACGCTGCTTTTTGCTATTAGACCCTATTGAATAATGAATGTTTTGAATTTTCTGCAAAAGTAAAGTATTTGCAACCTCATCCTTCTATAGTATTGTTTGGGCTCATGAGAGTAGAAAAACGTCAAAAATTTCAATCCTGCACGATTCTACCAAAAAATGTGAGTACATTCAAACCGCTGCTTTTTGCTATTGATCCCTAATGAATAATGAATGTTTTGAATTTTAACCAAAAGTAAAGTAGTTGCCAACTTATCCTTTTAGAGTCTTGTTTGGGCTCATGAGAGGAGTAGAAAAACATCAAAAATTTCAATCCTGCCCGATTCTACCAAGAACTGTGATTGTACATTCAAAACACTGCTTTTTGCAATTAGACTCTATTGAATAAAGAATGTTTTGAATTTTCTCCAAAGTAAAGTAGTTGCAAACTCATCCTTTTAGAAACTTGTTTGGGCTGTTGAGCGGAGTAGAAAAACATCAAAAATTTCAATCCTGCTCGATTATACCAAGAAATGTGAGTGTTCATTCAAACCGCTGCTTTTTGCGATTGGGTCCTATTGAATAATGAATGTTTTGAATTTTCTGCAAAAGTAAAGTAGTTCCAAACTCATCCTTCTAGAGTTTTGTTTGGGCTCATGAGAGGATTAGAAAAAGGTTAAAAATTTCAATCCTGCATGATTCTACCAAGACATGTGAGTGTTTATTCAAACCGCTGCTTTTTGCTATTGAATAATGAATGTTTTGAATTTTCTCCAAAAGTAAAGTAGATGCAAACTCATCCTTTTAGAAACTTGTTTGGGCTCATGAGAGGAGTAGAAAAACATCAAAAATATAAATCCTGCTCGATTCTACCAAGAAATGTGAGTGTTCTTTCAAACCGCTGCTTTTTGCTATTGGGCCCTCTTGAATAATGAATGTTTTGAATTATCTCCAAAAGTTAAGTAGTTGCAAACTCATCCTTTTAGAAACTTGTTTGGGCTGTTGAGAGGAGTAGAAAAACGTCAAAAATATAAATCCTGCACAATTCTACCAAGAAATTTGAGTGTTTATTCAAACCGCTGCTTTTTGCTATTGGGCCCTATTGAATAATGAATGTTTTGAATTTTCCACAAAAGTAAAGTAGTTGCAAACCCATCCTTATAGAGACTTGTTTGGGCTCATGAGAGGAGTAGAAAAACGTCAAAAAATCCAATCCTGCACGATTCTATTGAGAAATGTGAGTGTTCATTCAAACCGCTGCTTTTTGCTATTGGGCCTTATTGAATATTGAATGTTTTGAATTTTCTTCAAAAGTAAAGTAGTTGCAAACTCATTCTTTTAGAAACTTGTTTGGGCTGTTGAGAGGAGTAGAAAAATATCAAAAATTTCAATCCTGCACGATTCTACCAAGAAATGTGATTGTTCATTCAAAAAGCTGCTTTTTGCCATTGGGCTCTATTGAATAATGAATGTTTTGAATTTTCTCCAAAAGTAAAGTAGTTGCAAGCTCATCCTTTTAGAGTCTTGTTTGGGCTCATGAGAGGAGTAGAAAAACATTAAAAATTTCAATCCTGAACGATTCTACCAAGAGATGTGAGTGTTCATTCAAACCGCTGCTTTTTGCTATTGGTCCCTATTGAATAATGAATATTTTGAAATTTCTCCAAAAGTAAAGTAGTTGCAAACTCATCCTTTTAGAAACTTGTTTGGGCTGTTGAGAGGATTAGAAAAACATCAACATTTTCTATCCTGCACGATTCTACCAAGAAATGTGATTGTTCATTCAAAACGCTGCTTTTTGCTATTGTGCTCTATTGAATAATGAATGTTTTGAATTTTCTCCAAAAGTAAAGTAGTTGCAAGCTCATACTTTTAGAGTCTTGTTTGGGCTCATGAGAGGAGTAGAAAAACATCAAAAATTTCAGTCCTGTACGATTCTACCAAGAGATGTGAGTGTTCATTCAAACAGCTGCTTTTTGCTATTGGGCCCTATTGAATAATGAATGTTTTGAATTTTCTGCAAAAGTAAAGTAGTTGCAAACTCATCCTTTTAGAAACTTGTTTGGGCTGTTGAGAGGAGTAGAAAAACATCAAAAATTTCAATTCTGCACGATTCTATCAAGAACTGTGATTGTTCATTCAAAACGCTGCTTTTTGCTATTAGACCCTATTGAATAATGAATGTTTTGAATTTTCTGCAAAAGTAAAGTAGTTGCAAACTCATCCTTCTATAGTATTGTTTGGGCTCATGAGAGTAGAAAAACGTCAAAAATTTCAATCCTGCACGATTCTACCAAAAAATGTGAGTACATTCAAACCGCTGCTTTTTGCTATTGATCCCTAATGAATAATGAATGTTTTGAATTTTAACCAAAAGTAAAGTAGTTGCAAACTTATCCTTTTAGAGTCTTGTTTGGGCTCATGAAAGGAGTAGAAAAACATCAAAAATTTCAATCCTGAACGATTCTACCAAGAGATGTGAGTGTTCATTCAAACAGCTGCTTTTTGCTATTGGGCCCTATTGAATAATGAATGTTTTGAATTTTCTGCAAAAGTAAAGTAGTTGCAAACTCATCCTTTTAGAAACTTGTTTGGGCTGTTGAGAGGAGAAGAAAAGCATCAAAAATTACAATCCTGCCCGATTCTACCAAGAACTATGATTGTACATTCAAAACACTGCTTTTTGCAATTAGACTCTATTGAATAAAGAATGTTTTGAATTTTCTCCAAAAGTAAAGTAGTTACAAACTCATCCTTTTAGAAACTTGTTTGGGCTGTTGAGAGGAGTAGAAAAACATCAAAAATTTCAATCCTGCTCGATTATACCAAGAAATGTGAGTGTTCATTCAAACCGCTGCTTTTTGCGATTGGGTCCAATTGAATAATGAATGTTTTGAATTTTCTGCAAAAGTAAAGTAGTTCCAAACTCATCCTTCTAGAGTCTTGTTTGGGCTCATGAGAGGATTAGAAAAAGGTTAAAAATTTCAATCCTGCATGATTCTACCAAGAAATGTGAGTGTTTATTCAAACCGCTGCTTTTTGCTATTGAATAATGAATGTTTTGAATTTTCTGCAAAAGTAAAGTAGTTGCAAACTCATCCTCTTAGAAACTTGTTTGGGCTGTTGAGAGGAGAAGAAAAGCATCAAAAATTACAATCCTGCCCGATTCTACCAAGAACTGTGATTGTACATTCAAAACACTGCTTTTTGCAATTAGACTCTATTGAATAAAGAATGTTTTGAATTTTCTCCAAAAGTAAAGTAGTTGCAAACTCATCCTTTTAGAAACTTGTTTGGGCTGTTGAGAGGAGTAGAAAAACATCAAAAATTTCAATCCTGCTCGATTATACCAAGAAATGTGTGTGTTCATTCAAACCGCTGCTTTTTGCGATTGGGTCCTCTTGAATAATGAATGTTTTGAATTTTCTGCAAAAGAAAAGTAGTTCCAAACTCATCCTTCTAGAGTCTTGTTTGGGCTCATGAGAGGATTAGAAAAAGGTTAAAAATTTCAATCCTGCATGATTCTACCAAGAAATGTGAGTGTTTATTCAAACCGCTGCTTTTTGCTATTGAATAATGAATGTTTTGAATTTTCTCCAAAAGTAAAGTAGTTGCAAGCTCATCCTTTTAGAGTCTTGTTTGGGCTCATGAGAGGAGTAGAAAAACATCAAAAATTTCAGTCCTGAGCAATTCTACCAAGAGATGTGTGTTCATTCAAAGAGCTGCTTTTTGCTATTGAGCCCTTTTGAATAATGAATGTTTTGAATTTTCTGCAAAAGTAAAGTAGTTGCAAACTCATCCTTTTAGAAACTTGTTTGGGCTGATGAGAGGAGTAGAAAAACATCAAAAATTTCAATTCTGCACGATTCTATCAAGAACTGTGATTGCTCATTCAAAACGCTGCTTTTTGCGATTAGACCCTATTGAATAATGAATGTTTTGAATTTTCTGCAAAAGTAAAGTAGTTGCAAACTCATCCTTTTAGAAACTTGTTTGGGCTGTTGAGAGGAGTAGAAAAACATCAAAAATTTCAATTCTGCATGATTCTATCAAGAACTGTGATTGTTCATTCAAAACGCTGCTTTTTGCTATTAGACCCTATTGAATAATGAATGTTTTGAATTTTCTGCAAAAGTAAAGTAGTTGCAAACTCATCCTTCTATAGTATTGTTTGGGCTCATGAGAGTAGAAAAACATCAAAAATTTCAATCCTGCACGATTCTACCAAAAAATGTGAGTACATTCAAACCGCTGCTTTTTGCTATTGATCCCTAATGAATAATGAATGTTTTGAATTTTAACCAAAAGTAAAGTAGTTGCAAACTTATCCTTTTAGAGTCTTGTTTGGGCTCATGAGAGGAGTAGAAAAACATCAAAAATTTCAATCCTGAACGATTCTACCAAGAGATGTGAGTGTTCATTCAAACAGCTGCTTTTTGCTATTGGGCCCTATTGAATAATGAATGTTTTGAATTTTCTGCAAAAGTAAAGTAGTTGAAAACTCATCCTTTTAGAAACTTGTTTGGGCTGTTGAGAGGAGTAGAAAAGCATCAAAAATTTCAATCCTGCCCGATTCTACCAAGAACTGTGATTGTACATTCAAAACACTGCTTTTTGCAATTAGACTCTATTGAATAAAGAATGTTTTGAATTTTCTCCAAAAGTAAAGTAGTTGCAAACTCATCCTTTTAGAAACTTGTTTGGGCTGTTGAGCGGAGTAGAAAAACATCAAAAATTTCAATCCTGCTCGATTATACCAAGAAATGTGAGTGTTCATTCAAACCGCTGCTTTTTGCGATTGGGTCCTATTGAATAATGAATGTTTTGAATTTTCTGCAAAAGTAAAGTAGTTCCAAACTCATCCTTCTAGAGTCTTGTTTGGGCTCATGAGAGGATTAGAAAAAGGTTAAAAATTTCAATCCTGCATGATTCTACCAAGAAATGTGAGTGTTTATTCAAACCGCTGCATTTTGCTATTCAATAATGAATGTTTTGAATTTTCTCCAAAAGTAAAGTAGTTGCAAACTCATCCTTTTAGAAACTTGTTTGGGCTCATGAGAGGAGTAGAAAAACATCAAAAATATAAATCCTGCTCGATTCTACCAAGAAATGTGAGTGTTCTTTCAAACCGCTGCTTTTTGCTATTGGGCCCTCTTGAATAATGAATGTTTTGAATTATCTCCAAAAGTTAAGTAGTTGCAAACTCATCCTTTTAGAAATTTGTTTGGGCTGTTGAGAGGAGTAGAAAAACGTCAAAAATATAAATCCTGCACAATTCTACCAAGAAATTTGAGTGTTTATTCAAACCGCTGCTTTTTGCTATTGGGCCCTATTGAATAATGAATGTTTTGAATTTTCCACAAAAGTAAAGTAGTTGCAAACCCATCCTTATAGAGACTTGTTTGGGCTCATGAGAGGAGTAGAAAAACGTCAAAAAATCCAATCCTGCACGATTCTATTGAGAAATGTGAGTGTTCATTCAAACCTCTGCTTTTTGCTATTGGGCCTTATTGAATAATGAATGTTTTGAATTTTCTTCAAAAGTAAAGAAGTTGCAAACTCATTCTTTTAGAAACTTGTTTGGGCTGTTGAGAGGAGTAGAAAAACATCAAAAATTTCAATCCTGCACGATTCTACCAAGAAATGTGATTGTTCATTCAAAAAGCTGCTTTTTGCCATTGGGCTCTATTGAATAATGAATGTTTTGAATTTTCTCCAAAAGTAAAGTAGTTGCAAGCTCATCCTTTTAGAGTCTTGTTTGGGCTCATGAGAGGAGTAGAAAAACATTAAAAATTTCAATCCTGAACGATTCTACCAAGAGATGTGAGTGTTCATTCAAACAGCTGCTTTTTGCTATTGGGCCCTATTGAATAATGAATGTTTTGAATTTTCTGCAAAAGTAAAGTAGTTGAAAACTCATCCTTTTAGAAACTTGTTTGGGCTGTTGAGAGGAGTAGAAAAGCATCAAAAATTTCAATCCTGCCCGATTCTACCAAGAACTGTGATTGTACATTCAAAACACTGCTTTTTGCAATTAGACTCTATTGAATAAAGAATGTTTTGAATTTTCTCCAAAAGTAAAGTAGTTGCAAACTCATCCTTTTAGAAACTTGTTTGGGCTGTTGAGCGGAGTAGAAAAACATCAAAAATTTCAATCCTGCTCGATTATACCAAGAAATGTGAGTGTTCATTCAAACCGCTGCTTTTTGCGATTGGGTCCTATTGAATAATGAATGCTTTGAATTTTCTGCAAAAGTAAAGTAGTTCCAAACTCATCCTTCTAGAGTCTTGTTTGGGCTCATGAGAGGATTAGAAAAAGGTTAAAAATTTCAATCCTGCATGATTCTACCAAGAAATGTGAGTGTTTATTCAAACCGCTGCTTTTTGCTATTGAATAATGAATGTTTTGAATTTTCTCCAAAAGTAAAGTAGTTGCAAGCTCATCCTTTTAGAGTCTTGTTTGGGCTCATGAGAGGAGTAGAAAAACATCAAAAATTTCAGTCCTGAACAATTCTACCAAGAGATGTGAGTGTTCATTCAAACAGCTGCTTTTTGCTATTGGGCCATTTTGAATAATGAATGTTTTGAATTTTCTGCAAAAGTAAAGTAGTTGCAAACTCATCCTTTTAGAAACTTGTTTGGGCTGTTGAGAGGAGTAGAAAAACATCAAAAATTTCAATTCTGCACGATTCTATCAAGAACTGTGATTGTTCATTCAAAACGCTGCTTTTTGCTATTAGACCCTATTGAATAATGAATGTTTTGAATTTTCTGCAAAAGTAAAGTATTTGCAACCTCATCCTTCTATAGTATTGTTTGGGCTCATGAGAGTAGAAAAACGTCAAAAATTTCAATCCTGCACGATTCTACCAAAAAATGTGAGTACATTCAAACCGCTGCTTTTTGCTATTGATCCCTAATGAATAATGAATGTTTTGAATTTTAACCAAAAGTAAAGTAGTTGCCAACTTATCCTTTTAGAGTCTTGTTTGGGCTCATGAGAGGAGTAGAAAAACATCAAAAATTTCAATCCTGCCCGATTCTACCAAGAACTGTGATTGTACATTCAAAACACTGCTTTTTGCAATTAGACTCTATTGAATAAAGAATGTTTTGAATTTTCTCCAAAGTAAAGTAGTTGCAAACTCATCCTTTTAGAAACTTGTTTGGGCTGTTGAGCGGAGTAGAAAAACATCAAAAATTTCAATCCTGCTCGATTATACCAAGAAATGTGAGTGTTCATTCAAACCGCTGCTTTTTGCGATTGGGTCCTATTGAATAATGAATGTTTTGAATTTTCTGCAAAAGTAAAGTAGTTCCAAACTCATCCTTCTAGAGTTTTGTTTGGGCTCATGAGAGGATTAGAAAAAGGTTAAAAATTTCAATCCTGCATGATTCTACCAAGACATGTGAGTGTTTATTCAAACCGCTGCTTTTTGCTATTGAATAATGAATGTTTTGAATTTTCTCCAAAAGTAAAGTAGATGCAAACTCATCCTTTTAGAAACTTGTTTGGGCTCATGAGAGGAGTAGAAAAACATCAAAAATATAAATCCTGCTCGATTCTACCAAGAAATGTGAGTGTTCTTTCAAACCGCTGCTTTTTGCTATTGGGCCCTCTTGAATAATGAATGTTTTGAATTATCTCCAAAAGTTAAGTAGTTGCAAACTCATCCTTTTAGAAACTTGTTTGGGCTGTTGAGAGGAGTAGAAAAACGTCAAAAATATAAATCCTGCACAATTCTACCAAGAAATTTGAGTGTTTATTCAAACCGCTGCTTTTTGCTATTGGGCCCTATTGAATAATGAATGTTTTGAATTTTCCACAAAAGTAAAGTAGTTGCAAACCCATCCTTATAGAGACTTGTTTGGGCTCATGAGAGGAGTAGAAAAACGTCAAAAAATCCAATCCTGCACGATTCTATTGAGAAATGTGAGTGTTCATTCAAACCGCTGCTTTTTGCTATTGGGCCTTATTGAATATTGAATGTTTTGAATTTTCTTCAAAAGTAAAGTAGTTGCAAACTCATTCTTTTAGAAACTTGTTTGGGCTGTTGAGAGGAGTAGAAAAATATCAAAAATTTCAATCCTGCACGATTCTACCAAGAAATGTGATTGTTCATTCAAAAAGCTGCTTTTTGCCATTGGGCTCTATTGAATAATGAATGTTTTGAATTTTCTCCAAAAGTAAAGTAGTTGCAAGCTCATCCTTTTAGAGTCTTGTTTGGGCTCATGAGAGGAGTAGAAAAACATTAAAAATTTCAATCCTGAACGATTCTACCAAGAGATGTGAGTGTTCATTCAAACCGCTGCTTTTTGCTATTGGTCCCTATTGAATAATGAATATTTTGAAATTTCTCCAAAAGTAAAGTAGTTGCAAACTCATCCTTTTAGAAACTTGTTTGGGCTGTTGAGAGGATTAGAAAAACATCAACATTTTCTATCCTGCACGATTCTACCAAGAAATGTGATTGTTCATTCAAAACGCTGCTTTTTGCTATTGTGCTCTATTGAATAATGAATGTTTTGAATTTTCTCCAAAAGTAAAGTAGTTGCAAGCTCATACTTTTAGAGTCTTGTTTGGGCTCATGAGAGGAGTAGAAAAACATCAAAAATTTCAGTCCTGTACGATTCTACCAAGAGATGTGAGTGTTCATTCAAACAGCTGCTTTTTGCTATTGGGCCCTATTGAATAATGAATGTTTTGAATTTTCTGCAAAAGTAAAGTAGTTGCAAACTCATCCTTTTAGAAACTTGTTTGGGCTGTTGAGAGGAGTAGAAAAACATCAAAAATTTCAATTCTGCACGATTCTATCAAGAACTGTGATTGTTCATTCAAAACGCTGCTTTTTGCTATTAGACCCTATTGAATAATGAATGTTTTGAATTTTCTGCAAAAGTAAAGTAGTTGCAAACTCATCCTTCTATAGTATTGTTTGGGCTCATGAGAGTAGAAAAACGTCAAAAATTTCAATCCTGCACGATTCTACCAAAAAATGTGAGTACATTCAAACCGCTGCTTTTTGCTATTGATCCCTAATGAATAATGAATGTTTTGAATTTTAACCAAAAGTAAAGTAGTTGCAAACTTATCCTTTTAGAGTCTTGTTTGGGCTCATGAAAGGAGTAGAAAAACATCAAAAATTTCAATCCTGAACGATTCTACCAAGAGATGTGAGTGTTCATTCAAACAGCTGCTTTTTGCTATTGGGCCCTATTGAATAATGAATGTTTTGAATTTTCTGCAAAAGTAAAGTAGTTGCAAACTCATCCTTTTAGAAACTTGTTTGGGCTGTTGAGAGGAGAAGAAAAGCATCAAAAATTACAATCCTGCCCGATTCTACCAAGAACTATGATTGTACATTCAAAACACTGCTTTTTGCAATTAGACTCTATTGAATAAAGAATGTTTTGAATTTTCTCCAAAAGTAAAGTAGTTACAAACTCATCCTTTTAGAAACTTGTTTGGGCTGTTGAGAGGAGTAGAAAAACATCAAAAATTTCAATCCTGCTCGATTATACCAAGAAATGTGAGTGTTCATTCAAACCGCTGCTTTTTGCGATTGGGTCCAATTGAATAATGAATGTTTTGAATTTTCTGCAAAAGTAAAGTAGTTCCAAACTCATCCTTCTAGAGTCTTGTTTGGGCTCATGAGAGGATTAGAAAAAGGTTAAAAATTTCAATCCTGCATGATTCTACCAAGAAATGTGAGTGTTTATTCAAACCGCTGCTTTTTGCTATTGAATAATGAATGTTTTGAATTTTCTGCAAAAGTAAAGTAGTTGCAAACTCATCCTCTTAGAAACTTGTTTGGGCTGTTGAGAGGAGAAGAAAAGCATCAAAAATTACAATCCTGCCCGATTCTACCAAGAACTGTGATTGTACATTCAAAACACTGCTTTTTGCAATTAGACTCTATTGAATAAAGAATGTTTTGAATTTTCTCCAAAAGGAAAGTAGTTGCAAACTCATCCTTTTAGAAACTTGTTTGGGCTGTTGAGAGGAGTAGAAAAACATCAAAAATTTCAATCCTGCTCGATTATACCAAGAAATGTGTGTGTTCATTCAAACCGCTGCTTTTTGCGATTGGGTCCTCTTGAATAATGAATGTTTTGAATTTTCTGCAAAAGAAAAGTAGTTCCAAACTCATCCTTCTAGAGTCTTGTTTGGGCTCATGAGAGGATTAGAAAAAGGTTAAAAATTTCAATCCTGCATGATTCTACCAAGAAATGTGAGTGTTTATTCAAACCGCTGCTTTTTGCTATTGAATAATGAATGTTTTGAATTTTCTCCAAAAGTAAAGTAGTTGCAAGCTCATCCTTTTAGAGTCTTGTTTGGGCTCATGAGAGGAGTAGAAAAACATCAAAAATTTCAGTCCTGAGCAATTCTACCAAGAGATGTGTGTTCATTCAAAGAGCTGCTTTTTGCTATTGAGCCCTTTTGAATAATGAATGTTTTGAATTTTCTGCAAAAGTAAAGTAGTTGCAAACTCATCCTTTTAGAAACTTGTTTGGGCTGATGAGAGGAGTAGAAAAACATCAAAAATTTCAATTCTGCACGATTCTATCAAGAACTGTGATTGCTCATTCAAAACGCTGCTTTTTGCGATTAGACCCTATTGAATAATGAATGTTTTGAATTTTCTGCAAAAGTAAAGTAGTTGCAAACTCATCCTTTTAGAAACTTGTTTGGGCTGTTGAGAGGAGTAGAAAAACATCAAAAATTTCAATTCTGCATGATTCTATCAAGAACTGTGATTGTTCATTCAAAACGCTGCTTTTTGCTATTAGACCCTATTGAATAATGAATGTTTTGAATTTTCTGCAAAAGTAAAGTAGTTGCAAACTCATCCTTCTATAGTATTGTTTGGGCTCATGAGAGTAGAAAAACATCAAAAATTTCAATCCTGCACGATTCTACCAAAAAATGTGAGTACATTCAAACCGCTGCTTTTTGCTATTGATCCCTAATGAATAATGAATGTTTTGAATTTTAACCAAAAGTAAAGTAGTTGCAAACTTATCCTTTTAGAGTCTTGTTTGGGCTCATGAGAGGAGTAGAAAAACATCAAAAATTTCAATCCTGAACGATTCTACCAAGAGATGTGAGTGTTCATTCAAACAGCTGCTTTTTGCTATTGGGCCCTATTGAATAATGAATGTTTTGAATTTTCTGCAAAAGTAAAGTAGTTGAAAACTCATCCTTTTAGAAACTTGTTTGGGCTGTTGAGAGGAGTAGAAAAGCATCAAAAATTTCAATCCTGCCCGATTCTACCAAGAACTGTGATTGCACATTCAAAACACTGCTTTTTGCAATTAGACTCTATTGAATAAAGAATGTTTTGAATTTTCTCCAAAAGTAAAGTAGTTACAAACTCATCCTTTTAGAAACTTGTTTGGGCTGTTGAGCAGAGTAGAAAAACATCAAAAATTTCAATCCTGCTCGATTATACCAAGAAATGTGAGTGTTCATTCAAACCGCTGCTTTTTGCGATTGGGTCCTATTGAATAATGAATGTTTTGAATTTTCTGCAAAAGTAAAGTAGTTCCAAACTCATCCTTCTAGAGTCTTGTTTGGGCTCATGAGAGGATTAGAAAAAGGTTAAAAATTTCCATCCTGCATGATTCTACCAAGAAATGTGAGTGTTTATTCAAACCGCTGCTTTTTGCTATTCAATAATGAATGTTTTGAATTTTCTCCAAAAGTAAAGTAGTTGCAAACTCATCCTTTTAGAAACTTGTTTGGGCTTATGAGAGGAGTAGAAAAACATCAAAAATATAAATCCTGCTCGATTCTACCAAGAAATGTGAGTGTTCTTTCAAACCGCTGCTTTTTGCTATTGGGCCCTCTTGAATAATGAATGTTTTGAATTATCTCCAAAAGTTAAGTAGTTGCAAACTCATCCTTTTAGAAACTTGTTTGGGCTGTTGAGAGGAGTAGAAAAACGTCAAAAATATAAATCCTGCACAATTCTACCAAGAAATTTGAGTGTTTATTCAAACCGCTGCTTTTTGCTATTGGGCCCTATTGAATAATGAATGTTTTGAATTTTCCGCAAAAGTAAAGTAGTTGCAAACCCATCCTTATAGAGACTTGTTTGGGCTCATGAGAGGAGTAGAAAAACGTCAAAAAATCCAATCCTGCACGATTCTATTGAGAAATGTGAGTGTTCATTCAAACCTCTGCTTTTTGCTATTGGGCCTTATTGAATAATGAATGTTTTGAATTTTCTTCAAAAGTAAAGAAGTTGCAAACTCATTCTTTTAGAAACTTGTTTGGGCTGTTGAGAGGAGTAGAAAAACATCAAAAATTTCAATCCTGCACGATTCTACCAAGAAATGTGATTGTTCATTCAAAAAGCTGCTTTTTGCCATTGGGCTCTATTGAATAATGAATGTTTTGAATTTTCTCCAAAAGTAAAGTAGTTGCAAGCTCATCCTTTTAGAGTCTTGTTTGGGCTCATGAGAGGAGTAGAAAAACATTAAAAATTTCAATCCTGAACGATTCTACCAAGAGATGTGAGTGTTCATTCAAACAGCTGCTTTTTGCTATGGGGCCCTATTGAATAATGAATGTTTTGAATTTTCTGCAAAAGTAAAGTAGTTGAAAACTCATCCTTTTAGAAACTTGTTTGGGCTGTTGAGCGGAGTAGAAAAACATCAAAAATTTCAATCCTGCTCGATTATACCAAGAAATGTGTGTGTTCATTCAAACCGCTGCTTTTTGCGATTGGGTCCTCTTGAATAATGAATGTTTTGAATTTTCTGCAAAAGAAAAGTAGTTCCAAACTCATCCTTCTAGAGTCTTGTTTGGGCTCATGAGAGGATTAGAAAAAGGTTAAAAATTTCAATCCTGCATGATTCTACCAAGAAATGTGAGTGTTTATTCAAACCGCTGCTTTTTGCTATTGAATAATGAATGTTTTGAATTTTCTCCAAAAGTAAAGTAGTTGCAAGCTCATCCTTTTAGAGTCTTGTTTGGGCTCATGAGAGGAGTAGAAAAACATCAAAAATTTCAGTCCTGACCAATTCTACCAAGAGATGTGAGTGTTCATTCAAACAGCTGCTTTTTGCTATTGGGCCCTTTTGAATAATGAATGTTTTGAATTTTCTGCAAAAGTAAAGTAGTTGCAAACTCATCCTTTTAGAAACTTGTTTGGGCTGTTGAGAGGAGTAGAAAAACATCAAAAATTTCAATTCTGCACGATTCTATCAAGAACTGTGATTGTTCATTCAAAACGCTGCTTTTTGCTATTAGACCCTATTGAATAATGAATGTTTTGAATTTTCTGCAAAAGTAAAGTAGTTGCAAACTCATCCTTCTATAGTATTGTTTGGGCTCATGAGAGTAGAAAAACGTCAAAAATTTCAATCCTGCACGATTCTACCAAAAAATGTGAGTACATTCAAACCGCTGCTTTTTGCTATTGATCCCTAATGAATAATGAATGTTTTGAATTTTAACCAAAAGTAAAGTAGTTGCAAACTTATCCTTTTAGAGTCTTGTTTGGGCTCATGAGAGGAGTAGAAAAACATCAAAAATTTCAATCCTGCCCGATTCTACCAAGAACTGTGATTGTACATTCAAAACACTGCTTTTTGCAATTAGACTCTATTGAATAAAGAATGTTTTGAATTTTCTCCAAAGTAAAGTAGTTGCAAACTCATCCTTTTAGAAACTTGTTTGGGCTGTTGAGCGGAGTAGAAAAACATCAAAAATTTCAATCCTGCTCGATTATACCAAGAAATGTGAGTGTTCATTCAAACCGCTGCTTTTTGCGATTGGGTCCTATTGAATAATGAATGTTTTGAATTTTCTGCAAAAGTAAAGTAGTTCCAAACTCATCCTTCTAGAGTTTTGTTTGGGCTCATGAGAGGATTAGAAAAAGGTTAAAAATTTCAATCCTGCATGATTCTACCAAGAAATGTGAGTGTTTATTCAAACCGCTGCTTTTTGCTATTGAATAATGAATGTTTTGAATTTTCTCCAAAAGTAAAGTAGTTGCAAACTCATCCTTTTAGAAACTTGTTTGGGCTCATGAGAGGAGTAGAAAAACATCAAAAATATAAATCCTGCTCGATTCTACCAAGAAATGTGAGTGTTCTTTCAAACCGCTGCTTTTTGCTATTGGGCCCTCTTGAATAATGAATGTTTTGAATTATCTCCAAAAGTTAAGTAGTTGCAAACTCATCCTTTTAGAAACTTGTTTGGGCTGTTGAGAGGAGTAGAAAAACGTCAAAAATATAAATCCTGCACAATTCTACCAAGAAATTTGAGTGTTTATTCAAACCGCTGCTTTTTGCTATTGGGCCCTATTGAATAATGAATGTTTTGAATTTTCCACAAAAGTAAAGTAGTTGCAAACCCATCCTTATAGAGACTTGTTTGGGCTCATGAGAGGAGTAGAAAAATGTCAAAAAATCCAATCCTGCACGATTCTATTGAGAAATGTGAGTGTTCATTCAAACCGCTGCTTTTTGCTATTGGGCCTTATTGAATATTGAATGTTTTGAATTTTCTTCAAAAGTAAAGTAGTTGCAAACTCATTCTTCTAGAAACTTGTTTGGGCTGTTGAGAGGAGTAGAAAAACATCAAAAATTTCAATCCTGCACGATTCTACCAAGAAATGTGATTGTTCATTCAAAAAGCTGCTTTTTGCCATTGGGCTCTATTGAATAATGAATGTTTTGAATTTTCTCCAAAAGTAAAGTAGTTGCAAGCTCATCCTTTTAGAGTCTTGTTTGGGCTCATGAGAGGAGTAGAAAAACATTAAAAATTTCAATCCTGAACGATTCTACCAAGAGATGTGAGTGTTCATTCAAACCGCTGCTTTTTGCTATTGGTCCCTATTGAATAATGAATATTTTGAAATTTCTCCAAAAGTAAAGTAGTTGCAAACTCATCCTTTTAGAAACTTGTTTGGGCTGTTGAGAGGATTAGAAAAACATCAACATTTTCTATCCTGCACGATTCTACCAAGAAATGTGATTGTTCATTCAAAACGCTGCTTTTTGCTATTGGGCTCTATTGAATAATGAATGTTTTGAATTTTCTCCAAAAGTAAAGTAGTTGCAAGCTCATACTTTTAGAGTCTTGTTTGGGCTCATGAGACGAGTACAAAAACATCAAAAATTTCAATCCTGTACGATTCTACCAAGAGATGTGAGTGTTCATTCAAACAGCTGCTTTTTGCTATTGGGCCCTTTTGAATAATGAATGTTTTGAATTTTCCGCAAAAGTAAAGTAGTTGCAAACCCATCCTTATAGAGACTTGTTTGGGCTCATGAGAGGAGTAGAAAAACATCAAAAAATCCAATCCTGCACGATTCTACCGAGAAATGTGAGTGTTCATTCAAACCGCTGCTTTTTGCTATTCGGCCTTATTGAATAATGAATGTTTTGAATTTTCTTCAAAAGTAAAGTAGTTGCAAACTCATCCTTTTAGAAACTTGTTTGGGCTGTTGAGAGGAGTAGAAAAACATCAAAAATTTCAATCCTGCACGATTCTACCAAGAAATGTGTGTGTTCATTCAAACCGCTGCTTTTTGCTATTGGTCCCTATTGAATAATGAATTTTTCGAATTTTCTCCAAAATAAAGTAATTGCAAACTCATACTTTTAGAAACTTGTTTGGGCTGTTGAGAGGAGTAGAAAAACATCAAAAATTTCAATCCTGCACGATTCTACCAAGAAATGTGAGTGTTCATTCAAACCGCTGGTTTTTGCTATTTTGGGCCCTATTGAATAATGAATGTTTTGAATTTTATCCAAAAGTAAAGTAGTTGCAAACTCATCCTCTTAGAAACTTGTTTGGGCTGTTGAGAGGAGTAAAAAAACATCAAAAAATTTCAATCCTGCACGATTCTACCAAGAAATGTGATTGTTCATTCAAAAGGCAGCTTTTTTTCTATTGGGCTCTATTGAATAATGAATGTTTTGAATTTTCTCCAAAAGTAAAGTAGTTGCAAGCTCATCCTTTTAGAGTCTTGTTTGGGCTAATGAGAGTAGAAAAACATCAAAAATTTCAGTCCTGAACAATTCTACCAAGAGATGTGAGTGTTCATTCAAACAGCTGCTTTTTGCTATTGGGCCCTATTGAATAATGAATGTTTTGAATTTTCTGCAAAAGTAAAGTAGTTGCAAACTCATCCTTTTAGAAACTTGTTTGGGCTGTTGAGCGGAGTAGAAAAACATCAAAAATTTCAATTCTGCATGATTCTATCAAGAACTGTGATTGTTCATTCAAAACGCTGCTTTTTGCGATTAGACCCTATTGAATAATGAATGTTTTGAATTTTCTGTAAAAGTAAAGTAGTTGCAAACTCATCCTTTTAGAAACTTGTTTGGGCTGTTGAGAGGAGTAGAAAAACATCAAAAATTTCAATTCTGCATGATTCTATCAAGAACTTTGATTGTTCATTCAAAACGCTGCTTTTTGCTATTAGACTCTATTGAATAATGAATGTTTTGAATTTTCTGCAAAAGTAAATTAGTTGCAAACTCATCCTTCTATAGTATTGTTTGGGCTCAGGAGAGTAGAAAAACGTCAAAAATTTCAATCCTGCATGATTCTACCAAAAATGTGAGCACATTCAAACCGCTGCTTTTTGCTATTGATCCCTAATGAATAATGAATGTTTTGAATTTTAACCAAAAGTAAAGTAGTTGCAAACTTATCCTTTTAGAGTCTTGTTTGGGCTCATGAGAGGAGTAGAAAAACATCAAAAATTTCAATCCTGAACGATTCTACCAAGAGATGTGAGTGTTCATTCAAACAGCTGCTTTTTGCTATTGGGCCCTATTGAATAATGAATGTTTTGAATTTTCTGCAAAAGTAAAGTAGTTGCAAACTCATCCTTTTAGAAACTTGTTTGGGCTGTTGAGAGGAGTAGAAAAGCATCAAAAATTTCAATCCTGCCCGATTCTACCAAGAAATGTGATTGTACATTCAAAACACTGCTTTTTGCAATTAGACTCTATTGAATAAAGAATGTTTTGAATTTTCTGCAAAAGTAAAGTAGTTGCAAACTCATCCTTTTAGAAACTTGTTTGGGCTGTTGAGAGGAGTACAAAAACATCAAAAATTTCAATCCTGCTCGATTATACCAAGAAATGTGAGTGTTCATTCAAACCGCTGCTTTTTGCGATTGGGTCCTATTGAATAATGAATGTTTTGAATTTTCTGCAAAAGTAAAGTAGTTCCAAACTCATCCTTCTAGAGTCTTGTTTGGGCTTATGAGAGGATTAGAAAAAGGTTAAAAATTTCAATCCTGCATGATTCTACCAAGAAATGTGAGTGTTTATTCAAACCGCTGCTTTTTGCTATTGAATAATGAATGTTTTGAATTTTCTCCAAAAGTAAAGTAGTTGCAAACTCATCCTTTTAGAAAATTGTTTGGGCTCATGAGAGGAGTAGAAAAACATCAAAAATATAAATCCTGCTCGATTCTACCAAGAAATGTGAGTGTTCATTCAAACAGCTGCTTTTTGCCATTGGGCTCTATTGAATAATGAATGTTTTGAATTTTCTCCAAAAGTAAAGTAGTTGCAAGCTCATCCTTTTAGAGTCTTGTTTGGGCTCATGAGAGGAGTAGAAAAACATTAAAAATTTCAATCCTGAACGATTCTACCAAGAGATGTGAGTGTTCATTCAAACAGCTGCTTTTTGCTATTGGGCCCTATTGAATAATGAATGTTTTGAATTTTCTGCAAAAGTAAAGTAGTTGAAAACTCATCCTTTTAGAAACTTGTTTGGGCTGTTGAGAGGAGTAGAAAAGCATCAAAAATTTCAATCCTGCCCGATTCTACCAAGAACTGTGATTGTACATTCAAAACACTGCTTTTTGCAATTAGACTCTATTGAATAAAGAATGTTTTGAATTTTCTCCAAAAGTAAAGTAGTTGCAAACTCATCCTTTTAGAAACTTGTTTGGGCTGTTGAGCGGAGTAGAAAAACATCAAAAATTTCAATCCTGCTCGATTATACCAAGAAATGTGAGTGTTCATTCAAACCGCTGCTTTTTGCGATTGGGTCCTATTGAATAATGAATGCTTTGAATTTTCTGCAAAAGTAAAGTAGTTCCAAACTCATCCTTCTAGAGTCTTGTTTGGGCTCATGAGAGGATTAGAAAAAGGTTAAAAATTTCAATCCTGCATGATTCTACCAAGAAATGTGAGTGTTTATTCAAACCGCTGCTTTTTGCTATTGAATAATGAATGTTTTGAATTTTCTCCAAAAGTAAAGTAGTTGCAAGCTCATCCTTTTAGAGTCTTGTTTGGGCTCATGAGAGGAGTAGAAAAACATCAAAAATTTCAATCCTGCACGATTCTACCAAGAAATGTGAGTGTTCATTCAAACCGCTGGTTTTTGCTATTTTGGGCCCTATTGAATAATGAATGTTTTGAATTTTCTCCAAAAGTAAAGTAGTTGCAAACTCATCCTCTTAGAAACTTGTTTGGGCTGTTGAGAGGAGTAAAAAAACATCAAAAATTTCAATCCTGCACGATTCTACCAAGAAATGTGATTGTTCATTCAAAAGGCAGCTTTTTTTCTATTGGGCTCTATTGAATAATGAATGTTTTGAATTTTCTCCAAAAGTAAAGTAGTTGCAAGCTCATCCTTTTAGAGTCTTGTTTGGGCTAATGAGAGTAGAAAAACATCAAAAATTTCAGTCCTGAACAATTCTACCAAGAGATGTGAGTGTTCATTCAAACAGCTGCTTTTTGCTATTGGGCCCTATTGAATAATGAATGTTTTGAATTTTCTGCAAAAGTAAAGTAGTTGCAAACTCATCCTTTTAGAAACTTGTTTGGGCTGTTGAGCGGAGTAGAAAAACATCAAAAATTTCAATTCTGCATGATTCTATCAAGAACTGTGATTGTTCATTCAAAACGCTGCTTTTTGCGATTAGACCCTATTGAATAATGAATGTTTTGAATTTTCTGCAAAAGTAAAGTAGTTGCAAACTCATCCTTTTAGAAACTTGTTTGGGCTGTTGAGAGGAGTAGAAAAACATCAAAAATTTCAATTCTGCATGATTCTATCAAGAACTTTGATTGTTCATTCAAAACGCTGCTTTTTGCTATTAGATTCTATTGAATAATGAATGTTTTGAATTTTCTGCAAAAGTAAATTAGTTGCAAACTCATCCTTCTATAGTATTGTTTGGGCTCAGGAGAGTAGAAAAACGTCAAAAATTTCAATCCTGCATGATTCTACCAAAAATGTGAGTACATTCAAACCGCTGCTTTTTGCTATTGATCCCTAATGAATAATGAATGTTTTGAATTTTAACCAAAAGTAAAGTAGTTGCAAACTTATCCTTTTAGAGTCTTGTTTGGGCTCATGAGAGGAGTAGAAAAACATCAAAAATTTCAATCCTGAACGATTCTACCAAGAGATGTGAGTGTTCATTCAAACAGCTGCTTTTTGCTATTGGGCCCTATTGAATAATGAATGTTTTGAATTTTCTGCAAAAGTAAAGTAGTTGCAAACTCATCCTTTTAGAAACTTGTTTGGGCTGTTGAGAGGAGTAGAAAAGCATCAAAAATTTCAATCCTGCCCGATTCTACCAAGAAATGTGATTGTACATTCAAAACACTGCTTTTTGCAATTAGACTCTATTGAATAAAGAATGTTTTGAATTTTCTGCAAAAGTAAAGTAGTTGCAAACTCATCCTTTTAGAAACTTGTTTGGGCTGTTGAGAGGAGTAGAAAAACATCAAAAATTTCAATCCTGATCGATTATACCAAGAAATGTGAGTGTTCATTCAAACCGCTGCTTTTTGCGATTGGGTCCTATTGAATAATGAATGTTTTGAATTTTCTGCAAAAGTAAAGTAGTTCCAAACTCATCCTTCTAGAGTCTTGTTTGGGCTTATGAGAGGATTAGAAAAAGGTTAAAAATTTCAATCCTGCATGATTCTACCAAGAAATGTGAGTGTTTATTCAAACCGCTGCTTTTTGCTATTGAATAATGAATGTTTTGAATTTTCTCCAAAAGTAAAGTAGTTGCAAACTCATCCTTTTAGAAAATTGTTTGGGCTCATGAGAGGAGTAGAAAAACATCAAAAATATAAATCCTGCTCGATTCTACCAAGAAATGTGAGTGTTCATTCAAACAGCTGCTTTTTGCCATTGGGCTCTATTGAATAATGAATGTTTTGAATTTTCTCCAAAAGTAAAGTAGTTGCAAGCTCATCCTTTTAGAGTCTTGTTTGGGCTCATGAGAGGAGTAGAAAAACATTAAAAATTTCAATCCTGAACGATTCTACCAAGAGATGTGAGTGTTCATTCAAACAGCTGCTTTTTGCTATTGGGCCCTATTGAATAATGAATGTTTTGAATTTTCTGCAAAAGTAAAGTAGTTGAAAACTCATCCTTTTATAAACTTGTTTGGGCTGTTGAGAGGAGTAGAAAAGCATCAAAAATTTCAATCCTGCCCGATTCTACCAAGAACTGTGATTGTACATTCAAAACACTGCTTTTTGCAATTAGACTCTATTGAATAAAGAATGTTTTGAATTTTCTCCAAAAGTAAAGTAGTTGCAAACTCATCCTTTTAGAAACTTGTTTGGGCTGTTGAGCGGAGTAGAAAAACATCAAAAATTTCAATCCTGCACGATTCTACCAAGAAATGTGAGTGTTCTTTCAAACCGCTGCTTTTTGCTATTGGGCCCTCTTGAATAATGAATGTTTTGAATTATCTCCAAAAGTTAAGTAGTTGCAAACTCATCCTTTTAGAAACTTGTTTGGGCTGTTGAGAGGAGTAGAAAAACGTCAAAAATATAAATCCTGCACAATTCTACCAAGAAATTTGAGTGTTTATTCAAACCGCTGCTTTTTGCTATTGGGCCCTATTGAATAATGAATGTTTTGAATTTTCCGCAAAAGTAAAGTAGTTGCAAACCCATCCTTATAGAGACTTGTTTGGGCTCATGAGAGGAGTAGAAAAACGTCAAAAAATCCAATCCTGCACGATTCTATTGAGAAATGTGAGTGTTCATTCAAACCTCTGCTTTTTGCTATTGGGCCTTATTGAATAATGAATGTTTTGAATTTTCTTCAAAAGTAAAGAAGTTGCAAACTCATTCTTTTAGAAACTTGTTTGGGCTGTTGAGAGGAGTAGAAAAACATCAAAAATTTCAATCCTGCACGATTCTACCAAGAAATGTGATTGTTCATTCAAAAAGCTGCTTTTTGCCATTGGGCTCTATTGAATAATGAATGTTTTGAATTTTCTCCAAAAGTAAAGTAGTTGCAAGCTCATCCTTTTAGAGTCTTGTTTGGGCTCATGAGAGGAGTAGAAAAACATTAAAAATTTCAATCCTGAACGATTCTCCCAAGAGATGTGAGTGTTCATTCAAACAGCTGCTTTTTGCTATTGGGCCCTATTGAATAATGAATGTTTTGAATTTTCTGCAAAAGTAAAGTAGTTGAAAACTCATCCTTTTAGAAACTTGTTTGGGCTGTTGAGAGGAGTAGAAAAGCATCAAAAATTTCAATCCTGCCCGATTCTACCAAGAACTGTGATTGTACATTCAAAACACTGCTTTTTGCAATTAGACTCTATTGAATAAAGAATGTTTTGAATTTTCTCCAAAAGTAAAGTAGTTGCAAACTCATCCTTTTAGAAACTTGTTTGGGCTGTTGAGCGGAGTAGAAAAACATCAAAAATTTCAATCCTGCTCGATTATACCAAGAAATGTGAGTGTTCATTCAAACCGCTGCTTTTTGCGATTGGGTCCTATTGAATAATGAATGCTTTGAATTTTCTGCAAAAGTAAAGTAGTTCCAAACTCATCCTTCTAGAGTCTTGTTTGGGCTCATGAGAGGATTAGAAAAAGGTTAAAAATTTCAATCCTGCATGATTCTACCAAGAAATGTGAGTGTTTATTCAAACCGCTGCTTTTTGCTATTGAATAATGAATGTTTTGAATTTTCTCCAAAAGTAAAGTAGTTGCAAGCTCATCCTTTTAGAGTCTTGTTTGGGCTCATGAGAGGAGTAGAAAAACATCAAAAATTTCAGTCCTGAACAATTCTACCAAGAGATGTGAGTGTTCATTCAAACAGCTGCTTTTTGCTATTGGGCCCTTTTGAATAATGAATGTTTTGAATTTTCTGCAAAAGTAAAGTAGTTGCAAACTCATCCTTTTAGAAACTTGTTTGGGCTGTTGAGAGGAGTAGAAAAACATCAAAAATTTCAATTCTGCACGATTCTATCAAGAACTGTGATTGTTCATTCAAAACGCTGCTTTTTGCTATTAGACCCTATTGAATAATGAATGTTTTGAATTTTCTGCAAAAGTAAAGTAGTTGCAAACTCATCCTTCTATAGTATTGTTTGGGCTCATGAGAGTAGAAAAACGTCAAAAATTTCAATCCTGCACGATTCTACCAAAAAATGTGAGTACATTCAAACCGCTGCTTTTTGCTATTGATCCCTAATGAATAATGAATGTTTTGAATTTTATCCAAAAGTAAAGTAGTTGCAAACTTATCCTTTTAGAGTCTTGTTTGGGCTCATGAGAGGAGTAGAAAAACATCAAAAATTTCAATCCTGCCCGATTCTACCAAGAACTGTGATTGTACATTCAAAACACTGCTTTTTGCAATTAGACTCTATTGAATAAAGAATGTTTTGAATTTTCTCCAAAGTAAAGTAGTTGCAAACTCATCCTTTTAGAAACTTGTTTGGGCTGTTGAGCGGAGTAGAAAAACATCAAAAATTTCAATCCTGCTCGATTATACCAAGAAATGTGAGTGTTCATTCAAACCGCTGCTTTTTGCGATTGGGTCCTATTGAATAATGAATGTTTTGAATTTTCTGCAAAAGTAAAGTAGTTCCAAACTCATCCTTCTAGAGTTTTGTTTGGGCTCATGAGAGGATTAGAAAAAGGTTAAAAATTTCAATCCTGCATGATTCTACCAAGACATGTGAGTGTTTATTCAAACCGCTGCTTTTTGCTATTGAATAATGAATGTTTTGAATTTTCTCCAAAAGTAAAGTAGTTGCAAACTCATCCTTTTAGAAACTTGTTTGGGCTCATGAGAGGAGTAGAAAAACATCAAAAATATAAATCCTGCTCGATTCTACCAAGAAATGTGAGTGTTCTTTCAAACCGCTGCTTTTTGCTATTGGGCCCTCTTGAATAATGAATGTTTTGAATTATCTCCAAAAGTTAAGTAGTTGCAAACTCATCCTTTTAGAAACTTGTTTGGGCTGTTGAGAGGAGTAGAAAAACGTCAAAAATATAAATCCTGCACAATTCTACCAAGAAATTTGAGTGTTTATTCAAACCGCTGCTTTTTGCTATTGGGCCCTATTGAATAATGAATGTTTTGAATTTTCCACAAAAGTAAAGTAGTTGCAAACCCATCCTTATAGAGACTTGTTTGGGCTCATGAGAGGAGTAGAAAAACGTCAAAAAATCCAATCCTGCACGATTCTATTGAGAAATGTGAGTGTTCATTCAAACCGCTGCTTTTTGCTATTGGGCCTTATTGAATATTGAATGTTTTGAATTTTCTTCAAAAGTAAAGTAGTTGCAAACTCATTCTTTTAGAAACTTGTTTGGGCTGTTGAGAGGAGTAGAAAAACATCAAAAATTTCAATCCTGCACGATTCTACCAAGAAATGTGATTGTTCATTCAAAAAGCTGCTTTTTGCCATTGGGCTCTATTGAATAATGAATGTTTTGAATTTTCTCCAAAAGTAAAGTAGTTGCAAGCTCATCCTTTTAGAGTCTTGTTTGGGCTCATGAGAGGAGTAGAAAAACATTAAAAATTTCAATCCTGAACGATTCTACCAAGAGATGTGAGTGTTCATTCAAACCGCTGCTTTTTGCTATTGGTCCCTATTGAATAATGAATATTTTGAAATTTCTCCAAAAGTAAAGTAGTTGCAAACTCATCCTTTTAGAAACTTGTTTGGGCTGTTGAGAGGATTAGAAAAACATCAACATTTTCTATCCTGCACGATTCTACCAAGAAATGTGATTGTTCATTCAAAACGCTGCTTTTTGCTATTGGGCTCTATTGAATAATGAATGTTTTGAATTTTCTCCAAAAGTAAAGTAGTTGCAAGCTCATACTTTTAGAGTCTTGTTTGGGCTCATGAGAGGAGTAGAAAAACATCAAAAATTTCAATCCTGTACGATTCTACCAAGAGATGTGAGTGTTCATTCAAACAGCTGCTTTTTGCTATTGGGCCCTATTGAATAATGAATGTTTTGAATTTTCCGCAAAAGTAAAGTAGTTGCAAACCCATCCTTATAGAGACTTGTTTGGGCTCATGAGAGGAGTAGAAAAACATCAAAAAATCCAATCCTGCACGATTCTACCGAGAAATGTGAGTGTTCATTCAAACCGCTGCTTTTTGCTATTCGGCCTTATTGAATAATGAATGTTTTGAATTTTCTTCAAAAGTAAAGTAGTTGCAAACTCATCCTTTTAGAAACTTGTTTGGGCTGTTGAGAGGAGTAGAAAAACATCAAAAATTTCAATCCTGCACGATTCTACCAAGAAATGTGTGTGTTCATTCAAACCGCTGCTTTTTGCTATTGGTCCCTATTGAATAATGAATTTTTTGAATTTTCTCCAAAATAAAGTAATTGCAAACTCATACTTTTAGAAACTTGTTTGGGCTGTTGAGCGGACTAGGAAAACATGAAAAATTTCAATCCTGCACGATTCTACCAAGAAATGTGAGTGTTCATTCAAACCGCTGATTTTTGCTTTTTTGGGCCCTATTGAATAATGAATGTTTTACATTTTCTCCAAAAGTAAAGTAGTTGCAAACTCATCCTCTTAGAAACTTGTTTGGGCTGTTGAGAGAAGTAAAAAAACATCAAAAATTTCAATCCTGCACGATTCTACGAAGAAATGTGTTTGTTCATTGAAAACGCTGCTTTTTGCTATTGGGCTCTATTGAATAATGAATGTTTTGAATTTTCTCCAAAAGTAAAGTAGTTGCAAGCTCATCGTTTTAGAGTCTTGTTTGGGCTCATGAGAGAAGTAGAAAAACATCAAAAATTTCAATCCTGAACGATTCTACCAAGAGATGTGAGTGTTCATTCAAACAGCTGCTTTTTGCTATTGTGCCCTATTGAATAATGAATGTTTTGAATTTTCCGCAAAAGTAAAGTAGTTGCAAACCCATCCTTATAGAGACTTGTTTGGGCTCATGAGAGGAGTAGAAAAACGTCAAAAAATCCAATCCTGCACGATTCTACCGAGAAATGTGAGTGTTCATTCAAACCGCTGCTTTTTGCTATTGGGCCTTATTGAATAATGAATGTTTTGAATTTTCTTCAAAAGTAAAGTAGTTGCAAACTCATCCTTTTAGAAACTTGTTTGGGCTGTTGAGAGGAGTAGAAAAACATCAAAAATTTCAATCCTGCACGATTCTACCAAGAAATGTGAGTGTTCATTCAAACCGCTGGTTTTTGCTATTTTGGGACCTATTGAATAATGAATGTTTTGAATTTTCTCCAAAAGTAAAGCAGTTGCAAACTCATCCTCTTAGAAACTTGTTTGGGCTGTTGAGAGGAGTAAAAAAACATCAAAAATTTCAATCCTGCACTATTCTACAAAGAAATGTGATTGTTCATTCAAACCGCTGATTTTTGATATTGGGCCCTATTGAATAATGAATGTTTTGAACTTTCTCCAAAACTAAACTAGTTGCAAACTCATACTTCTAGAGTCTTGTTTGGGCTCAGGAGAGGAGTAGAAAAACATCACAAATTTCAATCCTGAACGATTCTACCAAGAGATGTGAGTGTTCATTCAAACAGCTGCTTTTTGCTATTGGGCCCTATTGAATAATGAATGTTTTGAATTTTCTGCAAAAGTAAAGTAGTTGCAAACCATCCTTCTATAGTCTTGTTTGGGCTCATGAGAGGAGTAGAAAAACGTCAAAAATTCCAATCCTGCAAGATTATACCGAGAAATGTGAGTGTTCATTCAAACCGCTGCTTTTTGCTATTGGGCCTTATTGAATAATGAATGTTTTGAATTTTCTGCAAAAGTAAAGTAGTTGCAAACTCCTACTTCTAGAGTCTTGTTTGGGCTCAGGAGAGGAGTAGAAAAACATCACAAATTTCAGTCCTGCACGATTCTACCAAGAAATGTGACTGTTCATTCAAAACGCTACTTTTTGCTATTGGGCTCTATTGAATAATGAATGTTTTGAATTTTCTGCAAAAGTAAAGTAGTTGCAAGCTCATCCTTTTAGATTCTTGTTTGGGCTCATGAGAGGAGTAGAAAAACATCAAAAATTTCAGTCCTGCACGATTCTACCAAGAAATGTGATTGTTCATTCAAAACGCTACTTTTTGCTATTGGGCTCTATTGAATAATGAATGTTTTGAATTTTCTGCAAAAGCAAAGTAGTTGCAAACCATCCTTATAGAGACTTGTTTGGGCTCATGAGCGGAGTAGAAAAACATCAAAAAATCCAATCCTGCACAATTCTATTGAGAAATGTGAGTGTTCATTCAAACCGCTGCTTTTTGCTATTGGGCTCTATTGAATAATGAATGTTTTGAGTTTTCTCCAAAAGTAAAGTAGTTGCAAACTCATCCCTTTAGAAACTTGTTTGGGCTGTTGAGAGGAGTAGAAAAACATCAAAAATTTCAATCCTGCACGATTCTACCAAGAAATGTGTGTGTTCATTCAAACCGCTGCTTTTTGCTATTGGTCCCTATTGAATAATGAATGTTTTGAATTTTCTCCAAAAGTAAAGTAAATGCAAACTCATCCTTTTAGAAACTTGTTTGGGCTGTTGAGAGGAGTAGAAAAACATCAAAAATTTCAATCCTGCACGATTCTACCAAGAAATGTGAGTGTTCATTCAAACCGCTGGTTTTTGCTATTTTGGGCCCTATTGAATAATGAATGTTTTGAATTTTCTCCAAAAGTAAAGTAGTTGCAAGCTCATCCTTTTAGAGTCTTGTTTGGGCTCATGAGAGGAGTAGAAAAACATCAAAAGTTTCAATCCTGAACGATTCTACCAAGAGATGTGAGTGTTCATTCAAACCGCTGCTTTTTGCTATTGGTCCCTATTGAATAATGAATATTTTGAATTTTCTCCAAAAGTAAAGTCGTTGGAAACTCATCCTTTTAGAAACTTGTTTGGGCTGTTGAGAGGAGTAGAAAAATATCAACATTTTCTATCCTGCACGATTCAACCAAGAAATGTGATTGTTCATTCAAAACGCTGCTTTTTGCTAATGGGCAAATGAATGAATGTTTTGAATTTTCTCCAAAAGTAAAGTAGTTGCAAGCTCATCCTTTTAGAGTCTTGTTTGGGCTCATGAGAGGAGTAGAAAAACATCAAAAATTTCAGTCCTGAACAATTCTACCAAGAGATGTGAGTGTTCATTCAAACAGCTGCTTTTTTCTATTGGGCCCTATTGAATAATGAATATTTTGAATTTTCTGCAAAAGTAAAGTAGTTGCAAACTCATCCTTTTAGAAACTTGTTTGGGCTGTTGAGAGGAGTAGAAAAACATCAAAAATTTCAATTCTGCACGATTCTATCAAGAACTGGGATTGTTCATTCAAAACGCTGCTTTTTGCTATTAGACCCTATTGAATAATGAATGTTTTGAATTTTCTGCAAAAGTAAAGTAGTTGCAAACTCATCCTTCTATAGTATTGTTTGGGCTCATGAGAGTAGAAAAACATCAAAAATTTCAATCCTGCACCATTCTACCAAAAAATGTGAGTACATTCAAACCGCTGCTTTTTGCTATTAATCCCTAATGAATAATGAATGTTTTGAATTTTAACCAAAAGTAATGTAGTTGCAAAATTATCCTTTTAGAGTCTTGTTTGGGCTCATGAGAGGAGTAGAAAAACATCAAAAATTTCAATCCTGAATGATTCTACCAAGAGAAGTGAGTGTTGATTCAAACAGCTGCTTTTTGCTATTGGGCCCTATTGAATAATGAATGTTTTGAATTTTCTGCAAAAGTAAAGTAGTTGCAAACTCATCCTTTTAGAAACTTGTTTGGGCTGTTGAGAGGAGTAGAAAAGCATCAAAAATTTCAATCCTGCCCGATTCTACCAAGAACTGTGATTGTACATTCAAAACACTGCTTTTTGCAATTAGACTCTATTGAATAAAGAATGTTTTGAATTTTCTCCAAAAGTAAAGTAGTTGCAAAATCATCCTTTTAGAAACTTGTTTGGGCTGTTGAGAGGAGTAGAAAAACATCAAAAATTTCAATCCTGCTCGATTATACCAAGAAATGTGAGTGTTCATTCAAACCGCTGCTTTTTGCGATTGGGTTCTATTGAATAATGAATGTTTTGAATTTTCTGCAAAAGTAAAGTAGTTCCAAACTAATCCTTCTAGAGTCTTGTTTGGGCTCATGAGCGGATTAGAAAAAGGTTAAACGTTTCAATCCTGCATGATTCTACCAACAAATGTGAGTGTTTATTCAAACCGCTGCTTTTTGCTATTGAATAATGAATGTTTTGAATTTTCTCCAAAAGTAAAGTAGTTGCAAGCTCATCCTTTTAGAAACTTGTTTGGGCTCATGAGAGGAGTAGAAAAACATCAAAAATTTCAGTCCTGAACAATTCTACCAAGAGATGTGAGTGTTCATTCAAACAGCTGCTTTTTGCTATTGGGCCCTATTGAATAATGAATGTTTTGAATTTTCTGCAAAAGTAAAGTAGTTGCAAACTCATCCTTTTAGAAACTTGTTTGTGCTGTTGAGAGGAGTAGAAAAACATCAAAAATTTCAATTCTGCACGATTTTATCAAGAACTGTGATTGTTCATTCAAAACGCTGCTTTTTGCTATTAGACCCTATTGAATAATGAATGTTTTGAATTTTCTGCAAAAGTAAAGTAGTTGCAAACTCATCCTTCTATAGTATTGTTTGGGCTCATGAGAGTAGAAAAACGTCAAAAATTTCAATCCTGCACGATTCTACCAAAAAATGTGAGTACATTCAAACCGATGCTTTTTGCTATTGATCCCTAATGAATAATGAATGTTTTGAATTTTAACCAAAAGTAAAGTAGTTGCAAACTTATCCTTTTAGAGTCTTGTTTGGGCTCATGAGAGGAGTAGAAAAACATCAAAAATTTCAATCCTGAACGATTCTACCAAGAGATGTGAGTGTTCATTCAAACAGCTGCTTTTTGCTATTGGGCCCTATTGAATAATGAATGTTTTGAATTTTCTGCAAAAGTAAAGTAGTTGCAAACTCATCCTTTGAGAAACTTGTTTGGGCTGTTGAGTGGAGTAGAAAAGCATCAAAAATTTCAATCCTGCCCGATTCTACCAAGAACTGTGATTGTACATTCAAAACACTGCTTTTTGCAATTAGACTCTATTGAATAAAGAATGTTTTGAATTTTCTCCAAAAGTAAAGTTGTTGCAAACTCATCCTTTTAGAAACTTGTTTGGGCTGTTGAGAGGAGTAGAAAAACATCAAAAATTTCAATCCTGCTCGATTATACCAAGAAATGTGAGTGTTCATTCAAACCGCTGCTTTTTGCGATTGGGTCCTATTGAATAATTAATGTTTTGAATTTTCTGCAAAAGAAAAGTAGTTCCAAACTCATCCTTCTAGAGTCTTGTTTGGGCTCATGAGAGGATTAGAAAAAGGTTAAAAATTTCAATCCTGCATGATTCTACCAAGAAATGTGAGTGTTTATTCAAACCGCTGCTTTTTGCTATTGAATAATGAATGTTTTGAATTTTCTCCAAAAGTAAAGTAGTTGCAAGCTCATCCTTTTTGAGTCTTGTTTGGGCTCATGAGAGGAGTAGAAAAATATCAAAAATTTCAGTCCTGAACAATTCTACCAAGAGATGTGAGTGTTCATTCAAACAGCTGCTTTTTGCTATTGGGCCCTTTTGAATAATGAATGTTTTGAATTTTCTGCAAAAGTAAAGTAGTTGCAAACTCATCCTTTTAGAAACATGTTTGGGCTGATGAGAGGAGTTGAAAAACATCAAAAATTTCAATTCTGCATGATTCTATCAAGAACTGTGATTGTTCATTCAAAACGCTGCTTTTTGCGATTAGACCCTATTGAATAATGAATGTTTTGAATTTTCTGCAAAAGTAAAGTAGTTGCAAACTCATCCTTTTAGAAACTTGTTTGGGCTGTTGAGAGGAGTAGAAAAACATCAAAAATTTCAATTCTGCACGATTCTATCAAGAACTGTGATTGTTCATTCAAAACGCTGCTTTTTGCTATTAGACCCTATTGAATAATGAATGTTTTGAATTTTCTGCAAAAGTAAAGTAGTTGCAAACGCATCCTTTTATAGTATTGTTTGGGCTCATGAGAGTAGAAAAACGTCAAAAATTTCAATCCTGCACGATTCTACCAAAAAATGTGAGTACATTCAAACCGCTGCTTTTTGCTATTGATCCCTAATGAATAATGAATGTTTTGAATTTTAACCAAAAGTAAAGTAGTTGCAAACTTATCCTTTTAGAGTCTTGTTTGGGCTCATGAGAGGAGTAGAAAAACATCAAAAATTTCAATCCTGAACGATTCTACCAAGAGATGTGAGTGTTCATTCAAACAGCTGCTTTTTGCTATTGGGCCCTATTGAATAATGAATGTTTTGAATTTTCTGCAAAAGTAAAGTAGTTGAAAACTCATCCTTTTAGAAACTTGTTTGGGCTGTTGAGAGGAGTAGAAAAGCATCAAAAATTTCAATCCTGCCCGATTCTACCAAGAACTGTGATTGTACATTCAAAACACTGCTTTTTGCAATTAGACTCTATTGAATAAAGAATGTTTTGAATTTTCTCCAAAAGTAAAGTAGTTGCAAACTCATCCTTTTAGAAACTTGTTTGGGCTGTTGAGCGGAGTAGAAAAACATCAAAAATTTCAATCCTGCTCGATTATACCAAGAAATGTGAGTGTTCATTCAAACCGCTGCTTTTTGCGATTGGGTCCTATTGAATAATGAATGTTTTGAATTTTCTGCAAAAGTAAAGTAGTTCCAAACTCATCCTTCTAGAGTCTTGTTTGGGCTCATGAGAGGATTAGAAAAAGGTTAAAAATTTCAATACTGCATGATTCTACCAAGAAATGTGAGTGTTTATTCAAACCGCTGCTTTTTGCTATTGAATAATGAATGTTTTGAATTTTCTCCAAAAGTAAAGTAGTTGCAAACTCATCCTTTTAGAAACTTGTTTGGGCTCATGAGAAAAGTAGAAAAACATCAAAAATATAAATCCTGCTCGATTCTACCAAGAAATGTGAGTGTTCTTTCAATCCGCTGCTTTTTGCTATTGGGCCCTCTTGAATAATGAATGTTTTGAATTATCTCCAAAAGTTAAGTAGTTGCAAACTCATCCTTTTAGAAACTTGTTTGGGCTGTTGAGAGGAGTAGAAAAACGTCAAAAATATAAATCCTGAACAATTCTACCAAGAAATTTGAGTGTTTATTCAAACCGCTGCTTTTTGCTATTGGGCCCTATTGAATAATGAATGTTTTGAATTTTCCGCAAAAGTAAAGTAGTTGCAAACCCATCCTTATAGAGACTTGTTTGGGCTCATGAGAGGAGTAGAAAAACGTCAAAAAATCCAATCCTGCACGATTCTATTGAGAAATGTGAGTGTTCATTCAAACCGCTGCTTTTTGCTATTGGGCCTTATTGAATAATGAATGTTTTGAATTTTCTTCAAAAGTAAAGTAGTTGCAAACTCATTCTTTTAGAAACTTGTTTGGGCTGTTGAGCGGAGTAGAAAAACATCAAAAATTTCAATCCTGCACGATTTTACCAAGAAATGTGATTGTTCATTCAAAAAGCTGCTTTTTGCCATTGGGCTCTATTGAATAATGAATGTTTTGAATTTTCTCCAAAAGTAAAGTAGTTGCAAGCTCATCTTTTAGAGTCTTGTTTGGGCTCATGAGAGGAGTAGAAAAACATTAAAAATTTCAATCCCCAACGATTCTACCAAGAGATGTGAGTGTTCATTCAAACCGCTGCTTTTTGCTATTGGTCCCTATTGAATAATGAATATTTTGAATTTTCTCCAAAAGTAAAGTAGTTGCAAACTCATCCTTTTAGAAACTTGTTTGGGCTGTTGAGAGGATTAGAAAAACATCAGCATTTTCTATCCTGCACGATTCTACCAAGAAATGTGATTGTTCATTCAAAACGCTGCTTTTTGCTATTGGGCGTTATTGAATAATGAATGTTTTGAATTTTCTCCAAAAGTAAAGTAGTTGCAAACTCATCCTTTTAGAAACTTGTTTGGGCTGTTGAGAGGAGTAGAAAAACATCAAAAATTTCAATACTGAACAATTCTACCAAGAGATGTGAGTGTTCATTCAAACTGCTGCTTTTTGCTATTGGGCGTTATTGAATAATGAATGTTTTGAATTTTCTCCAAAAGTAAAGTAATTGCAAACTCATCCTTTTAGAAACTTCTTTGGGCTGTTGAGCGGAGTAGAGAAACATGAAAAATTTAAATCCTGCACGATTCTACCAAGGAATGTGAGTGTTCATTTAAACCGCTGATTTTTGCTATTTTGGGCCCTATTGAATAATGAATGTTTTGAATTTTCTCCAAAAGTAAAGTAGTTGCAAACTCATCCTCTTAGAAACTTGTTTGGGCTGTTGAGAGGAGTAAAAAAACATCAAAAATTTCAATCCTGCACGATTCTACCAAGAAATATGTTTGTTCATTGAAAACGCTGCTTTTTGCTATTGGGCTCTATTGAATAATGAATGTTTTGAATTTTCTCCAAAAGTAAAGTAGTTGCAAGCTCATCCTTTTAGAGTCTTGTTTGGGCTCATGAGAGAAGTAGAAAAACATCAAAAATTTCAATCCTGAACGATTCTACCAAGAGATGTGAGTGTTCATTCAAACAGCTGCTTTTTGCTATTGGGCCCTACTGAATAATGAATGTTTTGAATTTTCCGCAAAAGTAAAGGAGTTGCAAACCCATCCTTATAGAGACTTGTTTGGGCTCATGAGAGGAGTAGAAATACGTCAAAAAATCCAATCCTGCACAATTCTACCGAGAAATGTGAGTGTTCATTCAAACCGCTGCTTTTTGCTATTGGGCCTTATTGAATAATGAATGTTTTGAATTTTCTTCAAAAGTAAAGTAGTTGCAAACTCATCCTTTTAGAAACTTGTTTGGGCTGTTGAGAGGAGTAGAAAAACATCAAAAATTTCAATCCCGCACGATTCTACCAAGAAATGTGAGTGTTCATTCAAACCGCTGGTTTTTGCTATTTTGGGCCCTATTGAATAATGAATGTTTTGAATTTTCTCCAAAAGTAAAGTAGTTGCAAACTCATCCTCTTAGAAACTTGTTTGGGCTGTTGAGAGGAGTAAAAAAACATCAAAAATTTCAATCATGCACCATTCTACCAAGAAATGTGATTTTTCATTCAAACCGCTGATTTTTGCTATTGTGCCCTATTGAATAATGAATGTTTTGAACTTTCTCCAAAACTAAACTAGTTGCAAACTCATACTTCTAGAGTCTTGTTTGGGCTCAGGAGAGGAGTAGAAAAACATCACAAATTTCAATCCTGAACGATTCTACCAAGAGATGTGAGTGTTCATTCAAACAGCTGCTTTTTGCTATTGTGCCCTATTGAATAATGAATGTTTTGAATTTTCTGCAAAAGTAAAGTAGTTGCAAACCATCCTTCTAGAGTCTTGTTTGGGCTCATGAGAGGAGTATAAAAACGTCAAAAATTCCAATCCTGCAAGATTATACCGAGAAATGTGAGTGTTCATTCAAACCGCTGCTATTTGCTTTTGGGCCTTCTTGAATAATGAATGTTTTGAATTTTCTGCAAAAGTAAAGTAATTGCAAACTCATCCTTTTAGAAACGTGTTTGGGCTGTTGAGCGGACTAGGAAAACATGAAAAATTTCAATCCTGCTGTCATGGTATGCCTAGGTTACTTTAGGCAAAAACCCCGGGACCCCTGCGATGTCCCTCAGACTAGGGGAACCCTGTCTGTCCCTCTACCCAGGGTTTACACTGAAGGTGTGCCTGCCTGAGCCTCCACCCTGTCCCTGTCTCCTGTCCAGCCCTAAGCTGAACCCACCACCCTCCACCCAGTGAGGGGACCAGACCCCACAAATACGTATGGACAGGGGTAAAAGAAACACCACACAGTTAATACACAAGGGAATACAATAATGTGCAAGGGCAACCAAATATATATATAACAGATTGGAGAAAGAACCACTGAGGGATATACTGCACCAGATATCAGACGCTCCAACACCACCACTGCTGACCGGTATTGCTAGCACTAGGCTAAAGCTATAGTCGGCGACGCCCATAGTCAGGACGAACTATTTAAAGACCAAGGGCGTGGCCCAGCCCTCAGCCAGCATGACAACCTGGCTAACCCTATCCCGACTGGAACAGAATACCCAACAGGGTATTACCGCTGTCTGCCGGACACCCTGGTGTGAACAGTGTCCGACATGACAGTACCCCGCCTTCTACGAGGGACCTCCGGAACCTCACCATGTCGAGGACCTGGCTTGTCCGGATGGCGACGATGGAACATAGTAACCAGTCGATCAGCATGAATGTCAGAGGCCGGCACTCATGTCCTCTCCTCAGGACCATAGCCACGCCAGTGGACCAGGTACTGTAGAGTGCGACGCACAACCCTAGAGTCCACTACTTTGGACACCTCAAATTCCAACGCGCCATCCACCAAGACGGGAGGTGGTGGCCCGGGGGAACCATCCACCAAACCCACGACCTTCTTTAGCAATGCTTTGTGAAATACATTATGAATCTTATACACAGCCGGCAACTCCAAACGAAATGCCACTGGGTTGATCACTGCGGAGATTCTAAATGGGCCAATGAACCTGGGACCCAACTTAAGTGACGGTATCTTGAGCTTAATGTTCCTAGTAGATAACCACACCCAATCACCCACACACAGGTCCGGACCTGGCACACGTCTGCAGTCAGCCACCCGTTTGTACCTGGAACCCACCTTCAACAAGCGCTGCTTGACTCTCCTCCAAACAGACGACAATTGAGCTCCCAACTGGTCCTCTTCAGGGACGCCAACTGAGCACCCCTGACGCAAGGTGCAAAATTGAGGATGTTGACCATACACACAAAAAAAAGGAGATTCCCCAGACGATTCCTGGCAATGGTTGTTTATTCCGAATTCTGCCAGAGGAAGAAACGCTGACCACTCTTCCTGATTGTCGGAAATAAAGCAGCGCAAGTATTGCTCCAGGTTTTGGTTCATCCGCTCAGTCTGTCCATTCGACTGAGGGTGGAAAGCCGATGAATGAGATAATTTGATTCCAAGGCGAGAACAAAAAGCTCTCCAAAACTTTGCCACAAACTGCGTACCTCGATCAGACACAATATCAGACGGGACACCATGAAGTCTGACCACCTCGCGAATAAATATCTGAGCAAGAGTCTTAGCATTGGGCAAAGACGGTAAAGCAACGAAATGTGACATTTTGGAGAACCTATCAACAATTACCAAAATGACCGAGTTCCCTGCCGAGGCGGGCAAGTCAGTAATAAAATCCATGGAAATCTCAGTCCATGGCTTACTGGGCACCCCGAGAGGCTGCAAGCTACCAGCGGGACGGGAACGAGGAGTCTTGGCCCGTGCGCACGTGGTACAGGCAGCCACATATGAGGCCACATCCTGCCGGATTTTAGGCCACCAAAAACGACGCAACACCAGTTCCAGAGTGCTCTTAACCCCTGGATGACCTGCCAGTACCGTGTCGTGATGTTCGCCCAACACTCTAGAGCGTAGATGTAGTGGCACAAAAGATTTATTAGCAGGCAACCCCGGCGGTACCACCTCCTGAGCCTCCGCAATCTCTGCCTCAATCTCTGTCGTGATGGCAGATACCACCACACCCTTTTGGAGAATAGGCACCGGCTCTTCACATAACTCTCCACCCGGAAAACACCTGGATAAAGCGTCTGCCTTAACATTCTTCGACCCAGGTCGATAGGTAACAATGAAGTTGAACCGGGTGAAGAATAATGCCCAGTGAGCCTGTCTGGAGGACAGGCGCTTAGCAGATTCTAAATAAAGCAAATTCTTATGGTCGGTTATCACAGTAATCTGATGAACAGCCCCCTCCAAGAAGTGTCGCCACTCCTCAAATGCCAATTTGATGGCCAATAGTTCCCTGTTGCCAATATCATAATTACGCTCCGCAGGCGACAGCTTCTTGGAGAAGAAGGCACACGGATGCAACTTGGCCCAAGAAGGGCCCTGAGACAGTACAGCCCCCACTCCAACCTCTGACGCATCCACCTCCACGACAAACGGTAAGGAGACATCGGGCTGCACCAGAATGGGCGCTGAGGCAAAACTATTCTTGAGGAATTCAAATGCCTGTACCGCAGGCTCAGACCAGTCAGAAAAGTCGGTACCCTTCTTAGTCATGTCAGTCAGTGGTTTGGCAATCATAGAGAAGTTCTTAATAAATTTCCTATAGTAATTGGAGAAGCCAAGAAATCGCTGAAGCGCCTTAAGATTATCAGGCCGATCCCAATGTAGTACCACCTGCACCTTTGCGGTGTCCATCTTAAAACCTGAGGCGGAGATTATATAACCCAAGAACGGTAGCTCCTGTATGAAAAACACACATTTTTCAAGCTTGACATAGAGCCTGTTCTCTCTGAGTAACTGCAGAACCTGTCTAACATGCTCTATATGTGTATCATGGTCGCGAGAGAAAATGAGGATGTCGTCAAGATAAATTATAACAAACCTCCCCAACAACTGAGAGAAGACATCATTAATGAAGTGTTGAAAGACCGCCGGTGCCATAGTCAACCCAAACGGCATTACCAAACTCTCAAAGTGACCCTCAGGGGTATTGAACGCTGTCTTCCACTCATCCCCCTGACGGACTCTTATAAGATTGTACGCCCCCTGAGGTCCAGTTTGGAGAACCACCTGGCACCAACCACTTGGTTGAATAAATCGGGTATAAGTGGCATAGGGTAAGGATCACAGACCGTAATCTGGTTGAGTTCTCTGAAATCCAGACACGGGCGTAAACTGCCATCCTTCTTTTTAACAAAGAAGAAGCCAGCAGCCAGAGGAGAAGAGGAAGGTCTAATATGACCCTTGCTCAGGCTATCCGCAATGTATTCCTTGAGAGCTAGCCTCTCGGGACCTGAGATATTAAACATTCTAGCTTTAGGTAACTTGGCCCCTGGTTTCAACCTAATAGCACAGTCATAGGGGCGATGCGGTGGTAGTTCCGAACAACCCTTCTCAGAAAATACATCCGCATAATCCAGCAACGGCTCCGGGATACTGGGAGTCAAAGCGGAAATACATGTAGCCAGGCACCTCTCCTGACACTCCCTGCTCCACTGAATTATGTCCTGGGTCTTCCAATCAATAACAGGATTATGCATTGACAACCATGGAAAGCCCAGAACCATCTGAGCCGGTAAGTTACTAAGCACCTTACAAGTTACCCGCTCTGAGTGTAATACTCCGATGTGGAGTTGTATATCCAACACACACTCTGTGATCTCCCCTTGAGACAACGGGGAAGCATTGATGGTAACCACCCGGATGGGGTTCGGCAATTTCTCCACCGGAAATCCCGCTGTATGCGCGAACCTCTCATCAATGAGATTGGCAGCTGAGCCACTATCAATAAATACTGTAATAGAGAGCATTTGCCCCCCAAGTACCACCCTAGCAGGGAGCATACACTGGGAAACCATGACGGAGGATACACAAAGGCTCAGACTAGACTCCTCCAAACCCTCTGAGCCTATCAGTTTTCCGCCGGCGCGCCCTTCTTAGGTACCAGGGGGCAAGCGTTAATAAAATGTCCTCCTTTGCCACAAAAAAAACAGAGCCCCTGCCTTCTGTGCCAAGGACGTTTAGGCTTGTTACTCGGTGACTGTGCTATACCAGCGATCTGCATGGGTTCCACGGATTCACCCGCGGCAACCTCACCGACCACTCCCCCACCTCCCGGAGGCAACGAAACCAGCGCCCCCTGATGGAGACGTCGGTCTATGCGTACTACAAGTGCCATCGCAGCCTCCAGAGAGGCGGGAGTCTCGTACATTAGGAGAGTCTGTTTAACCCTTCCAGAAACCCCATGCAAAATTGACTTCTAAGCGCAGGGTCATTCCACTGCGTGTCCACCGCCCAGCGCCGGAATTCTGTGCAGTAATCCTCAGCTGGTCGATCACCCTGTGGCAGTGAGCGTATCTTAGACTCTGCTAAGTTTAATCTATCCGGATCGTCATAGATCAAACCCAGAGCAGAGAAAAAAAAATCTACAGATTCAAATGCCTGTGAGTCTGAAGGGAGTGAAAAGGCCCAGGCCTGTGGGTCACCACTCAGCAAAGAAATCACCAAGCCCACGCGTTGAGCCTCATTACCTGAGGAATGTGGACGCATACGGAAATACAATTTGCATGATTCACGAAACACCGTGAACTTACCACGATCACCAGCAAATCGTTCAGGAAGGGGAAACTTGGGCTCAGCTGCCCTGGCTGCAGCCTCAGCAGGTACTGCAGGAGTTGACAGGCCTTGTTGCTGGACCGCCCCCCTGAGTTCAGTGACCTGTATGGATAGAGCCTCCAGCTGCTTGGTTAGGGAAAGTATAGGATCCATAGTAAGTAACCCCTATATTCCCTATCTATACCTTTTTTTTTTTTTTTTCTCTCACTTTATTATTTGGGCCGACTATAATGTCATGGTATGCCAAGGTTACTTTAGGCAAAAACCCCGGGACCCCTGCGATGTCCCTAAGACTAGGGGAACCCTGTCTGTCCCTCTACCCAGGGTTTACACTGAAGGTGTGCCTGCCTGAGCCTCCACCCTGTCCCTGTCTCCTGTCCAGCCCTAAGCTGAACCCACCACCCTCCACCCAGTGAGGGGACCAGACCCCACAAATACGTATGGACAGGGGTAAAAGAAACACCACACAGTTAATACACAAGGGAATACAATAATGTGCAAGGGCAACCAAATATATATATAACAGATTGGAGAAAGAGCCACTGAGGGATATACTGCACCAGATATCAGACGCTCCAACACCACCACTGCTGACCGGTATTGCTAGCACTAGGCTAAAGCTATAGTCGGCGACGCCCATAGTCAGGACGAACTATTTAAAGACCAAGGGCGTGGCCCAGCCCTCAGCCAGCATGACAACCTGGTTAACCCTATCCCGACTGGAACAGAATACCCAACAGGGTATTACCGCTGTCTGCCGGACACCCTGGTGTGAACAGTGTCCGACATGACACCTGCATGATTCTACCAAGAAATGTGAGTGTTCATTCAAACCGCTGATTTTTGCTTTTTTGCGCCCTATTGAATAATGAATGTTTTAAATTTTCTCCAAAAGTAAAGTAGTTGCTAACTCATCCTCTTAGAAACTTGTTTGGGCTGTTGAGAGGAGTAAAAAAACATCAAAAATTTCAATCCTGCACGATTCTACCAAGAAATGTGATTGTTAATTCAAAACGCTGCTTTTTGCTATTGGGCTCTATTGTATAATGAATGCTTTGAATTTTCTCCAAAAGTAAAGTAGCTGCAAGCTCATCCTTTTAGAGTCTTGTTTGGGCTCATGAGAGGAGTAGAAAAACATTAAAAATTTCAATCCTGAACGATTCTACCAAGAGATGTGAGTGTTCATTCAAACCACTGCTGTTTGCTATTGGTCCCTATTGAATAATGAATATTTTGAATTTTCTCCAAAAGTAAAGTAGTTGCAAACTCATCCTTTTAGAAACTTGTTTGGGCTGTTGAGAGGAGTAGAAAAACATCAAAAATTTCAATACTGAACGATTCTACCAAGAGATGTGAGTGTTCATTCAAACCGCTGCTTTTTGCTATTGGGCGTTATTGAATAATGAATGTTTTGAATTTTATCCAAAAGTAAAGTAGTAGCAAACTCATCCTTTTAGAAAGTTGTTTGGGCTGTTGAGAGGAGTAGAAGAACATCAAAAATTTCAATCCTGCACGATTCTACCAAGAAATGTGAGTGTTCTTTCAAACCGCTGCTTTTTGCTATTGGTCCCTATTGAATAATGAACGTATTGAATTTTGTCCAAAAGTAAAGTAATTGCAAACTCATCCTTTTAGAAACTTCTTTGGGCTGTTGAGCAGAGTAGAGAAACACGAAAAATTTCAATCCTGCACGATTCTACCAAGAAATGTGAGTGTTCATTCAAACCGCTGATTTTTGCTATTTTGGGCCCAATTGAATAATGAATATTTTGAATTTTCTCCAAAAGTAAAGTAGTTGCAAACTCATCCTCTTAGAAACTTGTTTGGGCTGTTGAGATGAGTAAAAAAACATCAAAAATTTCAATCCTGCACGATTCTACCAAGAAATGTGTTTGTTCATTGAAAACGCTGCTTTTTGCTATTGGGCTCTATTGAATAATGAATGTTTTGAATTTTCTCCAAAAGTAAAGTAGTTGCAAGCTCATCCTTTTAGAGTCTTGTTTGGGCTCATGAGAGAAGTAGAAAAACATCAAAAATTTCAATCCTGAACCATTCTACCAAGAGATGTGAGTGTTCATTCAAACAGCTGCTTTTTGCTATTGGGCCCTATTGAATAATGAATGTTTTGAATTTTCCGCAAAAGTAAAGTAGTTGCAAACCCATCCTTATAGAGACTTGTTTGGGCTCATGAGAGGAGTAGAAAAAAGTCAAAAAATCCATTCCTGCACGATTCTACCGAGAAATGTGAGTGTTCATTCAAACCGCTGCTTTTTGCTATTGGGCCTTATTGAATAATGAATGTTTTGAATTTTCTTCAAAAGTAAAGTAGTTGCAAACTCATCCTTTTAGAAACTTGTTTGGGCTGTTGAGAGGAGTAGAAAAACATCAAAAATTTCAATCCTGCACTATTCTACCAAGAAATGTGAGTGTTCATTCAAACCGCTGGTTTTTGCTATTTTGGGCCCTATTGAATAATGAATGTTTTGAATTTTCTCCAAAAGTAAAGTAGTTGCAAACTCATCCTCTTAGAAACTTGTTTGGGCTGTTGAGAGGAGTAAAAAAACATCAAAAATTTCAATCCTGCACGATTCTACCAAGAAATGTGATTGTTCATTCAAACCGCTGATTTTTGCTATTGGGCCCTATTGAATAATGAATGTTTTGAACTTTCTCCAAAGCTAAACTAGTTGCAAACTCATACTTCTAGAGTCTTGTTTGGGCTCAGGAGAGGAGTAGAAAAACATCACAAATTTCAATCCTGAACGATTCTACCAAGAGATGTGAGTGTTCATTCAAAACGCTGCTTTTTGCTATTGGGCTCTATTGTATAATGAATGTTTTGAATTTTCTCCAAAAGTAAAGCAGTTGCAAGCTCATCCTTTTAGAGTCTTGTTTGGGCTCATGAGAGGAGTAGAAAAACATTAAAAATTTCAATCCTGAACGATTCTACCAAGAGATGTGAGTGTTCATTCAAACCACTGCTTTTTGCTATTGGTCCCTATTGAATAATGAATATTTTGAATTTTCTCCAAAAGTAAAGTAGTTGCAAACTCATCCTTTTAGAAACTTGTTTGGGCTGTTGAGTGGAGTAGAAAAACATCAAAAATTTCAATACTGAACGATTCTACCAAGAGATGTGAGTGTTCATTCAAACCGCTGCTTTTTGCTATTGGGCGTTATTGAATAATGAATGTTTTGAATTTTCTCCAAAGGTAAAGTAGTTGCAAACTCATCCTTTTAGAAAGTTGTTTGGGCTGTTGAGAGGAGTAGAAGAACATCAAAAATTTCAATCCTGCACGATTCTACCAAGAAATGTGAGTGTTCTTTCAAACCGCTGCTTTTTGCTATTGGTCCCTATTGAATAATGAATGTTTTGAATTTTCTCCAAAAGTAAAGTAATTGCAAACTCATCCTTTTAGAAACTTCTTTGGGCTGTTGAGCAGAGTAGAGAAACACGAAAAATTTCAATCCTGCACGATTCTACCAAGAAATGTGAGTGTTCATTCAAACCGCTGATTTTTGGTATTTTGGGCCCAATTGAATAATGAATGTTTTGAATTTTCTCCAAAAGTAAAGTAGTTGCAAACTCATCCTCTTAGAAACTTGTTTGGGCTGTTGAGATGAGTAAAAAAACATCAAAAATTTCAATCCTGCACGATTCTACCAAGAAATGTGTTTGTTCATTGAAAACGCTGCTTTTTGCTATTGGGCTCTATTGAATAATGAATGTTTTGAATTTTCTCCAAAAGTAAAGTAGTTGCAAGCTCATCCTTTTAGAGTCTTGTTTGGGCTCATGAGAGAAGTAGAAAAACATCAAAAATTTCAATCCTGAACCATTCTACCAAGAGATGTGAGTGTTCATTCAAACAGCTGCTTTTTGCTATTGGGCCCTATTGAATAATGAATGTTTTCAATTTTCCGCAAAAGTAAAGTAGTTGCAAACCCATCCTTATAGAGACTTGTTTGGGCTCATGAGAGGAGTAGAAAAACGTCAAAAAATCCAATCCTGCACGATTCTACCGAGAAATGTGAGTGTTCATTCAAACAGCTGCTTTTTGCTATTGGGCCTTATTGAATAATGAATGTTTTGAATTGTCTTCAAAAGTAAAGTAGTTGCAAACTCATCCTTTTAGAAACTTGTTTGGGCTGTTGAGAGGAGTAGAAAAACATCAAAAATTTCAATCCTGCACTATTCTACCAAGAAATGTGAGTGTTCATTCAAACCGCTGGTTTTTGCTATTTTGGGCCCTATTGAATAATGAATGTTTTGAATTTTCTCCAAAAGTAAAGTAGTTGCAAACTCATCCTCTTAGAAACTTGTTTGGGCTGTTGAGAGGAGTAAAAAAACATCAAAAATTTCAATCCTGCACGATTCTACCAAGAAATGTGATTGTTCATTCAAACCGCTGATTTTTGCTATTGGGCCCTATTGAATAATGAATGTTTTGAACTTTCTCCAAAACGAAACTAGGTGCAAACTCATACTTCTAGAGTCTTGTTTGGGCTCAGGAGAGGAGTAGAAAAACATCACAAATTTCAATCCTGAACGATTCTACCAAGAGATGTGAGTGTTCATTCAAACAGCTGCTTTTTGCTATTGGGCCCTATTGAATAATGAATGTTTTGAATTTTCTGCAAAAGTAAAGTAGTTGCAAACCATCCTTCTAGAGTCTTGTTTGGGCTCATGAAAGGAGTAGAAAAATGTCAAAAATTCCAATCCTGCAAGATTATACCGAGAAATGTGAGTGTTCATTCAAACCGCTGCTTTTTGCTATTGGGCCTTATTGAATAATGAATGTTTTGAATTTTCTGCAAAAGTAAAGTAGTTGCAAACTCATACTTCTAGAGTCTTGTTTGGGCTCAGGAGAGGAGTAGAAAAACATCACAAATTTCAATCCTGCACGATTCTACCAAGAAATGTGATTGTTCATTCAAAACGCTACTTTTTGCTATTGGGCTCTATTGAATAATGAATGTTTTGAAATTTCTCCAAAAGTAAAGTAGTTGCAAACTCATCCTTTTAGATTCTTGTTTGGGCTCATGAGAGGAGTAGAAAAACATCAAAAATTTCAATCCTGCACGATTATACCAAGAAATGTGAGTGTTCATTCAAACCGCTGCTTTTTGCTATTGAATAATGAATGTTTTGAATTTTCTCCAAAAGTAAAGTAGTTGCAAACTCATCCTTTTAGAAACTTTTTTGGGCTCATGAGAGGAGTATAAAAATATCAAAAATATAAATCCTGCTCGATTCTACCAAGAAATGTGAGTGTTCCTTCAAACGGCTGCTTTTTGCTATTGGGCCCTCTTGACTAATGAATGTTTTGAATTATCTCCAAAAGTAAAGTAGTTGCAAACTCATCCTTTTAGAAACTTGTTTGGGCTGTTGAGAGGAGTAGAAAAGCATCAAAAATTTCAATCCTGCACGATTCTACCATGAACCGAGATTGTTCATTCAAAACGCTGCTTTTTGCTATCAGACCCTATTGAATAATGAATGTTTTGAATTTTCTTCAAAAGTATAGTTGCAAACTCATCCTTCTAGAGTTTTGCTTGTGCTCATGAGAGGAGTAGAAAAACGTCAAAAATTTCAATCCTGCACGATTCTACCAAGAAATGTGAGTGTTCATTCAAACCGCTGCTTTTTGCTATTGGGCCTATTGAATAATGAATGTTTTGAATTTTCTCCAAAAGTAAAGTAGTTGCAAACTCATCGTTTTAGGCCGGTTTCACACTAGCGCATTTTCAACGCGCGCACGGCCGGGGGTAGCTCCGCCCCCGATCCGGCTCTCTGCTCGGCGTGCCCGCCCCTTCCTTGTAGCGCCGCCTCCTAGCGGACAGCGGCGCCTGCGATCGGCGCACCCTATCTTTAGCATAGGGTGCGCCGATCGTGCGCAGGTCGTGCGCTAGTTGCGCTTTGACCTGCGCTGCGCACTTTTGACGGTGCGCCGTGCGCACCAAAATCGAACTTTTCGGATTTTGGCGCGCACGGCGCACCGTCATAAGTGCGCTGCGCAGGTCAAAGCACAACTAGCGCACGGCCTGCGCACGATCGGCGCACCCTATGCTAAAGATAGGGTGCGCCGATCGCAGGCGCCGCTGTCCGCTAGGAGGCGGTGCTACAAGGAAGGGGCGGGCACGCCGGGCAGAGAGCCGGATCGGGGGCGGAGCTACCCCCGGCCGTGCGCGCGTTGAAAATGCGCTAGTGTGAAACCGGCCTTAGAAACTTGTTTGGGCTGTTGAGAGGAGTAGAAAAACATCAAAAATTTCAATCCTGCACGATTCTACCAAGAAATGTGATTGTTCATTCAAAACGCTGCTTTTTGCTATTGGGCTCTATTGAATAATGAATGTTTAGAATTTTCTGCAAAAGTAAAGTAGTTGCAAACTCATCCTCTTAGAAACTTGTTTGGGCTGTTGAGAGGAGTAAAAAAACATCAAAAATTTCAATCCTGCACGATTCTACCAAGAAATGTGATTGGTCATTCAAACAGCTGCTTTTTGCTATTGGACCCTATTGAATAATGAAAGTTTTGAATTTTCTGCAAAAGTAAAGTAGTTGCAAACTCATCCTCTTAGAAACTTGTTTGGGCTGTTGAGAGGAGTAAAAAAACATCAAAAATTTCAATCCTGCACGATTCTACCAAGAAATGTGATTGTTCATTCAAAACGCTGCTTTTTGCTATTGGGCTCTATTGAATAATGAATGTTTTGAATTTTCTCCAAAAGTAAAGTAGTTGCAATCTCATCCTTTTAGAGTCTTGTTTGGGCTCATGAGAGGAGTAGAAAAACATCAAAAATTTCAATCCTGAACGAATCTACCAAGAGACGTGAATGTTCATTCAAACAGCTGCTTTTTGCTTTTGGGCCCTATTGAATAATGAATGTTTTGAATTTTCTGCAAAAGTAAAGTAGTTGCAAAGCCATCCTTACAGAGACATGTTTGGGCTCATGAGAGGAGTAGAAAAACGTCAAAAAATCCAATCCTGCTCGATTCTACCAAGAAATGTGATTGTTCATTCAAAACACTGCTTTTTGCTATTGGGCTCTATTGAATAATGACTGTTTTGAATTTTCTCCAAAAGTAAAGTAGTTGCAAGCTCATCCTTTTAGAGTCTTGTTTAGGCTCATGAGAGGAGTAGAAAAACATTAAAAATTTCAATCCTGATCGATTCTACCAAGAGATGTGAGTGTTCATTCAAACCGCTGCTTTTTGCTATTGGTCTCTATTGAATAATGAATATTTTGAATTTTCTCCAAAAGTAAAGTAGTTGCAAACTCATCCTTTTAGAAACTTGTTTGGGCTGTTGAGAGGAGTAGAAAAACATCAACATTTTCTATCCTGCACGATTCTACCAAGAAATGTGATTGTTCATTCAAAACGATGCTTTTTGCTATTGGGCTCTATTGAATAATGAATGTTTTGAATTTTCTCCAAAATTAAAGTAGTTGCAAGCTCATCCTTTTAGATTATTGTTTGGGCTCATGAGAGGAGTAATAAAATATCAAAAATTTCAATACTGAACGATTATACCAAGAGATGTGTGTGTTCATTCAAACCGCTGCTTTTTGCTATTGGGCGTTATTGAATAATGAATGTTTTGTATTTTCTCCAAAAGTAAAGTAGTTGCAAACTCATCCTTTTAGAAACTTGTTTGGGCTGTTGAGAGGAGTAGAAAAACATCAAAAATTTCAATCCTGCACGATTCTACCAAGAAATGTGAGTGTTCATTCAAACCGGTGCTTTTTGCTATTGGTCCCTATTGAATAATGAATGTTTTGAAATTTCTCCAAAAGTAAAGTAATTGCAAACTCATCCTTTTAGAAACTTGTTTGGGCTGTTAAGCGGAGTAGAAAAACATGAAAAATTTAAATCCTGCACGATTCTACCAAGAAATGTGAGTGTTCATTCAAACCGCTGATTTTTGCTATTTTGGGCCCTATTGAATAATGAATGTTTTGAATTTTCTCCAAAAGTAAAGTAGTTGCAAACTCATCCTTTTAGAAACTTGTTTGGGCTGTTGAGAGGAGTAAAAAAACATCAAAAATTTCAATCCTGCACGATTCTACCAAGAAATGTGATTGTTCATTCAAACAGCTGCTTTTTGCTATTGGACCCTATTGAATAATGAAAGTTTTGAATTTTCTGCAAAAGTAAAGTAGTTGCAAACTCATCCTCTTAGAAACTTGTTTGGGCTGTTGAGAGGAGTAAAAAAACATCAAAAATTTCAATCCTGCACGATTCTACCAAGAAATGTGATTGTTCATTCAAAACGCTGCTTTTTGCTATTGGGCTCTATTGAATAATGAATGTTTTGAATTTTCTCCAAAAGTAAAGTAGTTGCAATCTCATCCTTTTAGAGTCTTGTTTGGGCTCATGAGAGGAGTAGAAAAACATCAAAAATTTCAATCCTGAACGAATCTACCAAGAAATGTGATTGTTCATTCAAAACGCTGCTTTTTGCTATTGGGCTCTATTGAATAATGAATGTTTTGAATTTTCTCCAAAAGTAAAGTAGTTGCAATCTCATCCTTTTAGAGTCTTGTTTGGGCTCATGAGAGGAGTAGAAAAACATCAAAAATTTCAATCCTGAACGAATCTACCAAGAGACGTGAATGTTCATTCAAACAGCTGCTTTTTGCTTTTGGGCCCTATTGAATAATGAATGTTTTGAATTTTCTGCAAAAGTAAAGTAGTTGCAAAGCCATCCTTACAGAGACAAGTTTGGGCTCATGAGAGGAGTAGAAAAACGTCAAAAAATCCAATCCTGCTCGATTCTACCAAAAAGTGTGATTGTACATTCAAAACACTGCTTTTTGCAATTAGACTCTATTGAATAAAGAATGTTTTGAATTTTCTCCAAAAGTAAAGAAATTGCAAACTCACCCTTTTAGAGTCTTGTTTGGGCTCATGAGAAGAGTAGAAAAACATCAAAAATTTCAATCCTGCACGATTATACCAAGATATGTGAGTGTTCATTCAAACCGCTGCTTTTTGCGATTGGGTCCTATTGAATAATGAATGTTTTGAATTTTCTGCAAAAGTAAAGTAGTTCCAAAATCATCCTTTTAGAGACTTGTTTGGGCTCATGAGAGGATCAGAAAAACGTTAAAAATTTCAATCCTGCATGATTCTACCAAGAAATGTGAGTTTTCATTCAAACCCCAGCTTTTTGCTATTGAATAATGAATGTTTTGAATTTTCTCCAAAAGTAAAGTAGTTGCAAACTCATCCTTTTAGAAACTTGTTTGGGCTCATGAGAGGAGTAGAAAAACATCAAAAATATAAATCCTGCTCGATTCTACCAAGAAATATGAGTGTTCCATCAAACCGCTGCTTTTTGCTATTGGGCCCTCTTGAATAATTAATGTTGTGAATTATCTCCAAAAGTTAAGTAGTTGCAAACTCATCCTTTTAGAAACTTGTTTGGGTTGTTGAGAGGAGTAGCAAAACATCAAAAAATTCAATCCTGCACGATTCTACCAAGAAATGTGATTGTTCATTCAAAACGCTGGTTTTTGCTATTAGACCCTATTGAATAATGAATGTTTTGAATTTTCTCCAAAAGTAAAGTAGTTGCAAACTCATCCTTCTACAGGCTTGTTTGGGCTCATGAGAGAAGTAGAAAAACGTCAAAAATTTCAATCCTGCACGATTCTACCAAGAAATGTGAGTGTTCATTCAAACCGCTGATTTTTGCTTTTTTGGGCCCTATTGAATAATGAATGTTTTAAATTTTCTCCAAAAGTAAAGTAGTTGCAAACTCATCCTCTTAGAAACTTGTTTGGGCTGTTGAGAGGAGTAAAAAAACATCAAAAATTTCAATCCTGCACGATTCTACCAAGAAATGTGATTGTTAATTCAAAACGCTGCTTTTTGCTATTGGGCTCTATCGTATAATGAATGTTTTGAATTTTCTCCAAAAGTAAAGTAGTTGCAAGCTCATCCTTTTAGAGTCTTGTTTGGGCTCATGAGAGGAGTAGAAAAACATTAAAAATTTCAATCCTGAACGATTCTACCAAGAGATGTGAGTGTTCATTCAAACCACTGCTTTTTGCTATTGGTCCCTATTGAATAATGAATATTTTGAATTTTCTCCAAAAGTAAAGTAGTTGCAAACTCATCCTTTTAGAAACTTGTTTGGGCTGTTGAGTGGAGTAGAAAAACATCAAAAATTTCAATACTGAACGATTCTACCAAGAGATGTGAGTGTTCATTCAAACCGCTGCTTTTTGCTATTGGGCGTTATTGAATAATGAATGTTTTGAATTTTCTCCAAAGGTAAAGTAGTTGCAAACTCATCCTTTTAGAAAGTTGTTTGGGCTGTTGAGAGGAGTAGAAGAACATCAAAAATTTCAATCCTGCACGATTCTACCAAGAAATGTGAGTGTTCTTTCAAACCGCTGCTTTTTGCTATTGGTCCCTATTGAATAATGAATGTTTTGAATTTTCTCCAAAAGTAAAGTAATTGCAAACTCATCCTTTTAGAAACTTCTTTGGGCTGTTGAGCAGAGTAGAGAAACACGAAAAATTTCAATCCTGCACGATTCTACCAAGAAATGTGAGTGTTCATTCAAACCGCTGATTTTTGGTATTTTGGGCCCAATTGAATAATGAATGTTTTGAATTTTCTCCAAAAGTAAAGTAGTTGCAAACTCATCCTCTTAGAAACTTGTTTGGGCTGTTGAGATGAGTAAAAAAACATCAAAAATTTCAATCCTGCACGATTCTACCAAGAAATGTGTTTGTTCATTGAAAACGCTGCTTTTTGCTATTGGGCTCTATTGAATAATGAATGTTTTGAATTTTCTCCAAAAGTAAAGTAGTTGCAAGCTCATCCTTTTAGAGTCTTGTTTGGGCTCATGAGAGAAGTAGAAAAACATCAAAAATTTCAATCCTGAACCATTCTACCAAGAGATGTGAGTGTTCATTCAAACAGCTGCTTTTTGCTATTGGGCCCTATTGAATAATGAATGTTTTGAATTTTCCGCAAAAGTAAAGTAGTTGCAAACCCATCCTTATAGAGACTTGTTTGGGCTCATGAGAGGAGTAGAAAAACGTCAAAAAATCCAATCCTGCACGATTCTACCGAGAAATGTGAGTGTTCATTCAAACAGCTGCTTTTTGCTATTGGGCCTTATTGAATAATGAATGTTTTGAATTGTCTTCAAAAGTAAAGTAGTTGCAAACTCATCCTTTTAGAAACTTGTTTGGGCTGTTGAGAGGAGTAGAAAAACATCAAAAATTTCAATGCTGCACTATTCTACCAAGAAATGTGAGTGTTCATTCAAACCGCTGGTTTTTGCTATTTTGGGCCCTATTGAATAATGAATGTTTTGAATTTTCTCCAAAAGTAAAGTAGTTGCAAACTCATCCTCTTAGAAACTTGTTTGGGCTGTTGAGAGGAGTAAAAAAACATCAAAAATTTCAATCCTGCACGATTCTACCAAGAAATGTGATTGTTCATTCAAACCGCTGATTTTTGCTATTGGGCCCTATTGAATAATGAATGTTTTGAACTTTCTCCAAAACGAAACTAGGTGCAAACTCATACTTCTAGAGTCTTGTTTGGGCTCAGGAGAGGAGTAGAAAAACATCACAAATTTCAATCCTGAACGATTCTACCAAGAGATGTGAGTGTTCATTCAAACAGCTGCTTTTTGCTATTGGGCCCTATTGAATAATGAATGTTTTGAATTTTCTGCAAAAGTAAAGTAGTTGCAAACCATCCTTCTAGAGTCTTGTTTGGGCTCATGAAAGGAGTAGAAAAACGTCAAAAATTCCAATCCTGCAAGATTATACCGAGAAATGTGAGTGTTCATTCAAACCGCTGCTTTTTGCTATTGGGCCTTATTGAATAATGAATGTTTTGAATTTTCTGCAAAAGTAAAGTAGTTGCAAACTCATACTTCTAGAGTCTTGTTTGGGCTCAGGAGAGGAGTAGAAAAACATCACAAATTTCAATCCTGCACGATTCTACCAAGAAATGTGATTGTTCATTCAAAACGCTGCTTTTTGCTATTGGGCTCTATTGAATAATGAATGTTTTGAAATTTCTCCAAAAGTAAAGTAGTTGCAAACTCATCCTTTTAGATTCTTGTTTGGGCTCATGAGAGGAGTAGAAAAACATCAAAAATTTCAATCCTGCACGATTATACCAAGAAATGTGAGTGTTCATTCAAACCGCTACTTTTTGCTATTGAATAATGAATGTTTTGAATTTTCTCCAAAAGTAAAGTAGTTGCAAACTCATCCTTTTAGAAACTTTTTTGGGCTCATGAGAGGAGTATAAAAATATCAAAAATATAAATCCTGCTCGATTCTACCAAGAAATGTGAGTGTTCCTTCAAACGGCTGCTTTTTGCTATTGGGCCCTCTTGACTAATGAATGTTTTGAATTATCTCCAAAAGTAAAGTAGTTGCAAACTCATCCTTTTAGAAACTTGTTTGGGCTGTTGAGAGGAGTAGAAAAGCATCAAAAATTTCAATCCTGCACGATTCTACCATGAACCGAGATTGTTCATTCAAAACGCTGCTTTTTGCTATCAGACCCTATTGAATAATGAATGTTTTGAATTTTCTCCAAAAGTATAGTTGCAAACTCATCCTCCTAGAGTTTTGCTTGTGCTCATGAGAGGAGTAGAAAAACATCAAAAATTTCAATCCTGCACGATTCTACCAAGAAATGTGAGTGTTCATTCAAACCGCTGCTTTTTGCTATTGGGCCTATTGAATAATGAATGTTTTGAATTTTCTCCAAAAGTAAAGTAGTTGCAAACTCATCGTTTTAGAAACTTGTTTGGGCTGTTGAGAGGAGTAGAAAAACATCAAAAATTTCAATCCTGCACGATTCTACCAAGAAATGTGATTGTTCATTCAAAACGCTGCTTTTTGCTATTGGGCTCTATTGAATAATGAATGTTTAGAATTTTCTGCAAAAGTAAAGTAGTTGCAAACTCATCCTCTTAGAAACTTGTTTGGGCTGTTGAGAGGAGTAAGAAAACATCAAAAATTTCAATCCTGCACGATTCTACCAAGAAATGTGATTGTTCATTCAAACAGCTGCTTTTTGCTATTGGACCCTATTGAATAATGAAAGTTTTGAATTTTCTGCAAAAGTAAAGTAGTTGCAAACTCATCCTCTTAGAAACTTGTTTGGGTTGTTGAGAGGAGTAAAAAAACATCAAAAATTTCAATCCTGCACGATTCTACCAAGAAATGTGATTGTTCATTCAAAACGCTGCTTTTTGCTATTGGGCTCTATTGAATAATGAATGTTTTGAATTTTCTCCAAAAGTAAAGTAGTTGCAATCTCATCCTTTTAGAGTCTTGTTTGGGCTCATGAGAGCAGTAGAAAAACATCAAAAATTTCAATCCTGAACGAATCTACCAAGAGACGTGAATGTTCATTCAAACAGCTGCTTTTTGCTTTTGGGCCCTATTGAATAATGAATGTTTTGAATTTTCTGCAAAAGTAAAGTAGTTGCAAAGCCATCCTTACAGAGACATGTTTGGGCTCATGAGAGGAGTAGAAAAATGTCAAAAAATCCAATCCTGCTCGATTCTACCAAGAAATGTGATTGTTCATTCAAAACACTGCTTTTTGCTATTGGGCTCTATTGAATAATGACTGTTTTGAATTTTCTCCAAAAGTAAAGTAGTTGCAAGCTCATCCTTTTAGAGTCTTGTTTAGGCTCATGAGAGGAGTAGAAAAACATTAAAAATTTCAATCCTGATCGATTCTACCAAGAGATGTGAGTGTTCATTCAAACCGCTGCTTTTTGCTATTGGTCTCTATTGAATAATGAATATTTTGAATTTTCTCCAAAAGTAAAGTAGTTGCAAACTCATCCTTTTAGAAACTTGTTTGGGCTGTTGAGAGGAGTAGAAAAACATCAACATTTTCTATCCTGCACGATTCTACCAAGAAATGTGATTGTTCATTCAAAACGATGCTTTTTGCTATTGGGCTCTATTGAATAATGAATGTTTTGAATTTTCTCCAAAATTAAAGTAGTTACAAGCTCATCCTTTTAGATTATTGTTTGGGCTCATGAGAGGAGTAATAAAATATCAAAAATTTCAATACTGAACGATTATACCAAGAGATGTGAGTGTTCATTCAAACCGCTGCTTTTTGCTATTGGGCGTTATTGAATAATGAATGTTTTGAATTTTCTCCAAAAGTAAAGTAGTTGCAAACTCATCCTTTTAGAAACTTGTTTGGGCTGTTGAGAGGAGTAGAAAAACATCAAAAATTTCAATCCTGCACGATTCTACCAAGAAATGTGATTGTTCATTCAAAACGATGCTTTTTGCTATTGGGCTCTATTGAATAATGAATGTTTTGAATTTTCTCCAAAATTAAAGTAGTTACAAGCTCATCCTTTTAGATTATTGTTTGGGCTCATGAGAGGAGTAATAAAATATCAAAAATTTCAATACTGAACGATTATACCAAGAGATGTGAGTGTTCATTCAAACCGCTGCTTTTTGCTATTGGGCGTTATTGAATAATGAATGTTTTGAATTTTCTCCAAAAGTAAAGTAGTTGCAAACTCATCCTTTTAGAAACTTGTTTGGGCTGTTGAGAGGAGTAGAAAAACATCAAAAATTTCAATCCTGCACGATTCTACCAAGAAATGTGAGTGTTCATTCAAACCGGTGCTTTTTGCTATTGGTCCCTATTGAATAATGAATGTTTTGAAATTTCTCCAAAAGTAAAGTAGTTGCAAACTCATCCTTTTAGAAACTTGTTTGGGCTGTTAAGCGGAGTAGAAAAACATGAAAAATTTAAATCCTGCACGATTCTACCAAGAAATGTGATTGTTCATTCAAACCGCTGATTTTTGCTATTTTGGGCCCTATTGAATAATGAATGTTTTGAATTTTCTCCAAAAGTAAAGTAGTTGCAAACTCATCCTTTTAGAAACTTGTTTGGGCTGTTGAGAGGAGTAAAAAAACATCAAAAATTTCAATCCTGCCCTATTCTACCAAAAAGTGTGATTGTACATTCAAAACACTGCTTTTTGCAATTAGACTCTATTGAATAAAGAATGTTTAGAATTTTCTCCAAAAGTAAAGAAATTGCAAACTCACCCTTTTAGAGTCTTGTGTGGGCTCATGAGAAGAGTAGAAAAACATCAAAAATTTCAATCCTGCACGATTATACGAAGATATGTGAGTGTTCATTCAAACCGCTGCTTTTTGCGATTGGGTCCTATTGAATAATGAATGTTTTGAATTTTCTGCAAAAGTAAAGTAGTTCCAAAATCATCCTTTTAGAGACTTGTTTGGGCTCATGAGAGGATCAGAAAAACGTTAAAAATTTCAATCCTGCATGATTCTACCAAGAAATGTGAGTTTTCATTCAAACCGCAGCTTTTTGCTATTGAATAATGAATGTTTTGAATTTTCTCCAAAAGTAAAGTAGTTGCAAACTCATCCTTTTAGAAACTTGTTTGGGCTCATGAGAGGAGTAGAAAAACATCAAAAATATAAATCCTGCTCGATTCTACCAAGAAATATGAGTGTTCCATCAAACCGCTGCTTTTTGCTATTGGGCCCTCTTGAATAATGAATGTTGTGAATTATCTCCAAAAGTTAAGTGGTTGCAAACTCATCCTTTTAGAAACTTGTTTGGGTTGTTGAGAGGAGTAGAAAAACATCAAAAAATTCAATCCTGCACGATTCTACCAAGAAATGTGATTGTTCATTCAAAACGCTGGTTTTTGCTATTAGACCCTATTGAATAATGAATGTTTTGAATTTTCTCCAAAAGTAAAGTAGTTGCAAACTCATCCTTCTACAGGCTTGTTTGGGCTCATGAGAGAAGTAGAAAAACGTCAAAAATTTCAATCCTGCACGATTCTACCAAGAAATGTGATTGTTCATTCAAACCGCTGATTTTTGCTTTTTTGGGCCCTATTGAATAATGAATGTTTTAAATTTTCTCCAAAAGTAAAGTAGTTGCAAACTCATCCTCTTAGAAACTTGTTTGGGCTGTTGAGAGGAGTAAAAAAACATCAAAAATTTCAATCCTGCACGATTCTACCAAGAAATGTGATTGTTAATTCAAAACGCTGCTTTTTGCTATTGGGCTCTATTGTATAATCAATGTTTTGAATTTTCTCCAAAAGTAAAGTAGTTGCAAGCTCATCCTTTTAGAGTCTTGTTTGGGCTCATGAGAGGAGTAGAAAAACATTAAAAATTTCAATCCTGAACGATTTTACCAAGAGATGTGAGTGTTCATTCAAACCACTGCTTTTTGCTATTGGTCCCTATTGAATAATGAATATTTTGAATTTTCTCCAAAAGTAATGTAGTTGCAAACTCATCCTTTTAGAAACTTGTTTGGGCTGTTGAGTGGAGTAGAAAAACATCAAAATTTTCAATACTGAACGATTCTACCAAGAGATGTGAGTGTTCATTCAAACCGCTGCTTTTTGCTATTGGGCGTTATTGAATAATGAATGTTTTGAATTTTCTCCAAAGGTAAAGTAGTTGCAAACTCATCCTTTTAGAAAGTTGTTTGGGCTGTTGAGAGGAGTAGAAGAACATCAAAAATTTCAATCCTGCACGATTCTACCAAGAAATGTGAGTGTTCTTTCAAACCGCTGCTTTTTGCTATTGGTCCCTATTGAATAATGAATGTTTTGAATTTTCTCCAAAAGTAAAGTAATTGCAAACTCATCCTTTTAGAAACTTCTTTGGGCTGTTGAGCAGAGTAGAGAAACACGAAAAATTTCAATCCTGCACGATTCTACCAAGAAATGTGAGTGTTCATTCAAACCGCTGATTTTTGGTGTTTTGGGCCCAATTGAATAATGAATGTTTTGAATTTTCTCCAAAAGTAAAGTAGTTGCAAACTCATCCTCTTAGAAACTTGTTTGGGCTGTTGAGATGAGTAAAAAAACATCAAAAATTTCAATCCTGCACGATTCTACCAAGAAATGTGAGTGTTCATTCAAACCGCTGGTTTTTGCTATTTTGGGCCCTATTGAATAATGAATGTTTTGAATTTTCTCCAAAAGTAAAGTAGTTGCAAGCTCATCCTTTTAGAGTCTTGTTTGGGCTCATGAGAGAAGTAGAAAAACATCAAAAATTTCAATCCTGAACCATTCTACCAAGAGATGTGAGTGTTCATTCAAACAGCTGCTTTTTGCTATTGGGCCTTATTGAATAATGAATGTTTTGAATTGTCTTCAAAAGTAAAGTAGTTGCAAACTCATCCTTTTAGAAACTTGTTTGGGCTGTTGAGAGGAGTAGAAAAACATCAAAAATTTCAATCCTGCACTATTCTACCAAGAAATGTGAGTGTTCATTCAAACCGCTGGTTTTTGCTATTTTGGGCCCTATTGAATAATGAATGTTTTGAATTTTCTCCAAAAGTAAAGTAGTTGCAAACTCATCCTCTTAGAAACATGTTTGGGCTGTTGAGAGGAGTAAAAAAACATCAAAAATTTCAATCCTGCACGATTCTACCAAGAAATGTGATTGTTCATTCAAACCGCTGATTTTTGCTATTGGGCCCTATTGAATAATGAATTTTTTGAACTTTCTCCAAATCGAAACTAGTTGCAAACTCATACTTCTAGAGTCTTGTTTGGGCTCTGGAGAGAAGTAGAAAAACATCACAAATTTCAATCCTGAACGATTCTACCAAGAGATGTGAGTGTTCATTCAAACAGCTGCTTTTTGCTATTGGGCCCTATTGAATAATGAATGTTTTGAATTTTCTGCAAAAGTAAAGTTGTTGCAAACTTATCCTTTTAGAAACTTGTTTGGGCTGTTTAGAGGAGTAGAAAAACATCAAAAATTTCAATCCTGCAAGATTCTACCAAGAACTGTGATTGTTCATTCAAAACGCTGCTTTTTGCTATTAGACCCTATTGAATAATGAATGTTTTGAATTTTCTGGAAAAGTAAAGCAGTTGCAAACTCATCCTTCTTTAGTCTTGTTTGGGCTCATGAGAGTAGAAAAACGTCAAAAATTTCAATCCTGCATGATTCCACCAAAAAATGTGAGTTCATTCAAACCGCTGCTTTTTGCAATTGATCCCTAATGAATAATGAATGTTTTGAATTTTAACCAAAAGTAAAGTAGTTGCAAACTTATGCTTTTAGAGTCTTGTTGGGCTCATGAGAGGAGTAGAAAAACATCAAAAATTTCAATCCTGAATGATTCTACCAAGAAATGTGAGTGTTCATTCAAACCGCTGGTTTTTGCTATTTTGGGCCCTATTGAATAATGAATGTTTTGAATTTTCTCCAAAAGTAAAGTAGTTGCAAGCTCATCCTTTTAGAGTCTTGTTTGGGCTCATGAGAGGAGTAGAAAAACATCAAAAATTTCAATCCTGAACGATTCTACCAAGAGATGTGAGTGTTCATTCAAACCGCTGCTTTTTGCTATTGGTCCCTATTGAATAATGAATATTTTGAATTTTCTCCAAAAGTAAAGTAGTTGCAAACTCATCCTTTTAGAAACTTGTTTGGGCTGTTGAGAGGAGTAGAAAAACAAGAACATTTTCTATCCTGCACGATTCTACCAGGAAATGTGATTGTTCATTCAAAACGCTGCTTTTTGCTAATGGGCAAATGAATGAATGTTTTGAATTTTCTCCAAAAGTAAAGTAGTTGCAAACTCATCCTTTTAGAGTCTTGTTTGGGCTCATGAGAGGAGTAGAAAAACATCAAAAATTTCAGTCCTGAACAATTCTACCAAGAGATGTGAGTGTTCATTCAAACAGCTGCTTTTTTCTATTGGGCCCTATTGAATAATGAATATTTTGAATTTTCTGCAAAAGTAAAGTAGTTGCAAACTCATCCTTTTAGAAACTTGTTTGGGCTGTTGAGAGGAGTAGAAAGACATCAAAAATTTCAATTCTGCACGATTCTATCAAGAGCTGTGATTGTTCATTCAAAACGCTGCTTTTTGCTGTTAGACCCTATTGAATAATGAATGTTTTGAATTTTCTGCAAAAGTAAAGTAGTTGCAAACTCATCATTCTATAGTATTGTTTGGGCTCATGAGAGTAGAAAAACATCAAAAATTTCAATCCTGCACCATTCTACCAAAAAATGTGAGTACATTCAAACCGCTGCTTCTTGCTATTGATCCCTAATGAATAATGAATGTTTTGAATTTTAACCAAAAGTAAAGTAGTTGCAAACTTATCCTTTTAGAGACTTGTTTGGGCTCATGAGAGGAGTAGAAAAACATCAAAAATTTCAATCCTGAACGATTCTACCAAGAGATGTGAGTGTTTATTCAAACCGCTGCTTTTTGCTATTGAATAATGAATGTTTTGAATTTTCTCCAAAAGTAAAGTAGTTGCAAACTCATCCTTTTAGAAACTTGTTTGGGCTCATGAGAGGAGTAGAAAAATATCAAAAATATAAATCCTGCTCGATTCTACCAAGAAATGTGAGTGTTCCTTCAAACGTCTGCTTTTTGCTATTGGGCCCTCTTGAATAATGAATGTTTTGAATTATCTCCAAAAGTAAAGTAGTTGCAAACTCATCCTTTTAGAAACTTGTTTGGGCTGTTGAGAGGAGTAGAAAAGCATCAAAAATTTCAATCCTGCACGATTCTACCATGAACCGAGATTGTTCATTCAAAACGCTGCTTTTTGCTATCAGACCCTATTGAATAATGAATGTTTTGAATTTTCTCCAAAAGTAAAGTAGTTGCAAACTCATCCTTTTAGAAACTTGTTTGGGCTCATGAGAGGAGTAGAAAAATATCAAAAATTTCAATCCTGCTCGATTCTACCAAGAAATGTGAGTGTTCTTTCAAACCGCTGCTTTTTGCTATTGGGCCTATTGAATAATGAATGTTTTGAATTTTCTCCAAAAGTAAAGTAGTTGCAAACTCATCGTTTTAGAAACTTGTTTGGGCTGTTGAGAGGAGTAGAAAAACATCAAAAATTTCAATCCTGCACGATTCTACCAAGAAATGTGATTGTTCATTCAAAACGCTGCTTTTTGCTATTGGGCTCTATTGAATAATGAATGTTTTGAATTTTCTGCAAAAGTAAAGTAGTTGCAAACTCATCCTCTTATAAACTTGTTTGGGCTGTTGAGAGGAGTAAAAAAACATCAAAAATTTCAATCCTGCACTATTCTACCAAGAAATGTGATTGTTCATTCAAACAGCTGCTTTTTGCTATTGGACCCTATTGAATAATGAAAGTTTTGAATTTTCTGCAAAAGTAAAGTAGTTGCAAACTCATCCTCTTAGAAACTTGTTTGGGTTGTTGAGAGGAGTAAAAAAACATCAAAAATTTCAATCCTGCACGATTCTACCAAGAAATGTGTTTGTTCATTGAAAACGCTGCTTTTTGCTATTGGGCTCTATTGAATAATGAATGTTTTGAATTTTCTGCAAAAGTAAAGTAGTTGCAAACTCATACTTCTAGAGTCTTGTTTGGGCTCAGGAGAGGAGTAGAAAAACATCACAAATTTCAATCCTGCACGATTCTACCAAGAAATGTGATTGTTCATTCAAAACGCTACTTTTTGCTATTGGGCTCTATTGAATAATGAATGTTTTGAATTTTCTCCAAAAGTAAAGTAGTTGCAAGCTCATCCTTTTAAATTCTTGTTTGGGCTCATGAGAGGAGTAGAAAAACATCAAAAATTTCAATCCTGAACGATTCTACCAAGAGATGTGAGTGTTCATTCAAACAGCTGCTTTTTGATATTGGGCCCTATTGAATAATGAATGTTTTGAATTTTCTGCAAAGGTAAAGTAGTTGCCAACCATCCTTATAGAGACTTGTTTGGGCTCATGAGAGGAGTAGAAAAACGTCAAAAATTCCAATCTTGCACGATTATACCGAGAAATGTGAGTGTTCATTCAAACGGCTGGTTTTTGCTATTGGGTCTTATTGAATAATGAATGTTTTGAAATTTCTCCAAAAGTAAAGTAGTAGCAAACTCATCCTTTTAGATTCTTGTTTGGGCTCATGAGAGGAGTAGAAAAACATCAAAAATTTCTATCCTTTACCATTCTACCCAGAAATATGAGTGTTAATTCAAACCGCTGCTTTTTCCTATTGGGCCCTATTGAATAATGAATGTTTTTAATTTTCTCCAAAAGTAAAGTAGTTGCAAACTCATCCTTCTAGAGTCTTGTTTGGGCTCATGAGAGGAGTAGAAAAACATCAAAAATTTCAATCCTGAACGATTCTACCAAGAGATGTGAGTGTTCATTGAAACAGCTGCTTTTTGCTATTGGTCCCTATTGAATAATGAATGTTTTGAATTTCCTCCAAAAGTAAAGTAGTTGCAAACTCATCCTTTTAGAAACTTGCTTGGGCTGCACTATTCTACCAAGAAATGTGAGTGCTCATTCAAACCACTGCTTTTTGCTATTTTGGGCCCTATTGAATAATGAGTGTTTTGAATTTTCTCCAAAAGTAAAGGAGTTGCAAACTTATCCTTTTAGAAACTTGTTTGGGCTGTTGAGAGGAGTACAAAAACATCAAAAATTTCAATACTGCATGATTCTACCAAGAAATGTGATTGTTCATTCAAAACGCTGCTTTTTGCTATTGGGCTCTATTGAATAATGAATGTTTTGAATTTTCTCCAAAAGTAAAGTAGTTGCAAGCTTATCCTTTTAGAGTCTTGTTTGGGCTCATGAGAGGAGTAGAAAAACATCAAAAATTTCAATCCTGAACGATTGTACCAAGAAATGTGAGTGTTCATTCAAACAGCTGCTTTTTGCTATTGGGCACTATTGAATAATGAATGTTTTGAATTTTCCGCAAAAGTAAAGTAGTTGCAAACCCATCCTTATAGAGACTTGTTTGGGCTCATGAGAGGAGTAGAAAAATGTCAAAAAATCCAATCCTGCACGATTCTACCGATAAATGTGAGTGTTCATTCAAACTGCTGCTTTTTGCTATTGGGCCTAAATTGAATAATTAATGTTTTGAATTTTCTCCAAAAGTAAAGTAGTTGCAAACTCATCCTTTTAGAAACTTGTTTGGGCTGTTGAGAGGAGTAGAAAAACATCAAAAATTTCAATCCTGCACGATTCTATCAAGAAATGTGAGCGTTCATTCAAACCGCTGCTTTTTTACTATTGGTCCCTATTGAATAATGAATGTTTTGAATTTGCTCCAAAAGTAAAGTAATTGCAAACTCATCCTTTTAGAAACTTGTTTGGGCTGTTGAGCGGAGTAGAAAAACATGAAAAATTTCAATCCTGCACGATTCTACCAGGAAACGTGAGTGTTCATTCAAACCGCTGATTTTTGCTATTTTGGGCCCTATTGAATAATGAATGTTTTGAATTTTCTCCAAAAGTAAAGTAGTTGCAAACTCATCCTCTAAGAAACTTGTTTGGGCTGTTGATAGGAGTAAAAAAACATCAAAAATTTCAATCCTGCACGATTCTACCAAGAAATGTGATTGTTCATTCAAAACGCTGCTTTTTGCTATTGGGCTCTATTGAATAATGAATGTTTTGAATTTTCTCCAAAAGTAAAGTAGTTGCAAGCTCATCCTTTTAGAGTCTTGTTTAGGCTCATGAGAGGAGTAGAAAAACATCAAAAATTTCAATCCTGAACGATTCTACCAAGAGATGTGAGTGTTGATTCAAACCGCTGCTTTTTGCTATTGGTCCCTATTGAATAATGAATATTTTGAATTTTCTCCAAAAGTAAAGTAGTTGCAAACTCATCCTTTTAGAATCTTGTTTGGGCTGTTGAGAGGAGTAGAAAAACATCAACATTTTCTATCCTGCACGATTTTACCAAGAAATGTGATAGTTCATTCAAAACGCTGCTTTTTGCTAATGGGCAAATGAATGAATGTTTTGAATTTTCTCCAAAAGTAAAGTAGTTGCAAGCTCATCCTTTTAGAGTCTTGTTTGAGCTCATGAGAGGAGTAGAAAAACATCAAAAATTTCAATTCTGCACGATTCTACCAAGAGATGTGAGTGTTCATTCAAACAGCTGCTTTTTGCTATTGGGCCCTATTGAATAATGAATGTTTTGAATTTTCTGCAAAAGTAAAGTTGTTGCAAACTCATCCTTTTAGAAACTTGTTTGGGCTGTTGAGAGGAGTAGAAAAATATCAAAAATTTCAATCCTGCAAGATTCTACCAAGAACTGTGATTGTTCATTCAAAACGCTGCTTTTTACTACTAGACCCTATTGAATAATGAATGTTTTGAATTTTCTGGAAAAGTAAAGTAGTTACAAACTCATCCTTCTATAGTCTTGTTTGGGCTCATGAGAGTAGAAAAACGTCAAAAATTTCAATCCTGCACGATTCTACCAAAAAATGTGAGTTCATTCAAACCGCTGCTTTTTGCAATTGATCCCTAATGAATAATGAATGTTTTGAATTTTAAAAAAAAGTAAAGTAGTTGCAAACTTATGCTTTCAGAGTCTTGTTTGGGCTCATGAGAGGAGTAGAAAAACATCAAAAATTTCAATCCTGAACGATTCTACCAAGAGATGTGAGTGTTCATTCAAACAGCTGCTTTATGCTATTGGGCCCTATTGAACAATGAATGTTTTGAATTTTCTGCAAAAGTAAAGCAGTTGCAAACTCATCCTTTTAGAAACTTGTTTGGGCTCATGAGAGGAGTAGAAAAATATCAAAAATATAAATCCTGCTCAATTCTACCAAGAAATGTGAGTGTTCTTTCAAACGGCTGCTTTTTGCTATTGGGCCCTCTTGAATAATGAATGTTTTGAATTATCTCCAAAAGCAAAGTAGTTGCAAACTCATCCTTTTAAAAACTTGTTTGGGCTGTTGAGAGGAGTAGAAAAGCATCAAAAATTTCAATCCTGCACGATTCTACCATGAACCGAGATTGTTCATTCAAAACGCTGCTTTTTGCTATCAGACCCTATTGAATAATGAATGTTTTGAATTTTCTCCAAAAGTAAAGTAGTTGCAAACTGATCCTTTTAGAAACTTGTTTGAGCTCATGAGAGGAGTAGAAAAACATCAAAAATATAAATCCTGCTCGATTCAACCAAGAAATATGAATGTTCCTTCAAACCGCTGCTTTTTGCTATTGGGCCCTCTTGAATAATGAATGTTGTGAATTATCTCCAAAAGTTAAGTAGTTGCAAACTCATCCTTTTAGAAACTTGTTTGGGCTGTTGAGAGGAGTAGAAAAACATCAAAAAATTCAATCCTGCACGATTCTACCAAGAAATGTGAGTGTTCTTTCAAACCGCTGCTTTTTGCTATTGGTCCCTATTGAATAATGAATGTTTTGAATTTTCTCCAAAAGTAAAGTAATTGCAAACTCATCCTTTTAGAAACTTCTTTGGGCTGTTGAGCAGAGTAGAGAAACATGAAAAATTTCAATCCTGCACGATTCTACCAAGAAATGTGAGTGTTCATTCAATCCGCTGATTTTTGCTATTTTGGGCCCAATTGAATAATGAATGTTTTGAATTTTCTCCAAAAGTAAAGTAGTTGCAAACTCATCCTCTTAGAAACTTGTTTGGGCTGTTGAGAGGAGTAGAAAAACAAGAACATTTTCTATCCTGCACGATTCTACCAGGAAATGTGATTGTTCATTCAAAACGCTGCTTTTTGCTAATGGGCAAATGAATGAATGTTTTGAATTTTCTCCAAAAGTAAAGTAGTTGCAAACTCATCCTTTTAGAGTCTTGTTTGGGCTCATGAGAGGAGTAGAAAAACATCAAAAATTTCAGTCCTGAACAATTCTACCAAGAGATGTGAGTGTTCATTCAAACAGCTGCTTTTTTCTATTGTGCCCTATTGAATAATGAATATTTTGAATTTTCTGCAAAAGTAAAGTAGTTGCAAACTCATCCTTTTAGAAACTTGTTTGGGCTGTTGAGAGGAGTAGAAAAACATCAAAAATTTCAATTCTGCACGATTCTATCAAGAGCTGTGATTGTTCATTCAAAACGCTGCTTTTTGCTGTTAGACCCTATTGAATAATGAATGTTTTGAATTTTCTGCAAAAGTAAAGTAGTTGCAAACTCATCATGCTATAGTATTGTTTGGGCTCATGAGAGTAGAAAAACATCAAAAATTTCAATCCTGCACCATTCTACCAAAAAATGTGAGTACATTCAAACCGCTGCTTTTTGCTATTGATCCCTAATGAATAATGAATGTTTTGAATTTTAACCAAAAGTAAAGTAGTTGCAAACTTATCCTTTTAGAGACTTGTTTGGGCTCATGAGAGGAGTAGAAAAACATCAAAAATTTCAATCCTGAACGATTCTACCAAGAGATGTGAGTGTTTATTCAAACCGCTGCTTTTTGCTATTGAATAATGAATGTTTTGAATTTTCTCCAAAAGTAAAGCAGTTGCAAACTCATCCTTTTAGAAACTTGTTTGGGCTCATGAGAGGAGTAGAAAAACATCAAAAATATAAATCCTGCTCGATTCTACCAAGAAATGTGAGTGTTCTTTCAAACCGCTGCTTTTTGCTATTGGGCCCTCTTGAATAATGAATGTTTTGAATTATCTCCAAAAGTTAAGTAGTTGCAAACTCATCCTTTTAGAAACTTGTTTGGGCTGTTGAGAGGAGTAGAAAAACGTCAAAAATATAAATCCTGCACAATTCTACCAAGAAATTTGAGTGTTTATTCAAACCGCTGCTTTTTGCTATTGGGCCCTATTGAATAATGAATGTTTTGAATTTTCCGCAAAAGTAAAGTAGTTGCAAACCCATCCTTATAGAGACTTGTTTGGGCTCATGAGAGGAGTAGAAAAACGTCAAAAAATCCAATCCTGCACGATTCTATTGAGAAATGTGAGTGTTCATTCAAACCGCTGCTTTTTGCTATTGGGCCTTATTGAATAATGAATGTTTTGAATTTTCTTCAAAAGTAAAGTAGTTGCAAACTCATTCTTTTAGAAACTTGTTTGGGCTGTTGAGAGGAGTAGAAAAACATCAAAAATTTCAATCCTGCACGATTCTACCAAGAAATGTGATTGTTCATTCAAAAAGCTGCTTTTTGCCATTGGGCTCTATTGAATAATGAATGTTTTGAATTTTCTCCAAAAGTAAAGTAGTTACAAGCTCATCCCTTTAGAGTCTTGTTTGGGCTCATGAGAGGAGTAGAAAAACATTAAAAATTTCAATCCTGAACGATTCTACCAAGAGATGTGAGTGTTCATTCAAACAGCTGCTTTTTGCTATTGGGCCTATTGAATAATGAATGTTTTGAATTTTCTGCAAAAGTAAAGTAGTTGCAAACTCATCCTTTTAGAAACTTGTTTGGGCTGTTGAGAGGAGAAGAAAAGCATCAAAAATTACAATCCTGCCCGATTCTACCAAGAACTGTGATTGTTCATTGAAAACACTGCTTTTGGCAATTAGACTCTATTGAATAAAGAATGTTTTGAATTTTCTCCAAAAGTAAAGTAGTTGCAAACTCATCCTTTTAGAAACTTGTTTGGGCTGTTGAGAGGAGTAGAAAAACATCAAAAATTTCAATCCTGCTCGATTATACGAAGAAATGTGAGTGTTCATTCAAACCGCTGCTTTTTGCGATTGGGTCCGATTGAATAATGAATGTTTTGAATTTTCTGCAAAAGTAAAGTAGTTCCAAACTCATCCTTCTAGAGTCTTGTTTGGGATCCTGAGAGGATTAGAAAAAGTTAAAAATTTCAATCCTGCATGATTCTACCAAGAAATGTGAGTGTTTATTCAAACCGCTGCTTTTTGCTATTGAATAATGAATGTTTTGAATTTTCTCCAAAAGTAAAGTAGTTGCAAGCTCATCCTTTTAGAGTCTTGTTTGGGCTCATGAGAGGAGTAGAAAAACATCAAAAATTTCAGTCCTGAACAATTCTACCAAGAGATGTGAGTGTTCATTCAAACAACTGCTTTTTGCTATTGGGCCCTTTTGAATAATGAATGTTTTGAATTTTCTGCAAAAGTAAAGTAGTTGCAAACTCATCCTTTTAGAAACTTGTTTGGGCTGATGAGAGAAGTAGAAAAACATAAAAAATTTCAATTCTGCACGATTCTATCAAGAACTGTGATTGTTCATTCAAAACGCTGCTTTTTGCGATTAGACCCTATTGAATAATGAATGTTTTGAATTTTCTGCAAAAGTAAAGTAGTTGCAAACTCATCCTTTTAGAAAATTGTTTGGGCTGTTGAGAGGAGTAGAAAAACATCAAAAATTTCAATTCTGCACGATTCTTTCAAGAACTGTGATTGTTCATTCAAAACGCTGCTTTTTGCTACTAGACCCTATTGAATAATGAATGTTTTGAATTTTCTGCAAAAGTAAAGTAGTTGCAAACTCATCCTTCTATAGTATTGTTTGGGCTCATGAGAGTAGAAAAACGTCAAAAATTTCAATCCTGCACGATTCTACCAAAAAATGTGAGTACATTCAAACCGCTGCTTTTTGCTGTTGATCCCTAATGAATAATGAATGTTTTGAATTTTAACCAAAAGTAAAGTAATTGCAAACTCATCCTTTTAGAAACTTGTTTGGGCTGTTGAGCGGAGTAGAGAAACATGAAAAATTTAAATCCTGCACGATTCTACCAAGGAATGTGAGTGTTCATTTAAACCGCTGATTTTTGCTATTTTGGGCCCTATTGAATAATGAATGTTTTGAATTTTCTCCAAAAGTAAAGAAGTTGCAAACTCATCCTCTTAGAAACTTGTTTGGGCTGTTGAGAGGAGTAAAAAAACATCAAAAATTTCAATCCTGCACGATTCTACCAAGAAATGTGATTGTTCATTCAAAACGCTGCTTTTTGCTATTGGGCTCTATTGAATAATGAATGTTTTGAATTTTCTCCAAAAGTAAAGTAGTTGCAAGCTCATCCTTTTAGAGTCTTGTTTGGGCTCATGAGAGGAGTAGAAAAACATCAAAAATTTCAATCCTGAACGATTCTACCAAGAGATGTGAGTGTTCATTCAAACAGCTGCTTTTTGCTTTTGGGCCCTATTGAATAATGAATGTTTTGAATTTTCTGCAAAAGTAAAGTAGTTGCAAAGCCATCCTTACAGAGACATGTTTGGGCTCATGAGAGGAGTAGAAAAACGTCAAAAAATCCAATCCTGCTCGATTCTACCAAGAAATGTGATTGTTCATTCAAAACACTGCTTTTTGCTATTGGGCTCTATTGAATAATGACTGTTTTGAATTTTCTCCAAAAGTAAAGTAGTTGCAAGCTCATCCTTTTAGAGTCTTGTTTAGGCTCATGAGAGGAGTAGAAAAACATTAAAAATTTCAATCCTGATCGATTCTACCAAGAGATGTGAGTGTTCATTCAAACCGCTGCTTTTTGCTATTGGTCTCTATTGAATAATGAATATTTTGAATTTTCTCCAAAAGTAAAGTAGTTGCAAACTCATCCTTTTAGAAACTTGTTTGGGCTGTTGAGAGGAGTAGAAAAACATCAACATTTTCTATCCTGCACGATTCTACCAAGAAATGTGATTGTTCATTCAAAACGATGCTTTTTGCTATTGGGCTCTATTGAATAATGAATGTTTTGAATTTTCTCCAAAATTAAAGTAGTTGCAAGCTCATCCTTTTAGATTATTGTTTGGGCTCATGAGAGGAGTAATAAAATATCAAAAATTTCAATACTGAACGATTATACCAAGAGATGTGAGTGTTCATTCAAACCGCTGCTTTTTGCTATTGGGCGTTATTGAATAATGAATGTTTTGTATTTTCTCCAAAAGTAAAGTAGTTGCAAACTCATCCTTTTAGAAACTTGTTTGGGCTGTTGAGAGGAGTAGAAAAACATCAAAAATTTCAATCCTGCACGATTCTACCAAGAAATGTGAGTGTTCATTCAAACCGGTGCTTTTTGCTATTGGTCCCTATTGAATAATGAATGTTTTGAAATTTCTCCAAAAGTAAAGTAATTGCAAACTCATCCTTTTAGAAACTTGTTTGGGCTGTTAAGCGGAGTAGAAAAACATGAAAAATTTAAATCCTGCACGATTCTACCAAGAAATGTGAGTGTTCATTCAAACCGCTGATTTTTGCTATTTTGGGCCCTATTGAATAATGAATGTTTTGAATTTTCTCCAAAAGTAAAGTAGTTGCAAACTCATCCTTTTAGAAACTTGTTTGGGCTGTTGAGAGGAGTAAAAAAACATCAAAAATTTCAATCCTGCACGATTCTACCAAGAAATGTGATTGTTCATTCAAACAGCTGCTTTTTGCTATTGGACCCTATTGAATAATGAAAGTTTTGAATTTTCTGCAAAAGTAAAGTAGTTGCAAACTCATCCTCTTAGAAACTTGTTTGGGCTGTTGAGAGGAGTAAAAAAACATCAAAAATTTCAATCCTGCACGATTCTACCAAGAAATGTGATTGTTCATTCAAAACGCTGCTTTTTGCTATTGGGCTCTATTGAATAATGAATGTTTTGAATTTTCTCCAAAAGTAAAGTAGTTGCAATCTCATCCTTTTAGAGTCTTGTTTGGGCTCATGAGAGGAGTAGAAAAACATCAAAAATTTCAATCCTGAACGAATCTACCAAGAAATGTGATTGTTCATTCAAAACGCTGCTTTTTGCTATTGGGCTCTATTGAATAATGAATGTTTTGAATTTTCTCCAAAAGTAAAGTAGTTGCAATCTCATCCTTTTAGAGTCTTGTTTGGGCTCATGAGAGGAGTAGAAAAACATCAAAAATTTCAATCCTGAACGAATCTACCAAGAGACGTGAATGTTCATTCAAACAGCTGCTTTTTGCTTTTGGGCCCTATTGAATAATGAATGTTTTGAATTTTCTGCAAAAGTAAAGTAGTTGCAAAGCCATCCTTACAGAGACATGTTTGGGCTCATGAGAGGAGTAGAAAAACGTCAAAAAATCCAATCCTGCTCGATTCTACCAAGAAATGTGATTTTTCATTCAAAACACTGCTTTTTGCTATTGGGCTCTATTGAATAATGACTGTTTTGAATTTTCTCCAAAAGTAAAGTAGTTGCAAGCTCATCCTTTTAGAGTCTTGTTTAGGCTCATGAGAGGAGTAGAAAAATATTAAAAATTTCAATCCTGATCGATTCTACCAAGAGATGTGAGTGTTCATTCAAACCGCTGCTTTTTGCTATTGGTCTCTATTGAATAATGAATATTTTGAATTTTATCCAAAAGTAAAGTAGTTGCAAACTCATCCTTTTAGAAACTTGTTTGGGCTGTTGAGAGGAGTAGAAAAACATCAACATTTTCTATCCTGCACGATTCTACCAAGAAATGTGATTGTTCATTCAAAACGATGCTTTTTGCTATTGGGCTCTATTGAATAATGAATGTTTTGAATTTTCTCCAAAATTAAAGTAGTTGCAAGCTCATCCTTTTAGATTATTGTTTGGGCTCATGAGAGGAGTAATAAAATATCAAAAATTTCAATACTGAACGATTATACCAAGAGATGTGAGTGTTCATTCAAACCGCTGCTTTTTGCTATTGGGCGTTATTGAATAATGAATGTTTTGAATTTTCTCCAAAAGTAAAGTAGTTGCAAGCTCATCCTTTTAGAAACTTGTTCGGGCTGTTGAAAGGAGTAGAAAAACATCAAAAATTTCAATCCTGCACGATTCTACCAAGAAATGTGTGTTCATTCAAACCGGTGCTTTTTGCTATTGGTCCCTATTGAATAATGAATGTTTTGAAATTTCTCCAAAAGTAAAGTAATTGCAAACTCTTCCTTTTAGAAACTTGTTTGGGCTGTTAAGCGGAGTAGAAAAACATGAAAAATTTAAATCCTGATCGATTCTACCAAGAAATGTGAGTGTTCATTCAAACCGCTGATTTTTGCTATTTTGGGCCCTATTGAATAATGAATGTTTTGAATTTTCTCCAAAAGTAAAGTAGTTGCAAACTCATCCTTTTAGAAACTTGTTTGGGCTGTTGAGAGGAGTAAAAAAACATCAAAAATTTCAATCCTGCCCGATTCTACCAAAAAGTGTGATTGTACATTCAAAACACTGCTTTTTGCAATTAGACTCTATTGAATAAAGAATGTTTTGAATTTTCTCCAAAAGTAAAGAAATTGCAAACTCACCCTTTTAGAGTCTTGTTTGGGCTCATGAGAAGAGTAGAAAAACATCAAAAATTTCAATCCTGCACGATTATACCAAGATATGTGAGTGTTCATTCAAACCGCTGCTTTTTGCGATTGGGTCCTATTGAATAATGAATGTTTTGAATTTTCTGCAAAAGTAAAGTAGTTCCAAAATCATCCTTTTAGAGACTTGTTTGGGCTCATGAGAGGATCAGAAAAACGTTAAAAATTTCAATCCTGCATGATTCTACCAAGAAATGTGAGTTTTCATTCAAACCCCAGCTTTTTGCTATTGAATAATGAATGTTTTGAATTTTCTCCAAAAGTAAAGTAGTTGCAAACTCATCCTTTTAGAAACTTGTTTGGGCTCATGAGAGGAGTAGAAAAACATCAAAAATATAAATCCTGCTCGATTCTACCAAGAAATATGAGTGTTCCATCAAACCGCTGCTTTTTGCTATTGGGCCCTCTTGAATAATTAATGTTGTGAATTATCTCCAAAAGTTAAGTAGTTGCAAACTCATCCTTTTAGAAACTTGTTTGGGTTGTTGAGAGGAGTAGCAAAACATCAAAAAATTCAATCCTGCACGATTCTACCAAGAAATGTGATTGTTCATTCAAAACGCTGGTTTTTGCTATTAGACCCTATTGAATAATGAATGTTTTGAATTTTCTCCAAAAGTAAAGTAGTTGCAAACTCATCCTTCTACAGGCTTGTTTGGGCTCATGAGAGAAGTAGAAAAACGTCAAAAATTTCAATCCTGCACGATTCTACCAAGAAATGTGAGTGTTCATTCAAACCGCTGATTTTTGCTTTTTTGGGCCCTATTGAATAATGAATGTTTTAAATTTTCTCCAAAAGTAAAGTAGTTGCAAACTCATCCTCTTAGAAACTTGTTTGGGCTGTTGAGAGGAGTAAAAAAACATCAAAAATTTCAATCCTGCACGATTCTACCAAGAAATGTGATTGTTAATTCAAAACGCTGCTTTTTGCTATTGGGCTCTATCGTATAATGAATGTTTTGAATTTTCTCCAAAAGTAAAGTAGTTGCAAGCTCATCCTTTTAGAGTCTTGTTTGGGCTCATGAGAGGAGTAGAAAAACATTAAAAATTTCAATCCTGAACGATTCTACCAAGAGATGTGAGTGTTCATTCAAACCACTGCTTTTTGCTATTGGTCCCTATTGAATAATGAATATTTTGAATTTTCTCCAAAAGTAAAGTAGTTGCAAACTCATCCTTTTAGAAACTTGTTTGGGCTGTTGAGTGGAGTAGAAAAACATCAAAAATTTCAATACTGAACGATTCTACCAAGAGATGTGAGTGTTCATTCAAACCGCTGCTTTTTGCTATTTGGCGTTATTGAATAATGAATGTTTTGAATTTTCTCCAAAGGTAAAGTAGTTGCAAACTCATCCTTTTAGAAAGTTGTTTGGGCTGTTGAGAGGAGTAGAAGAACATCAAAAATTTCAATCCTGCACGATTCTACCAAGAAATGTGAGTGTTCTTTCAAACCGCTGCTTTTTGCTATTGGTCCCTATTGAATAATGAATGTTTTGAATTTTCTCCAAAAGTAAAGTAATTGCAAACTCATCCTTTTAGAAACTTCTTTGGGCTGTTGAGCAGAGTAGAGAAACACGAAAAATTTCAATCCTGCACGATTCTACCAAGAAATGTGAGTGTTCATTCAAACCGCTGATTTTTGGTATTTTGGGCCCAATTGAATAATGAATGTTTTGAATTTTCTCCAAAAGTAAAGTAGTTGCAAACTCATCCTCTTAGAAACTTGTTTGGGCTGTTGAGATGAGTAAAAAAACATCAAAAATTTCAATCCTGCACGATTCTACCAAGAAATGTGTTTGTTCATTGAAAACGCTGCTTTTTGCTATTGGGCTCTATTGAATAATGAATGTTTTGAATTTTCTCCAAAAGTAAAGTAGTTGCAAGCTCATCCTTTTAGAGTCTTGTTTGGGCTCATGAGAGAAGTAGAAAAACATCAAAAATTTCAATCCTGAACCATTCTACCAAGAGATGTGAGTGTTCATTCAAACAGCTGCTTTTTGCTATTGGGCCCTATTGAATAATGAATGTTTTGAATTTTCCGCAAAAGTAAAGTAGTTGCAAACCCATCCTTATAGAGACTTGTTTGGGCTCATGAGAGGAGTAGAAAAACGTCAAAAAATCCAATCCTGCACGATTCTACCGAGAAATGTGAGTGTTCATTCAAACAGCTGCTTTTTGCTATTGGGCCTTATTGAATAATGAATGTTTTGAATTGTCTTCAAAAGTAAAGTAGTTGCAAACTCATCCTTTTAGAAACTTGTTTGGGCTGTTGAGAGGAGTAGAAAAACATCAAAAATTTCAATGCTGCACTATTCTACCAAGAAATGTGAGTGTTCATTCAAACCGCTGGTTTTTGCTATTTTGGGCCCTATTGAATAATGAATGTTTTGAATTTTCTCCAAAAGTAAAGTAGTTGCAAACTCATCCTCTTAGAAACTTGTTTGGGCTGTTGAGAGGAGTAAAAAAACATCAAAAATTTCAATCCTGCACGATTCTACCAAGAAATGTGATTGTTCATTCAAACCGCTGATTTTTGCTATTGGGCCCTATTGAATAATGAATGTTTTGAACTTTCTCCAAAACGAAACTAGGTGCAAACTCATACTTCTAGAGTCTTGTTTGGGCTCAGGAGAGGAGTAGAAAAACATCACAAATTTCAATCCTGAACGATTCTACCAAGAGATGTGAGTGTTCATTCAAACAGCTGCTTTTTGCTATTGGGCCCTATTGAATAATGAATGTTTTGAATTTTCTGCAAAAGTAAAGTAGTTGCAAACCATCCTTCTAGAGTCTTGTTTGGGCTCATGAAAGGAGTAGAAAAACGTCAAAAATTCCAATCCTGCAAGATTATACCGAGAAATGTGAGTGTTCATTCAAACCGCTGCTTTTTGCTATTGGGCCTTATTGAATAATGAATGTTTTGAATTTTCTGCAAAAGTAAAGTAGTTGCAAACTCATACTTCTAGAGTCTTGTTTGGGCTCAGGAGAGGAGTAGAAAAACATCACAAATTTCAATCCTGCACGATTCTACCAAGAAATGTGATTGTTCATTCAAAACGCTGCTTTTTGCTATTGGGCTCTATTGAATAATGAATGTTTTGAAATTTCTCCAAAAGTAAAGTAGTTGCAAACTCATCCTTTTAGATTCTTGTTTGGGCTCATGAGAGGAGTAGAAAAACATCAAAAATTTCAATCCTGCACGATTATACCAAGAAATGTGAGTGTTCATTCAAACCGCTACTTTTTGCTATTGAATAATGAATGTTTTGAATTTTCTCCAAAAGTAAAGTAGTTGCAAACTCATCCTTTTAGAAACTTTTTTGGGCTCATGAGAGGAGTATAAAAATATCAAAAATATAAATCCTGCTCGATTCTACCAAGAAATGTGAGTGTTCCTTCAAACGGCTGCTTTTTGCTATTGGGCCCTCTTGACTAATGAATGTTTTGAATTATCTCCAAAAGTAAAGTAGTTGCAAACTCATCCTTTTAGAAACTTGTTTGGGCTGTTGAGAGGAGTAGAAAAGCATCAAAAATTTCAATCCTGCACGATTCTACCATGAACCGAGATTGTTCATTCAAAACGCTGCTTTTTGCTATCAGACCCTATTGAATAATGAATGTTTTGAATTTTCTCCAAAAGTATAGTTGCAAACTCATCCTCCTAGAGTTTTGCTTGTGCTCATGAGAGGAGTAGAAAAACATCAAAAATTTCAATCCTGCACGATTCTACCAAGAAATGTGAGTGTTCATTCAAACCGCTGCTTTTTGCTATTGGGCCTATTGAATAATGAATGTTTTGAATTTTCTCCAAAAGTAAAGTAGTTGCAAACTCATCGTTTTAGAAACTTGTTTGGGCTGTTGAGAGGAGTAGAAAAACATCAAAAATTTCAATCCTGCACGATTCTACCAAGAAATGTGATTGTTCATTCAAAACGCTGCTTTTTGCTATTGGGCTCTATTGAATAATGAATGTTTAGAATTTTCTGCAAAAGTAAAGTAGTTGCAAACTCATCCTCTTAGAAACTTGTTTGGGCTGTTGAGAGGAGTAAGAAAACATCAAAAATTTCAATCCTGCACGATTCTACCAAGAAATGTGATTGTTCATTCAAACAGCTGCTTTTTGCTATTGGACCCTATTGAATAATGAAAGTTTTGAATTTTCTGCAAAAGTAAAGTAGTTGCAAACTCATCCTCTTAGAAACTTGTTTGGGTTGTTGAGAGGAGTAAAAAAACATCAAAAATTTCAATCCTGCACGATTCTACCAAGAAATGTGATTGTTCATTCAAAACGCTGCTTTTTGCTATTGGGCTCTATTGAATAATGAATGTTTTGAATTTTCTCCAAAAGTAAAGTAGTTGCAATCTCATCCTTTTAGAGTCTTGTTTGGGCTCATGAGAGCAGTAGAAAAACATCAAAAATTTCAATCCTGAACGAATCTACCAAGAGACGTGAATGTTCATTCAAACAGCTGCTTTTTGCTTTTGGGCCCTATTGAATAATGAATGTTTTGAATTTTCTGCAAAAGTAAAGTAGTTGCAAAGCCATCCTTACAGAGACATGTTTGGGCTCATGAGAGGAGTAGAAAAACGTCAAAAAATCCAATCCTGCTCGATTCTACCAAGAAATGTGATTGTTCATTCAAAACACTGCTTTTTGCTATTGGGCTCTATTGAATAATGACTGTTTTGAATTTTCTCCAAAAGTAAAGTAGTTGCAAGCTCATCCTTTTAGAGTCTTGTTTAGGCTCATGAGAGGAGTAGAAAAACATTAAAAATTTCAATCCTGATCGATTCTACCAAGAGATGTGAGTGTTCATTCAAACCGCTGCTTTTTGCTATTGGTCTCTATTGAATAATGAATATTTTGAATTTTCTCCAAAAGTAAAGTAGTTGCAAACTCATCCTTTTAGAAACTTGTTTGGGCTGTTGAGAGGAGTAGAAAAACATCAACATTTTCTATCCTGCACGATTCTACCAAGAAATGTGATTGTTCATTCAAAACGATGCTTTTTGCTATTGGGCTCTATTGAATAATGAATGTTTTGAATTTTCTCCAAAATTAAAGTAGTTACAAGCTCATCCTTTTAGATTATTGTTTGGGCTCATGAGAGGAGTAATAAAATATCAAAAATTTCAATACTGAACGATTATACCAAGAGATGTGAGTGTTCATTCAAACCGCTGCTTTTTGCTATTGGGCGTTATTGAATAATGAATGTTTTGAATTTTCTCCAAAAGTAAAGTAGTTGCAAACTCATCCTTTTAGAAACTTGTTTGGGCTGTTGAGAGGAGTAGAAAAACATCAAAAATTTCAATCCTGCACGATTCTACCAAGAAATGTGATTGTTCATTCAAAACGATGCTTTTTGCTATTGGGCTCTATTGAATAATGAATGTTTTGAATTTTCTCCAAAATTAAAGTAGTTACAAGCTCATCCTTTTAGATTATTGTTTGGGCTCATGAGAGGAGTAATAAAATATCAAAAATTTCAATACTGAACGATTATACCAAGAGATGTGAGTGTTCATTCAAACCGCTGCTTTTTGCTATTGGGCGTTATTGAATAATGAATGTTTTGAATTTTCTCCAAAAGTAAAGTAGTTGCAAACTCATCCTTTTAGAAACTTGTTTGGCCTGTTGAGAGGAGTAGAAAAACATCAAAAATTTCAATCCTGCACGATTCTACCAAGAAATGTGAGTGTTCATTCAAACCGGTGCTTTTTGCTATTGGTCCCTATTGAATAATGAATGTTTTGAAATTTCTCCAAAAGTAAAGTAATTGCAAACTCATCCTTTTAGAAACTTGTTTGGGCTGTTAAGCGGAGTAGAAAAACATGAAAAATTTAAATCCTGCACGATTCTACCAAGAAATGTGATTGTTCATTCAAACCGCTGATTTTTGCTATTTTGGGCCCTATTGAATAATGAATGTTTTGAATTTTCTCCAAAAGTAAAGTAGTTGCAAACTCATCCTTTTAGAAACTTGTTTGGGCTGTTGAGAGGAGTAAAAAAACATCAAAAATTTCAATCCTGCCCTATTCTACCAAAAAGTGTGAGTGTACATTCAAAACACTGCTTTTTGCAATTAGACTCTATTGAATAAAGAATGTTTAGAATTTTCTCCAAAAGTAAAGAAATTGCAAACTCACCCTTTTAGAGTCTTGTGTGGGCTCATGAGAAGAGTAGAAAAACATCAAAAATTTCAATCCTGCACGATTATACCAAGATATGTGAGTGTTCATTCAAACCGCTGCTTTTTGCGATTGGGTCCTATTGAATAATGAATGTTTTGAATTTTCTGCAAAAGTAAAGTAGTTCCAAAATCATCCTTTTAGAGACTTGTTTGGGCTCATGAGAGGATCAGAAAAACGTTAAAAATTTCAATCCTGCATGATTCTACCAAGAAATGTGAGTTTTCATTCAAACCGCAGCTTTTTGCTATTGAATAATGAATGTTTTGAATTTTCTCCAAAAGTAAAGTAGTTGCAAACTCATCCTTTTAGAAACTTGTTTGGGCTCATGAGAGGAGTAGAAAAACATCAAAAATATAAATCCTGCTCGATTCTACCAAGAAATATGAGTGTTCCATCAAACCGCTGCTTTTTGCTATTGGGCCCTCTTGAATAATGAATGTTGTGAATTATCTCCAAAAGTTAAGTAGTTGCAAACTCATCCTTTTAGAAACTTGTTTGGGTTGTTGAGAGGAGTAGAAAAACATCAAAAAATTCAATCCTGCACGATTCTACCAAGAAATGTGATTGTTCATTCAAAATGCTGGTTTTTGCTATTAGACCCTATTGAATAATGAATGTTTTGAATTTTCTCCAAAAGTAAAGTAGTTGCAAACTCATCCTTCTACAGGCTTGTTTGGGCTCATGAGAGAAGTAGAAAAACGTCAAAAATTTCAATCCTGCACGATTCTACCAAGAAATGTGATTGTTCATTCAAACCGCTGATTTTTGCTTTTTTGGGCCCTATTGAATAATGAATGTTTTAAATTTTCTCCAAAAGTAAAGTAGTTGCAAACTCATCCTCTTAGAAACTTGTTTGGGCTGTTGAGAGGAGTAAAAAAACATCAAAAATTTCAATCCTGCACGATTCTACCAAGAAATGTGATTGTTAATTCAAAACGCTGCTTTTTGCTATTGGGCTCTATTGTATAATCAATGTTTTGAATTTTCTCCAAAAGTAAAGTAGTTGCAAGCTCATCCTTTTAGAGTCTTGTTTGGGCTCATGAGAGGAGTAGAAAAACATTAAAAATTTCAATCCTGAACGATTTTACCAAGAGATGTGAGTGTTCATTCAAACCACTGCTTTTTGCTATTGGTCCCTATTGAATAATGAATATTTTGAATTTTCTCCAAAAGTAATGTAGTTGCAAACTCATCCTTTTAGAAACTTGTTTGGGCTGTTGAGTGGAGTAGAAAAACATCAAAATTTTCAATACTGAACGATTCTACCAAGAGATGTGAGTGTTCATTCAAACCGCTGCTTTTTGCTATTGGGCGTTATTGAATAATGAATGTTTTGAATTTTCTCCAAAGGTAAAGTAGTTGCAAACTCATCCTTTTAGAAAGTTGTTTGGGCTGTTGAGAGGAGTAGAAGAACATCAAAAATTTCAATCCTGCACGATTCTACCAAGAAATGTGAGTGTTCTTTCAAACCGCTGCTTTTTGCTATTGGTCCCTATTGAATAATGAATGTTTTGAATTTTCTCCAAAAGTAAAGTAATTGCAAACTCATCCTTTTAGAAACTTCTTTGGGCTGTTGAGCAGAGTAGAGAAACACGAAAAATTTCAATCCTGCACGATTCTACCAAGAAATGTGAGTGTTCATTCAAACCGCTGATTTTTGGTGTTTTGGGCCCAATTGAATAATGAATGTTTTGAATTTTCTCCAAAAGTAAAGTAGTTGCAAACTCATCCTCTTAGAAACTTGTTTGGGCTGTTGAGATGAGTAAAAAAACATCAAAAATTTCAATCCTGCACGATTCTACCAAGAAATGTGAGTGTTCATTCAAACCGCTGGTTTTTGCTATTTTGGGCCCTATTGAATAATGAATGTTTTGAATTTTCTCCAAAAGTAAAGTAGTTGCAAGCTCATCCTTTTAGAGTCTTGTTTGGGCTCATGAGAGAAGTAGAAAAACATCAAAAATTTCAATCCTGAACCATTCTACCAAGAGATGTGAGTGTTCATTCAAACAGCTGCTTTTTGCTATTGGGCCTTATTGAATAATGAATGTTTTGAATTGTCTTCAAAAGTAAAGTAGTTGCAAACTCATCCTTTTAGAAACTTGTTTGGGCTGTTGAGAGGAGTAGAAAAACATCAAAAATTTCAATCCTGCATTATTCTACCAAGAAATGTGAGTGTTCATTCAAACCGCTGGTTTTTGCTATTTTGGGCCCTATTGAATAATGAATGTTTTGAATTTTCTCCAAAAGTAAAGTAGTTGCAAACTCATCCTCTTAGAAACATGTTTGGGCTGTTGAGAAGAGTAAAAAAACATCAAAAATTTCAATCCTGCACGATTCTACCAAGAAATGTGATTGTTCATTCAAACCGCTGATTTTTGCTATTGGGCCCTATTGAATAATGAATTTTTTGAACTTTCTCCAAATCGAAACTAGTTGCAAACTCATACTTCTAGAGTCTTGTTTGGGCTCTGGAGAGAAGTAGAAAAACATCACAAATTTCAATCCTGAACGATTCTACCAAGAGATGTGAGTGTTCATTCAAACAGCTGCTTTTTGCTATTGGGCCCTATTGAATAATGAATGTTTTGAATTTTCTGCAAAAGTAAAGTTGTTGCAAACTTATCCTTTTAGAAACTTGTTTGGGCTGTTTAGAGGAGTAGAAAAACATCAAAAATTTCAATCCTGCAAGATTCTACCAAGAACTGTGATTGTTCATTCAAAACGCTGCTTTTTGCTATTAGACCCTATTGAATAATGAATGTTTTGAATTTTCTGGAAAAGTAAAGCAGTTGCAAACTCATCCTTCTTTAGTCTTGTTTGGGCTCATGAGAGTAGAAAAACGTCAAAAATTTCAATCCTGCATGATTCCACCAAAAAATGTGAGTTCATTCAAACCGCTGCTTTTTGCAATTGATCCCTAATGAATAATGAATGTTTTGAATTTTAACCAAAAGTAAAGTAGTTGCAAACTTATGCTTTTAGAGTCTTGTTGGGCTCATGAGAGGAGTAGAAAAACATCAAAAATTTCAATCCTGAATGATTCTACCAAGAAATGTGAGTGTTCATTCAAACCGCTGGTTTTTGCTATTTTGGGCCCTATTGAATAATGAATGTTTTGAATTTTCTCCAAAAGTAAAGTAGTTGCAAGCTCATCCTTTTAGAGTCTTGTTTGGGCTCATGAGAGGAGTAGAAAAACATCAAAAATTTCAATCCTGAACGATTCTACCAAGAGATGTGAGTGTTCATTCAAACCGCTGCTTTTTGCTATTGGTCCCTATTGAATAATGAATATTTTGAATTTTCTCCAAAAGTAAAGTAGTTGCAAACTCATCCTTTTAGAAACTTGTTTGGGCTGTTGAGAGGAGTAGAAAAACAAGAACATTTTCTATCCTGCACGATTCTACCAGGAAATGTGATTGTTCATTCAAAACGCTGCTTTTTGCTAATGGGCAAATGAATGAATGTTTTGAATTTTCTCCAAAAGTAAAGTAGTTGCAAACTCATCCTTTTAGAGTCTTGTTTGGGCTCATGAGAGGAGTAGAAAAACATCAAAAATTTCAGTCCTGAACAATTCTACCAAGAGATGTGAGTGTTCATTCAAACAGCTGCTTTTTTCTATTGGGCCCTATTGAATAATGAATATTTTGAATTTTCTGCAAAAGTAAAGTAGTTGCAAACTCATCCTTTTAGAAACTTGTTTGGGCTGTTGAGAGGCGTAGAAAAACATCAAAAATTTCAATTCTGCACGATTCTATCAAGAGCTGTGATTGTTCATTCAAAACGCTGCTTTTTGCTGTTAGACCCTATTGAATAATGAATGTTTTGAATTTTCTGCAAAAGTAAAGTAGTTGCAAACTCATCATTCTATAGTATTGTTTGGGCTCATGAGAGTAGAAAAACATCAAAAATTTCAATCCTGCACCATTCTACCAAAAAATGTGAGTACATTCAAACCGCTGCTTCTTGCTATTGATCCCTAATGAATAATGAATGTTTTGAATTTTAACCAAAAGTAAAGTAGTTGCAAACTTATCCTTTTAGAGACTTGTTTGGGCTCATGAGAGGAGTAGAAAAACATCAAAAATTTCAATCCTGAACGATTCTACCAAGAGATGTGAGTGTTTATTCAAACCGCTGCTTTTTGCTATTGAATAATGAATGTTTTGAATTTTCTCCAAAAGTAAAGTAGTTGCAAACTCATCCTTTTAGAAACTTGTTTGGGCTCATGAGAGGAGTAGAAAAATATCAAAAATATAAATCCTGCTCGATTCTACCAAGAAATGTGAGTGTTCCTTCAAACGTCTGCTTTTTGCTATTGGGCCCTCTTGAATAATGAATGTTTTGAATTATCTCCAAAAGTAAAGTAGTTGCAAACTCATCCTTTTAGAAACTTGTTTGGGCTGTTGAGAGGAGTAGAAAAGCATCAAAAATTTCAATCCTGCACGATTCTACCATGAACCGAGATTGTTCATTCAAAACGCTGCTTTTTGCTATCAGACCCTATTGAATAATGAATGTTTTGAATTTTCTCCAAAAGTATAGTTGCAAACTCATCCTTCTAGAGTTTTGCTTGTGCTCATGAGAGGAGTAGAAAAACGTCAAAAATTTCAATCCTGCACGATTCTACCAAGAAATGTGAGTGTTCTTTCAAACCGCTGCTTTTTGCTATTGGGCCTATTGAATAATGAATGTTTTGAATTTTCTCCAAAAGTAAAGTAGTTGCAAACTCATCGTTTTAGAAACTTGTTTGGGCTGTTGAGAGGAGTAGAAAAACATCAAAAATTTCAATCCTGCACGATTCTACCAAGAAATGTGATTGTTCATTCAAAACGCTGCTTTTTGCTATTGGGCTCTATTGAATAATGAATGTTTTGAATTTTCTGCAAAAGTAAAGTAGTTGCAAACTCATCCTCTTATAAACTTGTTTGGGCTGTTGAGAGGAGTAAAAAAACATCAAAAATTTCAATCCTGCACGATTCTACCAAGAAATGTGATTGTTCATTCAAACAGCTGCTTTTTGCTATTGGACCCTATTGAATAATGAAAGTTTTGAATTTTCTGCAAAAGTAAAGTAGTTGCAAACTCATCCTCTTAGAAACTTGTTTGGGTTGTTGAGAGGAGTAAAAAAACATCAAAAATTTCAATCCTGCACGATTCTACCAAGAAATGTGTTTGTTCATTGAAAACGCTGCTTTTTGCTATTGGGCTCTATTGAATAATGAATGTTTTGAATTTTCTGCAAAAGTAAAGTAGTTGCAAACTCATACTTCTAGAGTCTTGTTTGGGCTCAGGAGAGGAGTAGAAAAACATCACAAATTTCAATCCTGCACGATTCTACCAAGAAATGTGATTGTTCATTCAAAACGCTACTTTTTGCTATTGGGCTCTATTGAATAATGAATGTTTTGAATTTTCTCCAAAAGTAAAGTAGTTGCAAGCTCATCCTTTTAAATTCTTGTTTGGGCTCATGAGAGGAGTAGAAAAACATCAAAAATTTCAATCCTGAACGATTCTACCAAGAGATGTGAGTGTTCATTCAAACAGCTGCTTTTTGATATTGGGCCCTATTGAATAATGAATGTTTTGAATTTTCTGCAAAGGTAAAGTAGTTGCCAACCATCCTTATAGAGACTTGTTTGGGCTCATGAGAGGAGTAGAAAAACGTCAAAAATTCCAATCTTGCACGATTATACCGAGAAATGTGAGTGTTCATTCAAACGGCTGGTTTTTGCTATTGGGTCTTATTGAATAATGAATGTTTTGAAATTTCTCCAAAAGTAAAGTAGTAGCAAACTCATCCTTTTAGATTCTTGTTTGGGCTCATGAGAGGAGTAGAAAAACATCAAAAATTTCTATCCTTTACCATTCTACCCAGAAATATGAGTGTTAATTCAAACCGCTGCTTTTTCCTATTGGGCCCTATTGAATAATGAATGTTTTTAATTTTCTCCAAAAGTAAAGTAGTTGCAAACTCATCCTTCTAGAGTCTTGTTTGGGCTCATGAGAGGAGTAGAAAAACATCAAAAATTTCAATCCTGAACGATTCTACCAAGAGATGTGAGTGTTCATTGAAACAGCTGCTTTTTGCTATTGGTCCCTATTGAATAATGAATGTTTTGAATTTCCTCCAAAAGTAAAGTAGTTGCAAACTCATCCTTTTAGAAACTTGCTTGGGCTGCACTATTCTACCAAGAAATGTGAGTGCTCATTCAAACCACTGCTTTTTGCTATTTTGGGCCCTATTGAATAATGAGTGTTTTGAATTTTCTCCAAAAGTAAAGGAGTTGCAAACTTATCCTTTTAGAAACTTGTTTGGGCTGTTGAGAGGAGTACAAAAACATCAAAAATTTCAATACTGCATGATTCTACCAAGAAATGTGATTGTTCATTCAAAACGCTGCTTTTTGCTATTGGGCTCTATTGAATAATGAATGTTTTGAATTTTCTCCAAAAGTAAAGTAGTTGCAAGCTTATCCTTTTAGAGTCTTGTTTGGGCTCATGAGAGGAGTAGAAAAACATCAAAAATTTCAATCCTGAACGATTGTACCAAGAAATGTGAGTGTTCATTCAAACAGCTGCTTTTTGCTATTGGGCACTATTGAATAATGAATGTTTTGAATTTTCCGCAAAAGTAAAGTAGTTGCAAACCCATCCTTATAGAGACTTGTTTGGGCTCATGAGAGGAGTAGAAAAATGTCAAAAAATCCAATCCTGCACGATTCTACCGATAAATGTGAGTGTTCATTCAAACTGCTGCTTTTTGCTATTGGGCCTAAATTGAATAATTAATGTTTTGAATTTTCTCCAAAAGTAAAGTAGTTGCAAACTCATCCTTTTAGAAACTTGTTTGGGCTGTTGAGAGGAGTAGAAAAACATCAAAAATTTCAATCCTGCACGATTCTATCAAGAAATGTGAGCGTTCATTCAAACCGCTGCTTTTTTACTATTGGTCCCTATTGAATAATGAATGTTTTGAATTTGCTCCAAAAGTAAAGTAATTGCAAACTCATCCTTTTAGAAACTTGTTTGGGCTGTTGAGCGGAGTAGAAAAACATGAAAAATTTCAATCCTGCACGATTCTACCAGGAAACGTGAGTGTTCATTCAAACCGCTGATTTTTGCTATTTTGGGCCCTATTGAATAATGAATGTTTTGAATTTTCTCCAAAAGTAAAGTAGTTGCAAACTCATCCTCTAAGAAACTTGTTTGGGCTGTTGATAGGAGTAAAAAAACATCAAAAATTTCAATCCTGCACGATTCTACCAAGAAATGTGATTGTTCATTCAAAACGCTGCTTTTTGCTATTGGGCTCTATTGAATAATGAATGTTTTGAATTTTCTCCAAAAGTAAAGTAGTTGCAAGCTCATCCTTTTAGAGTCTTGTTTAGGCTCATGAGAGGAGTAGAAAAACATCAAAAATTTCAATCCTGAACGATTCTACCAAGAGATGTGAGTGTTGATTCAAACCGCTGCTTTTTGCTATTGGTCCCTATTGAATAATGAATATTTTGAATTTTCTCCAAAAGTAAAGTAGTTGCAAACTCATCCTTTTAGAATCTTGTTTGGGCTGTTGAGAGGAGTAGAAAAACATCAACATTTTCTATCCTGCACGATTTTACCAAGAAATGTGATAGTTCATTCAAAACGCTGCTTTTTGCTAATGGGCAAATGAATGAATGTTTTGAATTTTCTCCAAAAGTAAAGTAGTTGCAAGCTCATCCTTTTAGAGTCTTGTTTGAGCTCATGAGAGGAGTAGAAAAACATCAAAAATTTCAATTCTGCACGATTCTACCAAGAGATGTGAGTGTTCATTCAAACAGCTGCTTTTTGCTATTGGGCCCTATTGAATAATGAATGTTTTGAATTTTCTGCAAAAGTAAAGTTGTTGCAAACTCATCCTTTTAGAAACTTGTTTGGGCTGTTGAGAGGAGTAGAAAAATATCAAAAATTTCAATCCTGCAAGATTCTACCAAGAACTGTGATTGTTCATTCAAAACGCTGCTTTTTACTACTAGACCCTATTGAATAATGAATGTTTTGAATTTTCTGGAAAAGTAAAGTAGTTACAAACTCATCCTTCTATAGTCTTGTTTGGGCTCATGAGAGTAGAAAAACGTCAAAAATTTCAATCCTGCACGATTCTACCAAAAAATGTGAGTTCATTCAAACCGCTGCTTTTTGCAATTGATCCCTAATGAATAATGAATGTTTTGAATTTTAAAAAAAAGTAAAGTAGTTGCAAACTTATGCTTTTAGAGTCTTGTTTGGGCTCATGAGAGGAGTAGAAAAACATCAAAAATTTCAATCCTGAACGATTCTACCAAGAGATGTGAGTGTTCATTCAAACAGCTGCTTTATGCTATTGGGCCCTATTGAACAATGAATGTTTTGAATTTTCTGCAAAAGTAAAGCAGTTGCAAACTCATCCTTTTAGAAACTTGTTTGGGCTCATGAGAGGAGTAGAAAAATATCAAAAATATAAATCCTGCTCAATTCTACCAAGAAATGTGAGTGTTCCTTCAAACGGCTGCTTTTTGCTATTGGGCCCTCTTGAATAATGAATGTTTTGAATTATCTCCAAAAGCAAAGTAGTTGCAAACTCATCCTTTTAAAAACTTGTTTGGGCTGTTGAGAGGAGTAGAAAAGCATCAAAAATTTCAATCCTGCACGATTCTACCATGAACCGAGATTGTTCATTCAAAACGCTGCTTTTTGCTATCAGACCCTATTGAATAATGAATGTTTTGAATTTTCTCCAAAAGTAAAGTAGTTGCAAACTGATCCTTTTAGAAACTTGTTTGAGCTCATGAGAGGAGTAGAAAAACATCAAAAATATAAATCCTGCTCGATTCAACCAAGAAATATGAATGTTCCTTCAAACCGCTGCTTTTTGCTATTGGGCCCTCTTGAATAATGAATGTTGTGAATTATCTCCAAAAGTTAAGTAGTTGCAAACTCATCCTTTTAGAAACTTGTTTGGGCTGTTGAGAGGAGTAGAAAAACATCAAAAAATTCAATCCTGCACGATTCTACCAAGAAATGTGAGTGTTCTTTCAAACCGCTGCTTTTTGCTATTGGTCCCTATTGAATAATGAATGTTTTGAATTTTCTCCAAAAGTAAAGTAATTGCAAACTCATCCTTTTAGAAACTTCTTTGGGCTGTTGAGCAGAGTAGAGAAACATGAAAAATTTCAATCCTGCACGATTCTACCAAGAAATGTGAGTGTTCATTCAATCCGCTGATTTTTGCTATTTTGGGCCCAATTGAATAATGAATGTTTTGAATTTTCTCCAAAAGTAAAGTAGTTGCAAACTCATCCTCTTAGAAACTTGTTTGGGCTGTTGAGAGGAGTAGAAAAACAAGAACATTTTCTATCCTGCACGATTCTACCAGGAAATGTGATTGTTCATTCAAAACGCTGCTTTTTGCTAATGGGCAAATGAATGAATGTTTTGAATTTTCTCCAAAAGTAAAGTAGTTGCAAACTCATCCTTTTAGAGTCTTGTTTGGGCTCATGAGAGGAGTAGAAAAACATCAAAAATTTCAGTCCTGAACAATTCTACCAAGAGATGTGAGTGTTCATTCAAACAGCTGCTTTTTTCTATTGGGCCCTATTGAATAATGAATATTTTGAATTTTCTGCAAAAGTAAAGTAGTTGCAAACTCATCCTTTTAGAAACTTGTTTGGGCTGTTGAGAGGAGTAGAAAAACATCAAAAATTTCAATTCTGCACGATTCTATCAAGAGCTGTGATTGTTCATTCAAAACGCTGCTTTTTGCTGTTAGACCCTATTGAATAATGAATGTTTTGAATTTTCTGCAAAAGTAAAGTAGTTGCAAACTCATCATGCTATAGTATTGTTTGGGCTCATGAGAGTAGAAAAACATCAAAAATTTCAATCCTGCACCATTCTACCAAAAAATGTGAGTACATTCAAACCGCTGCTTTTTGCTATTGATCCCTAATGAATAATGAATGTTTTGAATTTTAACCAAAAGTAAAGTAGTTGCAAACTTATCCTTTTAGAGACTTGTTTGGGCTCATGAGAGGAGTAGAAAAACATCAAAAATTTCAATCCTGAACGATTCTACCAAGAGATGTGAGTGTTTATTCAAACCGCTGCTTTTTGCTATTGAATAATGAATGTTTTGAATTTTCTCCAAAAGTAAAGCAGTTGCAAACTCATCCTTTTAGAAACTTGTTTGGGCTCATGAGAGGAGTAGAAAAACATCAAAAATATAAATCCTGCTCGATTCTACCAAGAAATGTGAGTGTTCTTTCAAACCGCTGCTTTTTGCTATTGGGCCCTCTTGAATAATGAATGTTTTGAATTATCTCCAAAAGTTAAGTAGTTGCAAACTCATCCTTTTAGAAACTTGTTTGGGCTGTTGAGAGGAGTAGAAAAACGTCAAAAATATAAATCCTGCACAATTCTACCAAGAAATTTGAGTGTTTATTCAAACCGCTGCTTTTTGCTATTGGGCCCTATTGAATAATGAATGTTTTGAATTTTCCGCAAAAGTAAAGTAGTTGCAAACCCATCCTTATAGAGACTTGTTTGGGCTCATGAGAGGAGTAGAAAAACGTCAAAAAATCCAATCCTGCACGATTCTATTGAGAAATGTGAGTGTTCATTCAAACCGCTGCTTTTTGCTATTGGGCCTTATTGAATAATGAATGTTTTGAATTTTCTTCAAAAGTAAAGTAGTTGCAAACTCATTCTTTTAGAAACTTGTTTGGGCTGTTGAGAGGAGTAGAAAAACATCAAAAATTTCAATCCTGCACGATTCTACCAAGAAATGTGATTGTTCATTCAAAAAGCTGCTTTTTGCCATTGGGCTCTATTGAATAATGAATGTTTTGAATTTCCTCCAAAAGTAAAGTAGTTACAAGCTCATCCCTTTAGAGTCTTGTTTGGGCTCATGAGAGGAGTAGAAAAACATTAAAAATTTCAATCCTGAACGATTCTACCAAGAGATGTGAGTGTTCATTCAAACAGCTGCTTTTTGCTATTGGGCCTATTGAATAATGAATGTTTTGAATTTTCTGCAAAAGTAAAGTAGTTGCAAACTCATCCTTTTAGAAACTTGTTTGGGCTGTTGAGAGGAGAAGAAAAGCATCAAAAATTACAATCCTGCCCGATTCTACCAAGAACTGTGATTGTTCATTGAAAACACTGCTTTTTGCAATTAGACTCTATTGAATAAAGAATGTTTTGAATTTTCTCCAAAAGTAAAGTAGTTGCAAACTCATCCTTTTAGAAACTTGTTTGGGCTGTTGAGAGGAGTAGAAAAACATCAAAAATTTCAATCCTGCTCGATTATACGAAGAAATGTGAGTGTTCATTCAAACCGCTGCTTTTTGCGATTGGGTCCGATTGAATAATGAATGTTTTGAATTTTCTGCAAAAGTAAAGTAGTTCCAAACTCATCCTTCTAGAGTCTTGTTTGGGATCCTGAGAGGATTAGAAAAAGTTAAAAATTTCAATCCTGCATGATTCTACCAAGAAATGTGAGTGTTTATTCAAACCGCTGCTTTTTGCTATTGAATAATGAATGTTTTGAATTTTCTCCAAAAGTAAAGTAGTTGCAAGCTCATCCTTTTAGAGTCTTGTTTGGGCTCATGAGAGGAGTAGAAAAACATCAAAAATTTCAGTCCTGAACAATTCTACCAAGAGATGTGAGTGTTCATTCAAACAACTGCTTTTTGCTATTGGGCCCTTTTGAATAATGAATGTTTTGAATTTTCTGCAAAAGTAAAGTAGTTGCAAACTCATCCTTTTAGAAACTTGTTTGGGCTGATGAGAGAAGTAGAAAAACATAAAAAATTTCAATTCTGCACGATTCTATCAAGAACTGTGATTGTTCATTCAAAACGCTGCTTTTTGCGATTAGACCCTATTGAATAATGAATGTTTTGAATTTTCTGCAAAAGTAAAGTAGTTGCAAACTCATCCTTTTATAAAATTGTTTGGGCTGTTGAGAGGAGTAGAAAAACATCAAAAATTTCAATTCTGCACGATTCTTTCAAGAACTGTGATTGTTCATTCAAAACGCTGCTTTTTGCTACTAGACCCTATTGAATAATGAATGTTTTGAATTTTCTGCAAAAGTAAAGTAGTTGCAAACTCATCCTTCTATAGTATTGTTTGGGCTCATGAGAGTAGAAAAACGTCAAAAATTTCAATCCTGCACGATTCTACCAAAAAATGTGAGTACATTCAAACCGCTGCTTTTTGCTATTGATCCCTAATGAATAATGAATGTTTTGAATTTTAACCAAAAGTAAAGTAATTGCAAACTCATCCTTTTAGAAACTTGTTTGGGCTGTTGAGCGGAGTAGAGAAACATGAAAAATTTAAATCCTGCACGATTCTACCAAGGAATGTGAGTGTTCATTTAAACCGCTGATTTTTGCTATTTTGGGCCCTATTGAATAATGAATGTTTTGAATTTTCTCCAAAAGTAAAGAAGTTGCAAACTCATCCTCTTAGAAACTTGTTTGGGCTGTTGAGAGGAGTAAAAAAACATCAAAAATTTCAATCCTGCACGATTCTACCAAGAAATGTGATTGTTCATTCAAAACGCTGCTTTTTGCTATTGGGCTCTATTGAATAATGAATGTTTTGAATTTTCTCCAAAAGTAAAGTAGTTGCAAGCTCATCCTTTTAGAGTCTTGTTTGGGCTCATGAGAGGAGTAGAAAAACATCAAAAATTTCAATCCTGAACGATTCTACCAAGAGATGTGAGTGTTCATTCAAACCACTGCTTTTTGCTATTGGTCCCTATTGAATAATGAATATTTTGAATTTTCTCCAAAAGTAAAGTAGTTGCAAACTCATCCTTTTAGAAACTTGTTTGGGCTGTTGAGTGGAGTAGAAAAACATCAAAAATTTCAATACTGAACGATTCTACCAAGAGATGTGAGTGTTCATTCAAACCGCTGCTTTTTGCTATTTGGCGTTATTGAATAATGAATGTTTTGAATTTTCTCCAAAGGTAAAGTAGTTGCAAACTCATCCTTTTAGAAAGTTGTTTGGGCTGTTGAGAGGAGTAGAAGAACATCAAAAATTTCAATCCTGCACGATTCTACCAAGAAATGTGAGTGTTCTTTCAAACCGCTGCTTTTTGCTATTGGTCCCTATTGAATAATGAATGTTTTGAATTTTCTCCAAAAGTAAAGTAATTGCAAACTCATCCTTTTAGAAACTTCTTTGGGCTGTTGAGCAGAGTAGAGAAACACGAAAAATTTCAATCCTGCACGATTCTACCAAGAAATGTGAGTGTTCATTCAAACCGCTGATTTTTGGTATTTTGGGCCCAATTGAATAATGAATGTTTTGAATTTTCTCCAAAAGTAAAGTAGTTGCAAACTCATCCTCTTAGAAACTTGTTTGGGCTGTTGAGATGAGTAAAAAAACATCAAAAATTTCAATCCTGCACGATTCTACCAAGAAATGTGTTTGTTCATTGAAAACGCTGCTTTTTGCTATTGGGCTCTATTGAATAATGAATGTTTTGAATTTTCTCCAAAAGTAAAGTAGTTGCAAGCTCATCCTTTTAGAGTCTTGTTTGGGCTCATGAGAGAAGTAGAAAAACATCAAAAATTTCAATCCTGAACCATTCTACCAAGAGATGTGAGTGTTCATTCAAACAGCTGCTTTTTGCTATTGGGCCCTATTGAATAATGAATGTTTTGAATTTTCCGCAAAAGTAAAGTAGTTGCAAACCCATCCTTATAGAGACTTGTTTGGGCTCATGAGAGGAGTAGAAAAACGTCAAAAAATCCAATCCTGCACGATTCTACCGAGAAATGTGAGTGTTCATTCAAACAGCTGCTTTTTGCTATTGGGCCTTATTGAATAATGAATGTTTTGAATTGTCTTCAAAAGTAAAGTAGTTGCAAACTCATCCTTTTAGAAACTTGTTTGGGCTGTTGAGAGGAGTAGAAAAACATCAAAAATTTCAATGCTGCACTATTCTACCAAGAAATGTGAGTGTTCATTCAAACCGCTGGTTTTTGCTATTTTGGGCCCTATTGAATAATGAATGTTTTGAATTTTCTCCAAAAGTAAAGTAGTTGCAAACTCATCCTCTTAGAAACTTGTTTGGGCTGTTGAGAGGAGTAAAAAAACATCAAAAATTTCAATCCTGCACGATTCTACCAAGAAATGTGATTGTTCATTCAAACCGCTGATTTTTGCTATTGGGCCCTATTGAATAATGAATGTTTTGAACTTTCTACAAAACGAAACTAGGTGCAAACTCATACTTCTAGAGTCTTGTTTGGGCTCAGGAGAGGAGTAGAAAAACATCACAAATTTCAATCCTGAACGATTCTACCAAGAGATGTGAGTGTTCATTCAAACAGCTGCTTTTTGCTATTGGGCCCTATTGAATAATGAATGTTTTGAATTTTCTGCAAAAGTAAAGTAGTTGCAAACCATCCTTCTAGAGTCTTGTTTGGGCTCATGAAAGGAGTAGAAAAACGTCAAAAATTCCAATCCTGCAAGATTATACCGAGAAATGTGAGTGTTCATTCAAACCGCTGCTTTTTGCTATTGGGCCTTATTGAATAATGAATGTTTTGAATTTTCTGCAAAAGTAAAGTAGTTGCAAACTCATACTTCTAGAGTCTTGTTTGGGCTCAGGAGAGGAGTAGAAAAACATCACAAATTTCAATCCTGCACGATTCTACCAAGAAATGTGATTGTTCATTCAAAACGCTGCTTTTTGCTATTGGGCTCTATTGAATAATGAATGTTTTGAAATTTCTCCAAAAGTAAAGTAGTTGCAAACTCATCCTTTTAGATTCTTGTTTGGGCTCATGAGAGGAGTAGAAAAACATCAAAAATTTCAATCCTGCACGATTATACCAAGAAATGTGAGTGTTCATTCAAACCGCTACTTTTTGCTATTGAATAATGAATGTTTTGAATTTTCTCCAAAAGTAAAGTAGTTGCAAACTCATCCTTTTAGAAACTTTTTTGGGCTCATGAGAGGAGTATAAAAATATCAAAAATATAAATCCTGCTCGATTCTACCAAGAAATGTGAGTGTTCCTTCAAACGGCTGCTTTTTGCTATTGGGCCCTCTTGACTAATGAATGTTTTGAATTATCTCCAAAAGTAAAGTAGTTGCAAACTCATCCTTTTAGAAACTTGCTTGGGCTGTTGAGAGGAGTAGAAAAGCATCAAAAATTTCAATCCTGCACGATTCTACCATGAACCGAGATTGTTCATTCAAAACGCTGCTTTTTGCTATCAGACCCTATTGAATAATGAATGTTTTGAATTTTCTCCAAAAGTATAGTTGCAAACTCATCCTCCTAGAGTTTTGCTTGTGCTCATGAGAGGAGTAGAAAAACATCAAAAATTTCAATCCTGCACGATTCTACCAAGAAATGTGAGTGTTCATTCAAACCGCTGCTTTTTGCTATTGGGCCTATTGAATAATGAATGTTTTGAATTTTCTCCAAAAGTAAAGTAGTTGCAAACTCATCGTTTTAGAAACTTGTTTGGGCTGTTGAGAGGAGTAGAAAAACATCAAAAATTTCAATCCTGCACGATTCTACCAAGAAATGTGATTGTTCATTCAAAACGCTGCTTTTTGCTATTGGGCTCTATTGAATAATGAATGTTTAGAATTTTCTGCAAAAGTAAAGTAGTTGCAAACTCATCCTCTTAGAAACTTGTTTGGGCTGTTGAGAGGAGTAAGAAAACATCAAAAATTTCAATCCTGCACGATTCTACCAAGAAATGTGATTGTTCATTCAAACAGCTGCTTTTTGCTATTGGACCCTATTGAATAATGAAAGTTTTGAATTTTCTGCAAAAGTAAAGTAGTTGCAAACTCATCCTCTTAGAAACTTGTTTGGGTTGTTGAGAGGAGTAAAAAAACATCAAAAATTTCAATCCTGCACGATTCTACCAAGAAATGTGATTGTTCATTCAAAACGCTGCTTTTTGCTATTGGGCTCTATTGAATAATGAATGTTTTGAATTTTCTCCAAAAGTAAAGTAGTTGCAATCTCATCCTTTTAGAGTCTTGTTTGGGCTCATGAGAGCAGTAGAAAAACATCAAAAATTTCAATCCTGAACGAATCTACCAAGAGACGTGAATGTTCATTCAAACAGCTGCTTTTTGCTTTTGGGCCCTATTGAATAATGAATGTTTTGAATTTTCTGCAAAAGTAAAGTAGTTGCAAAGCCATCCTTACAGAGACATGTTTGGGCTCATGAAAGGAGTAGAAAAACGTCAAAAAATCCAATCCTGCTCGATTCTACCAAGAAATGTGATTGTTCATTCAAAACACTGCTTTTTGCTATTGGGCTCTATTGAATAATGACTGTTTTGAATTTTCTCCAAAAGTAAAGTAGTTGCAAGCTCATCCTTTTAGAGTCTTGTTTAGGCTCATGAGAGGAGTAGAAAAACATTAAAAATTTCAATCCTGATCGATTCTACCAAGAGATGTGAGTGTTCATTCAAACCGCTGCTTTTTGCTATTGGTCTCTATTGAATAATGAATATTTTGAATTTTCTCCAAAAGTAAAGTAGTTGCAAACTCATCCTTTTAGAAACTTGTTTGGGCTGTTGAGAGGAGTAGAAAAACATCAACATTTTCTATCCTGCACGATTCTACCAAGAAATGTGATTGTTCATTCAAAACGATGCTTTTTGCTATTGGGCTCTATTGAATAATGAATGTTTTGAATTTTCTCCAAAATTAAAGTAGTTACAAGCTCATCCTTTTAGATTATTGTTTGGGCTCATGAGAGGAGTAATAAAATATCAAAAATTTCAATACTGAACGATTATACCAAGAGATGTGAGTGTTCATTCAAACCGCTGCTTTTTGCTATTGGGCGTTATTGAATAATGAATGTTTTGAATTTTCTCCAAAAGTAAAGTAGTTGCAAACTCATCCTTTTAGAAACTTGTTTGGGCTGTTGAGAGGAGTAGAAAAACATCAAAAATTTCAATCCTGCACGATTCTACCAAGAAATGTGATTGTTCATTCAAAACGATGCTTTTTGCTATTGGGCTCTATTGAATAATGAATGTTTTGAATTTTCTCCAAAATTAAAGTAGTTACAAGCTCATCCTTTTAGATTATTGTTTGGGCTCATGAGAGGAGTAATAAAATATCAAAAATTTCAATACTGAACGATTATACCAAGAGATGTGAGTGTTCATTCAAACCTCTGCTTTTTGCTATTGGGCGTTATTGAATAATGAATGTTTTGAATTTTCTCCAAAAGTAAAGTAGTTGCAAACTCATCCTTTTAGAAACTTGTTTGGGCTGTTGAGAGGAGTAGAAAAACATCAAAAATTTCAATCCTGCACGATTCTACCAAGAAATGTGAGTGTTCATTCAAACCAGTGCTTTTTGCTATTGGTCCCTATTGAATAATGAATGTTTTGAAATTTCTCCAAAAGTAAAGTAATTGCAAACTCATCCTTTTAGAAACTTGTTTGGGCTGTTAAGCGGAGTAGAAAAACATGAAAAATTTAAATCCTGCACGATTCTACCAAGAAATGTGATTGTTCATTCAAACCGCTGATTTTTGCTATTTTGGGCCCTATTGAATAATGAATGTTTTGAATTTTCTCCAAAAGTAAAGTAGTTGCAAACTCATCCTTTTAGAAACTTGTTTGGGCTGTTGAGAGGAGTAAAAAAACATCAAAAATTTCAATCCTGCCCTATTCTACCAAAAAGTGTGATTGTACATTCAAAACACTGCTTTTTGCAATTAGACTCTATTGAATAAAGAATGTTTAGAATTTTCTCCAAAAGTAAAGAAATTGCAAACTCACCCTTTTAGAGTCTTGTGTGGGCTCATGAGAAGAGTAGAAAAACATCAAAAATTTCAATCCTGCACGATTATACGAAGATATGTGAGTGTTCATTCAAACCGCTGCATTTTGCGATTGGGTCCTATTGAATAATGAATGTTTTGAATTTTCTGCAAAAGTAAAGTAGTTCCAAAATCATCCTTTTAGAGACTTGTTTGGGCTCATGAGAGGATCAGAAAAACGTTAAAAATTTCAATCCTGCATGATTCTACCAAGAAATGTGAGTTTTCATTCAAACCGCAGCTTTTTGCTATTGAATAATGAATGTTTTGAATTTTCTCCAAAAGTAAAGTAGTTGCAAACTCATCCTTTTAGAAACTTGTTTGGGCTCATGAGAGGAGTAGAAAAACATCAAAAATATAAATCCTGCTCGATTCTACCAAGAAATATGAGTGTTCCATCAAACCGCTGCTTTTTGCTATTGGGCCCTCTTGAATAATGAATGTTGTGAATTATCTCCAAAAGTTAAGTAGTTGCAAACTCATCCTTTTAGAAACTTGTTTGGGTTGTTGAGAGGAGTAGAAAAACATCAAAAAATTCAATCCTGCACGATTCTACCAAGAAATGTGATTGTTCATTCAAAACGCTGGTTTTTGCTATTAGACCCTATTGAATAATGAATGTTTTGAATTTTCTCCAAAAGTAAAGTAGTTGCAAACTCATCCTTCTACAGGCTTGTTTGGGCTCATGAGAGAAGTAGAAAAACGTCAAAAATTTCAATCCTGCACGATTCTACCAAGAAATGTGATTGTTCATTCAAACCGCTGATTTTTGCTTTTTTGGGCCCTATTGAATAATGAATGTTTTAAATTTTCTCCAAAAGTAAAGTAGTTGCAAACTCATCCTCTTAGAAACTTGTTTGGGCTGTTGAGAGGAGTAAAAAAACATCAAAAATTTCAATCCTGCACGATTCTACCAAGAAATGTGATTGTTAATTCAAAACGCTGCTTTTTGCTATTGGGCTCTATTGTATAATCAATGTTTTGAATTTTCTCCAAAAGTAAAGTAGTTGCAAGCTCATCCTTTTAGAGTCTTGTTTGGGCTCATGAGAGGAGTAGAAAAACATTAAAAATTTCAATCCTGAACGATTTTACCAAGAGATGTGAGTGTTCATTCAAACCACTGCTTTTTGCTATTGGTCCCTATTGAATAATGAATATTTTGAATTTTCTCCAAAAGTAATGTAGTTGCAAACTCATCCTTTTAGAAACTTGTTTGGGCTGTTGAGTGGAGTAGAAAAACATCAAAATTTTCAATACTGAACGATTCTACCAAGAGATGTGAGTGTTCATTCAAACCGCTGCTTTTTGCTATTGGGCGTTATTGAATAATGAATGTTTTGAATTTTCTCCAAAGGTAAAGTAGTTGCAAACTCATCCTTTTAGAAAGTTGTTTGGGCTGTTGAGAGGAGTAGAAGAACATCAAAAATTTCAATCCTGCACGATTCTACCAAGAAATGTGAGTGTTCTTTCAAACCGCTGCTTTTTGCTATTGGTCCCTATTGAATAATGAATGTTTTGAATTTTCTCCAAAAGTAAAGTAATTGCAAACTCATCCTTTTAGAAACTTCTTTGGGCTGTTGAGCAGAGTAGAGAAACACGAAAAATTTCAATCCTGCACGATTCTACCAAGAAATGTGAGTGTTCATTCAAACCGCTGATTTTTGGTGTTTTGGGCCCAATTGAATAATGAATGTTTTGAATTTTCTCCAAAAGTAAAGTAGTTGCAAACTCATCCTCTTAGAAACTTGTTTGGGCTGTTGAGATGAGTAAAAAAACATCAAAAATTTCAATCCTGCACGATTCTACCAAGAAATGTGAGTGTTCATTCAAACCGCTGGTTTTTGCTATTTTGGGCCCTATTGAATAATGAATGTTTTGAATTTTCTCCAAAAGTAAAGTAGTTGCAAGCTCATCCTTTTAGAGTCTTGTTTGGGCTCATGAGAGAAGTAGAAAAACATCAAAAATTTCAATCCTGAACCATTCTACCAAGAGATGTGAGTGTTCATTCAAACAGCTGCTTTTTGCTATTGGGCCTTATTGAATAATGAATGTTTTGAATTGTCTTCAAAAGTAAAGTAGTTGCAAACTCATCCTTTTAGAAACTTGTTTGGGCTGTTGAGAGGAGTAGAAAAACATCAAAAATTTCAATCCTGCACTATTCTACCAAGAAATGTGAGTGTTCATTCAAACCGCTGGTTTTTGCTATTTTGGGCCCTATTGAATAATGAATGTTTTGAATTTTCTCCAAAAGTAAAGTAGTTGCAAACTCATCCTCTTAGAAACATGTTTGGGCTGTTGAGAGGAGTAAAAAAACATCAAAAATTTCAATCCTGCACGATTCTACCAAGAAATGTGATTGTTCATTCAAACCGCTGATTTTTGCTATTGGGCCCTATTGAATAATGAATTTTTTGAACTTTCTCCAAATCGAAACTAGTTGCAAACTCATACTTCTAGAGTCTTGTTTGGGCTCTGGAGAGAAGTAGAAAAACATCACAAATTTCAATCCTGAACGATTCTACCAAGAGATGTGAGTGTTCATTCAAACAGCTGCTTTTTGCTATTGGGCCCTATTGAATAATGAATGTTTTGAATTTTCTGCAAAAGTAAAGTTGTTGCAAACTTATCCTTTTAGAAACTTGTTTGGGCTGTTTAGAGGAGTAGAAAAACATCAAAAATTTCAATCCTGCAAGATTCTACCAAGAACTGTGATTGTTCATTCAAAACGCTGCTTTTTGCTATTAGACCCTATTGAATAATGAATGCTTTGAATTTTCTGGAAAAGTAAAGCAGTTGCAAACTCATCCTTCTTTAGTCTTGTTTGGGCTCATGAGAGTAGAAAAACGTCAAAAATTTCAATCCTGCATGATTCCACCAAAAAATGTGAGTTCATTCAAACCGCTGCTTTTTGCAATTGATCCCTAATGAATAATGAATGTTTTGAATTTTAACCAAAAGTAAAGTAGTTGCAAACTTATGCTTTTAGAGTCTTGTTGGGCTCATGAGAGGAGTAGAAAAACATCAAAAATTTCAATCCTGAATGATTCTACCAAGAAATGTGAGTGTTCATTCAAACCGCTGGTTTTTGCTATTTTGGGCCCTATTGAATAATGAATGTTTTGAATTTTCTCCAAAAGTAAAGTAGTTGCAAGCTCATCCTTTTAGAGTCTTGTTTGGGCTCATGAGAGGAGTAGAAAAACATCAAAAATTTCAATCCTGAACGATTCTACCAAGAGATGTGAGTGTTCATTCAAACCGCTGCTTTTTGCTATTGGTCCCTATTGAATAATGAATATTTTGAATTTTCTCCAAAAGTAAAGTAGTTGCAAACTCATCCTTTTAGAAACTTGTTTGGGCTGTTGAGAGGAGTAGAAAAACAAGAACATTTTCTATCCTGCACGATTCTACCAGGAAATGTGATTGTTCATTCAAAACGCTGCTTTTTGCTAATGGGCAAATGAATGAATGTTTTGAATTTTCTCCAAAAGTAAAGTAGTTGCAAACTCATCCTTTTAGAGTCTTGTTTGGGCTCATGAGAGGAGTAGAAAAACATCAAAAATTTCAGTCCTGAACAATTCTACCAAGAGATGTGAGTGTTCATTCAAACAGCTGCTTTTTTCTATTGGGCCCTATTGAATAATGAATATTTTGAATTTTCTGCAAAAGTAAAGTAGTTGCAAACTCATCCTTTTAGAAACTTGTTTGGGCTGTTGAGAGGAGTAGAAAAACATCAAAAATTTCAATTCTGCACGATTCTATCAAGAGCTGTGATTGTTCATTCAAAACGCTGCTTTTTGCTGTTAGACCCTATTGAATAATGAATGTTTTGAATTTTCTGCAAAAGTAAAGTAGTTGCAAACTCATCATTCTATAGTATTGTTTGGGCTCATGAGAGTAGAAAAACATCAAAAATTTCAATCCTGCACCATTCTACCAAAAAATGTGAGTACATTCAAACCGCTGCTTCTTGCTATTGATCCCTAATGAATAATGAATGTTTTGAATTTTAACCAAAAGTAAAGTAGTTGCAAACTTATCCTTTTAGAGACTTGTTTGGGCTCATGAGAGGAGTAGAAAAACATCAAAAATTTCAATCCTGAACGATTCTACCAAGAGATGTGAGTGTTTATTCAAACCGCTGCTTTTTGCTATTGAATAATGAATGTTTTGAATTTTCTCCAAAAGTAAAGTAGTTGCAAACTCATCCTTTTAGAAACTTGTTTGGGCTCATGAGAGGAGTAGAAAAATATCAAAAATATAAATCCTGCTCGATTCTACCAAGAAATGTGAGTGTTCCTTCAAACGTCTGCTTTTTGCTATTGGGCCCTCTTGAATAATGAATGTTTTGAATTATCTCCAAAAGTAAAGTAGTTGCAAACTCATCCTTTTAGAAACTTGTTTGGGCTGTTGAGAGGAGTAGAAAAGCATCAAAAATTTCAATCCTGCACGATTCTACCATGAACCGAGATTGTTCATTCAAAACGCTGCTTTTTGCTATCAGACCCTATTGAATAATGAATGTTTTGAATTTTCTCCAAAAGTATAGTTGCAAACTCATCCTTCTAGAGTTTTGCTTGTGCTCATGAGAGGAGTAGAAAAACGTCAAAAATTTCAATCCTGCACGATTCTACCAAGAAATGTGATTGTTCATTCAAAACGCTGCTTTTTGCTATTGGGCTCTATTGAATAATGAATGTTTTGAATTTTCTGCAAAAGTAAAGTAGTTGCAAACTCATCCTCTTATAAACTTGTTTGGGCTGTTGAGAGGAGTAAAAAAACATCAAAAATTTCAATCCTGCACGATTCTACCAAGAAATGTGATTGTTCATTCAAACTGCTGCTTTTTGCTATTGGACCCTATTGAATAATGAAAGTTTTGAATTTTCTGCAAAAGTAAAGTAGTTGCAAACTCATCCTCTTAGAAACTTGTTTGGGTTGTTGAGAGGAGTAAAAAAACATCAAAAATTTCAATCCTGCACGATTCTACCAAGAAATGTGTTTGTTCATTGAAAACGCTGCTTTTTGCTATTGGGCTCTATTGAATAATGAATGTTTTGAATTTTCTGCAAAAGTAAAGTAGTTGCAAACTCATACTTCTAGAGTCTTGTTTGGGCTCAGGAGAGGAGTAGAAAAACATCACAAATTTCAATCCTGCACGATTCTACCAAGAAATGTGATTGTTCATTCAAAACGCTACTTTTTGCTATTGGGCTCTATTGAATAATGAATGTTTTGAATTTTCTCCAAAAGTAAAGTAGTTGCAAGCTCATCCTTTTAAATTCTCGTTTGGGCTCATGAGAGGAGTAGAAAAACATCAAAAATTTCAATCCTGAACGATTCTACCAAGAGATGTGAGTGTTCATTCAAACAGCTGCTTTTTGATATTGGGCCCTATTGAATAATGAATGTTTTGAATTTTCTGCAAAGGTAAAGTAGTTGCCAACCATCCTTATAGAGACTTGTTTGGGCTCATGAGAGGAGTAGAAAAACGTCAAAAATTCCAATCTTGCACGATTATACCGAGAAATGTGAGTGTTCATTCAAACGGCTGGTTTTTGCTATTGGGTCTTATTGAATAATGAATGTTTTGAAATTTCTCCAAAAGTAAAGTAGTAGCAAACTCATCCTTTTAGATTCTTGTTTGGGCTCATGAGAGGAGTAGAAAAACATCAAAAATTTCTATCCTTTACCATTCTACCCAGAAATATGAGTGTTAATTCAAACCGCTGCTTTTTCCTATTGGGCCCTATTGAATAATGAATGTTTTTAATTTTCTCCAAAAGTAAAGTAGTTGCAAACTCATCCTTCTAGAGTCTTGTTTGGGCTCATGAGAGGAGTAGAAAAACATCAAAAATTTCAATCCTGAACGATTCTACCAAGAGATGTGAGTGTTCATTGAAACAGCTGCTTTTTGCTATTGGTCCCTATTGAATAATGAATGTTTTGAATTTCCTCCAAAAGTAAAGTAGTTGCAAACTCATCCTTTTAGAAACTTGCTTGGGCTGCACTATTCTACCAAGAAATGTGAGTGCTCATTCAAACCACTGCTTTTTGCTATTTTGGGCCCTATTGAATAATGAGTGTTTTGAATTTTCTCCAAAAGTAAAGGAGTTGCAAACTTATCCTTTTAGAAACTTGTTTGGGCTGTTGAGAGGAGTACAAAAACATCAAAAATTTCAATACTGCATGATTCTACCAAGAAATGTGATTGTTCATTCAAAACGCTGCTTTTTGCTATTGGGCTCTATTGAATAATGAATGTTTTGAATTTTCTCCAAAAGTAAAGTAGTTGCAAGCTTATCCTTTTAGAGTCTTGTTTGGGCTCATGAGAGGAGTAGAAAAACATCAAAAATTTCAATCCTGAACGATTGTACCAAGAAATGTGAGTGTTCATTCAAACAGCTGCTTTTTGCTATTGGGCACTATTGAATAATGAATGTTTTGAATTTTCCGCAAAAGTAAAGTAGTTGCAAACCCATCCTTATAGAGACTTGTTTGGGCTCATGAGAGTAGTAGAAAAATGTCAAAAAATCCAATCCTGCACGATTCTACCGATAAATGTGAGTGTTCATTCAAACTGCTGCTTTTTGCTATTGGGCCTAAATTGAATAATTAATGTTTTGAATTTTCTCCAAAAGTAAAGTAGTTGCAAACTCATCCTTTTAGAAACTTGTTTGGGCTGTTGAGAGGAGTAGAAAAACATCAAAAATTTCAATCCTGCACGATTCTATCAAGAAATGTGAGCGTTCATTCAAACCGCTGCTTTTTTACTATTGGTCCCTATTGAATAATGAATGTTTTGAATTTGCTCCAAAAGTAAAGTAATTGCAAACTCATCCTTTTAGAAACTTGTTTGGGCTGTTGAGCGGAGTAGAAAAACATGAAAAATTTCAATCCTGCACGATTCTACCAGGAAACGTGAGTGTTCATTCAAACCGCTGATTTTTGCTATTTTGGGCCCTATTGAATAATGAATGTTTTGAATTTTCTCCAAAAGTAAAGTAGTTGCAAACTCATCCTCTAAGAAACTTGTTTGGGCTGTTGATAGGAGTAAAAAAACATCAAAAATTTCAATCCTGCACGATTCTACCAAGAAATGTGATTGTTCATTCAAAACGCTGCTTTTTGCTATTGGGCTCTATTGAATAATGAATGTTTTGAATTTTCTCCAAAAGTAAAGTAGTTGCAAGCTCATCCTTTTAGAGTCTTGTTTAGGCTCATGAGAGGAGTAGAAAAACATCAAAAATTTCAATCCTGAACGATTCTACCAAGAGATGTGAGTGTTGATTCAAACCGCTGCTTTTTGCTATTGGTCCCTATTGAATAATGAATATTTTGAATTTTCTCCAAAAGTAAAGTAGTTGCAAACTCATCCTTTTAGAATCTTGTTTGGGCTGTTGAGAGGAGTAGAAAAACATCAACATTTTCTATCCTGCACGATTTTACCAAGAAATGTGATAGTTCATTCAAAACGCTGCTTTTTGCTAATGGGCAAATGAATGAATGTTTTGAATTTTCTCCAAAAGTAAAGTAGTTGCAAGCTCATCCTTTTAGAGTCTTGTTTGAGCTCATGAGAGGAGTAGAAAAACATCAAAAATTTCAATTCTGCACGATTCTACCAAGAGATGTGAGTGTTCATTCAAACAGCTGCTTTTTGCTATTGGGCCCTATTGAATAATGAATGTTTTGAATTTTCTGCAAAAGTAAAGTTGTTGCAAACTCATCCTTTTAGAAACTTGTTTGGGCTGTTGAGAGGAGTAGAAAAATATCAAAAATTTCAATCCTGCAAGATTCTACCAAGAACTGTGATTGTTCATTCAAAACGCTGCTTTTTACTACTAGACCCTATTGAATAATGAATGTTTTGAATTTTCTGGAAAAGTAAAGTAGTTACAAACTCATCCTTCTATAGTCTTGTTTGGGCTCATGAGAGTAGAAAAACGTCAAAAATTTCAATCCTGCACGATTCTACCAAAAAATGTGAGTTCATTCAAACCGCTGCTTTTTGCAATTGATCCCTAATGAATAATGAATGTTTTGAATTTTAAAAAAAGTAAAGTAGTTGCAAACTTATGCTTTTAGAGTCTTGTTTGGGCTCATGAGAGGAGTAGAAAAACATCAAAAATTTCAATCCTGAACGATTCTACCAAGAGATGTGAGTGTTCATTCAAACAGCTGCTTTATGCTATTGGGCCCTATTGAACAATGAATGTTTTGAATTTTCTGCAAAAGTAAAGCAGTTGCAAACTCATCCTTTTAGAAACTTGTTTGGGCTCATGAGAGGAGTAGAAAAATATCAAAAATATAAATCCTGCTCAATTCTACCAAGAAATGTGAGTGTTCCTTCAAACGGCTGCTTTTTGCTATTGGGCCCTCTTGAATAATGAATGTTTTGAATTATCTCCAAAAGCAAAGTAGTTGCAAACTCATCCTTTTAAAAACTTGTTTGGGCTGTTGAGAGGAGTAGAAAAGCATCAAAAATTTCAATCCTGCACGATTCTACCATGAACCGAGATTGTTCATTCAAAACGCTGCTTTTTGCTATCAGACCCTATTGAATAATGAATGTTTTGAATTTTCTCCAAAAGTAAAGTAGTTGCAAACTGATCCTTTTAGAAACTTGTTTGAGCTCATGAGAGGAGTAGAAAAACATCAAAAATATAAATCCTGCTCGATTCAACCAAGAAATATGAATGTTCCTTCAAACCGCTGCTTTTTGCTATTGGGCCCTCTTGAATAATGAATGTTGTGAATTATCTCCAAAAGTTAAGTAGTTGCAAACTCATCCTTTTAGAAACTTGTTTGGGCTGTTGAGAGGAGTAGAAAAACATCAAAAAATTCAATCCTGCACGATTCTACCAAGAAATGTGAGTGTTCTTTCAAACCGCTGCTTTTTGCTATTGGTCCCTATTGAATAATGAATGTTTTGAATTTTCTCCAAAAGTAAAGTAATTGCAAACTCATCCTTTTAGAAACTTCTTTGGGCTGTTGAGCAGAGTAGAGAAACATGAAAAATTTCAATCCTGCACGATTCTACCAAGAAATGTGAGTGTTCATTCAATCCGCTGATTTTTGCTATTTTGGGCCCAATTGAATAATGAATGTTTTGAATTTTCTCCAAAAGTAAAGTAGTTGCAAACTCATCCTCTTAGAAACTTGTTTGGGCTGTTGAGAGGAGTAGAAAAACAAGAACATTTTCTATCCTGCACGATTCTACCAGGAAATGTGATTGTTCATTCAAAACGCTGCTTTTTGCTAATGGGCAAATGAATGAATGTTTTGAATTTTCTCCAAAAGTAAAGTAGTTGCAAACTCATCCTTTTAGAGTCTTGTTTGGGCTCATGAGAGGAGTAGAAAAACATCAAAAATTTCAGTCCTGAACAATTCTACCAAGAGATGTGAGTGTTCATTCAAACAGCTGCTTTTTTCTATTGGGCCCTATTGAATAATGAATATTTTGAATTTTCTGCAAAAGTAAAGTAGTTGCAAACTCATCCTTTTAGAAACTTGTTTGGGCTGTTGAGAGGAGTAGAAAAACATCAAAAATTTCAATTCTGCACGATTCTATCAAGAGCTGTGATTGTTCATTCAAAACGCTGCTTTTTGCTGTTAGACCCTATTGAATAATGAATGTTTTGAATTTTCTGCAAAAGTAAAGTAGTTGCAAACTCATCATGCTATAGTATTGTTTGGGCTCATGAGAGTAGAAAAACATCAAAAATTTCAATCCTGCACCATTCTACCAAAAAATGTGAGTACATTCAAACCGCTGCTTTTTGCTATTGATCCCTAATGAATAATGAATGTTTTGAATTTTAACCAAAAGTAAAGTAGTTGCAAACTTATCCTTTTAGAGACTTGTTTGGGCTCATGAGAGGAGTAGAAAAACATCAAAAATTTCAATCCTGAACGATTCTACCAAGAGATGTGAGTGTTTATTCAAACCGCTGCTTTTTGCTATTGAATAATGAATGTTTTGAATTTTCTCCAAAAGTAAAGCAGTTGCAAACTCATCCTTTTAGAAACTTGTTTGGGCTCATGAGAGGAGTATAAAAACATCAAAAATATAAATCCTGCTCGATTCTACCAAGAAATGTGAGTGTTCTTTCAAACCGCTGCTTTTTGCTATTGGGCCCTCTTGAATAATGAATGTTTTGAATTATCTCCAAAAGTTAAGTAGTTGCAAACTCATCCTTTTAGAAACTTGTTTGGGCTGTTGAGAGGAGTAGAAAAACGTCAAAAATATAAATCCTGCACAATTCTACCAAGAAATTTGAGTGTTTATTCAAACCGCTGCTTTTTGCTATTGGGCCCTATTGAATAATGAATGTTTTGAATTTTCCGCAAAAGTAAAGTAGTTGCAAACCCATCCTTATAGAGACTTGTTTGGGCTCATGAGAGGAGTAGAAAAACGTCAAAAAATCCAATCCTGCACGATTCTATTGAGAAATGTGAGTGTTCATTCAAACCGCTGCTTTTTGCTATTGGGCCTTATTGAATAATGAATGTTTTGAATTTTCTTCAAAAGTAAAGTAGTTGCAAACTCATTCTTTTAGAAACTTGTTTGGGCTGTTGAGAGGAGTAGAAAAACATCAAAAATTTCAATCCTGCACGATTCTACCAAGAAATGTGATTGTTCATTCAAAAAGCTGCTTTTTGCCATTGGGCTCTATTGAATAATGAATGTTTTGAATTTCCTCCAAAAGTAAAGTAGTTACAAGCTCATCCCTTTAGAGTCTTGTTTGGGCTCATGAGAGGAGTAGAAAAACATTAAAAATTTCAATCCTGAACGATTCTACCAAGAGATGTGAGTGTTCATTCAAACAGCTGCTTTTTGCTATTGGGCCTATTGAATAATGAATGTTTTGAATTTTCTGCAAAAGTAAAGTAGTTGCAAACTCATCCTTTTAGAAACTTGTTTGGGCTGTTGAGAGGAGAAGAAAAGCATCAAAAATTACAATCCTGCCCGATTCTACCAAGAACTGTGATTGTTCATTGAAAACACTGCTTTTTGCAATTAGACTCTATTGAATAAAGAATGTTTTGAATTTTCTCCAAAAGTAAAGTAGTTGCAAACTCATCCTTTTAGAAACTTGTTTGGGCTGTTGAGAGGAGTAGAAAAACATCAAAAATTTCAATCCTGCTCGATTATACGAAGAAATGTGAGTGTTCATTCAAACCGCTGCTTTTTGCGATTGGGTCCGATTGAATAATGAATGTTTTGAATTTTCTGCAAAAGTAAAGTAGTTCCAAACTCATCCTTCTAGAGTCTTGTTTGGGATCCTGAGAGGATTAGAAAAAGTTAAAAATTTCAATCCTGCATGATTCTACCAAGAAATGTGAGTGTTTATTCAAACCGCTGCTTTTTGCTATTGAATAATGAATGTTTTGAATTTTCTCCAAAAGTAAAGTAGTTGCAAGCTCATCCTTTTAGAGTCTTGTTTGGGCTCATGAGAGGAGTAGAAAAACATCAAAAATTTCAGTCCTGAACAATTCTACCAAGAGATGTGAGTGTTCATTCAAACAACTGCTTTTTGCTATTGGGCCCTTTTGAATAATGAATGTTTTGAATTTTCTGCAAAAGTAAAGTAGTTGCAAACTCATCCTTTTAGAAACTTGTTTGGGCTGATGAGAGAAGTAGAAAAACATAAAAAATTTCAATTCTGCACGATTCTATCAAGAACTGTGATTGTTCATTCAAAACGCTGCTTTTTGCGATTAGACCCTATTGAATAATGAATGTTTTGAATTTTCTGCAAAAGTAAAGTAGTTGCAAACTCATCCTTTTAGAAAATTGTTTGGGCTGTTGAGAGGAGTAGAAAAACATCAAAAATTTCAATTCTGCACGATTCTTTCAAGAACTGTGATTGTTCATTCAAAACGCTGCTTTTTGCTACTAGACCCTATTGAATAATGAATGTTTTGAATTTTCTGCAAAAGTAAAGTAGTTGCAAACTCATCCTTCTATAGTATTGTTTGGGCTCATGAGAGTAGAAAAACGTCAAAAATTTCAATCCTGCACGATTCTACCAAAAAATGTGAGTACATTCAAACCGCTGCTTTTTGCTATTGATCCCTAATGAATAATGAATGTTTTGAATTTTAACCAAAAGTAAAGTAATTGCAAACTCATCCTTTTAGAAACTTGTTTGGGCTGTTGAGCGGAGTAGAGAAACATGAAAAATTTAAATCCTGCACGATTCTACCAAGGAATGTGAGTGTTCATTTAAACCGCTGATTTTTGCTATTTTGGGCCCTATTGAATAATGAATGTTTTGAATTTTCTCCAAAAGTAAAGAAGTTGCAAACTCATCCTCTTAGAAACTTGTTTGGGCTGTTGAGAGGAGTAAAAAAACATCGAAAATTTCAATCCTGCACGATTCTACCAAGAAATGTGATTGTTCATTCAAAACGCTGCTTTTTGCTATTGGGCTCTATTGAATAATGAATGTTTTGAATTTTCTCCAAAAGTAAAGTAGTTGCAAGCTCATCCTTTTAGAGTCTTGTTTGGGCTCATGAGAGGAGTAGAAAAACATCAAAAATTTCAATCCTGAACGATTCTACCAAGAGATGTGAGTGTTCATTCAAACAGCTGCTTTTTGCTTTTGGGCCCTATTGAATAATGAATGTTTTGAATTTTCTGCAAAAGTAAAGTAGTTGCAAAGCCATCCTTACAGAGACATGTTTGGGCTCATGAGAGGAGTAGAAAAACGTCAAAAAATCCAATCCTGCTCGATTCTACCAAGAAATGTGATTGTTCATTCAAAACACTGCTTTTTGCTATTGGGCTCTATTGAATAATGACTGTTTTGAATTTTCTCCAAAAGTAAAGTAGTTGCAAGCTCATCCTTTTAGAGTCTTGTTTAGGCTCATGAGAGGAGTAGAAAAACATTAAAAATTTCAATCCTGATCGATTCTACCAAGAGATGTGAGTGTTCATTCAAACCGCTGCTTTTTGCTATTGGTCTCTATTGAATAATGAATATTTTGAATTTTCTCCAAAAGTAAAGTAGTTGCAAACTCATCCTTTTAGAAACTTGTTTGGGCTGTTGAGAGGAGTAGAAAAACATCAACATTTTCTATCCTGCACGATTCTACCAAGAAATGTGATTGTTCATTCAAAACGATGCTTTTTGCTATTGGGCTCTATTGAATAATGAATGTTTTGAATTTTCTCCAAAATTAAAGTAGTTGCAAGCTCATCCTTTTAGATTATTGTTTGGGCTCATGAGAGGAGTAATAAAATATCAAAAATTTCAATACTGAACGATTATACCAAGAGATGTGAGTGTTCATTCAAACCGCTGCTTTTTGCTATTGGGCGTTATTGAATAATGAATGTTTTGTATTTTCTCCAAAAGTAAAGTAGTTGCAAACTCATCCTTTTAGAAACTTGTTTGGGCTGTTGAGAGGAGTAGAAAAACATCAAAAATTTCAATCCTGCACGATTCTACCAAGAAATGTGAGTGTTCATTCAAACCGGTGCTTTTTGCTATTGGTCCCTATTGAATAATGAATGTTTTGAAATTTCTCCAAAAGTAAAGTAATTGCAAACTCATCCTTTTAGAAACTTGTTTGGGCTGTTAAGCGGAGTAGAAAAACATGAAAAATTTAAATCCTGCACGATTCTACCAAGAAATGTGAGTGTTCATTCAAACCGCTGATTTTTGCTATTTTGGGCCCTATTGAATAATGAATGTTTTGAATTTTCTCCAAAAGTAAAGTAGTTGCAAACTCATCCTTTTAGAAACTTGTTTGGGCTGTTGAGAGGAGTAAAAAAACATCAAAAATTTCAATCCTGCACGATTCTACCAAGAAATGTGATTGTTCATTCAAACAGCTGCTTTTTGCTATTGGACCCTATTGAATAATGAAAGTTTTGAATTTTCTGCAAAAGTAAAGTAGTTGCAAACTCATCCTCTTAGAAACTTGTTTGGGCTGTTGAGAGGAGTAAAAAAACATCAAAAATTTCAATCCTGCACGATTCTACCAAGAAATGTGATTGTTCATTCAAAACGCTGCTTTTTGCTATTGGGCTCTATTGAATAATGAATGTTTTGAATTTTCTCCAAAAGTAAAGTAGTTGCAATCTCATCCTTTTAGAGTCTTGTTTGGGCTCATGAGAGGAGTAGAAAAACATCAAAAATTTCAATCCTGAACGAATCTACCAAGAAATGTGATTGTTCATTCAAAACGCTGCTTTTTGCTATTGGGCTCTATTGAATAATGAATGTTTTGAATTTTCTCCAAAAGTAAAGTAGTTGCAATCTCATCCTTTTAGAGTCTTGTTTGGGCTCATGAGAGGAGTAGAAAAACATCAAAAATTTCAATCCTGAACGAATCTACCAAGAGACGTGAATGTTCATTCAAACAGCTGCTTTTTGCTTTTGGGCCCTATTGAATAATGAATGTTTTGAATTTTCTGCAAAAGTAAAGTAGTTGCAAAGCCATCCTTACAGAGACATGTTTGGGCTCATGAGAGGAGTAGAAAAACGTCAAAAAATCCAATCCTGCTCGATTCTACCAAGAAATGTGATTTTTCATTCAAAACACTGCTTTTTGCTATTGGGCTCTATTGAATAATGACTGTTTTGAATTTTCTCCAAAAGTAAAGTAGTTGCAAGCTCATCCTTTTAGAGTCTTGTTTAGGCTCATGAGAGGAGTAGAAAAATATTAAAAATTTCAATCCTGATCGATTCTACCAAGAGATGTGAGTGTTCATTCAAACCGCTGCTTTTTGCTATTGGTCTCTATTGAATAATGAATATTTTGAATTTTATCCAAAAGTAAAGTAGTTGCAAACTCATCCTTTTAGAAACTTGTTTGGGCTGTTGAGAGGAGTAGAAAAACATCAACATTTTCTATCCTGCACGATTCTACCAAGAAATGTGATTGTTCATTCAAAACGATGCTTTTTGCTATTGGGCGTTATTGAATAATGAATGTTTTGAATTTTCTCCAAAATTAAAGTAGTTGCAAGCTCATCCTTTTAGATTATTGTTTGGGCTCATGAGAGGAGTAATAAAATATCAAAAATTTCAATACTGAACGATTATACCAAGAGATGTGAGTGTTCATTCAAACCGCTGCTTTTTGCTATTGGGCGTTATTGAATAATGAATGTTTTGAATTTTCTCCAAAAGTAAAGTAGTTGCAAGCTCATCCTTTTAGAAACTTGTTCGGGCTGTTGAAAGGAGTAGAAAAACATCAAAAATTTCAATCCTGCACGATTCTACCAAGAAATGTGAGTGTTCATTCAAACCGGTGCTTTTTGCTATTTGTCCCTATTGAATAATGAATGTTTTGAAATTTCTCCAAAAGTAAAGTAATTGCAAACTCTTCCTTTTAGAAACTTGTTTGGGCTGTTAAGCGGAGTAGAAAAACATGAAAAATTTAAATCCTGATCGATTCTACCAAGAAATGTGAGTGTTCATTCAAACCGCTGATTTTTGCTATTTTGGGCCCTATTGAATAATGAATGTTTTGAATTTTCTCCAAAAGTAAAGTAGTTGCAAACTCATCCTTTTAGAAACTTGTTTGGGCTGTTGAGAGGAGTAAAAAAACATCAAAAATTTCAATCCTGCCCGATTCTACCAAAAAGTGTGATTGTACATTCAAAACACTGCTTTTTGCAATTAGACTCTATTGAATAAAGAATGTTTTGAATTTTCTCCAAAAGTAAAGAAATTGCAAACTCACCCTTTTAGAGTCTTGTTTGGGCTCATGAGAAGAGTAGAAAAACATCAAAAATTTCAATCCTGCACGATTATACCAAGATATGTGAGTGTTCATTCAAACCGCTGCTTTTTGCGATTGGGTCCTATTGAATAATGAATGTTTTGAATTTTCTGCAAAAGTAAAGTAGTTCCAAAATCATCCTTTTAGAGACTTGTTTGGGCTCATGAGAGGATCAGAAAAACGTTAAAAATTTCAATCCTGCATGATTCTACCAAGAAATGTGAGTTTTCATTCAAACCCCAGCTTTTTGCTATTGAATAATGAATGTTTTGAATTTTCTCCAAAAGTAAAGTAGTTGCAAACTCATCCTTTTAGAAACTTGTTTGGGCTCATGAGAGGAGTAGAAAAACATCAAAAATATAAATCCTGCTCGATTCTACCAAGAAATATGAGTGTTCCATCAAACCGCTGCTTTTTGCTATTGGGCCCTCTTGAATAATTAATGTTGTGAATTATCTCCAAAAGTTAAGTAGTTGCAAACTCATCCTTTTAGAAACTTGTTTGGGTTGTTGAGAGGAGTAGCAAAACATCAAAAAATTCAATCCTGCACGATTCTACCAAGAAATGTGATTGTTCATTCAAAACGCTGGTTTTTGCTATTAGACCCTATTGAATAATGAATGTTTTGAATTTTCTCCAAAAGTAAAGTAGTTGCAAACTCATCCTTCTACAGGCTTGTTTGGGCTCATGAGAGAAGTAGAAAAACGTCAAAAATTTCAATCCTGCACGATTCTACCAAGAAATGTGAGTGTTCATTCAAACCGCTGATTTTTGCTTTTTTGGGCCCTATTGAATAATGAATGTTTTAAATTTTCTCCAAAAGTAAAGTAGTTGCAAACTCATCCTCTTAGAAACTTGTTTGGGCTGTTGAGAGGAGTAAAAAAACATCAAAAATTTCAATCCTGCACGATTCTACCAAGAAATGTGATTGTTAATTCAAAACGCTGCTTTTTGCTATTGGGCTCTATCGTATAATGAATGTTTTGAATTTTCTCCAAAAGTAAAGTAGTTGCAAGCTCATCCTTTTAGAGTCTTGTTTGGGCTCATGAGAGGAGTAGAAAAACATTAAAAATTTCAATCCTGAACGATTCTACCAAGAGATGTGAGTGTTCATTCAAACCACTGCTTTTTGCTATTGGTCCCTATTGAATAATGAATATTTTGAATTTTCTCCAAAAGTAAAGTAGTTGCAAACTCATCCTTTTAGAAACTTGTTTGGGCTGTTGAGTGGAGTAGAAAAACATCAAAAATTTCAATACTGAACGATTCTACCAAGAGATGTGAGTGTTCATTCAAACCGCTGCTTTTTGCTATTTGGCGTTATTGAATAATGAATGTTTTGAATTTTCTCCAAAGGTAAAGTAGTTGCAAACTCATCCTTTTAGAAAGTTGTTTGGGCTGTTGAGAGGAGTAGAAGAACATCAAAAATTTCAATCCTGCACGATTCTACCAAGAAATGTGAGTGTTCTTTCAAACCGCTGCTTTTTGCTATTGGTCCCTATTGAATAATGAATGTTTTGAATTTTCTCCAAAAGTAAAGTAATTGCAAACTCATCCTTTTAGAAACTTCTTTGGGCTGTTGAGCAGAGTAGAGAAACACGAAAAATTTCAATCCTGCACGATTCTACCAAGAAATGTGAGTGTTCATTCAAACCGCTGATTTTTGGTATTTTGGGCCCAATTGAATAATGAATGTTTTGAATTTTCTCCAAAAGTAAAGTAGTTGCAAACTCATCCTCTTAGAAACTTGTTTGGGCTGTTGAGATGAGTAAAAAAACATCAAAAATTTCAATCCTGCACGATTCTACCAAGAAATGTGTTTGTTCATTGAAAACGCTGCTTTTTGCTATTGGGCTCTATTGAATAATGAATGTTTTGAATTTTCTCCAAAAGTAAAGTAGTTGCAAGCTCATCCTTTTAGAGTCTTGTTTGGGCTCATGAGAGAAGTAGAAAAACATCAAAAATTTCAATCCTGAACCATTCTACCAAGAAATGTGAGTGTTCATTCAAACCGCTGATTTTTGGTATTTTGGGCCCAATTGAATAATGAATGTTTTGAATTTTCTCCAAAAGTAAAGTAGTTGCAAACTCATCCTCTTAGAAACTTGTTTGGGCTGTTGAGAGGAGTAAAAAAACATCAAAAATTTCAATCCTGCACGATTCTACCAAGAAATGTGATTGTTCATTCAAACCGCTGATTTTTGCTATTGGGCCCTATTGAATAATGAATGTTTTGAACTTTCTCCAAAACGAAACTAGGTGCAAACTCATACTTCTAGAGTCTTGTTTGGGCTCAGGAGAGGAGTAGAAAAACATCACAAATTTCAATCCTGAACGATTCTACCAAGAGATGTGAGTGTTCATTCAAACAGCTGCTTTTTGCTATTGGGCCCTATTGAATAATGAATGTTTTGAATTTTCTGCAAAAGTAAAGTAGTTGCAAACCATCCTTCTAGAGTCTTGTTTGGGCTCATGAAAGGAGTAGAAAAACGTCAAAAATTCCAATCCTGCAAGATTATACCGAGAAATGTGAGTGTTCATTCAAACCGCTGCTTTTTGCTATTGGGCCTTATTGAATAATGAATGTTTGAATTTTCTGCAAAAGTAAAGTAGTTGCAAACTCATACTTCTAGAGTCTTGTTTGGGCTCAGGAGAGGAGTAGAAAAACATCACAAATTTCAATCCTGCACGATTCTACCAAGAAATGTGATTGTTCATTCAAAACGCTGCTTTTTGCTATTGGGCTCTATTGAATAATGAATGTTATGAAATTTCTCCAAAAGTAAAGTAGTTGCAAACTCATCCTTTTAGATTCTTGTTTGGGCTCATGAGAGGAGTAGAAAAACATCAAAAATTTCAATCCTGCACGATTATACCAAGAAATGTGAGTGTTCATTCAAACCGCTACTTTTTGCTATTGAATAATGAATGTTTTGAATTTTCTCCAAAAGTAAAGTAGTTGCAAACTCATCCTTTTAGAAACTTTTTTGGGCTCATGAGAGGAGTATAAAAATATCAAAAATATAAATCCTGCTCGATTCTACCAAGAAATGTGAGTGTTCCTTCAAACGGCTGCTTTTTGCTATTGGGCCCTCTTGACTAATGAATGTTTTGAATTATCTCCAAAAGTAAAGTAGTTGCAAACTCATCCTTTTAGAAACTTGTTTGGGCTGTTGAGAGGAGTAGAAAAGCATCAAAAATTTCAATCCTGCATGATTCTACCATGAACCGAGATTGTTCATTCAAAACGCTGCTTTTTGCTATCAGACCCTATTGAATAATGAATGTTTTGAATTTTCTCCAAAAGTATAGTTGCAAACTCATCCTCCTAGAGTTTTGCTTGTGCTCATGAGAGGAGTAGAAAAACATCAAAAATTTCAATCCTGCACGATTCTACCAAGAAATGTGAGTGTTCATTCAAACCGCTGCTTTTTGCTATTGGGCCTATTGAATAATGAATGTTTTGAATTTTCTCCAAAAGTAAAGTAGTTGCAAACTCATCGTTTTAGAAACTTGTTTGGGCTGTTGAGAGGAGTAGAAAAACATCAAAAATTTCAATCCTGCACGATTCTACCAAGAAATGTGATTGTTCATTCAAAACGCTGCTTTTTGCTATTGGGCTCTATTGAATAATGAATGTTTAGAATTTTCTGCAAAAGTAAAGTAGTTGCAAACTCATCCTCTTAGAAACTTGTTTGGGCTGTTGAGAGGAGTAAGAAAACATCAAAAATTTCAATCCTGCACGATTCTACCAAGAAATGTGATTGTTCATTCAAACAGCTGCTTTTTGCTATTGGACCCTATTGAATAATGAAAGTTTTGAATTTTCTGCAAAAGTAAAGTAGTTGCAAACTCATCCTCTTAGAAACTTGTTTGGGTTGTTGAGAGGAGTAAAAAAACATCAAAAATTTCAATCCTGCACGATTCTACCAAGAAATGTGATTGTTCATTCAAACAGCTGCTTTTTGCTTTTGGGCCCTATTGAATAATGAATGTTTTGAATTTTCTGCAAAAGTAAAGTAGTTGCAAAGCCATCCTTACAGAGACATGTTTGGGCTCATGAGAGGAGTAGAAAAACGTCAAAAAATCCAATCCTGCTCGATTCTACCAAGAAATGTGATTGTTCATTCAAAACACTGCTTTTTGCTATTGGGCTCTATTGAATAATGACTGTTTTGAATTTTCTCCAAAAGTAAAGTAGTTGCAAGCTCATCCTTTTAGAGTCTTGTTTAGGCTCATGAGAGGAGTAGAAAAACATTAAAAATTTCAATCCTGATCGATTCTACCAAGAGATGTGAGTGTTCATTCAAACCGCTGCTTTTTGCTATTGGTCTCTATTGAATAATGAATATTTTGAATTTTCTCCAAAAGTAAAGTAGTTGCAAACTCATCCTTTTAGAAACTTGTTTGGGCTGTTGAGAGGAGTAGAAAAACATCAACATTTTCTATCCTGCACGATTCTACCAAGAAATGTGATTGTTCATTCAAAACGATGCTTTTTGCTATTGGGCTCTATTGAATAATGAATGTTTTGAATTTTCTCCAAAATTAAAGTAGTTACAAGCTCATCCTTTTAGATTATTGTTTGGGCTCATGAGAGGAGTAATAAAATATCAAAAATTTCAATACTGAACGATTATACCAAGAGATGTGAGTGTTCATTCAAACCGCTGCTTTTTGCTATTGGGCGTTATTGAATAATGAATGTTTTGAATTTTCTCCAAAAGTAAAGTAGTTGCAAACTCATCCTTTTAGAAACTTGTTTGGGCTGTTGAGAGGAGTAGAAAAACATCAAAAATTTCAATCCTGCACGATTCTACCAAGAAATGTGATTGTTCATTCAAAACGATGCTTTTTGCTATTGGGCTCTATTGAATAATGAATGTTTTGAATTTTGTCCAAAATTAAAGTAGTTACAAGCTCATCCTTTTAGATTATTGTTTGGGCTCATGAGAGGAGTAATAAAATATCAAAAATTTCAATACTGAACGATTATACCAAGAGATGTGAGTGTTCATTCAAACCGCTGCTTTTTGCTATTGGGCGTTATTGAATAATGAATGTTTTGAATTTTCTCCAAAAGTAAAGTAGTTGCAAACTCATCCTTTTAGAAACTTGTTTGGGCTGTTGAGAGGAGTAGAAAAACATCAAAAATTTCAATCCTGCACGATTCTACCAAGAAATGTGAGTGTTCATTCAAACCGGTGCTTTTTGCTATTGGTCCCTATTGAATAATGAATGTTTTGAAATTTCTCCAAAAGTAAAGTAATTGCAAACTCATCCTTTTAGAAACTTGTTTGGGCTGTTAAGCGGAGTAGAAAAACATGAAAAATTTAAATCCTGCACGATTCTACCAAGAAATGTGATTGTTCATTCAAACCGCTGATTTTTGCTATTTTGGGCCCTATTGAATAATGAATGTTTTGAATTTTCTCCAAAAGTAAAGTAGTTGCAAACTCATCCTTTTAGAAACTTGTTTGGGCTGTTGAGAGGAGTAAAAAAACATCAAAAATTTCAATCCTGCCCTATTCTACCAAAAAGTGTGATTGTACATTCAAAACACTGCTTTTTGCAATTAGACTCTATTGAATAAAGAATGTTTAGAATTTTCTCCAAAAGTAAAGAAATTGCAAACTCACCCTTTTAGAGTCTTGTGTGGGCTCATGAGAAGAGTAGAAAAACATCAAAAATTTCAATCCTGCACGATTATACGAAGATATGTGAGTGTTCATTCAAACCGCTGCTTTTTGCGATTGGGTCCTATTGAATAATGAATGTTTTGAATTTTCTGCAAAAGTAAAGTAGTTCCAAAATCATCCTTTTAGAGACTTGTTTGGGCTCATGAGATTATCAGAAAAACGTTAAAAATTTCAATCCTGCATGATTCTACCAAGAAATGTGAGTTTTCATTCAAACCGCAGCTTTTTGCTATTGAATAATGAATGTTTTGAATTTTCTCCAAAAGTAAAGTAGTTGCAAACTCATCCTTTTAGAAACTTGTTTGGGCTCATGAGAGGAGTAGAAAAACATCAAAAATATAAATCCTGCTCGATTCTACCAAGAAATATGAGTGTTCCATCAAACCGCTGCTTTTTGCTATTGGGCCCTCTTGAATAATGAATGTTGTGAATTATCTCCAAAAGTTAAGTAGTTGCAAACTCATCCTTTTAGAAACTTGTTTGGGTTGTTGAGAGGAGTAGAAAAACATCAAAAAATTCAATCCTGCACGATTCTACCAAGAAATGTGATTGTTCATTCAAAACGCTGGTTTTTGCTATTAGACCCTATTGAATAATGAATGTTTTGAATTTTCTCCAAAAGTAAAGTAGTTGCAAACTCATCCTTCTACAGGCTTGTTTGGGCTCATGAGAGAAGTAGAAAAACGTCAAAAATTTCAATCCTGCACGATTCTACCAAGAAATGTGATTGTTCATTCAAACCGCTGATTTTTGCTTTTTTGGGCCCTATTGAATAATGAATGTTTTAAATTTTCTCCAAAAGTAAAGTAGTTGCAAACTCATCCTCTTAGAAACTTGTTTGGGCTGTTGAGAGGAGTAAAAAAACATCAAAAATTTCAATCCTGCACGATTCTACCAAGAAATGTGATTGTTAATTCAAAACGCTGCTTTTTGCTATTGGGCTCTATTGTATAATCAATGTTTTGAATTTTCTCCAAAAGTAAAGTAGTTGCAAGCTCATCCTTTTAGAGTCTTGTTTGGGCTCATGAGAGGAGTAGAAAAACATTAAAAATTTCAATCCTGAACGATTTTACCAAGAGATGTGAGTGTTCATTCAAACCACTGCTTTTTGCTATTGGTCCCTATTGAATAATGAATATTTTGAATTTTCTCCAAAAGTAATGTAGTTGCAAACTCATCCTTTTAGAAACTTGTTTGGGCTGTTGAGTGGAGTAGAAAAACATCAAAATTTTCAATACTGAACGATTCTACCAAGAGATGTGAGTGTTCATTCAAACCGCTGCTTTTTGCTATTGGGCGTTATTGAATAATGAATGTTTTGAATTTTCTCCAAAGGTAAAGTAGTTGCAAACTCATCCTTTTAGAAAGTTGTTTGGGCTGTTGAGAGGAGTAGAAGAACATCAAAAATTTCAATCCTGCACGATTCTACCAAGAAATGTGAGTGTTCTTTCAAACCGCTGCTTTTTGCTATTGGTCCCTATTGAATAATGAATGTTTTGAATTTTCTCCAAAAGTAAAGTAATTGCAAACTCATCCTTTTAGAAACTTCTTTGGGCTGTTGAGCAGAGTAGAGAAACACGAAAAATTTCAATCCTGCACGATTCTACCAAGAAATGTGAGTGTTCATTCAAACCGCTGATTTTTGGTGTTTTGGGCCCAATTGAATAATGAATGTTTTGAATTTTCTCCAAAAGTAAAGTAGTTGCAAACTCATCCTCTTAGAAACTTGTTTGGGCTGTTGAGATGAGTAAAAAAACATCAAAAATTTCAATCCTGCACGATTCTACCAAGAAATGTGAGTGTTCATTCAAACCGCTGGTTTTTGCTATTTTGGGCCCTATTGAATAATGAATGTTTTGAATTTTCTCCAAAAGTAAAGTAGTTGCAAGCTCATCCTTTTAGAGTCTTGTTTGGGCTCATGAGAGAAGTAGAAAAACATCAAAAATTTCAATCCTGAACCATTCTACCAAGAGATGTGAGTGTTCATTCAAACAGCTGCTTTTTGCTATTGGGCCTTATTGAATAATGAATGTTTTGAATTGTCTTCAAAAGTAAAGTAGTTGCAAACTCATCCTTTTAGAAACTTGTTTGGGCTGTTGAGAGGAGTAGAAAAACATCAAAAATTTCAATCCTGCACTATTCTACCAAGAAATGTGAGTGTTCATTCAAACCGCTGGTTTTTGCTATTTTGGGCCCTATTGAATAATGAATGTTTTGAATTTTCTCCAAAAGTAAAGTAGTTGCAAACTCATCCTCTTAGAAACATGTTTGGGCTGTTGAGAGGAGTAAAAAAACATCAAAAATTTCAATCCTGCACGATTCTACCAAGAAATGTGATTGTTCATTCAAACCGCTGATTTTTGCTATTGGGCCCTATTGAATAATGAATTTTTTGAACTTTCTCCAAATCGAAACTAGTTGCAAACTCATACTTCTAGAGTCTTGTTTGGGCTCTGGAGAGAAGTAGAAAAACATCACAAATTTCAATCCTGAACGATTCTACCAAGAGATGTGAGTGTTCATTCAAACAGCTGCTTTTTGCTATTGGGCCCTATTGAATAATGAATGTTTTGAATTTTCTGCAAAAGTAAAGTTGTTGCAAACTTATCCTTTTAGAAATTTGTTTGGGCTGTTTAGAGGAGTAGAAAAACATCAAAAATTTCAATCCTGCAAGATTCTACCAAGAACTGTGATTGTTCATTCAAAACGCTGCTTTTTGCTATTAGACCCTATTGAATAATGAATGTTTTGAATTTTCTGGAAAAGTAAAGCAGTTGCAAACTCATCCTTCTTTAGTCTTGTTTGGGCTCATGAGAGTAGAAAAACGTCAAAAATTTCAATCCTGCATGATTCCACCAAAAAATGTGAGTTCATTCAAACCGCTGCTTTTTGCAATTGATCCCTAATGAATAATGAATGTTTTGAATTTTAACCAAAAGTAAAGTAGTTGCAAACTTATGCTTTTAGAGTCTTGTTGGGCTCATGAGAGGAGTAGAAAAACATCAAAAATTTCAATCCTGAATGATTCTACCAAGAAATGTGAGTGTTCATTCAAACCGCTGGTTTTTGCTATTTTGGGCCCTATTGAATAATGAATGTTTTGAATTTTCTCCAAAAGTAAAGTAGTTGCAAGCTCATCCTTTTAGAGTCTTGTTTGGGCTCATGAGAGGAGTAGAAAAACATCAAAAATTTCAATCCTGAACGATTCTACCAAGAGATGTGAGTGTTCATTCAAACCGCTGCTTTTTGCTATTGGTCCCTATTGAATAATGAATATTTTGAATTTTCTCCAAAAGTAAAGTAGTTGCAAACTCATCCTTTTAGAAACTTGTTTGGGCTGTTGAGAGGAGTAGAAAAACAAGAACATTTTCTATCCTGCACGATTCTACCAGGAAATGTGATTGTTCATTCAAAACGCTGCTTTTTGCTAATGGGCAAATGAATGAATGTTTTGAATTTTCTCCAAAAGTAAAGTAGTTGCAAACTCATCCTTTTAGAGTCTTGTTTGGGCTCATGAGAGGAGTAGAAAAACATCAAAAATTTCAGTCCTGAACAATTCTACCAAGAGATGTGAGTGTTCATTCAAACAGCTGCTTTTTTCTATTGGGCCCTATTGAATAATGAATATTTTGAATTTTCTGCAAAAGTAAAGTAGTTGCAAACTCATCCTTTTAGAAACTTGTTTGGGCTGTTGAGAGGAGTAGAAAAACATCAAAAATTTCAATTCTGCACGATTCTATCAAGAGCTGTGATTGTTCATTCAAAACGCTGCTTTTTGCTGTTAGACCCTATTGAATAATGAATGTTTTTAATTTTCTGCAAAAGTAAAGTAGTTGCAAACTCATCATTCTATAGTATTGTTTGGGCTCATGAGAGTAGAAAAACATCAAAAATTTCAATCCTGCACCATTCTACCAAAAAATGTGAGTACATTCAAACCGCTGCTTCTTGCTATTGATCCCTAATGAATAATGAATGTTTTGAATTTTAACCAAAAGTAAAGTAGTTGCAAACTTATCCTTTTAGAGACTTGTTTGGGCTCATGAGAGGAGTAGAAAAACATCAAAAATTTCAATCCTGAACGATTCTACCAAGAGATGTGAGTGTTTATTCAAACCGCTGCTTTTTGCTATTGAATAATGAATGTTTTGAATTTTCTCCAAAAGTAAAGTAGTTGCAAACTCATCCTTTTAGAAACTTGTTTGGGCTCATGAGAGGAGTAGAAAAATATCAAAAATATAAATCCTGCTCGATTCTACCAAGAAATGTGAGTGTTCCTTCAAACGTCTGCTTTTTGCTATTGGGCCCTCTTGAATAATGAATGTTTTGAATTATCTCCAAAAGTAAAGTAGTTGCAAACTCATCCTTTTAGAAACTTGTTTGGGCTGTTGAGAGGAGTAGAAAAGCATCAAAAATTTCAATCCTGCACGATTCTACCATGAACCGAGATTGTTCATTCAAAACGCTGCTTTTTGCTATCAGACCCTATTGAATAATGAATGTTTTGAATTTTCTCCAAAAGTATAGTTGCAAACTCATCCTTCTAGAGTTTTGCTTGTGCTCATGAGAGGAGTAGAAAAACGTCAAAAATTTCAATCCTGCACGATTCTACCAAGAAATGTGAGTGTTCTTTCAAACCGCTGCTTTTTGCTATTGGGCCTATTGAATAATGAATGTTTTGAATTTTCTCCAAAAGTAAAGTAGTTGCAAACTCATCGTTTTAGAAACTTGTTTGGGCTGTTGAGAGGAGTAGAAAAACATCAAAAATTTCAATCCTGCACGATTCTACCAAGAAATGTGATTGTTCATTCAAAACGCTGCTTTTTGCTATTGGGCTCTATTGAATAATGAATGTTTTGAATTTTCTGCAAAAGTAAAGTAGTTGCAAACTCATCCTCTTATAAACTTGTTTGGGCTGTTGAGAGGAGTAAAAAAACATCAAAAATTTCAATCCTGCACGATTCTACCAAGAAATGTGATTGTTCATTCAAACAGCTGCTTTTTGCTATTGGACCCTATTGAATAATGAAAGTTTTGAATTTTCTGCAAAAGTAAAGTAGTTGCAAACTCATCCTCTTAGAAACTTGTTTGGGTTGTTGAGAGGAGTAAAAAAACATCAAAAATTTCAATCCTGCACGATTCTACCAAGAAATGTGTTTGTTCATTGAAAACGCTGCTTTTTGCTATTGGGCTCTATTGAATAATGAATGTTTTGAATTTTCTGCAAAAGTAAAGTAGTTGCAAACTCATACTTCTAGAGTCTTGTTTGGGCTCAGGAGAGGAGTAGAAAAACATCACAAATTTCAATCCTGCACGATTCTACCAAGAAATGTGATTGTTCATTCAAAACGCTACTTTTTGCTATTGGGCTCTATTGAATAATGAATGTTTTGAATTTTCTCCAAAAGTAAAGTAGTTGCAAGCTCATCCTTTTAAATTCTTGTTTGGGCTCATGAGAGGAGTAGAAAAACATCAAAAATTTCAATCCTGAACGATTCTACCAAGAGATGTGAGTGTTCATTCAAACAGCTGCTTTTTGATATTGGGCCCTATTGAATAATGAATGTTTTGAATTTTCTGCAAAGGTAAAGTAGTTGCCAACCATCCTTATAGAGACTTGTTTGGGCTCATGAGAGGAGTAGAAAAACGTCAAAAATTCCAATCTTGCACGATTATACCGAGAAATGTGAGTGTTCATTCAAACGGCTGGTTTTTGCTATTGGGTCTTATTGAATAATGAATGTTTTGAAATTTCTCCAAAAGTAAAGTAGTAGCAAACTCATCCTTTTAGATTCTTGTTTGGGCTCATGAGAGGAGTAGAAAAACATCAAAAATTTCTATCCTTTACCATTCTACCCAGAAATATGAGTGTTAATTCAAACCGCTGCTTTTTCCTATTGGGCCCTATTGAATAATGAATGTTTTTAATTTTCTCCAAAAGTAAAGTAGTTGCAAACTCATCCTTCTAGAGTCTTGTTTGGGCTCATGAGAGGAGTAGAAAAACATCAAAAATTTCAATCCTGAACGATTCTACCAAGAGATGTGAGTGTTCATTGAAACAGCTGCTTTTTGCTATTGGTCCCTATTGAATAATGAATGTTTTGAATTTCCTCCAAAAGTAAAGTAGTTGCAAACTCATCCTTTTAGAGTCTTGTTTGGGCTCATGAGAGGAGTAGAAAAACATCAAAAATTTCAATCCTGAACGATTGTACCAAGAAATGTGATTGTTCATTCAAACCACTGCTTTTTGCTATTTTGGGCCCTATTGAATAATGAGTGTTTTGAATTTTCTCCAAAAGTAAAGGAGTTGCAAACTTATCCTTTTAGAAACTTGTTTGGGCTGTTGAGAGGAGTACAAAAACATCAAAAATTTCAATACTGCATGATTCTACCAAGAAATGTGATTGTTCATTCAAAACGCTGCTTTTTGCTATTGGGCTCTATTGAATAATGAATGTTTTGAATTTTCTCCAAAAGTAAAGTAGTTGCAAGCTTATCCTTTTAGAGTCTTGTTTGGGCTCATGAGAGGAGTAGAAAAACATCAAAAATTTCAATCCTGAATGATTGTACCAAGAAATGTGAGTGTTCATTCAAACAGCTGCTTTTTGCTATTGGGCACTATTGAATAATGAATGTTTTGAATTTTCCGCAAAAGTAAAGTAGTTGCAAACCCATCCTTATAGAGACTTGTTTGGGCTCATGAGAGGAGTAGAAAAATGTCAAAAAATCCAATCCTGCACGATTCTACCGATAAATGTGAGTGTTCATTCAAACTGCTGCTTTTTGCTATTGGGCCTAAATTGAATAATTAATGTTTTGAATTTTCTCCAAAAGTAAAGTAGTTGCAAACTCATCCTTTTAGAAACTTGTTTGGGCTGTTGAGAGGAGTAGAAAAACATCAAAAATTTCAATCCTGCACGATTCTATCAAGAAATGTGAGCGTTCATTCAAACCGCTGCTTTTTTACTATTGGTCCCTATTGAATAATGAATGTTTTGAATTTGCTCCAAAAGTAAAGTAATTGCAAACTCATCCTTTTAGAAACTTGTTTGGGCTGTTGAGCGGAGTAGAAAAACATGAAAAATTTCAATCCTGCACGATTCTACCAGGAAACGTGAGTGTTCATTCAAACCGCTGATTTTTGCTATTTTGGGCCCTATTGAATAATGAATGTTTTGAATTTTCTCCAAAAGTAAAGTAGTTGCAAACTCATCCTCTAAGAAACTTGTTTGGGCTGTTGATAGGAGTAAAAAAACATCAAAAATTTCAATCCTGCACGATTCTACCAAGAAATGTGATTGTTCATTCAAAACGCTGCTTTTTGCTATTGGGCTCTATTGAATAATGAATGTTTTGAATTTTCTCCAAAAGTAAAGTAGTTGCAAGCTCATCCTTTTAGAGTCTTGTTTAGGCTCATGAGAGGAGTAGAAAAACATCAAAAATTTCAATCCTGAACGATTCTACCAAGAGATGTGAGTGTTGATTCAAACCGCTGCTTTTTGCTATTGGTCCCTATTGAATAATGAATATTTTGAATTTTCTCCAAAAGTAAAGTAGTTGCAAACTCATCCTTTTAGAATCTTGTTTGGGCTGTTGAGAGGAGTAGAAAAACATCAACATTTTCTATCCTGCACGATTTTACCAAGAAATGTGATAGTTCATTCAAAACGCTGCTTTTTGCTAATGGGCAAATGAATGAATGTTTTGAATTTTCTCCAAAAGTAAAGTAGTTGCAAGCTCATCCTTTTAGAGTCTTGTTTGAGCTCATGAGAGGAGTAGAAAAACATCAAAAATTTCAATTCTGCACGATTCTACCAAGAGATGTGATTGTTCATTCAAACAGCTGCTTTTTGCTATTGGGCCCTATTGAATAATGAATGTTTTGAATTTTCTGCAAAAGTAAAGTTGTTGCAAACTCATCCTTTTAGAAACTTGTTTGGGCTGTTGAGAGGAGTAGAAAAATATCAAAAATTTCAATCCTGCAAGATTCTACCAAGAACTGTGATTGTTCATTCAAAACGCTGCTTTTTACTACTAGACCCTATTGAATAATGAATGTTTTGAATTTTCTGGAAAAGTAAAGTAGTTACAAACTCATCCTTCTATAGTCTTGTTTGGGCTCATGAGAGTAGAAAAACGTCAAAAATTTCAATCCTGCACGATTCTACCAAAAAATGTGAGTTCATTCAAACCGCTGCTTTTTGCAATTGATCCCTAATGAATAATGAATGTTTTGAATTTTAAAAAAAAGTAAAGTAGTTGCAAACTTATGCTTTTAGAGTCTTGTTTGGGCTCATGAGAGGAGTAGAAAAACATCAAAAATTTCAATCCTGAACGATTCTACCAAGAGATGTGAGTGTTCATTCAAACAGCTGCTTTATGCTATTGGTCCCTATTGAATAATGAATGTTTTGAATTTTCTCCAAAAGTAAAGTAATTGCAAACTCATCCTTTTAGAAACTTCTTTGGGCTGTTGAGCAGAGTAGAGAAACATCAAAAAATTCAATCCTGCACGATTCTACCAAGAAATGTGAGTGTTCTTTCAAACCGCTGCTTTTTGCTATTGGTCCCTATTGAATAATGAATGTTTTGAATTTTCTCCAAAAGTAAAGTAATTGCAAACTCATCCTTTTAGAAACTTCTTTGGGCTGTTGAGCAGAGTAGAGAAACATGAAAAATTTCAATCCTGCACGATTCTACCAAGAAATGTGAGTGTTCATTCAATCCGCTGATTTTTGCTATTTTGGGCCCAATTGAATAATGAATGTTTTGAATTTTCTCCAAAAGTAAAGTAGTTGCAAACTCATCCTCTTAGAAACTTGTTTGGGCTGTTGAGAGGAGTAGAAAAACAAGAACATTTTCTATCCTGCACGATTCTACCAGGAAATGTGATTGTTCATTCAAAACGCTGCTTTTTGCTAATGGGCAAATGAATGAATGTTTTGAATTTTCTCCAAAAGTAAAGTAGTTGCAAACTCATCCTTTTAGAGTCTTGTTTGGGCTCATGAGAGGAGTAGAAAAACATCAAAAATTTCAGTCCTGAACAATTCTACCAAGAGATGTGAGTGTTCATTCAAACAGCTGCTTTTTTCTATTGGGCCCTATTGAATAATGAATATTTTGAATTTTCTGCAAAAGTAAAGTAGTTGCAAACTCATCCTTTTAGAAACTTGTTTGGGCTGTTGAGAGGAGTAGAAAAACATCAAAAATTTCAATTCTGCACGATTCTATCAAGAGCTGTGATTGTTCATTCAAAACGCTGCTTTTTGCTGTTAGACCCTATTGAATAATGAATGTTTTGAATTTTCTGCAAAAGTAAAGTAGTTGCAAACTCATCATGCTATAGTATTGTTTGGGCTCATGAGAGTAGAAAAACATCAAAAATTTCAATCCTGCACCATTCTACCAAAAAATGTGAGTACATTCAAACCGCTGCTTTTTGCTATTGATCCCTAATGAATAATGAATGTTTTGAATTTTAACCAAAAGTAAAGTAGTTGCAAACTTATCCTTTTAGAGACTTGTTTGGGCTCATGAGAGGAGTAGAAAAACATCAAAAATTTCAATCCTGAACGATTCTACCAAGAGATGTGAGTGTTTATTCAAACCGCTGCTTTTTGCTATTGAATAATGAATGTTTTGAATTTTCTCCAAAAGTAAAGCAGTTGCAAACTCATCCTTTTAGAAACTTGTTTGGGCTCATGAGAGGAGTAGAAAAACATCAAAAATATAAATCCTGCTCGATTCTACCAAGAAATGTGAGTGTTCTTTCAAACCACTGCTTTTTGCTATTGGGCCCTCTTGAATAATGAATGTTTTGAATTATCTCCAAAAGTTAAGTAGTTGCAAACTCATCCTTTTAGAAACTTGTTTGGGCTGTTGAGAGGAGTAGAAAAACGTCAAAAATATAAATCCTGCACAATTCTACCAAGAAATTTGAGTGTTTATTCAAACCGCTGCTTTTTGCTATTGGGCCCTATTGAATAATGAATGTTTTGAATTTTCCACAAAAGTAAAGTAGTTGCAAACCCATCCTTATAGAGACTTGTTTGGGCTCATGAGAGGAGTAGAAAAACGTCAAAAAATCCAATCCTGCACGATTCTATTGAGAAATGTGAGTGTTCATTCAAACCGCTGCTTTTTGCTATTGGGCCTTATTGAATAATGAATGTTTTGAATTTTCTTCAAAAGTAAAGTAGTTGCAAACTCATTCTTTTAGAAACTTGTTTGGGCTGTTGAGAGGAGTAGAAAAACATCAAAAATTTCAATCCTGCACGATTCTACCAAGAAATGTGATTGTTCATTCAAAAAGCTGCTTTTTGCCATTGGGCTCTATTGAATAATGAATGTTTTGAATTTCCTCCAAAAGTAAAGTAGTTACAAGCTCATCCCTTTAGAGTCTTGTTTGGGCTCATGAGAGGAGTAGAAAAACATTAAAAATTTCAATCCTGAACGATTCTACCAAGAGATGTGAGTGTTCATTCAAACAGCTGCTTTTTGCTATTGGGCCTATTGAATAATGAATGTTTTGAATTTTCTGCAAAAGTAAAGTAGTTGCAAACTCATCCTTTTAGAAACTTGTTTGGGCTGTTGAGAGGAGAAGAAAAGCATCAAAAATTACAATCCTGCCCGATTCTACCAAGAACTGTGATTGTTCATTGAAAACACTGCTTTTTGCAATTAGACTCTATTGAATAAAGAATGTTTTGAATTTTCTCCAAAAGTAAAGTAGTTGCAAACTCATCCTTTTAGAAACTTGTTTGGGCTGTTGAGAGGAGTAGAAAAACATCAAAAATTTCAATCCTGCTCGATTATACGAAGAAATGTGAGTGTTCATTCAAACCGCTGCTTTTTGCGATTGGGTCCGATTGAATAATGAATGTTTTGAATTTTCTGCAAAAGTAAAGTAGTTCCAAACTCATCCTTCTAGAGTCTTGTTTGGGATCCTGAGAGGATTAGAAAAAGTTAAAAATTTCAATCCTGCATGATTCTACCAAGAAATGTGAGTGTTTATTCAAACCGCTGCTTTTTGCTATTGAATAATGAATGTTTTGAATTTTCTCCAAAAGTAAAGTAGTTGCAAGCTCATCCTTTTAGAGTCTTGTTTGGGCTCATGAGAGGAGTAGAAAAACATCAAAAATTTCAGTCCTGAACAATTCTACCAAGAGATGTGAGTGTTCATTCAAACAACTGCTTTTTGCTATTGGGCCCTTTTGAATAATGAATGTTTTGAATTTTCTGCAAAAGTAAAGTAGTTGCAAACTCATCCTTTTAGAAACTTGTTTGGGCTGATGAGAGAAGTAGAAAAACATAAAAAATTTCAATTCTGCACGATTCTATCAAGAACTGTGATTGTTCATTCAAAACGCTGCTTTTTGCGATTAGACCCTATTGAATAATGAATGTTTTGAATTTTCTGCAAAAGTAAAGTAGTTGCAAACTCATCCTTTTAGAAAATTGTTTGGGCTGTTGAGAGGAGTAGAAAAACATCAAAAATTTCAATTCTGCACGATTCTTTCAAGAACTGTGATTGTTCATTCAAAACGCTGCTTTTTGCTACTAGACCCTATTGAATAATGAATGTTTTGAATTTTCTGCAAAAGTAAAGTAGTTGCAAACTCATCCTTCTATAGTATTGTTTGGGCTCATGAGAGTAGAAAAACGTCAAAAATTTCAATCCTGCACGATTCTACCAAAAAATGTGAGTACATTCAAACCGCTGCTTTTTGCTATTGATCCCTAATGAATAATGAATGTTTTGAATTTTAACCAAAAGTAAAGTAATTGCAAACTCATCCTTTTAGAAACTTGTTTGGGCTGTTGAGCGGAGTAGAGAAACATGAAAAATTTAAATCCTGCACGATTCTACCAAGGAATGTGAGTGTTCATTTAAACCGCTGATTTTTGCTATTTTGGGCCCTATTGAATAATGAATGTTTTGAATTTTCTCCAAAAGTAAAGAAGTTGCAAACTCATCCTCTTAGAAACTTGTTTGGGCTGTTGAGAGGAGTAAAAAAACATCAAAAATTTCAATCCTGCACGATTCTACCAAGAAATGTGATTGTTCATTCAAAACGCTGCTTTTTGCTATTGGGCTCTATTGAATAATGAATGTTTTGAATTTTCTCCAAAAGTAAAGTAGTTGCAAGCTCATCCTTTTAGAGTCTTGTTTGGGCTCATGAGAGGAGTAGAAAAACATCAAAAATTTCAATCCTGAACGATTCTACCAAGAGATGTGAGTGTTCATTCAAACCACTGCTTTTTGCTATTGGTCCCTATTGAATAATGAATATTTTGAATTTTCTCCAAAAGTAAAGTAGTTGCAAACTCATCCTTTTAGAAACTTGTTTGGGCTGTTGAGTGGAGTAGAAAAACATCAAAAATTTCAATACTGAACGATTCTACCAAGAGATGTGAGTGTTCATTCAAACCGCTGCTTTTTGCTATTTGGCGTTATTGAATAATGAATGTTTTGAATTTTCTCCAAAGGTAAAGTAGTTGCAAACTCATCCTTTTAGAAAGTTGTTTGGGCTGTTGAGAGGAGTAGAAGAACATCAAAAATTTCAATCCTGCACGATTCTACCAAGAAATGTGAGTGTTCTTTCAAACCGCTGCTTTTTGCTATTGGTCCCTATTGAATAATGAATGTTTTGAATTTTCTCCAAAAGTAAAGTAATTGCAAACTCATCCTTTTAGAAACTTCTTTGGGCTGTTGAGCAGAGTAGAGAAACACGAAAAATTTCAATCCTGCACGATTCTACCAAGAAATGTGAGTGTTCATTCAAACCGCTGATTTTTGGTATTTTGGGCCCAATTGAATAATGAATGTTTTGAATTTTCTCCAAAAGTAAAGTAGTTGCAAACTCATCCTCTTAGAAACTTGTTTGGGCTGTTGAGATGAGTAAAAAAACATCAAAAATTTCAATCCTGCACGATTCTACCAAGAAATGTGTTTGTTCATTGAAAACGCTGCTTTTTGCTATTGGGCTCTATTGAATAATGAATGTTTTGAATTTTCTCCAAAAGTAAAGTAGTTGCAAGCTCATCCTTTTAGAGTCTTGTTTGGGCTCATGAGAGAAGTAGAAAAACATCAAAAATTTCAATCCTGAACCATTCTACCAAGAGATGTGAGTGTTCATTCAAACAGCTGCTTTTTGCTATTGGGCCCTATTGAATAATGAATGTTTTGAATTTTCCGCAAAAGTAAAGTAGTTGCAAACCCATCCTTATAGAGACTTGTTTGGGCTCATGAGAGGAGTAGAAAAACGTCAAAAAATCCAATCCTGCACGATTCTACCGAGAAATGTGAGTGTTCATTCAAACAGCTGCTTTTTGCTATTGGGCCTTATTGAATAATGAATGTTTTGAATTGTCTTCAAAAGTAAAGTAGTTGCAAACTCATCCTTTTAGAAACTTGTTTGGGCTGTTGAGAGGAGTAGAAAAACATCAAAAATTTCAATGCTGCACTATTCTACCAAAAAATGTGAGTGTTCATTCAAACCGCTGGTTTTTGCTATTTTGGGCCCTATTGAATAATGAATGTTTTGAATTTTCTCCAAAAGTAAAGTAGTTGCAAACTCATCCTCTTAGAAACTTGTTTGGGCTGTTGAGAGGAGTAAAAAAACATCAAAAATTTCAATCCTGCACGATTCTACCAAGAAATGTGATTGTTCATTCAAACCGCTGATTTTTGCTATTGGGCCCTATTGAATAATGAATGTTTTGAACTTTCTCCAAAACGAAACTAGGTGCAAACTCATACTTCTAGAGTCTTGTTTGGGCTCAGGAGAGGAGTAGAAAAACATCACAAATTTCAATCCTGAACGATTCTACCAAGAGATGTGAGTGTTCATTCAAACAGCTGCTTTTTGCTATTGGGCCCTATTGAATAATGAATGTTTTGAATTTTCTGCAAAAGTAAAGTAGTTGCAAACCATCCTTCTAGAGTCTTGTTTGGGCTCATGAAAGGAGTAGAAAAACGTCAAAAATTCCAATCCTGCAAGATTATACCGAGAAATGTGAGTGTTCATTCAAACCGCTGCTTTTTGCTATTGGGCCTTATTGAATAATGAATGTTTTGAATTTTCTGCAAAAGTAAAGTAGTTGCAAACTCATACTTCTAGAGTCTTGTTTGGGCTCAGGAGAGGAGTAGAAAAACATCACAAATTTCAATCCTGCACGATTCTACCAAGAAATGTGATTGTTCATTCAAAACGCTGCTTTTTGCTATTGGGCTCTATTGAATAATGAATGTTTTGAAATTTCTCCAAAAGTAAAGTAGTTGCAAACTCATCCTTTTAGATTCTTGTTTGGGCTCATGAGAGGAGTAGAAAAACATCAAAAATTTCAATCCTGCACGATTATACCAAGAAATGTGAGTGTTCATTCAAACCGCTACTTTTTGCTATTGAATAATGAATGTTTTGAATTTTCTCCAAAAGTAAAGTAGTTGCAAACTCATCCTTTTAGAAACTTTTTTGGGCTCATGAGAGGAGTATAAAAATATCAAAAATATAAATCCTGCTCGATTCTACCAAGAAATGTGAGTGTTCCTTCAAACGGCTGCTTTTTGCTATTGGGCCCTCTTGACTAATGAATGTTTTGAATTATCTCCAAAAGTAAAGTAGTTGCAAACTCATCCTTTTAGAAACTTGTTTGGGCTGTTGAGAGGAGTAGAAAAGCATCAAAAATTTCAATCCTGCACGATTCTACCATGAACCGAGATTGTTCATTCAAAACGCTGCTTTTTGCTATCAGACCCTATTGAATAATGAATGTTTTGAATTTTCTCCAAAAGTATAGTTGCAAACTCATCCTCCTAGAGTTTTGCTTGTGCTCATGAGAGGAGTAGAAAAACATCAAAAATTTCAATCCTGCACGATTCTACCAAGAAATGTGAGTGTTCATTCAAACCGCTGCTTTTTGCTATTGGGCCTATTGAATAATGAATGTTTTGAATTTTCTCCAAAAGTAAAGTAGTTGCAAACTCATCGTTTTAGAAACTTGTTTGGGCTGTTGAGAGGAGTAGAAAAACATCAAAAATTTCAATCCTGCACGATTCTACCAAGAAATGTGATTGTTCATTCAAAACGCTGCTTTTTGCTATTGGGCTCTATTGAATAATGAATGTTTAGAATTTTCTGCAAAAGTAAAGTAGTTGCAAACTCATCCTCTTAGAAACTTGTTTGGGCTGTTGAGAGGAGTAAGAAAACATCAAAAATTTCAATCCTGCACGATTCTACCAAGAAATGTGATTGTTCATTCAAACAGCTGCTTTTTGCTATTGGACCCTATTGAATAATGAAAGTTTTGAATTTTCTGCAAAAGTAAAGTAGTTGCAAACTCATCCTCTTAGAAACTTGTTTGGGTTGTTGAGAGGAGTAAAAAAACATCAAAAATTTCAATCCTGCACGATTCTACCAAGAAATGTGATTGTTCATTCAAAACGCTGCTTTTTGCTATTGGGCTCTATTGAATAATGAATGTTTTGAATTTTCTCCAAAAGTAAAGTAGTTGCAATCTCATCCTTTTAGAGTCTTGTTTGGGCTCATGAGAGCAGTAGAAAAACATCAAAAATTTCAATCCTGAACGAATCTACCAAGAGACGTGAATGTTCATTCAAACAGCTGCTTTTTGCTTTTGGGCCCTATTGAATAATGAATGTTTTGAATTTTCTGCAAAAGTAAAGTAGTTGCAAAGCCATCCTTACAGAGACATGTTTGGGCTCATGAGAGGAGTAGAAAAACGTCAAAAAATCCAATCCTGCTCGATTCTACCAAGAAATGTGATTGTTCATTCAAAACACTGCTTTTTGCTATTGGGCTCTATTGAATAATGACTGTTTTGAATTTTCTCCAAAAGTAAAGTAGTTGCAAGCTCATCCTTTTAGAGTCTTGTTTAGGCTCATGAGAGGAGTAGAAAAACATTAAAAATTTCAATCCTGATCGATTCTACCAAGAGATGTGTGTTCATTCAAACCGCTGCTTTTTGCTATTGGTCTCTATTGAATAATGAATATTTTGAATTTTCTCCAAAAGTAAAGTAGTTGCAAACTCATCCTTTTAGAAACTTGTTTTGGCTGTTGAGAGGAGTAGAAAAACATCAACATTTTCTATCCTGCACGATTCTACCAAGAAATGTGATTGTTCATTCAAAACGATGCTTTTTGCTATTGGGCTCTATTGAATAATGAATGTTTTGAATTTTCTCCAAAATTAAAGTAGTTACAAGCTCATCCTTTTAGATTATTGTTTGGGCTCATGAGAGGAGTAATAAAATATCAAAAATTTCAATACTGAACGATTATACCAAGAGATGTGAGTGTTCATTCAAACCGCTGCTTTTTGCTATTGGGCGTTATTGAATAATGAATGTTTTGAATTTTCTCCAAAAGTAAAGTAGTTGCAAACTCATCCTTTTAGAAACTTGTTTGGGCTGTTGAGAGGAGTAGAAAAACATCAAAAATTTCAATCCTGCACGATTCTACCAAGAAATGTGATTGTTCATTCAAAACGATGCTTTTTGCTATTGGGCTCTATTGAATAATGAATGTTTTGAATTTTCTCCAAAATTAAAGTAGTTACAAGCTCATCCTTTTAGATTATTGTTTGGGCTCATGAGAGGAGTAATAAAATATCAAAAATTTCAATACTGAACGATTATACCAAGAGATGTGAGTGTTCATTCAAACCACTGCTTTTTGCTATTGGGCGTTATTGAATAATGAATGTTTTGAATTTTCTCCAAAAGTAAAGTAGTTGCAAACTCATCCTTTTAGAAACTTGTTTGGGCTGTTGAGAGGAGTAGAAAAACATCAAAAATTTCAATCCTGCACGATTCTACCAAGAAATGTGATTGTTCATTCAAACCACTGATTTTTGCTATTTTGGGCCCTATTGAATAATGAATGTTTTGAATTTTCTCCAAAAGTAAAGTAGTTGCAAACTCATCCTTTTAGAAACTTGTTTGGGCTGTTGAGAGGAGTAAAAAAACATCAAAAATTTCAATCCTGCCCTATTCTACCAAAAAGTGTGATTGTACATTCAAAACACTGCTTTTTGCAATTAGACTCTATTGAATAAAGAATGTTTAGAATTTTCTCCAAAAGTAAAGAAATTGCAAACTCACCCTTTTAGAGTCTTGTGTGGGCTCATGAGAAGAGTAGAAAAACATCAAAAATTTCAATCCTGCACGATTATACGAAGATATGTGAGTGTTCATTCAAACCGCTGCTTTTTGCGATTGGGTCCTATTGAATAATGAATGTTTTGAATTTTCTGCAAAAGTAAAGTAGTTCCAAAATCATCCTTTTAGAGACTTGTTTGGGCTCATGAGAGGATCAGAAAAACGTTAAAAATTTCAATCCTGCATGATTCTACCAAGAAATGTGAGTTTTCATTCAAACCGCAGCTTTTTGCTATTGAATAATGAATGTTTTGAATTTTCTCCAAAAGTAAAGTAGTTGCAAACTCATCCTTTTAGAAACTTGTTTGGGCTCATGAGAGGAGTAGAAAAACATCAAAAATATAAATCCTGCTCGATTCTACCAAGAAATATGAGTGTTCCATCAAACCGCTGCTTTTTGCTATTGGGCCCTCTTGAATAATGAATGTTGTGAATTATCTCCAAAAGTTAAGTAGTTGCAAACTCATCCTTTTAGAAACTTGTTTGGGTTGTTGAGAGGAGTAGAAAAACATCAAAAAATTCAATCCTGCACGATTCTACCAAGAAATGTGATTGTTCATTCAAAACGCTGGTTTTTGCTATTAGACCCTATTGAATAATGAATGTTTTGAATTTTCTCCAAAAGTAAAGTAGTTGCAAACTCATCCTTCTACAGGCTTGTTTGGGCTCATGAGAGAAGTAGAAAAACGTCAAAAATTTCAATCCTGCACGATTCTACCAAGAAATGTGATTGTTCATTCAAACCGCTGATTTTTGCTTTTTTGGGCCCTATTGAATAATGAATGTTTTAAATTTTCTCCAAAAGTAAAGTAGTTGCAAACTCATCCTCTTAGAAACTTGTTTGGGCTGTTGAGAGGAGTAAAAAAACATCAAAAATTTCAATCCTGCACGATTCTACCAAGAAATGTGATTGTTAATTCAAAACGCTGCTTTTTGCTATTGGGCTCTATTGTATAATCAATGTTTTGAATTTTCTCCAAAAGTAAAGTAGTTGCAAGCTCATCCTTTTAGAGTCTTGTTTGGGCTCATGAGAGGAGTAGAAAAACATTAAAAATTTCAATCCTGAACGATTTTACCAAGAGATGTGAGTGTTCATTCAAACCACTGCTTTTTGCTATTGGTCCCTATTGAATAATGAATATTTTGAATTTTCTCCAAAAGTAATGTAGTTGCAAACTCATCCTTTTAGAAACTTGTTTGGGCTGTTGAGTGGAGTAGAAAAACATCAAAATTTTCAATACTGAACGATTCTACCAAGAGATGTGAGTGTTCATTCAAACCGCTGCTTTTTGCTATTGGGCGTTATTGAATAATGAATGTTTTGAATTTTCTCCAAAGGTAAAGTAGTTGCAAACTCATCCTTTTAGAAAGTTGTTTGGGCTGTTGAGAGGAGTAGAAGAACATCAAAAATTTCAATCCTGCACGATTCTACCAAGAAATGTGAGTGTTCTTTCAAACCGCTGCTTTTTGCTATTGGTCCCTATTGAATAATGAATGTTTTGAATTTTCTCCAAAAGTAAAGTAATTGCAAACTCATCCTTTTAGAAACTTCTTTGGGCTGTTGAGCAGAGTAGAGAAACACGAAAAATTTCAATCCTGCACGATTCTACCAAGAAATGTGAGTGTTCATTCAAACCGCTGATTTTTGGTGTTTTGGGCCCAATTGAATAATGAATGTTTTGAATTTTCTCCAAAAGTAAAGTAGTTGCAAACTCATCCTCTTAGAAACTTGTTTGGGCTGTTGAGATGAGTAAAAAAACATCAAAAATTTCAATCCTGCACGATTCTACCAAGAAATGTGAGTGTTCATTCAAACCGCTGGTTTTTGCTATTTTGGGCCCTATTGAATAATGAATGTTTTGAATTTTCTCCAAAAGTAAAGTAGTTGCAAGCTCATCCTTTTAGAGTCTTGTTTGGGCTCATGAGAGAAGTAGAAAAACATCAAAAATTTCAATCCTGAACCATTCTACCAAGAGATGTGAGTGTTCATTCAAACAGCTGCTTTTTGCTATTGGGCCTTATTGAATAATGAATGTTTTGAATTGTCTTCAAAAGTAAAGTAGTTGCAAACTCATCCTTTTAGAAACTTGTTTGGGCTGTTGAGAGGAGTAGAAAAACATCAAAAATTTCAATCCTGCACTATTCTACCAAGAAATGTGAGTGTTCATTCAAACCGCTGGTTTTTGCTATTTTGGGCCCTATTGAATAATGAATGTTTTGAATTTTCTCCAAAAGTAAAGTAGTTGCAAACTCATCCTCTTAGAAACATGTTTGGGCTGTTGAGAGGAGTAAAAAAACATCAAAAATTTCAATCCTGCACGATTCTACCAAGAAATGTGATTGTTCATTCAAACCGCTGATTTTTGCTATTGGGCCCTATTGAATAATGAATTTTTTGAACTTTCTCCAAATCGAAACTAGTTGCAAACTCATACTTCTAGAGTCTTGTTTGGGCTCTGGAGAGAAGTAGAAAAACATCACAAATTTCAATCCTGAACGATTCTACCAAGAGATGTGAGTGTTCATTCAAACAGCTGCTTTTTGCTATTGGGCCCTATTGAATAATGAATGTTTTGAATTTTCTGCAAAAGTAAAGTTGTTGCAAACTTATCCTTTTAGAAACTTGTTTGGGCTGTTTAGAGGAGTAGAAAAACATCAAAAATTTCAATCCTGCAAGATTCTACCAAGAACTGTGATTGTTCATTCAAAACGCTGCTTTTTGCTATTAGACCCTATTGAATAATGAATGTTTTGAATTTTCTGGAAAAGTAAAGCAGTTGCAAACTCATCCTTCTTTAGTCTTGTTTGGGCTCATGAGAGTAGAAAAACGTCAAAAATTTCAATCCTGCATGATTCCACCAAAAAATGTGAGTTCATTCAAACCGCTGCTTTTTGCAATTGATCCCTAATGAATAATGAATGTTTTGAATTTTAACCAAAAGTAAAGTAGTTGCAAACTTATGCTTTTAGAGTCTTGTTGGGCTCATGAGAGGAGTAGAAAAACATCAAAAATTTCAATCCTGAATGATTCTACCAAGAAATGTGAGTGTTCATTCAAACCGCTGGTTTTTGCTATTTTGGGCCCTATTGAATAATGAATGTTTTGAATTTTCTCCAAAAGTAAAGTAGTTGCAAGCTCATCCTTTTAGAGTCTTGTTTGGGCTCATGAGAGGAGTAGAAAAACATCAAAAATTTCAATCCTGAACGATTCTACCAAGAGATGTGAGTGTTCATTCAAACCGCTGCTTTTTGCTATTGGTCCCTATTGAATAATGAATATTTTGAATTTTCTCCAAAAGTAAAGTAGTTGCAAACTCATCCTTTTAGAAACTTGTTTGGGCTGTTGAGAGGAGTAGAAAAACAAGAACATTTTCTATCCTGCACGATTCTACCAGGAAATGTGATTGTTCATTCAAAACGCTGCTTTTTGCTAATGGGCAAATGAATGAATGTTTTGAATTTTCTCCAAAAGTAAAGTAGTTGCAAACTCATCCTTTTAGAGTCTTGTTTGGGCTCATGAGAGGAGTAGAAAAACATCAAAAATTTCAGTCCTGAACAATTCTACCAAGAGATGTGAGTGTTCATTCAAACAGCTGCTTTTTTCTATTGGGCCCTATTGAATAATGAATATTTTGAATTTTCTGCAAAAGTAAAGTAGTTGCAAACTCATCCTTTTAGAAACTTGTTTGGGCTGTTGAGAGGAGTAGAAAAACATCAAAAATTTCAATTCTGCACGATTCTATCAAGAGCTGTGATTGTTCATTCAAAACGCTGCTTTTTGCTGTTAGACCCTATTGAATAATGAATGTTTTGAATTTTCTGCAAAAGTAAAGTAGTTGCAAACTCATCATTCTATAGTATTGTTTGGGCTCATGAGAGTAGAAAAACATCAAAAATTTCAATCCTGCACCATTCTACCAAAAAATGTGAGTACATTCAAACCGCTGCTTCTTGCTATTGATCCCTAATGAATAATGAATGTTTTGAATTTTAACCAAAAGTAAAGTAGTTGCAAACTTATCCTTTTAGAGACTTGTTTGGGCTCATGAGAGGAGTAGAAAAACATCAAAAATTTCAATCCTGAACGATTCTACCAAGAGATGTGAGTGTTTATTCAAACCGCTGCTTTTTGCTATTGAATAATGAATGTTTTGAATTTTCTCCAAAAGTAAAGTAGTTGCAAACTCATCCTTTTAGAAACTTGTTTGGGCTCATGAGAGGAGTAGAAAAATATCAAAAATATAAATCCTGCTCGATTCTACCAAGAAATGTGAGTGTTCCTTCAAACGTCTGCTTTTTGCTATTGGGCCCTCTTGAATAATGAATGTTTTGAATTATCTCCAAAAGTAAAGTAGTTGCAAACTCATCCTTTTAGAAACTTGTTTGGGCTGTTGAGAGGAGTAGAAAAGCATCAAAAATTTCAATCCTGCACGATTCTACCATGAACCGAGATTGTTCATTCAAAACGCTGCTTTTTGCTATCAGACCCTATTGAATAATGAATGTTTTGAATTTTCTCCAAAAGTATAGTTGCAAACTCATCCTTCTAGAGTTTTGCTTGTGCTCATGAGAGGAGTAGAAAAACGTCAAAAATTTCAATCCTGCATGATTCTACCAAGAAATGTGAGTGTTCTTTCAAACCGCTGCTTTTTGCTATTGGGCCTATTGAATAATGAATGTTTTGAATTTTCTCCAAAAGTAAAGTAGTTGCAAACTCATCGTTTTAGAAACTTGTTTGGGCTGTTGAGAGGAGTAGAAAAACATCAAAAATTTCAATCCTGCACGATTCTACCAAGAAATGTGATTGTTCATTCAAAACGCTGCTTTTTGCTATTGGGCTCTATTGAATAATGAATGTTTTGAATTTTCTGCAAAAGTAAAGTAGTTGCAAACTCATCCTCTTATAAACTTGTTTGGGCTGTTGAGAGGAGTAAAAAAACATCAAAAATTTCAATCCTGCACGATTCTACCAAGAAATGTGATTGTTCATTCAAACAGCTGCTTTTTGCTATTGGACCCTATTGAATAATGAAAGTTTTGAATTTTCTGCAAAAGTAAAGTAGTTGCAAACTCATCCTCTTAGAAACTTGTTTGGGTTGTTGAGAGGAGTAAAAAAACATCAAAAATTTCAATCCTGCACGATTCTACCAAGAAATGTGTTTGTTCATTGAAAACGCTGCTTTTTGCTATTGGGCTCTATTGAATAATGAATGTTTTGAATTTTCTGCAAAAGTAAAGTAGTTGCAAACTCATACTTCTAGAGTCTTGTTTGGGCTCAGGAGAGGAGTAGAAAAACATCACAAATTTCAATCCTGCACGATTCTACCAAGAAATGTGATTGTTCATTCAAAACGCTACTTTTTGCTATTGGGCTCTATTGAATAATGAATGTTTTGAATTTTCTCCAAAAGTAAAGTAGTTGCAAGCTCATCCTTTTAAATTCTTGTTTGGGCTCATGAGAGGAGTAGAAAAACATCAAAAATTTCAATCCTGAACGATTCTACCAAGAGATGTGAGTGTTCATTCAAACAGCTGCTTTTTGATATTGGGCCCTATTGAATAATGAATGTTTTGAATTTTCTGCAAAGGTAAAGTAGTTGCCAACCATCCTTATAGAGACTTGTTTGGGCTCATGAGAGGAGTAGAAAAACGTCAAAAATTCCAATCTTGCACGATTATACCGAGAAATGTGAGTGTTCATTCAAACGGCTGGTTTTTGCTATTGGGTCTTATTGAATAATGAATGTTTTGAAATTTCTCCAAAAGTAAAGTAGTAGCAAACTCATCCTTTTAGATTCTTGTTTGGGCTCATGAGAGGAGTAGAAAAACATCAAAAATTTCTATCCTTTACCATTCTACCCAGAAATATGAGTGTTAATTCAAACCGCTGCTTTTTCCTATTGGGCCCTATTGAATAATGAATGTTTTTAATTTTCTCCAAAAGTAAAGTAGTTGCAAACTCATCCTTCTAGAGTCTTGTTTGGGCTCATGAGAGGAGTAGAAAAACATCAAAAATTTCAATCCTGAACGATTCTACCAAGAGATGTGAGTGTTCATTGAAACAGCTGCTTTTTGCTATTGGTCCCTATTGAATAATGAATGTTTTGAATTTCCTCCAAAAGTAAAGTAGTTGCAAACTCATCCTTTTAGAAACTTGCTTGGGCTGCACTATTCTACCAAGAAATGTGAGTGCTCATTCAAACCACTGCTTTTTGCTATTTTGGGCCCTATTGAATAATGAGTGTTTTGAATTTTCTCCAAAAGTAAAGGAGTTGCAAACTTATCCTTTTAGAAACTTGTTTGGGCTGTTGAGAGGAGTACAAAAACATCAAAAATTTCAATACTGCATGATTCTACCAAGAAATGTGATTGTTCATTCAAAACGCTGCTTTTTGCTATTGGGCTCTATTGAATAATGAATGTTTTGAATTTTCTCCAAAAGTAAAGTAGTTGCAAGCTTATCCTTTTAGAGTCTTGTTTGGGCTCATGAGAGGAGTAGAAAAACATCAAAAATTTCAATCCTGAACGATTGTACCAAGAAATGTGAGTGTTCATTCAAACAGCTGCTTTTTGCTATTGGGCACTATTGAATAATGAATGTTTTGAATTTTCCGCAAAAGTAAAGTAGTTGCAAACCCATCCTTATAGAGACTTGTTTGGGCTCATGAGAGGAGTAGAAAAATGTCAAAAAATCCAATCCTGCACGATTCTACCGATAAATGTGAGTGTTCATTCAAACTGCTGCTTTTTGCTATTGGGCCTAAATTGAATAATTAATGTTTTGAATTTTCTCCAAAAGTAAAGTAGTTGCAAACTCATCCTTTTAGAAACTTGTTTGGGCTGTTGAGAGGAGTAGAAAAACATCAAAAATTTCAATCCTGCACGATTCTATCAAGAAATGTGAGCGTTCATTCAAACCGCTGCTTTTTTACTATTGGTCCCTATTGAATAATGAATGTTTTGAATTTGCTCCAAAAGTAAAGTAATTGCAAACTCATCCTTTTAGAAACTTGTTTGGGCTGTTGAGCGGAGTAGAAAAACATGAAAAATTTCAATCCTGCACGATTCTACCAGGAAACGTGAGTGTTCATTCAAACCGCTGATTTTTGCTATTTTGGGCCCTATTGAATAATGAATGTTTTGAATTTTCTCCAAAAGTAAAGTAGTTGCAAACTCATCCTCTAAGAAACTTGTTTGGGCTGTTGATAGGAGTAAAAAAACATCAAAAATTTCAATCCTGCACGATTCTACCAAGAAATGTGATTGTTCATTCAAAACGCTGCTTTTTGCTATTGGGCTCTATTGAATAATGAATGTTTTGAATTTTCTCCAAAAGTAAAGTAGTTGCAAGCTCATCCTTTTAGAGTCTTGTTTAGGCTCATGAGAGGAGTAGAAAAACATCAAAAATTTCAATCATGAACGATTCTACCAAGAGATGTGAGTGTTGATTCAAACCGCTGCTTTTTGCTATTGGTCCCTATTGAATAATGAATATTTTGAATTTTCTCCAAAAGTAAAGTAGTTGCAAACTCATCCTTTTAGAATCTTGTTTGGGCTGTTGAGAGGAGTAGAAAAACATCAACATTTTCTATCCTGCACGATTTTACCAAGAAATGTGATAGTTCATTCAAAACGCTGCTTTTTGCTAATGGGCAAATGAATGAATGTTTTGAATTTTCTCCAAAAGTAAAGTAGTTGCAAGCTCATCCTTTTAGAGTCTTGTTTGAGCTCATGAGAGGAGTAGAAAAACATCAAAAATTTCAATTCTGCACGATTCTACCAAGAGATGTGAGTGTTCATTCAAACAGCTGCTTTTTGCTATTGGGCCCTATTGAATAATGAATGTTTTGAATTTTCTGCAAAAGTAAAGTTGTTGCAAACTCATCCTTTTAGAAACTTGTTTGGGCTGTTGAGAGGAGTAGAAAAATATCAAAAATTTCAATCCTGCAAGATTCTACCAAGAACTGTGATTGTTCATTCAAAACGCTGCTTTTTACTACTAGACCCTATTGAATAATGAATGTTTTGAATTTTCTGGAAAAGTAAAGTAGTTACAAACTCATCCTTCTATAGTCTTGTTTGGGCTCATGAGAGTAGAAAAACGTCAAAAATTTCAATCCTGCACGATTCTACCAAAAAATGTGAGTTCATTCAAACCGCTGCTTTTTGCAATTGATCCCTAATGAATAATGAATGTTTTGAATTTTAAAAAAAAGTAAAGTAGTTGCAAACTTATGCTTTTAGAGTCTTGTTTGGGCTCATGAGAGGAGTAGAAAAACATCAAAAATTTCAATCCTGAACGATTCTACCAAGAGATGTGAGTGTTCATTCAAACAGCTGCTTTATGCTATTGGGCCCTATTGAACAATGAATGTTTTGAATTTTCTGCAAAAGTAAAGCAGTTGCAAACTCATCCTTTTAGAAACTTGTTTGGGCTCATGAGAGGAGTAGAAAAATATCAAAAATATAAATCCTGCTCAATTCTACCAAGAAATGTGAGTGTTCCTTCAAACGGCTGCTTTTTGCTATTGGGCCCTCTTGAATAATGAATGTTTTGAATTATCTCCAAAAGCAAAGTAGTTGCAAACTCATCCTTTTAAAAACTTGTTTGGGCTGTTGAGAGGAGTAGAAAAGCATCAAAAATTTCAATCCTGCACGATTCTACCATGAACCGAGATTGTTCATTCAAAACGCTGCTTTTTGCTATCAGACCCTATTGAATAATGAATGTTTTGAATTTTCTCCAAAAGTAAAGTAGTTGCAAACTGATCCTTTTAGAAACTTGTTTGAGCTCATGAGAGGAGTAGAAAAACATCAAAAATATAAATCCTGCTCGATTCAACCAAGAAATATGAATGTTCCTTCAAACCGCTGCTTTTTGCTATTGGGCCCTCTTGAATAATGAATGTTGTGAATTATCTCCAAAAGTTAAGTAGTTGCAAACTCATCCTTTTAGAAACTTGTTTGGGCTGTTGAGAGGAGTAGAAAAACATCAAAAAATTCAATCCTGCACGATTCTACCAAGAAATGTGAGTGTTCTTTCAAACCGCTGCTTTTTGCTATTGGTCCCTATTGAATAATGAATGTTTTGAATTTTCTCCAAAAGTAAAGTAATTGCAAACTCATCCTTTTAGAAACTTCTTTGGGCTGTTGAGCAGAGTAGAGAAACATGAAAAATTTCAATCCTGCACGATTCTACCAAGAAATGTGAGTGTTCATTCAATCCGCTGATTTTTGCTATTTTGGGCCCAATTGAATAATGAATGTTTTGAATTTTCTCCAAAAGTAAAGTAGTTGCAAACTCATCCTCTTAGAAACTTGTTTGGGCTGTTGAGAGGAGTAGAAAAACAAGAACATTTTCTATCCTGCACGATTCTACCAGGAAATGTGATTGTTCATTCAAAACGCTGCTTTTTGCTAATGGGCAAATGAATGAATGTTTTGAATTTTCTCCAAAAGTAAAGTAGTTGCAAACTCATCCTTTTAGAGTCTTGTTTGGGCTCATGAGAGGAGTAGAAAAACATCAAAAATTTCAGTCCTGAACAATTCTACCAAGAGATGTGAGTGTTCATTCAAACAGCTGCTTTTTTCTATTGGGCCCTATTGAATAATGAATATTTTGAATTTTCTGCAAAAGTAAAGTAGTTGCAAACTCATCCTTTTAGAAACTTGTTTGGGCTGTTGAGAGGAGTAGAAAAACATCAAAAATTTCAATTCTGCACGATTCTATCAAGAGCTGTGATTGTTCATTCAAAACGCTGCTTTTTGCTGTTAGACCCTATTGAATAATGAATGTTTTGAATTTTCTGCAAAAGTAAAGTAGTTGCAAACTCATCATGCTATAGTATTGTTTGGGCTCATGAGAGTAGAAAAACATCAAAAATTTCAATCCTGCACCATTCTACCAAAAAATGTGAGTACATTCAAACCGCTGCTTTTTGCTATTGATCCCTAATGAATAATGAATGTTTTGAATTTTAACCAAAAGTAAAGTAGTTGCAAACTTATCCTTTTAGAGACTTGTTTGGGCTCATGAGAGGAGTAGAAAAACATCAAAAATTTCAATCCTGAACGATTCTACCAAGAGATGTGAGTGTTTATTCAAACCGCTGCTTTTTGCTATTGAATAATGAATGTTTTGAATTTTCTCCAAAAGTAAAGCAGTTGCAAACTCATCCTTTTAGAAACTTGTTTGGGCTCATGAGAGGAGTAGAAAAACATCAAAAATATAAATCCTGCTCGATTCTACCAAGAAATGTGAGTGTTCTTTCAAACCGCTGCTTTTTGCTATTGGGCCCTCTTGAATAATGAATGTTTTGAATTATCTCCAAAAGTTAAGTAGTTGCAAACTCATCCTTTTAGAAACTTGTTTGGGCTGTTGAGAGGAGTAGAAAAACGTCAAAAATATAAATCCTGCACAATTCTACCAAGAAATTTGAGTGTTTATTCAAACCGCTGCTTTTTGCTATTGGGCCCTATTGAATAATGAATGTTTTGAATTTTCCGCAAAAGTAAAGTAGTTGCAAACCCATCCTTATAGAGACTTGTTTGGGCTCATGAGAGGAGTAGAAAAACGTCAAAAAATCCAATCCTGCACGATTCTATTGAGAAATGTGAGTGTTCATTCAAACCGCTGCTTTTTGCTATTGGGCCTTATTGAATAATGAATGTTTTGAATTTTCTTCAAAAGTAAAGTAGTTGCAAACTCATTCTTTTAGAAACTTGTTTGGGCTGTTGAGAGGAGTAGAAAAACATCAAAAATTTCAATCCTGCACGATTCTACCAAGAAATGTGATTGTTCATTCAAAAAGCTGCTTTTTGCCATTGGGCTCTATTGAATAATGAATGTTTTGAATTTCCTCCAAAAGTAAAGTAGTTACAAGCTCATCCCTTTAGAGTCTTGTTTGGGCTCATGAGAGGAGTAGAAAAACATTAAAAATTTCAATCCTGAACGATTCTACCAAGAGATGTGAGTGTTCATTCAAACAGCTGCTTTTTGCTATTGGGCCTATTGAATAATGAATGTTTTGAATTTTCTGCAAAAGTAAAGTAGTTGCAAACTCATCCTTTTAGAAACTTGTTTGGGCTGTTGAGAGGAGAAGAAAAGCATCAAAAATTACAATCCTGCCCGATTCTACCAAGAACTGTGATTGTTCATTGAAAACACTGCTTTTTGCAATTAGACTCTATTGAATAAAGAATGTTTTGAATTTTCTCCAAAAGTAAAGTAGTTGCAAACTCATCCTTTTAGAAACTTGTTTGGGCTGTTGAGAGGAGTAGAAAAACATCAAAAATTTCAATCCTGCTCGATTATACGAAGAAATGTGAGTGTTCATTCAAACCGCTGCTTTTTGCGATTGGGTCCGATTGAATAATGAATGTTTTGAATTTTCTGCAAAAGTAAAGTAGTTCCAAACTCATCCTTCTAGAGTCTTGTTTGGGATCCTGAGAGGATTAGAAAAAGTTAAAAATTTCAATCCTGCATGATTCTACCAAGAAATGTGAGTGTTTATTCAAACCGCTGCTTTTTGCTATTGAATAATGAATGTTTTGAATTTTCTCCAAAAGTAAAGTAGTTGCAAGCTCATCCTTTTAGAGTCTTGTTTGGGCTCATGAGAGGAGTAGAAAAACATCAAAAATTTCAGTCCTGAACAATTCTACCAAGAGATGTGAGTGTTCATTCAAACAACTGCTTTTTGCTATTGGGCCCTTTTGAATAATGAATGTTTTGAATTTTCTGCAAAAGTAAAGTAGTTGCAAACTCATCCTTTTAGAAACTTGTTTGGGCTGATGAGAGAAGTAGAAAAACATAAAAAATTTCAATTCTGCACGATTCTATCAAGAACTGTGATTGTTCATTCAAAACGCTGCTTTTTGCGATTAGACCCTATTGAATAATGAATGTTTTGAATTTTCTGCAAAAGTAAAGTAGTTGCAAACTCATCCTTTTAGAAAATTGTTTGGGCTGTTGAGAGGAGTAGAAAAACATCAAAAATTTCAATTCTGCACGATTCTTTCAAGAACTGTGATTGTTCATTCAAAACGCTGCTTTTTGCTACTAGACCCTATTGAATAATGAATGTTTTGAATTTTCTGCAAAAGTAAAGTAGTTGCAAACTCATCCTTCTATAGTATTGTTTGGGCTCATGAGAGTAGAAAAACGTCAAAAATTTCAATCCTGCACGATTCTACCAAAAAATGTGAGTACATTCAAACCGCTGCTTTTTGCTATTGATCCCTAATGAATAATGAATGTTTTGAATTTTAACCAAAAGTAAAGTAATTGCAAACTCATCCTTTTAGAAACTTGTTTGGGCTGTTGAGCGGAGTAGAGAAACATGAAAAATTTAAATCCTGCACGATTCTACCAAGGAATGTGAGTGTTCATTTAAACCGCTGATTTTTGCTATTTTGGGCCCTATTGAATAATGAATGTTTTGAATTTTCTCCAAAAGTAAAGAAGTTGCAAACTCATCCTCTTAGAAACTTGTTTGGGCTGTTGAGAGGAGTAAAAAAACATCAAAAATTTCAATCCTGCACGATTCTACCAAGAAATGTGATTGTTCATTCAAAACGCTGCTTTTTGCTATTGGGCTCTATTGAATAATGAATATTTTGAATTTTCTCCAAAAGTAAAGTAGTTGCAAGCTCATCCTTTTAGAGTCTTGTTTGGGCTCATGAGAGGAGTAGAAAAACATCAAAAATTTCAATCCTGAACGATTCTACCAAGAGATGTGAGTGTTCATTCAAACAGCTGCTTTTTGCTATTGGGCCCTATTGAATAATGAATGTTTTGAATTTTCCGCAAAAGTAAAGTAGTTGCAAACCCATCCTTATAGAGACTTGTTTGGGCTCATGAGAGGAGTAGAAAAACGTCAAAAAATCCAATCCTGCACGATTCTACCGAGAAATGTGAGTGTTCATTCAAACAGCTGCTTTTTGCTATTCGGCCTTATTGAATAATGAATGTTTTGAATTTTCTTCAAAAGTAAAGTAGTTGCAAACTCATCCTTTTAGAAACTTGATTGGGCTGTTGAGAGGAGTAGAAAAACATCAAAAATTTCAATCCTGCACGATTCTACCAAGAAATGTGTGTGTTCATTCAAACCGCTGCTTTTTGCTATTGGTCCCTATTGAATAATGAATGTTTTGAATTTTCTCCAAAAGTAAAGTAATTGCAAACTCATCCTTTTAGAAACTTGTTTGGGCTGTTGAGAGGAGTAGAAAAACATCAAAAATTTCAATCCTGCACGATTCTACCAAGAAATGTGAGTGTTCATTCAAACCGCTGGTTTTTGCTATTTTGGGCCCTATTGAATAATGAATGTTTTGAATTTTCTCCAAAAGTAAAGTAGTTGCAAACTCATCCTCTTAGAAACTTGTTTGGGCTGTTGAGAGGAGTAAAAAAACATCAAAAATTTCAATCCTGCACGATTCTACCAAGAAATGTGTTTGTTCATTGAAAACGCTGCTTTTTGCTATTGGGCTCTATTGAATAATGAATGTTTTGAATTTTCTCCAAAAGTAAAGTAGTTGCAAGCTCATCCTTTTAGAGTCTTGTTTGGGCTCATTAGAGAAGTAGAAAAACATCAAAAATTTCAATCCTGAACGATTCTACCAAGAGATGTGAGTGTTCATTCAAACCGCTGCTTTTTGCTATTGGTCCCTATTGAATAATGAATATTTTGAATTTTCTCCAAAAGTAAAGTAGTTGCAAACTCATCCTTTTAGAAACTTGTTTGGGCTGTTGAGAGGAGTAGAAAAGCATCAAAAATTTCAATCCTGCACGATTCTACCATGAACCGAGATTGTTCATTCAAAACGTTGCTTTTTGCTATCAGACCCTATTGAATAATGAATGTTTTGTATTTTCTCCAAAAGTATAGTTGCAAACTCATCCTTCTAGAGTTTTGCTTGTGCTCATGAGAGGAGTAGAAAAATGTCAAAAATTTCAATCCTGCACGATTCTACCAAGAAATGTGAGTGTTCTTTCAAACCGCTGCTTTTTGCTATTGGGCCTATTGAATAATGAATGTTTTGAATTTTCTCCAAAAGTAAAGTAGTTGCAAACTCATCCTTCTATAGTATTGTTTGGGCTCATGAGAGTAGAAAAACGTCAAAAATTTCAATCCTGCACAATTCTACCAAAAAATGTGAGTACATTCAAACCGCTGCTTTTTGCTATTGATCCCTAATGAATAATGAATGTTTTGAATTTTAACCAAAAGTAAAGTAATTGCAAACTCATCCTTTTAGAAACTTCTTTGGGCTGTTGAGCGGAGTAGAGAAACATGAAAAATTTAAATCCTGCACGATTCTACCAAGGAATGTGAGTGTTCATTTAAACCGCTGATTTTTGCTATTTTGGGCCCTATTGAATAATGAATGTTTTGAATTTTCTCCAAAAGTAAAGTAGTTGCAAACTCATCCTCTTAGAAACTTGTTTGGGCTGTTGAGAGGAGTAAAAAAACATCAAAAATTTCAATCCTGCACGATTCTACCAAGAAATGTGATTGTTCATTCAAAACGCTGCTTTTTGCTATTGGGCTCTATTGAATAATGAATGTTTTGAATTTTCTCCAAAAGTAAAGTAGTTGCAAGCTCATCCTTTTAGAGTCTTGTTTGGGCTCATGAGAGGAGTAGAAAAACATCAAAAATTTCAATCCTGAACGATTCTACCAAGAGATGTGAGTGTTCATTCAAACAGCTGCTTTTTGCTATTGGGCCCTATTGAATAATGAATGTTTTGAATTTTCCGCAAAAGTAAAGTAGTTGCAAACCCATCCTTATAGAGACTTGTTTGGGCTCATGAGAGGAGTAGAAAAACGTCAAAAAATCCAATCCTGCACGATTCTACCGAGAAATGTGAGTGTTCATTCAAACCGCTGCTTTTTGCTATTCGGCCTTATTGAATAATGAATGTTTTGCATTTTCTTCAAAAGTAAAGTAGTTGCAAACTCATCCTTTTAGAAACTTGATTGGGCTGTTGAGAGGAGTAGAAAAACATCAAAAATTTCAATCCTGCACGATTCTACCAAGAAATGTGAGTGTTCATTCAAACCGCTGGTTTTTGCTATTTTGGGCCCTATTGAATAATGAATGTTTTGAATTTTCTCCAAAAGTAAAGTAGTTGCAAACTCATCCTCTTAGAAACTTGTTTGGGCTGTTGAGAGGAGTAAAAAAACATCAAAAATTTCAATCCTGCACGATTCTACCAAGAAATGTGTTTGTTCATTGAAAACGCTGCTTTTTGCTATTGGGCTCTATTGAATAATGAATGTTTTGAATTTTCTCCAAAAGTAAAGTAGTTGCAAGCTCATCCTTTTAGAGTCTTGTTCGGGCTCATGAGAGAAGTAGAAAAACATCAAAAATTTCAATCCTGAACGATTCTACCAAGAGATGTGAGTGTTCATTCAAACCGCTGCTTTTTGCTATTGGTCCCTATTGAATAATGAATATTTTGAATTTTCTCCAAAAGTAAAGTAGTTGCAAACTCATCCTTTTAGAAACTTGTTTGGGCTCATGAGAGGAGTAGAAAAATATCAAAAATATAAATCCTGCTCGATTCTACCAAGAAATGTTAGTGTTCCTTCAAACGTCTGCTTTTTGCTATTGGGCCCTCTTGAATAATGAATGTTTTGAATTATCTCCAAAAGTAAAGTAGTTGCAAACTCATCCTTTTAGAAACTTGTTTGGGCTGTTGAGAGGAGTAGAAAAGCATCAAAAATTTCAATCCTGCACGATTCTACCATGAACCGAGATTGTTCATTCAAAACGCTGCTTTTTGCTATCAGACCCTATTGAATAATGAATGTTTTGAATTTTCTCCAAAAGTATAGTTGCAAACTCATCCTTCTAGAGTTTTGCTTGTGCTCATGAGAGGAGTAGAAAAACGTCAAAAATTTCAATCCTGCACGATTCTACCAAGAAATGTGAGTGTTCTTTCAAACCGCTGCTTTTTGCTATTGGGCCTATTGAATAATGAATGTTTTGAATTTTCTCCAAAAGTAAAGTAGTTGCAAACTCATCGTTTTAGAAACTTGTTTGGGCTGTTGAGAGGAGTAGAAAAACATCAAAAATTTCAATCCTGCACGATTCTACCAAGAAATGTGATTGTTCATTCAAAACGCTGCTTTTTGCTATTGGGCTCTATTGAATAATGAATGTTTTGAATTTTCTGCAAAAGTAAAGTAGTTGCAAACTCATCCTCATATAAACTTGTTTGGGCTGTTGAGAGGAGTAAAAAAACATCAAAAATTTCAATCCTGCACGATTCTACCAAGAAATGTGATTGCTCATTCAAACAGCTGCTTTTTGCTTTTGGACCCTATTGAATAATGAAAGTTTTGAATTTTCTGCAAAAGTAAAGTAGTTGCAAACTCATCCTCTTAGAAACTTGTTTGGGCTGTTGAGAGGAGTAAAAAAACATCAAAAATTTCAATCCTGCACGATTCTACCAAGAAATGTGATTGTTCATTCAAAATGCTGCTTTTTGCTATTGGGCTCTATTGAATAATGAATGTTTTGAATTTTCTCCAAAAGTAAAGTAGTTGCAATCTCATCCTTTTAGAGTCTTGTTTGGGCTCATGAGAGAAGTAGAAAAACATCAAAAATTTCAATCCTGAACGATTCTACCAAGAGATGTGAGTGTTCATTCAAACAGCTGCTTTTTGCTATTGGGCCCTATTGAATAATGAATGTTTTGAATTTTCTGCAAAAGTAAAGTAGTTGCAAACCCATCCTCATAGAGACTTGTTTGGGCTCATGAGAGGAGTAGAAAAACATCAAAAAATCCAATCCTGCACGATTCTACCGAGAAATGTGAGTGTTCATTCAAACCGCTGCTTTTTGCTATTGGGCCTTATTGAATAATGAATGTTTTGAATTTTCTTCAAAAGTAAAGTATTTGCAAACTCATCCTTTTAGAAACTTGTTTGGGCTGTTGAGAGGAGTAGAAAAACATCAAAAATTTCAATCCTGCACGATTCTACCAAGAAATGTGATTGTTCATTCAAACCGCTGATTTTTGCTATTGGGCCCTATTGAATAATGAATGTTTTGAACTTTCTCCAAAACTAAACTAGTTGCAAACTCATACTTCTAGAGTCTTGTTTGGGCTCAGGAGATGAGTAGAAAAACATCACAAATTTCAATCCTGACCGATTCTACCAAGAGATGTGAGTGTACATTCAAGCAGCTGCTTTTTGCTATTGGGCCCTATTGAATAATGAATGTTTTGAATTTTCTGCAAAAGTAAAGTAGTTGCAAACCATCCTTCTAGAGTCTTGTTTGGGCTCATGAGAGGAGTAGAAAAATGTCAAAAATTCCAATCCTGCAATATTATACCGAGAAATGTGAGTGTTCATTCAAACCGCTGCTTTTTGCTATTGGGCCTTATTGAATAATGAATGTTTTGAATTTTCTGCAAAAGTAAAGTAGTTGCAAACTCATACTTCTAGAGTCTTGTTTGGGCTCAGGAGAGGAGTAGAAAAACATCACAAATTTCAATCCTGCACGATTCTACCAAGAAATGTGATTGTTCATTCAAAACGCTACTTTTTGCTATTGGGCTCTATTGAATAATGAATGTTTTGAATTTTCTCCAAAAGTAAAGTAGTTGCAAGCTCATCCTTTTAGATTCTTGTTTGGGCTCATGAGAGGAGTAGAAAAACATCAAAAATTTCAATCCTGAACGATTCTACCAAGAGATGTGAGTGTTCATTCAAACAGCTGCTTTTTGATATTGGGCCCTATTGAATAATGAATGTTTTGAATTTTCTGCAAAAGTAAAGTAGTTGCCAACCATCCTTATAGAGACTTGTTTGGGCTCATGAGAGGAGCAGAAAAACATCAAAAATTCCAATCCTGCACGATTATACCGAGAAATGTGAGTGTTCATTCAAACCGCTGCTTTTTGCTATTGGGTCTAATTGAATAATGAATGTTTTGAAATTTCTCCAAAAGTAAAGTAGTAGCAAACTCATCCTTTTAGATTCTTGTTTGGGCTCATGAGAGGAGTAGAAAAACATCAAAAATTTCTATCCTTTACCATTCTACCCAGAAATATGAGTGTTAATTCAAACCGCTGCTTTTTCCTATTGGGCCCTATTGAATAAAGAATGTTTTTAATTTTCTCCAAAAGTAAAGTAGTTGCAAACTCATCCTTCTAGAGTCTTGTTTGGGCTCATGAGAGGAGTAGAAAAACATCAAAAATTTCAAACCTGAACGATTCTACCAAGAGATGTGAGTGTTCATTGAAACAGCTGCTTTTTGCTATTGGTCCCTATTGAATAATGAATGTTTTGAATTTCCTCCAAAAGTAAAGTAGTTGCAAACTCATCCTTTTAGAAACTTGCTTGGGCTGCACTATTCTACCAAGAAATGTGAGTGCTCATTCAAACCACTGCTTTTTGCTATTTTGGGCCCTATTGAATAATGAGTGTTTTGAATTTTCTCCAAAAGTAAAGGAGTTGCAAACTTATCCTTTTAGAAACTTGTTTGGGCTGTTGAGAGGAGTACAAAAACATCAAAAATTTCAATACTGCATGATTCTACCAAGAAATGTGATTGTTCATTCAAAACGCTGCTTTTTGCTATTGGGCTCTATTGAATAATGAATGTTTTGAATTTTCTCCAAAAGTAAAGTAGTTGCAAGCTTATCCTTTTAGAGTCTTGTTTGGGCTCATGAGAGGAGTAGAAAAACATCAAAAATTTCAATCCTGAACGATTCTACCAAGAAATGTGAGTGTTCATTCAAACAGCTGCTTTTTGCTATTGGGCACTATTGAATAATGAATGTTTTGAATTTTCCGCAAAAGTAAAGTAGTTGCAAACCCATCCTTATAGAGACTTGTTTGGGCTCATGAGAGGAGTAGAAAAATGTCAAAAAATCCAATCCTGCACGATTCTACCGAGAAATGTGGGTGTTCATTCAAACTGCTGCTTTTTGCTATTGGGCCTAAATTGAATAATTAATGTTTTGAATTTTCTCCAAAAGTAAAGTAGTTGCAAACTCATCCTTTTAGAAACTTGTTTGGGCTGTTGAGAGGAGTAGAAAAACATCAAAAATTTCAATCCTGCACGATTCTACCAAGAAATGTGAGCGTTCATTCAAACCGCTGCTTTTTTACTATTGGTCCCTATTGAATAATGAATGTTTTGAATTTGCTCGAAAAGTAAAGTAATTGCAAACTCATCCTTTTAGAAACTTGTTTGGGCTGTTGAGCGGAGTAGAAAAACATGAAAAATTTCAATCCTGCACGATTCTACCAAGAAACGTGAGTGTTCATTCAAACCGCTGGTTTTTGCTATTTTGGGCCCTATTGAATAATGAATGTTTTGAATTTTCTCCAAAAGTAAAGTAGTTGCAAACTCATCCTCTTAGAAACTTGTTTGGGCTGTTGATAGGAGTAAAAAAACATCAAAAATTTCAATCCTGCACGATTCTACCAAGAAATGTGATTGTTCATTCAAAACGCTGCTTTTTGCTATTGGGCTCTATTGAATAATGAATGTTTTGAATTTTCTCCAAAAGTAAAGTAGTTGCAAGCTCATCCTTTTAGAGTCTTGTTTAGGCTAATGAGAGGAGTAGAAAAACATCAAAAATTTCAATCCTGAACGATTCTACCTAGAGATGTGAGTGTTGATTCAAACCGCTGCTTTTTGCTATTGGTCCCTATTGATTAAATATTTTGAATTTTGTCCAAAAGTAAAGTAGTTGCAAACTCATCCTTTTAGAATCTTGTTTTTGGCTGTTGAGTGGAGTAGAAAAACATCAACATTTTCTATCCTGCACGATTTTACCAAGAAATGTGATAGTTCATTCAAAACGCTGCTTTTTGCTAATGGGCAAATGAATGAATGTTTTGAATTTTCTCCAAAAGTAAAGTAGTTGCAAGCTCATCCTTTTAGAGTCTTGTTTGAGCTCATGAGAGGAGTAGAAAAACATCAAAAATTTCAATTCTGCACGATTCTACCAAGAGATGTGAGTGTTCATTCAAACAGCTGCTTTTTGCTATTGGGCCCTATTGAATAATGAATGTTTTGAATTTTCTGCAAAAGTAAAGTTTTTGCAAACTCATCCTTTTAGAAACTTGTTTGGGCTGTTGAGAGGAGTAGAAAAATATCAAAAATTTCAATCCTGCAAGATTCTACCAAGAACTGTGATTGTTCATTCAAAACGCTGCTTTTTGCTATTAGACCCTATTGAATAATGAATGTTTTGAATTTTCTGGAAAAGTAAAGTAGTTGCAAACTCATCCTTCTATAGTCTTGTTTGGGCTCATGAGAGTAGAAAAACGTCAAAAATTTCAATCCTGCACGATTCTACCAAAAAATGTGAGTTCATTCAAACCGCTGCTTTTTGCAATTGATCCCTAATGAATAATGAATGTTTTGAATTTTAAAAAAAAGTAAAGTAGTTGCAAACTTATGCTTTTAGAGTCTTGTTTGGGCTCATGAGAGGAGTAGAAAAACATCAAAAATTTCAATCCTGAACGATTCTACCAAGAGATGTGAGTGTTCATTCAAACAGCTGCTTTATGCTATTGGGCCCTATTGAACAATGAATGTTTTGAATTTTCTGCAAAAGTAAAGCAGTTGCAAACTCATCCTTTTAGAAACTTGTTTGGGCTCATGAGAGGAGTAGAAAAATATCAAAAATATAAATCCTGCTCAATTCTACCAAGAAATGTGAGTGTTGCTTCAAACGGCTGCTTTTTGCTATTGGGCCTATTGAATAATGAATGTTTTGAATTTTCTCCAAAAGTAAAGTAGTTGCAAACTCATCCTTCTATAGTATTGTTTGGGCTCATGAGAGTAGAAAAACGTCAAAAATTTCAATCCTGCACAATTCTACCAAAAAATGTGAGTACATTCAAACCGCTGCTTTTTGCTATTGATCCCTAATGAATAATGAATGTTTTGAATTTTAACCAAAAGTAAAGTAATTGCAAACTCATCCTTTTAGAAACTTCTTTGGGCTGTTGAGCGGAGTAGAGAAACATGAAAAATTTAAATCCTGCACGATTCTACCAAGGAATGTGAGTGTTCATTTAAACCGCTGATTTTTGCTATTTTGGGCCCTATTGAATAATGAATGTTTTGAATTTTCTCTAAAAGTAAAGTAGTTGCAAACTCATCCTCTTAGAAACTTGTTTGGGCTGTTGAGAGGAGTAAAAAAACATCAAAAATTTCAATCCTGCACGATTCTACCAAGAAATGTGATTGTTCATTCAAAACGCTGCTTTTTGCTATTGGGCTCTATTGAATAATGAATGTTTTGAATTTTCTCCAAAAGTAAAGTAGTTGCAAGCTCATCCTTTTAGAGTCTTGTTTGGGCTCATGAGAGGAGTAGAAAAACATCAAAAATTTCAATCCTGAACGATTCTACCAAGAGATGTGAGTGTTCAATCAAACAGCTGCTTTTTGCTATTGGGCCCTATTGAATAATGAATGTTTTGAATTTTCCGCAAAAGTAAAGTAGTTGCAAACCCATCCTTATAGAGACTTGTTTGGGCTCATGAGAGGAGTAGAAAAACGTCAAAAAATCCAATCCTGCACGATTCTACCGAGAAATGTGAGTGTTCATTCAAACCGCTGATTTTTGCTATTCGGCCTTATTGAATAATGAATGTTTTGCATTTTCTTCAAAAGTAAAGTAGTTGCAAACTCATCCTTTTAGAAACTTGATTGGGCTGTTGAGAGGAGTAGAAAAACATCAAAAATTTCAATCCTGCACGATTCTACCAAGAAATGTGTGTGTTCATTCAAACCGCTGCTTTTTGCTATTGGTCCCTATTGAATAATGAATGTTTTGAATTTTCTCCAAAAGTAAAGTAATTGCAAACTCATCCTTTTAGAAACTTGTTTGGGCTGTTGAGAGGAGTAGAAAAACATCAAAAATTTCAATCCTGCACGATTCTACCAAGAAATGTGAGTGTTCATTCAAACCGCTGGTTTTTGCTATTTTGGGCCCTATTGAATAATGAATGTTTTGAATTTTCTCCAAAAGTAAAGTAGTTGCAAACTCATCCTCTTAGAAACTTGTTTGGGCTGTTGAGAGGAGTAAAAAAACATCAAAAATTTCAATCCTGCACGATTCTACCAAGAAATGTGTTTGTTCATTGAAAACGCTGCTTTTTGCTATTGGGCTCTATTGAATAATGAATGTTTTGAATTTTCTCCAAAAGTAAAGTAGTTGCAAGCTCATCCTTTTAGAGTCTTGTTTGGGCTCATGAGAGAAGTAGAAAAACATCAAAAATTTCAATCCTGAACGATTCTACCAAGAGATGTGAGTGTTCATTCAAACCGCTGCTTTTTGCTATTGGTCCCTATTGAATAATGAATATTTTGAATTTTCTCCAAAAGTAAAGTAGTTGCAAACTCATCCTTTTAGAAACTTGTTTGGGCTCATGAGAGGAGTAGAAAAATATCAAAAATATAAATCCTGCTCGATTCTACCAAGAAATGTTAGTGTTCCTTCAAACGTCTGCTTTTTGCTATTGGGCCCTCTTGAATAATGAATGTTTTGAATTATCTCCAAAAGTAAAGTAGTTGCAAACTCATCCTTTTAGAAACTTGTTTGGGCTGTTGAGAGGAGTAGAAAAGCATCAAAAATTTCAATCCTGCACGATTCTACCATGAACCGAGATTGTTCATTCAAAACGCTGCTTTTTGCTATCAGACCCTATTGAATAATGAATGTTTTGAATTTTCTCCAAAAGTATAGTTGCAAACTCATCCTTCTAGAGTTTTGCTTGTGCTCATGAGAGGAGTAGAAAAACGTCAAAAATTTCAATCCTGCACGATTCTACCAAGAAATGTGAGTGTTCTTTCAAACCGCTGCTTTTTGCTATTGGGCCTATTGAATAATGAATGTTTTGAATTTTCTCCAAAAGTAAAGTAGTTGCAAACTCATCGTTTTAGAAACTTGTTTGGGCTGTTGAGAGGAGTAGAAAAACATCAAAAATATCAATCCTGCACGATTCTACCAAGAAATGTGATTGTTCATTCAAAACGCTGCTTTTTGCTATTGGGCTCTATTGAATAATGAATGTTTTGAATTTTCTGCAAAAGTAAAGTAGTTGCAAACTCATCCTCATATAAACTTGTTTGGGCTGTTGAGAGGAGTAAAAAAACATCAAAAATTTCAATCCTGCACGATTCTACCAAGAAATGTGATTGCTCATTCAAACAGCTGCTTTTTGCTTTTGGACCCTATTGAATAATGAAAGTTTTGAATTTTCTGCAAAAGTAAAGTAGTTGCAAACTCATCCTCTTAGAAACTTGTTTGGGCTGTTGAGAGGAGTAAAAAAACATCAAAAATTTCAATCCTGCACGATTCTACCAAGAAATGTGATTGTTCATTCAAAATGCTGCTTTTTGCTATTGGGCTCTATTGAATAATGAATGTTTTGAATTTTCTCCAAAAGTAAAGTAGTTGCAATCTCATCCTTTTAGAGTCTTGTTTGGGCTCATGAGAGAAGTAGAAAAACATCAAAAATTTCAATCCTGAACGATTCTACCAAGAGATGTGAGTGTTCATTCAAACAGCTGCTTTTTGCTATTGGGCCCTATTGAATAATGAATGTTTTGAATTTTCTGCAAAAGTAAAGTAGTTGCAAACCTATCCTCATAGAGACTTGTTTGGGCTCATGAGAGGAGTAGAAAAACATCAAAAAATCCAATCCTGCACGATTCTACCGAGAAATGTGAGTGTTCATTCAAACCGCTGCTTTTTGCTATTGGGCCTTATTGAATAATGAATGTTTTGAATTTTCTTCAAAAGTAAAGTATTTGCAAACTCATCCTTTTAGAAACTTGTTTGGGCTGTTGAGAGGAGTAGAAAAACATCAAAAATTTCAATCCTGCACGATTCTACCAAGAAATGTGATTGTTCATTCAAACCGCTGATTTTTGCTATTGGGCCCTATTGAATAATGAATGTTTTGAACTTTCTCCAAAACTAAACTAGTTGCAAACTCATACTTCTAGAGTCTTGTTTGGGCTCAGGAGATGAGTAGAAAAACATCACAAATTTCAATCCTGACCGATTCTACCAAGAGATGTGAGTGTACATTCAAACAGCTGCTTTTTGCTATTGGGCCCTATTGAATAATGAATGTTTTGAATTTTCTGCAAAAGTAAAGTAGTTGCAAACCATCCTTCTAGAGTCTTGTTTGGGCTCATGAGAGGAGTAGAAAAATGTCAAAAATTCCAATCCTGCAATATTATACCGAGAAATGTGAGTGTTCATTCAAACCGCTGCTTTTTGCTATTGGGCCTTATTGAATAATGAATGTTTTGAATTTTCTGCAAAAGTAAAGTAGTTGCAAACTCATACTTCTAGAGTCTTGTTTGGGCTCAGGAGAGGAGTAGAAAAACATCACAAATTTCAATCCTGCACGATTCTACCAAGAAATGTGATTGTTCATTCAAAACGCTACTTTTTGCTATTGGGCTCTATTGAATAATGAATGTTTTGAATTTTCTCCAAAAGTAAAGTAGTTGCAAGCTCATCCTTTTAGATTCTTGTTTGGGCTCATGAGAGGAGTAGAAAAACATCAAAAATTTCAATCCTGAACGATTCTACCAAGAGATGTGAGTGTTCATTCAAACAGCTGCTTTTTGATATTGGGCCCTATTGAATAATGAATGTTTTGAATTTTCTGCAAAAGTAAAGTAGTTGCCAACCATCCTTATAGAGACTTGTTTGGGCTCATGAGAGGAGCAGAAAAACATCAAAAATTCCAATCCTGCACGATTATACCGAGAAATGTGAGTGTTCATTCAAACCGCTGCTTTTTGCTATTGGGTCTAATTGAATAATGAATGTTTTGAAATTTCTCCAAAAGTAAAGTAGTAGCAAACTCATCCTTTTAGATTCTTGTTTGGGCTCATGAGAGGAGTAGAAAAACAACAAAAATTTCTATCCTTTACCATTCTACCCAGAAATATGAGTGTTAATTCAAACCGCTGCTTTTTCCTATTGGGCCCTATTGAATAAAGAATGTTTTTAATTTTCTCCAAAAGTAAAGTAGTTGCAAACTCATCCTTCTAGAGTCTTGTTTGGGCTCATGAGAGGAGTAGAAAAACATCAAAAATTTCAATCCTGAACGATTCTACCAAGAGATGTGAGTGTTCATTGAAACAGCTGCTTTTTGCTATTGGTCCCTATTGAATAATGAATGTTTTGAATTTCCTCCAAAAGTAAAGTAGTTGCAAACTCATCCTTTTAGAAACTTGCTTGGGCTGCACTATTCTACCAAGAAATGTGAGTGCTCATTCAAACCACTGCTTTTTGCTATTTTGGGCCCTATTGAATAATGAGTGTTTTGAATTTTCTCCAAAAGTAAAGGAGTTGCAAACTTATCCTTTTAGAAACTTGTTTGGGCTGTTGAGAGGAGTACAAAAACATCAAAAATTTCAATACTGCAAGATTCTACCAAGAAATGTGATTGTTCATTCAAAACGCTGCTTTTTGCTATTGGGCTCTATTGAATAATGAATGTTTTGAATTTTCTCCAAAAGTAAAGTAGTTGCAAGCTTATCCTTTTAGAGTCTTGTTTGGGCTCATGAGAGGAGTAGAAAAACATCAAAAATTTCAATCCTGAACGATTCTACCAAGAAATGTGAGTGTTCATTCAAACAGCTGCTTTTTGCTATTGGGCACTATTGAATAATGAATGTTTTGAATTTTCCGCAAAAGTAAAGTAGTTGCAAACCCATCCTTATAGAGACTTGTTTGGGCTCATGAGTGGAGTAGAAAAATGTCAAAAAATCCAATCCTGCACGATTCTACCGAGAAATGTGAGTGTTCATTCAAACTGCTGCTTTTTGCTATTGGGCCTAAATTGAATAATTAATGTTTTGAATTTTCTCCAAAAGTAAAGTAGTTGCAAACTCATCCTTTTAGAAACTTGTTTGGGCTGTTGAGAGGAGTAGAAAAACATCAAAAATTTCAATCCTGCACGATTCTACCAAGAAATGTGAGCGTTCATTCAAACCGCTGCTTTTTTACTATTGGTCCCTATTGAATAATGAATGTTTTGAATTTGCTCCAAAAGTAAAGTAATTGCAAACTCATCCTTTTAGAAACTTGTTTGGGCTGTTGAGCGGAGTAGAAAAACATGAAAAATTTCAATCCTGCACGATTTTACCAAGAAACGTGAGTGTTCATTCAAACCGCTGGTTTTTGCTATTTTGGGCCCTATTGAATAATGAAAGTTTTGAATTTTCTCCAAAAGTAAAGTAGTTGCAAACTCATCCTCTTAGAAACTTGTTTGGGCTGTTGATAGGAGTAAAAAAACATCAAAAATTTCAATCCTGCACGATTCTACCAAGAAATGTGATTGTTCATTCAAAACGCTGCTTTTTGCTATTGGGCTCTATTGAATAATGAATGTTTTGAATTTTCTCCAAAAGTAAAGTAGTTGCAAGCTCATCCTTTTAGAGTCTTGTTTAGGCTAATGAGAGGAGTAGAAAAACATCAAAAATTTCAATCCTGAACGATTCTACCTAGAGATGTGAGTGTTGATTCAAACCGCTGCTTTTTGCTATTGGTCCCTATTGATTAAATATTTTGAATTTTGTCCAAAAGTAAAGTAGTTGCAAACTCATCCTTTTAGAATCTTGTTTTTGGCTGTTGAGTGGAGTAGAAAAACATCAACATTTTCTATCCTGCACGATTTTACCAAGAAATGTGATAGTTCATTCAAAACGCTGCTTTTTGCTAATGGGCAAATGAATGAATGTTTTGAATTTTCTCCAAAAGTAAAGTAGTTGCAAGCTCATCCTTTTAGAGTCTTGTTTGAGCTCATGAGAGGAGTAGAAAAACATCAAAAATTTCAATTCTGCACGATTCTACCAAGAGATGTGAGTGTTCATTCAAACAGCTGCTTTTTGCTATTGGGCCCTATTGAATAATGAATGTTTTGAATTTTCTGCAAAAGTAAAGTTTTTGCAAACTCATCCTTTTAGAAACTTGTTTGGGCTGTTGAGAGGAGTAGAAAAATATCAAAAATTTCAATCCTGCAAGATTCTACCAAGAACTGTGATTGTTCATTCAAAACGCTGCTTTTTGCTATTAGACCCTATTGAATAATGAATGTTTTGAATTTTCTGGAAAAGTAAAGTAGTTGCAAACTCATCCTTCTATAGTCTTGTTTGGGCTCATGAGAGTAGAAAAACGTCAAAAATTTCAATCCTGCACGATTCTACCAAAAAATGTGAGTTCATTCAAACCGCTGCTTTTTGCAATTGATCCCTAATGAATAATGAATGTTTTGAATTTTAAAAAAAAGTAAAGTAGTTGCAAACTTATGCTTTTAGAGTCTTGTTTGGGCTCATGAGAGGAGTAGAAAAACATCAAAAATTTCAATCCTGAACGATTCTACCAAGAGATGTGAGTGTTCATTCAAACAGCTGCTTTATGCTATTGGGCCCTATTGAACAATGAATGTTTTGAATTTTCTGCAAAAGTAAAGCAGTTGCAAACTCATCCTTTTAGAAACTTGTTTGGGCTCATGAGAGGAGTAGAAAAATATCAAAAATATAAATCCTGCTCAATTCTACCAAGAAATGTGAGTGTTCCTTCAAACGGCTGCTTTTTGCTATTGGGCCCTCTTGAATAATGAATGTTTTGAATTATCTCCAAAAGTAAAGTAGTTGCAAACTCATCCTTTTAGAAACTTGTTTGGGCTGTTGAGAGGAGTAGAAAAGCATCAAAAATTTCAATCCTGCACGATTCTACCAAGAAATGTGAGTGTTCTTTCAAACCGCTGCTTTTTGCTATTGGTCCCTATTGAATAATGAATGTTTTGAATTTTCTGCAAAAGTAAAGTAGTTGCAAACCATCCTTCTAGAGTCTTGTTTGGGCTCATGAGAGGAGTAGAAAAATGTCAAAAATTCCAATCCTGCAATATTATACCGAGAAATGTGAGTGTTCATTCAAACCGCTGCTTTTTGCTATTGGGCCTTATTGAATAATGAATGTTTTGAATTTTCTGCAAAAGTAAAGTAGTTGCAAACTCATACTTCTAGAGTCTTGTTTGGGCTCAGGAGAGGAGTAGAAAAACATCACAAATTTCAATCCTGCACGATTCTACCAAGAAATGTGATTGTTCATTCAAAACGCTACTTTTTGCTATTGGGCTCTATTGAATAATGAATGTTTTGAATTTTCTCCAAAAGTAAAGTAGTTGCAAGCTCATCCTTTTAGATTCTTGTTTGGGCTCATGAGAGGAGTAGAAAAACATCAAAAATTTCAATCCTGAACGATTCTACCAAGAGATGTGAGTGTTCATTCAAACAGCTGCTTTTTGATATTGGGCCCTATTGAATAATGAATGTTTTGAATTTTCTGCAAAAGTAAAGTAGTTGCCAACCATCCTTATAGAGACTTGTTTGGGCTCATGAGAGGAGCAGAAAAACATCAAAAATTCCAATCCTGCACGATTATACCGAGAAATGTGAGTGTTCATTCAAACCGCTGCTTTTTGCTATTGGGTCTAATTGAATAATGAATGTTTTGAAATTTCTCCAAAAGTAAAGTAGTAGCAAACTCATCCTTTTAGATTCTTGTTTGGGCTCATGAGAGGAGTAGAAAAACAACAAAAATTTCTATCCTTTACCATTCTACCCAGAAATATGAGTGTTAATTCAAACCGCTGCTTTTTCCTATTGGGCCCTATTGAATAAAGAATGTTTTTAATTTTCTCCAAAAGTAAAGTAGTTGCAAACTCATCCTTCTAGAGTCTTGTTTGGGCTCATGAGAGGAGTAGAAAAACATCAAAAATTTCAATCCTGAACGATTCTACCAAGAGATGTGAGTGTTCATTGAAACAGCTGCTTTTTGCTATTGGTCCCTATTGAATAATGAATGTTTTGAATTTCCTCCAAAAGTAAAGTAGTTGCAAACTCATCCTTTTAGAAACTTGCTTGGGCTGCACTATTCTACCAAGAAATGTGAGTGCTCATTCAAACCACTGCTTTTTGCTATTTTGGGCCCTATTGAATAATGAGTGTTTTGAATTTTCTCCAAAAGTAAAGGAGTTGCAAACTTATCCTTTTAGAAACTTGTTTGGGCTGTTGAGAGGAGTACAAAAACATCAAAAATTTCAATACTGCAAGATTCTACCAAGAAATGTGATTGTTCATTCAAAACGCTGCTTTTTGCTATTGGGCTCTATTGAATAATGAATGTTTTGAATTTTCTCCAAAAGTAAAGTAGTTGCAAGCTTATCCTTTTAGAGTCTTGTTTGGGCTCATGAGAGGAGTAGAAAAACATCAAAAATTTCAATCCTGAACGATTCTACCAAGAAATGTGAGTGTTCATTCAAACAGCTGCTTTTTGCTATTGGGCACTATTGAATAATGAATGTTTTGAATTTTCCGCAAAAGTAAAGTAGTTGCAAACCCATCCTTATAGAGACTTGTTTGGGCTCATGAGTGGAGTAGAAAAATGTCAAAAAATCCAATCCTGCACGATTCTACCGAGAAATGTGAGTGTTCATTCAAACTGCTGCTTTTTGCTATTGGGCCTAAATTGAATAATTAATGTTTTGAATTTTCTCCAAAAGTAAAGTAGTTGCAAACTCATCCTTTTAGAAACTTGTTTGGGCTGTTGAGAGGAGTAGAAAAACATCAAAAATTTCAATCCTGCACGATTCTACCAAGAAATGTGAGCGTTCATTCAAACCGCTGCTTTTTTACTATTGGTCCCTATTGAATAATGAATGTTTTGAATTTGCTCCAAAAGTAAAGTAATTGCAAACTCATCCTTTTAGAAACTTGTTTGGGCTGTTGAGCGGAGTAGAAAAACATGAAAAATTTCAATCCTGCACGATTTTACCAAGAAACGTGAGTGTTCATTCAAACCGCTGGTTTTTGCTATTTTGGGCCCTATTGAATAATGAAAGTTTTGAATTTTCTCCAAAAGTAAAGTAGTTGCAAACTCATCCTCTTAGAAACTTGTTTGGGCTGTTGATAGGAGTAAAAAAACATCAAAAATTTCAATCCTGCACGATTCTACCAAGAAATGTGATTGTTCATTCAAAACGCTGCTTTTTGCTATTGGGCTCTATTGAATAATGAATGTTTTGAATTTTCTCCAAAAGTAAAGTAGTTGCAAGCTCATCCTTTTAGAGTCTTGTTTAGGCTAATGAGAGGAGTAGAAAAACATCAAAAATTTCAATCCTGAACGATTCTACCTAGAGATGTGAGTGTTGATTCAAACCGCTGCTTTTTGCTATTGGTCCCTATTGATTAAATATTTTGAATTTTGTCCAAAAGTAAAGTAGTTGCAAACTCATCCTTTTAGAATCTTGTTTTTGGCTGTTGAGTGGAGTAGAAAAACATCAACATTTTCTATCCTGCACGATTTTACCAAGAAATGTGATAGTTCATTCAAAACGCTGCTTTTTGCTAATGGGCAAATGAATGAATGTTTTGAATTTTCTCCAAAAGTAAAGTAGTTGCAAGCTCATCCTTTTAGAGTCTTGTTTGAGCTCATGAGAGGAGTAGAAAAACATCAAAAATTTCAATTCTGCACGATTCTACCAAGAGATGTGAGTGTTCATTCAAACAGCTGCTTTTTGCTATTGGGCCCTATTGAATAATGAATGTTTTGAATTTTCTGCAAAAGTAAAGTTTTTGCAAACTCATCCTTTTAGAAACTTGTTTGGGCTGTTGAGAGGAGTAGAAAAATATCAAAAATTTCAATCCTGCAAGATTCTACCAAGAACTGTGATTGTTCATTCAAAACGCTGCTTTTTGCTATTAGACCCTATTGAATAATGAATGTTTTGAATTTTCTGGAAAAGTAAAGTAGTTGCAAACTCATCCTTCTATAGTCTTGTTTGGGCTCATGAGAGTAGAAAAACGTCAAAAATTTCAATCCTGCACGATTCTACCAAAAAATGTGAGTTCATTCAAACCGCTGCTTTTTGCAATTGATCCCTAATGAATAATGAATGTTTTGAATTTTAAAAAAAAGTAAAGTAGTTGCAAACTTATGCTTTTAGAGTCTTGTTTGGGCTCATGAGAGGAGTAGAAAAACATCAAAAATTTCAATCCTGAACGATTCTACCAAGAGATGTGAGTGTTCATTCAAACAGCTGCTTTATGCTATTGGGCCCTATTGAACAATGAATGTTTTGAATTTTCTGCAAAAGTAAAGCAGTTGCAAACTCATCCTTTTAGAAACTTGTTTGGGCTCATGAGAGGAGTAGAAAAATATCAAAAATATAAATCCTGCTCAATTCTACCAAGAAATGTGAGTGTTCCTTCAAACGGCTGCTTTTTGCTATTGGGCCCTCTTGAATAATGAATGTTTTGAATTATCTCCAAAAGTAAAGTAGTTGCAAACTCATCCTTTTAGAAACTTGTTTGGGCTGTTGAGAGGAGTAGAAAAGCATCAAAAATTTCAATCCTGCACGATTCTACCAAGAAATGTGAGTGTTCTTTCAAACCGCTGCTTTTTGCTATTGGTCCCTATTGAATAATGAATGTTTTGAATTTTCTCCAAAAGTAAAGTAATTGCAAACTCATCCTTTTAGAAACTTCTTTGGGCTGTTGAGCAGAGTAGAGAAACATGAAAAATTTCAATCCTGCACGATTCTACCAAGAAATGTGAGTGTTCATTTAATCCGCTGATTTTTGCTATTTTGGGCCCAATTGAATAATGAATGTTTTGAATTTTCTCCAAAAGTAAAGTAGTTGCAAACTCATCCTCTTAGAAACTTGTTTGGGCTGTTGAGAGGAGTAAAAAAACATCAAAAATTTCAATCCTGCACGATTCTACCAAGAAATGTTTTTGTTCATTCAAAACGCTGCTTTTTGCTATTGGGCTCTATTGAATAATGAATGTTTTGAATTTTCTCCAAAAGTAAAGTAGTTGCAAGCTCATCCTTTTAGAGACTTGTTTGGGCTCATGAGAGGAGTAGAAAAACACCAAATTTTCAATCCTGAACGATTCTACCAAGAGATGTGAGTGTTCATTCAAACAGCTGCTTTTTGCTATTGGGCCCTATTGAATAATGAATATTTTGAATTTTCCACAAAAGTAAAGTAGTTGCAAACCCATCCTTATAGAGACTTGTTTGGGCTCATGAGAGGAGTAGAAAAACGTCAAAAAATCCAATCCTGCACGATTCTACCGAGAAATGTGAGTGTTCATTCAAACCGCTGCTTTTTGCTATTGGGCCTTATTGAATAATGAATGTTTTGAATTTTCTTCAAAAGTAAAGTAGTTGCAAACTCATCCTTTTAGAAACTTGTTTGGGCTGTTGAGAGGAGTAAAAAAACATCAAAAATTTCAATCCTGCACGATTCTACCAAGAAATGTGATTGTTCATTCAAACCGCTGATTTTTGCTATTGGGCCATATTGAATAATGAATGTTTTGAACTTTCTCCAAAACTAAACTAGTTGCAAACTCATACTTCTAGAGTCTTGTTTGGGCTCAGGAGAGGAGTAGAAAAACATCACAAATTTCAATCCTGAACGATTCTACCAAGAGATGAGAGTGTTCATTCAAACAGCTGCTTTTTGCTTTTGGGCCCTATTGAATAATGAATGTTTTGAATTTTCTGCAAAAGTAAAGTAGTTGCAAACCATCCTTATAGAGACTTGTTTGTTCACATGAAGGGAGTAGAAAAACGTCAAAAATTCCAATCCTGCTCGATTATACCGAGAAATGTGAGTGTTCATTCAAACCGCTGCTTTTTGCTATTGGGCCTTATTGAATAATGAATGTTTTGAAATTTCTCCAAAAGTAAAGTAGTTGCAAACTCATCCTTTTAGAAACTTGTTTGGGCTGTTGAGAGGAGTAGAAAAACATCAACATTTTCTATCCTGCACGATTCTACCAAGAAATGTGATTGTTCATTCAAAACGATGCTTTTTGCTATTGGGCTCTATTGAATAATGAATGTTTTGAATTTTCTCCAAAATTAAAGTAGTTGCAAGCTCATCCTTTTAGATTCTTATTTGGGCTCATGAGAGGAGTAGAAAAATATCAAAAATTTCAATACTGAACGATTCTACCAAAAGATGTGAGTGTTCATTCAAACCGCTGCTTTTTGCTATTGGTCTCTATTGAATAATGAATATTTTGAATTTTCTCCAAAAGTAAAGTAGTTGCAAACTCATCCTTTTAGAAACTTGTTTGGGCTGTTGAGAGGAGTAGAAAAACATCAACATTTTCTTTTCTGCACGATTCTACCAAGAAATGTGATTGTTCATTCAAAACGATGCTTTTTGCTATTGGGCTCTATTGAATAATGAATGTTTTGAAATTTCTCCAAAAGTAAAGAAGTTGCAAACTCACCCTTTTAGAGTCTTGTTTGGGCTCATGAGAAGAGTAGAAAAACATCAAAAATTTCAATCCTGCACGATTATACCAAGAAATGTGAGTGTTCATTCAAACCGCTGCTTTTTGCGATTGGGTCCTAATGAATAATGAATGTTTTGAATTTTCTGCAAAATTAAAGTAGTTCCAAAATCATCCTTTTAGAGACTTGTTTGGGCTCATGAGAGGATCAGAAAATCGTTAAAAATTTCAATCCTGCATGATTCTACCAAGAAATGTGAGTGTTCATTCAAACCGCAGCTTTTTGCTATTGAATAATGAATGTTTTGAATTTTCTCCAAAAGTAAAGTAATTGCAAACTCATCCTTTTAGAAACTTGTTTGGGCTGTTAAGCGGAGTAGAGAAACATGAAAAATTTAAATCCTGCACGATTCTACCAAGAAATGTGAGTGTTCATTCAAACCACTGATTTTTGCTATTTTGGGCCCTATTGAATAAAGAATGTTTTGAATTTTCTCCAAAAGTAAAGAAGTTGCAAACTCACCCTTTTAGAGTCTTGTTTGGGCTCATGAGAAGAGTAGAAAAACATCAAAAATTTCAATCCTGCACGATTATACCAAGAAATGTGAGTGTTCATTCAAACCGCTGCTTTTTGCGATTGGGTCCTAATGAATAATGAATGTTTTGAATTTTCTGCAAAATTAAAGTAGTTCCAAAATCATCCTTTTAGAGACTTGTTTGGGCTCATGAGAGGATCAGAAAATCGTTAAAAATTTCAATCCTGCATGATTCTACCAAGAAATGTGAGTGTTCATTCAAACCGCAGCTTTTTGCTATTGAATAATGAATGTTTTGAATTTTCTCCAAAAGTAAAGTAGTTGCAAATTGATCCTTTTAGAAACTTGTTTGGGCTCATGAGAGGAGTAGAAAAACATCAAAAATATAAATCCTGCTCGATTCTACCAAGAAATATGAGTGTTCCTTCAAACCGCTGCTTTTTGCTATTGGGCCCTCTTGAATAATGAATGTTGTGAATTATCTCCAAAAGTTAAGTAGTTGCAAACTCATCCTTTTAGAAACTTGTTTGGGCTGTTGAGAGGAGTAGAAAAACATCAAAAAATTCAATCCTGCACGATTCTACCAAGAAATGTGATTGTTCATTCAAAACGCTGGTTTTTGCTATTAGACCCTATTGAATAATGAATGTTTTGAATTTTCTCCAAAAGTAAAGTAGTTGCAAACTCATCCTTCTAGAGTCTTGTTTGGGCTCATGAGAGGAGTAGAAACACATCAAAAATTTAAATCCTGCACGATTCTACCAAGAAATGTGAGTGTTCATTCAAACCACTGCTTTTTGCTATTGAGCCCTATTGAATAATGAATGTTTTGAACTTTCTCCAAAAGTAAAGTAGTTGCAAACTCATCCTTCTAGAGTCTTGTTTGGGCTCAGGAGAGGAGTAGAAAAACATCACAAATTTCAATCCTGCACGATTCTACCAAGAAATGTGATTGTTCATTCAAAACGCTACTTTTTGCTATTGGGCTCTATTGAATAATGAATGTTTTGAATTTTCTCCAAAAGTAAAGTAGTTGCAAGCTCATCCTTTTAGATTCTTGTTTGGGCTCATGAGAGGAGTAGAAAAACATCAAAAATTTCAATCCTGAACGATTCTACCAAGAGATGTGAGTGTTCATTCAAACAGCTGCTTTATGCTATTGGGCCCTATTGAATAATGAATGTTTTTTGAATTTTCTGCAAAAGTAAAGTCGTTGCAAACTCATCCTTTTAGAAACTTGTTTGGGCTGTTGAGAGGAGTAGAAAAACATCAAAAATTTCAATCCTGCACGATTCTACCAAGAAATGTGATTGTTCATTCAAACCACTGCTTTTTGCTATTGGGCAAATGAATGTTTTGAATGTTCTCCGAAAGTAAAGTAGTTGCAAGCTCATCCTTTTAGAGTCTTGTTTGGGCTCATGAGAGGAGTAGAAAAACATCAAAAATTTCAACCCTGAACGATTCTACCTAGAAATGTGAGTGTTCATTCAAACAGCTGCTTTTTGCTATTGGACCCTATTGAATAATGAAAGTTTTGAATTTTCTGCAAAAGTAAAGTAGTTGCAAACTCATCCTTTTAGAAACTTGTTTGGGCTGTTGAGAGGAATAGAAAAACATCAAAAATTTCAATCCTGCATGATTCTACCAAGAAATGTGAGCGTTCATTCAAACTGCTGCTTTTTGTTATTGGGCACTCTTGAACAATGAATGTTTTGAATTATCTCCAAAAGTTAAGTTTGTTGCAAACTCATTCTTTTAGAAACTTGTTTGGGCTGTTGAGAGGAGTAGAAAAACATCAAAAATTTCAATTCTGCACGATTCTATCAAGAACTGTGATTGTTCATTCAAAACGCTGCTTTTTGCGATTAGACCCTATTGAATAATGAATGTTTTGAATTTTCTGCAAATGTAAAGTAGTTGCAAACTCATCATTTTAGAAACTTGTTTGGGCTGTTGAGAGGAGTAGAAAAACATCAAAAATTTCAATTCTGCACGATTCTATCAAGAACTGTGATTGTTCATTCAAAACGCTGCATTTTGCTATTAGACCCTATTGAATAATGAATGTTTTGAATTTTTTGCAAAAGTAAAGTAGTTGCAAACTCATCCTTCTATAGTATTGTTTGGGCTCATGAGAGTAGAAAAACGTCAAAAATTTCAATCCTGCACTATTCTACCAAAAAATGTGAGTACATTCAAACTGCTGCTTTTTGCTATTGATCCCTAATGAATAATGAATGTTTTGAATTTTAACCAAAAGTAAAGTAGTTGCAAACTTATCCTTTTAGATTCTTGTTTGGGCTCATGAGAGGAGTAGAAAAACATCAAAAATTTCAATCCTGAACGATTCTACCAAGAGATGTGAGTGTTCATTCAAACAGCTGCTTTATGCTATTGGGCCCTATTGAATAATGAATGTTTTGAATTTTCTGCAAAAGTAAAGTCGTTGCAAACTCATCCTTTTAGAAACTTGTTTGGGCTGTTGAGAGGAGTAGAAAAACATCAAAAATTTCAATCCTGCACGATTCTACCAAGAAATGTGATTGTTCATTCAAACCACTGCTTTTTGCTATTGGGCAAATGAATGTTTTGAATTTTCTCCAAAAGTAAAGTAGTTGCAAGCTCATCCTTTTAGAGTCTTGTTTGGGCTCATGAGAGGAGTAGAAAAACATCAAAAATTTCAACCCTGAACGATTCTACCTAGAAATGTGAGTGTTCATTCAAACAGCTGCTTTTTGCTATTGGACCCTATTGAATAATGAAAGTTTTGAATTTTCTGCAAAAGTAAAGTAGTTGCAAACTCATCCTTTTAGAAACTTGTTTGGGCTGTTGAGAGGAATAGAAAAACATCAAAAATTTCAATCCTGCATGATTCTACCAAGAAATGTGAGCGTTCATTCAAACTGCTGCTTTTTGTTATTGGGCACTCTTGAATAATGAATGTTTTGAATTATCTCCAAAAGTTAAGTTTGTTGCAAACTCATCCTTTTAGAAACTTGTTTGGGCTGTTGAGAGGAGTAGAAAAACATCAAAAATTTCAATTCTGCACGATTCTATCAAGAACTGTGATTGTTCATTCAAAACGCTGCTTTTTGCGATTAGACCCTATTGAATAATGAATGTTTTGAATTTTCTGCAAATGTAAAGTAGTTGCAAACTCATCCTTTTAGAAACTTGTTTGGGCTGTTGAGAGGAGTAGAAAAACATCAAAAATTTCAATTCTGCACGATTCTATCAAGAACTGTGATTGTTCATTCAAAACGCTGCTTTTTGCTATTAGACTCTATTGAATAATGAATGTTTTGAATTTTTTGCAAAAGTAAAGTAGTTGCAAACTCATCCTTCTATAGTATTGTTTGGGCTCATGAGAGTAGAAAAACGTCAAAAATTTCAATCCTGCACTATTCTACCAAAAAATGTGAGTACATTCAAACTGCTGCTTTTTGCTATTGATCCCTAATGAATAATGAATGTTTTGAATTTTAACCAAAAGTAAAGTAGTTGCAAACTTATCCTTTTAGAGTCTTGTTTTGGCTCATGAGAGGAGTAGAAAAACATCAAAAATTTCAATCCTGAACTATTCTACCAAGAGATGTGAGTGTTCATTCAAAAAGCTGCTTTTTGCCATTGGGCCCTATTGAATAATGAATGTTTTGAATTTTCTGCAAAAGTAAAGTAGTTGCAAACTCATCCTTTTAGAAACTTGTTTTGTTTGTTGAGAGGAGTAGAAAAGCATCAAAAAATTCAATCCTGCCTGATTCTACCAAGAACTGTGATTGTACATTCAAAACACTGCTTTTTGCAATTAGACTCTATTGAATAAAGAATGTTTTGAATTTTCTCCAAAAGTAAAGTAGTTGCAAACTCATCCTTTTAGAAACTTGTTTGGGCTGTTGAGAGGAGTAGAAAAACATCAAAAATTTCAATCCTGCTCAATTATACCAAGAAATGTGAGTGTTCATTCAAACCGCTGCTTTTTGCGATTGGGTTCTATTGAATAATGAATGTTTTGAATTTTCTGCAAAAGTAAAGTAGTTCCAAACTCATCCTTCTAGAGTCTTGTTTGGGCTCATGAGAGGATTAGAAAAAGGTTAAAAATTTCAATCCTGCATGATTCTACCAAGAAATGTGAGTGTTTATTCAAACCGCTGCTTTTTGCTATTGAATAATGAATGTTTTGAATTTTCTCCAAAAGTAAAGTAGTTGCAAACTCATCCTTTTAGAAACTTGTTTGGGCTGTTGAGAGGAGTAGAAAAACATCAAAAATATAAATCCTGCTCGATTCTACCAAGAAATGTGAGTGTTCTTTCAAACCGCTGCTTTTTGCTATTGGGCCCTCTTGAATAATGAATGTTTTGAATTATCTCCAAAAGTTAAGTAGTTGCAAACTCATCCTTTTAGAAACTTGTTTGGGCTGTTGAGAGGAGTAGAAAAACATCAAAAATTTCAATCCTGCACGATTCTACCAAGAAATGTGATTGTTCATTCAAAACGCTGCTTTTTGCTATTAGACCCTATTGAATAATGAATGTTTTGAATTTTCTCCAAAAGTAAAGTAGTTGCAAACTCATTCTTCTAGAGTCTTGTTTGGGCTCCTGAGAGGAGGAGAAAAACATCAAAAATTTAAATCCTGCACAATTCTACCATGAAATTTGAGTGTTTATTCAAACCGCTGCTTTTTGCTATTGGGCCCTATTGAATAATGAATGTTTTGATTTTTCCACAAAAGTAAAGTAGTTGCAAACCCATCCTTATAGAGACTTGTTTGGGCTCATGAGAGGAGTAGAAAAACGTCAAAAAATCCAATCCTGCACGATTCTATTGAGAAATGTGAGTGTTCATTCAAACCGCTGCTTTTTGCTATTGGGCCTTATTGAATAATGAATGTTTTGAATTTACTTCAAAAGTAAAGTAGTTGCAAACTCATTCTTTTAGAAACTTGTTTGGGCTGTTGAGAGGAGTAGAAAAACATCAAAAATTTCAATCCTGCATGATTCTACCAAGAAATGTGATTGTTCATTCAAAACGCAGCTTTTTGCTATTGGGCTCTATTGAATAATGAATGTTTTGAATTTTCTCCAAAAGTAAAGTAGTTGCAAGCTCATCCTTTTAGAGTCTTGTTAGGGCTCATGAGAGGAGTAGAAAAACATCAAAAATTTCAATCCTGAACGATTCTACCAAGAGATGTGAGTGTTCATTCAAACCGCTGCTTTTTGCTATTGGGCCCTATTGAATAATGAATGTTTTGAATTTTCTCCAAAAGTAAAGTAGTTGCAAACTCATCCTTTTAGAAACTTGTTTGGGCTGTTGAGAGGAGTAGAAAAACATCAAAAATTTCAATAATGCACGATTCTATCAAGAACTGTGATTGTTCATTCAAAACGCTGCTTTTTGCTATTAGACCCTATTGAATAATGAATGTTTTGAATTTTCTGCAAAAGTAAAGTAGTTGCAAACTCATCCTTCTATAATATTGTTTGGGCTCATGAGAGTAGAAAAAGTCAAAAATTTCAATCCTGCACGATTCTACCAAAAAATGTGAGTTCATTCAAACCGCTGCTTTTTGCTATTGATCCCTAATGAATAATGAATGTTTTGAATTTTAACCAAAAGTAAAGTAGTTGCAAACTTATCCTTTTAGAGTCTTGTTTGAGCTCAAGAGAGGAGTAGAAAAACATCAAAAATTTCAATCCTGAACGATTCTACCAAGAAATGTGAGTGTTCTTTCAAACCGCTGCTTTTTGCTATTGGGCCCTCTTGAATAATGAATGTTTTGAATTATCTCCAAAAGTTAAGTAGTTGCAAACTCATCCTTTTAGAAACTTGTTTGGGCTGTTGAGAGGAGTAGAAAAACAAAAAAAATTTCAATCCTGCACGATTCTACCAAGAAATGTGATTGTTCATTCAAAACGCTGCTTTTTGCTACTAGACCCTATTGAATAATGAATGTTTTGAATTTTCTCCAAAAGTAAAGTAGTTGCAAACTCATCCTTCTAGAGTCTTGTTTGGGCTCCTGAGAGGAGTAGAAAAACGTCAAAAATTTAAATCCTGCACAATTCTACCAAGAAATTTGAGTGTTTATTCAAACCGCTGCTTTTTGCTATTGGGCCCTATTGAATAATGAATGTTTTGAATTTTCCACAAAAGTAAAGTAGTTGCAAACCCATCCTCATAGAGACTTGTTTGGTCTCATGAGAGGAGTAGAAAAACGTCAAAAAATCCAATCCTGCACGATTCTATTGAGAAATGTGAGTGTTCATTCAAACCGCTGCTTTTTGCTATTGGGCCTTATTGAATAATGAATGTTTTGAATTTTCTTCAAAAGTAAAGTAGTTGCAAACTCATTCTTTTAGAAACTTGTTTGGGCTCATGAGAGGAGTAGAAAAACATCAAAAATTTCAATCCTGAACGATTCTACCAAGAGATGTGAGTGTTCATTCAAACCGCTGCTTTTTGCTATTGGTCCCTATTGAATAATGAATATTTTGAATTTTCTCTAAAAGTAAAGTAGTTGCAAACTCATCCTTTTAGTAACTTGTTTGGGCTGTTGAGAGGAGTAGAAAAACATCAACATTTTCTATCCTGCACGATTCTACCAAGAACTGTGAGTGTTCATTCAAAACGCTGCTTTTTGCTAATGGGCAAATGCATGAATGTTTTGAATTTTCTCCAAAAGTAAAGTAGTTGCAAGCTCATCCTTTTAGAGTCTTGTTTGGTCTCATGAGAGGAGTAGAAAAACATCAAAAATTTCAATCCTGAACAATTCTACCAAGAGATGTGAGTGTTCATTCAAACAGCTGCTTTTTGCTATTGGGCCCTATTGAATAATGAATGTTTTGAATTTTCTGCAAAAGTAAAGTAGTTGCAAACTCATCCTTTTAGAAAGTTGTTTGGGCTGTTGAGAGGAGTAGAAGAACATCAAAAATTTCAATCCTGCACGATTCTACCAAGAAATGTGAGTGTTCTTTCAAACCGCTGATTTTTGCTATTGGGCCGTATTGAATAATGAATGTTTTGAACTTTCTCCAAAACTAAACTAGTTGCAAACTCATACTTCTAGAGTCTTGTTTGGGCTCAGGAGAGGAGTAGAAAAACATCACAAATTTCAATCCTGAACGATTCTACCAAGAGATGTGAGTGTTCATTCAAACAGCTGCTTTTCGCTTTTGGGCCCTATTGAATAATGAATGTTTTGAATTTTCTGCAAAAGTAAAGCAGTTGCAAACCATCCTTATGGAGACTTGTTTGTTCTCATGAGGGGAGTGGAAAAACGTCAAAAATTCCAATTCTGCTCGATTATACCGAGAAATGTGAGTGTTCATTCAAACCGCTGCTTTTTGCTATTGGGCCTTATTGAATAATGAATGTTTTGAAATTTCTCCAAAAGTAAAGTAGTTGCAAACTCATCCTTTTAGAAACTTGTTTGGGCTGTTGAGAGGAGTAGAAAAACATCAACATTTTCTATCCTGCACGATTCTACCAAGAAATGTGATTGTTCATTCAAAACGATGCTTTTTGCTATTGGGCTCTATTGAATAATGAATGTTTTGAATTTTCTCCAAAATTAAAGTAGTTGCAAGCTCATCCTTTTAGATTCGTGTTTGGGCTCATGAGAGGAGTAGAAAAATATCAAAAATTTCAATACTGAACGATTCTACCAAGAGATGTGAGTGTTCATTCAAACCGCTGCTTTTTGCTATTGGTCTATATTGAATAATGAATATTTTGAATTTTCTCCAAAAGTAAAGTAGTTGCAAACTCATCCTTTTAGAAACTTGTTTGGGCTGTTGAGAGGAGTAGAAAAACATCAACATTTTCTATCCTGCACGATTCTACCAAGAAATGTGATTGTTCATTCAAAACGATGCTTTTTGCTATTGGGCTCTATTGAATAATGAATGTTTTGAAATTTCTCCAAAAGTAAAGTAATTGCAAACTCATCCTTTTAGAAACTTGTTTGGGCTGTTAAGCGGAGTAGAGAAACATGAAAAATTTAAATCCTGCACGATTCTACCAAGAAATGTGAGTGTTCATTCAAACCACTGATTTTTGCTATTTTGGGCCCTATTGAATAATGAATGTTTTGAATTTTCTCCAAAAGTAAAGTAGTTGCAAACTCATCCTTTTAGAAACTTGTTTGGGCTGTTGAGAGGAGTAAAAAAACATCAAAAATTTCAATCCTGCCCGTTTCTACCAAGAAGTGTGATTGTACATTCAAAACACTGCTTTTTGCAATTAGTCTCTATTGAATAAAGAATGTTTTGAATTTTCTCCAAAAGTAAAGAAGTTGCAAACTCATCCTTTTAGAGTCTTGTTTGGGCTCATGAGAAGAGTAGAAAAACATCAAAAATGTCAATCCTGAACGATTCTACCAAGAGATGTGAGTGTTCATTCAAACCGCTGCTTTTTGCTATTGGTCCCTATTGAATAATGAATATTTTGAATTTTCTCTAAAAGTAAAGTAGTTGCAAACTCATCCTTTTAGAAACTTGTTTGGGCAGTTGAGAGGAGTAGAAAAACATCAACATTTTCTATCCTGCACGATTCTACCAAGAACTGTGAGTGTTCATTCAAAACGCTGCTTTTTGTTAATGGGCAAATGAATGAATGTTTTGAATTTTCTCCAAAAGTAAAGTAGTTGCAAGCTCATCCTTTTAGAGTCTTGTTTGGTCTCATGAGAGGAGTAGAAAAACATCAAAAATTTCAATCCTGAACAATTCTACCAAGAGATGTGAGTGTTCATTCAAACAGCTGCTTTTTGCTATTGGGCCCTACTGAATAATGAATGTTATGAATTTTCTGCAAAAGTAAAGTAGTTGCAAACTCATCCTTTTAGAAAGTTGTTTGGGCTGTTGAGAGGAGTAGAAGAACATCAAAAATTTCAATCCTGCACGATTCTACCAAGAAATGTGAGTGTTCTTTCAAACCGCTGCTTTTTGCTATTGGTCTATATTGAATAATGAATATTTTGAATTTTCTCCAAAAGTAAAGTAGTTGCAAACTCATCCTTTTAGAAACTTGTTTGGGCTGTTGAGAGGAGTAGAAAAACATCAACATTTTCTATCCTGCACGATTCTACCAAGAAATGTGATTGTTCATTCAAAACGATGCTTTTTGCTATTGGGCTCTATTTAATAATGAATGTTTTGAAATTTCTCCAAAAGTAAAGTAATTGCAAACTCATCCTTTTAGAAACTTGTTTGGGCTGTTAAGCGGAGTAGAGAAACATGAAAAATTTAAATCCTGCATGATTCTACCAAGAAATGTGAGTGTTCATTCAAACCACTGATTTTTGCTATTTTGGGCCCTATTGAATAATGAATGTTTTGAATTTTCTCCAAAAGTAAAGTAGTTGCAAACTCATCTTTTTAGAAACTTGTTTGGGCTGTTGAGACGAGTAAAAAAACATCAAAAATTTCAATCCTGCCTGTTTCTACCAAGAAGTGTGATTGTACATTCAAAACACTGCTTTTTGCAATTAGACTCTATTGAATAAAGAATGTTTTGAATTTTCTCCAAAAGTAAAGAAGTTGCAAACTCACCCTTTTAGAGTCTTGTTTGGGCTCATGAGAAGAGTAGAAAAACATCAAAAATTTCAATCCTGCACGATTATACCAAGAAATGTGAGTGTTCATTCAAACCGCTGCTTTTTGCGATTGGGTCCGAATGAATAATGAATCTTTTGAATTTTCTGCAAAATTAAAGTAGTTCCAAAATCATCCTTTTAGAGACTTGTTTGGGCTCATGAGAGGATCAGAAAAACGTTAAAAATTTCAATCCTGCATGATTCTACCAAGAAATGTGAGTGTTCATTCAAACCGCAGCTTTTTGCTATTGAATAATGAATGTTTTGAATTTTCTCCAAAAGTAAAGTAGTTGCAAACTGATCCTTTTAGAAACTTGTTTGGGCTCATGAGAGGAGTAGAAAAACATCAAAAATATAAATCCTGCTCGATTCTACCAAGAAATATGAGTGTTCCTTCAAACCGCTGCTTTTTGCTATTGGGCCCTCTTGAATAATGAATGTTGTGAATTATCTCCAAAAGTTAAGTAGTTGCAAACTCATCCTTTTAGAAACTTGTTTGGGCTGTTGAGAGGAGTAGAAAAACATCAAAAAATTCAATCCTGCACAATTCTACCAAGAAATGTGATTGTTCATTCAAAACGCTGGTTTTTGATATTAGACCCTATTGAATAATGAATGTTTTGAATTTTCTCCAAAAGTAAAGTAGTTGCAAACTCATCCTTCTAGAGTCTTGTTTGGGCTCATGAGAGGAGTAGAAAAACATCAAATATTTAAATCCTGCACGATTCTACCAAGAAATGTGAGTGTTCATTCAAACCGCTGCTTTTTGCTATTGAGCCCTATTGAATAATGAATGTTTTGAACTTTCTCCAAAAGTAAAGTAGTTGCAAACTCATCCTTCTAGAGTCTTGTTTGGGCTCAGGAGAGGAGTAGAAAAACATCACAAATTTCAATCCTGCACGATTCTACCAAGAAATGTGATTGTTCATTCAAAACGCTACTTTTTGCTATTGGGCTCTATTGAATAATGAATGTTTTGAATTTTCTCCAAAAGTAAAGTAGTTGCAAGCTCATCCTTTTAGATTCTTGTTTGGGCTCATGAGAGGAGTAGAAAAACATCAAAAATTTCAATCCTGAACGATTCTACCAAGAGATGTGAGTGTTCATTCAAACAGCTGCTTTATGCTATTGGGCCCTATTGAATAATGAATGTTTTGAATTTTCTGCAAAAGTAAAGTCGTTGCAAACTCATCCTTTTAGAAACTTGTTTGGGCTGTTGAGAGGAGTAGAAAAACATCAAAAATTTCAATCCTGCACGATTCTACCAAGAAATGTGATTGTTCATTCAAACCACTGCTTTTTGCTATTGGGCAAATGAATGTTTTGAATTTTCTCCAAAAGAAAAGCAGTTGCAAGCTCATCCTTTTAGAGTCTTGTTTGGGCTCATGAGAGGAGTAGAAAAACATCAAAAATTTCAACCCTGAACGATTCTACCTAGAAATGTGAGTGTTCATTCAAACAGCTGCTTTTTGTTATTGGACCCTATTGAATAATGAAAGTTTTGAATTTTCTGCAAAAGTAAAGTAGTTGCAAACTCATCCTTTTAGAAACTTGTTTGGGCTGTTGAGAGGAGTAGAAAAACATCAAAAATATAAATCCTGCTCGATTCTACCAAGAAATGTGAGCGTTCATTCAAACTGCTGCTTTTTGTTATTGGGCACTCTTGAATAATGAATGTTTTGAATTATCTCCAAAAGTTAAGTAGTTGCAAACTCATCCTTTTAGAAACTTGCTTGGGCTGTTGAGAGGAGTAGAAAAACATCAAAAATTTCAATTCTGCACGATTCAACCAAGAAATGTGATTGTTCATTCAAAACGCTGCTTTTTGCTATTAGACCCTATTGAATAATGAATGTTTTGAATTTTCTCCAAAAGTAAAGTAGTTGCAAACTCATTTTTCTAAAGTCTTGTTTGGGCTCCTGAGAGGAGGAGAAAAACGTCAAAAATTTAAATCCTGCACATTTCTACCATGAAATTTGAGTGTTTATTCAAACCGCTGCTTTTTGCTATTGGGCCCTATTGAATAATGAATGTTTTGAATTTTCTCCAAAAGTAAAGTAGTTGCAAACTCATTCTTTTAGAAACTTGTTTGGGCTGTTGAGAGGAGTAGAAAAACATCAAAAATTTCAATCCTGCACGATTCTACCAAGAAATGTGATTGTTCATTCAAAACGCAGCTTTTTGCTATTGGGCTCTATTGAATAATGAATGTTTTGAATTTTCTCCAAAAGTAAAGTAGTTGCAAGCTCATCCTTTTAGAGTCTTGTTTGGGCTCATGAGAGGAGTAGAAAAACATCAAAAATTTCAATCCTGAACGATCCTACCAAGAGATGTGAGTGTTCATTCAAACCGCTGCTTTTTGCTATTGGGCCCTATTGAATAATGAATGTTTTGAATTTTCTCCAAAAGTAAAGTAGTTGCAAACTCATCCTTTTAGAAACTTGTTTGGGCTGTTGAGAGGAGTAGAAAAACATCAAAAATTTCAATTCTGCACGATTCTATCAAGAACTGTGATTGTTCATTCAAAACGCTGCTTTTTGCTATTAGACCCTATTGAATAATGAATGTTTTGAATTTTCTGCAAAAGTAAAGTAGTTGCAAGCTCATCCTTTTAGAGTCTTGTTTGATCTCATGAGAGGAGTAGAAAAACATCAAAAATTTCAATCCTGAACAATTCTACCAAGAGATGTGAGTGTTCATTCAAACAGCTGCTTTTTGCTATTGGGCCCTACTGAATAATGAATGTTATGAATTTTCTGCAAAAGTAAAGTAGTTGCAAACTCATCCTTTTAGAAAGTTGTTTGGGCTGTTGAGAGGAGTAGAAGAACATCAAAAATTTCAATCCTGCACGATTCTACCAAGAAATGTGAGTGTTCTTTCAAACCGCTGCTTTTTGCTATTGGTCTATATTGAATAATGAATATTTTGAATTTTCTCCAAAAGTAAAGTAGTTGCAAACTCATCCTTTTAGAAACTTGTTTGGGCTGTTGAGAGGAGTAGAAAAACATCAACATTTTCTATCCTGCACGATTCTACCAAGAAATGTGATTGTTCATTCAAAACGATGCTTTTTGCTATTGGGCTCTATTTAATAATGAATGTTTTGAAATTTCTCCAAAAGTAAAGTAATTGCAAACTCATCCTTTTAGAAACTTGTTTGGGCTGTTAAGCGGAGTAGAGAACATGAAAAATTTAAATCCTGCATGATTCTACCAAGAAATGTGAGTGTTCATTCAAACCACTGATTTTTGCTATTTTGGGCCCTATTGAATAATGAATGTTTTGAATTTTCTCCAAAAGTAAAGTAGTTGCAAACTCATCCTTTTAGAAACTTGTTTGGGCTGTTGAGACGAGTAAAAAAACATCAAAAATTTCAATCCTGCCCGTTTCTACCAAGAAGTGTGATTGTACATTCAAAACACTGCTTTTTGCAATTAGACTCTATTGAATAAAGAATGTTTTGAATCTTCTCCAAAAGTAAAGAAGTTGCAAACTCACCCTTTTAGAGTCTTGTTTGGGCTCATGAGAAGAGTAGAAAAACATCAAAAATTTCAATCCTGCACGATTATACCAAGAAATGTGAGTGTTCATTCAAACCGCTGCTTTTTGCGATTGGGTCCGAATGAATAATGAATGTTTTGAATTTTCTGCAAAATTAAAGTAGTTCCAAAATCATCCTTTTAGAGACTTGTTTGGGCTCATGAGAGGATCAGAAAAACGTTAAAAATTTCAATCCTGCATGATTCTACCAAGAAATGTGAGTGTTCATTCAAACCGCAGCTTTTTGCTATTGAATAATGAATGTTTTGAATTTTCTCCAAAAGTAAAGTAGTTGCAAACTGATCCTTTTAGAAACTTGTTTGGGCTCATGAGAGGAGTAGAAAAACATCAAAAATATAAATCCTGCTCGATTCTACCAAGAAATATGAGTGTTCCTTCAAACCGCTGCTTTTTGCTATTGGGCCCTCTTGAATAATGAATGTTGTGAATTATCTCCAAAAGTTAAGTAGTTGCAAACTCATCCTTTTAGAAACTTGTTTGGGCTGTTGAGAGGAGTAGAAAAACATCAAAAAATTCAATCCTGCACGATTCTACCAAGAAATGTGATTGTTCATTCAAAACGCTGGTTTTTGATATTAGACCCTATTGAATAATGAATGTTTTGAATTTTCTCCAAAAGTAAAGTAGTTGCAAACTCATCCTTCTAGAGTCTTGTTTGGGCTCATGAGAGGAGTAGAAAAACATCAAAAATTTAAATCCTGCACGATTCTACCAAGAAATGTGAGTGTTCATTCAAACCGCTGCTTTTTGCTATTGAGCCCTATTGAATAATGAATGTTTTGAACTTTCTCCAAAAGTAAAGTAGTTGCAAACTCATCCTTCTAGAGTCTTGTTTGGGCTCAGGAGAGGAGTAGAAAAACATCACAAATTTCAATCCTGCACGATTCTACCAAGAAATGTGATTGTTCATTCAAAACGCTACTTTTTGCTATTGGGCTCTATTGAATAATGAATGTTTTGAATTTTCTCCAAAAGTAAAGTAGTTGCAAGCTCATCCTTTTAGATTCTTGTTTGGGCTCATGAGAGGAGTAGAAAAACATCAAAAATTTCAATCCTGAACGATTCTACCAAGAGATGTGAGTGTTCATTCAAACAGCTGCTTTATGCTATTGGGCCCTATTGAATAATGAATGTTTTGAATTTTCTGCAAAAGTAAAGTCGTTGCAAACTCATCCTTTTAGAAACTTTTTTGGGCTGTTGAGAGGAGTAGAGAAACATCAAAAATTTCAATCCTGCACGATTCTACCAAGAAATGTGATTGTTCATTCAAACCACTGCTTTTTGCTATTGGGCAAATGAATGTTTTGAATTTTCTCCAAAAGAAAAGTAGTTGCAAGCTCATCCTTTTAGAGTCTTGTTTGGGCTCATGAGAGGAGTAGAAAAACATCAAAAATTTCAACCCTGAACGATTCTACCTAGAAATGTGAGTGTTCATTCAAACAGCTGCTTTTTGTTATTGGACCCTATTGAATAATGAAAGTTTTGAATTTTCTGCAAAAGTAAAGTAGTTGCAAACTCATCCTTTTAGAAACTTGTTTGGGCTGTTGAGAGGAGTAGAAAAACATCAAAAATATAAATCCTGCTCGATTCTACCAAGAAATGTGAGCGTTCATTCAAACTGCTGCTTTTTGTTATTGGGCACTCTTGAATAATGAATGTTTTGAATTATCTCCAAAAGTTAAGTAGTTGCAAACTCATCCTTTTAGAAACTTGCTTGGGCTGTTGAGAGGAGTAGAAAACCATCAAAAATTTCAATTCTGCACGATTCTACCAAGAAATGTGATTGTTCATTCAAAACGCTGCTTTTTGCTATTAGACCCTATTGAATAATGAATGTTTTGAATTTTCTCCAAAAGTAAAGTAGTTGCAAACTCATTCTTCTAGAGTCTTGTTTGGGCTCCTGAGAGGAGAAAAACGTCAAAAATTTAAATCCTGCACATTTCTACCATGAAATTTGAGTGTTTATTCAAACCGCTGCTTTTTGCTATTGGGCCCTATTGAATAATGAATGTTTTGAATTTTCTCCAAAAGTAAAGTAGTTGCAAACTCATTCTTTTAGAAACTTGTTTGGGCTGTTGAGAGGAGTAGAAAAACATCAAAAATTTCAATCCTGCACGATTCTACCAAGAAATGTGATTGTTCATTCAAAACGCAGCTTTTTGCTATTGGGCTCTATTGAATAATGAATGTTTTGAATTTTCTCCAAAAGTAAAGTAGTTGCAAGCTCATCCTTTTAGAGTCTTGTTTGGGCTCATGAGAGGAGTAGAAAAACATCAAAAATTTCAATCCTGAACGATTCTACCAAGAGATGTGAGTGTTCATTCAAACCGCTGCTTTTTGCTATTGGGCCCTATTGAATAATGAATGTTTTGAATTTTCTCCAAAAGTAAAGTAGTTGCAAACTCATCCTTTTAGAAACTTGTTTGGGCTGTTGAGAGGAGTAGAAAAACATCAAAAATTTCAATTCTGCACGATTCTATCAAGAACTGTGATTGTTCATTTAAAACGCTGCTTTTTGCTATTAGACCCTATTGAATAATGAATGTTTTGAATTTTCTGCAAAAGTAAAGTAGTTGCAAACTCATCCTTCTATAGTATTGTTTGGGCTCATGAGAGTAGAAAAACATCAAAAATTTCAATCCTGCACGATTCTACCAAAAAATGTGAGTTCATTCAAACCGCTGCTTTTTGCTATTGATCCCTAATGAATAATGAATGTTTTGAATTTTCTCCAAAAGTAAAGTAGTTGCAAACTAATCCTTCTAGATTCTTGTTTGGGCTCCTGA